>NW_027507686.1:80607887-81207887 GCF_037356315.1 Lithobates pipiens | reverse complement strand
GCACTTGCGGAAGGGGGCAAGCACTTGCGGAAAGGGGCGTAATGTACGCCCCTTTCCGCAGAGAGCTAGCCCGGAAGTGGGTGCAGTTACCTGGATTATCCAGGTAACTGCACCCCCCTCCCCCCTGAAAGGTGCCAATTGTGGCACCGGAGGGGGGGAGGAATCCGATGAGCGGAAGGTCCATTTTAGGGTGGACCTCCGCTTTAAATGGATTTTATTTGCAAAAAACGTAGACAATGAACAGCCTCTTAACCCTTTCATGACTAAGCCTATTTTTGACATTTGGTGTTTACAAGTTAAAATCCATATTTTTTCTAGAAAATTACTTGGAACCCCCAAACATTATATACATATATATATATATATATATATACACACACACACACACACACGTTTTTAGCAGAGACTCTAGAGAATAAAACGGCGTTTGTTGCAATATTTTATGTCACACGTTATTTGTGCAGCGGTATTTTAAACGCAACTTTTTGGGAAAGGGGACAACTTCATGAATTAAAAAAAAAACGAAATAGTAAAATTAGCCCAATTTTTTTGCATAATGTGAAAGATAATGTTACGCAGAGTAAATAGATACCAAACATGTCACACTTTATAACTGCACACACTTGTGGAATGACGACAAACTAAGGTACCTAAAAATCTCAATAGCCGACGCTTTACATTTTTTTTCCGGTTACCAGGTTAGAGTTACAGAGGAGGTCTAGTGCTAGAATTATTTCTCTCGCTCTGACGATTGCGGTGATACCTCACATGTGATTTGAACACCATTTACATATGCGGGCGCGACTTTCGTATGCGTTTTTCTTTGCTTCGCAAGTTCATGTTGATGGGGAGGGGGGCACTTTAAAAAAAAATGTTCTTATTTATTTTAAAATGAATAAATAGTTTAAAAAAATAATAATTTGATCACTTTAATTACTGTCACAAGGAATGTAAACATCCCTTGTGACAGTAATAGGTGGTGACAGGTACTCTTTATGGAGGGATCGGGGGTCTAAACCCGATCCCTCCTTTATACTTCAAAGTATTCAGATCACCGGTTTCGGCGATTCTGAATACTGTGTATATTTTTAAATCCGGCGCCATTGGCAGCCGAGTCAATGTGAAGTGATGTCATGACGTCGCTTCCGTGTTTACAATTTGGAGACTGGAATGAAGCTGCTTACGGTTTCATTCCAGTCCCTCCCTAGCCGCCAGAGATATTGAATGTTTGATCGGGGCTCCCGACTGAACGGGAGCCCGATAAGAGCGTCGGGAGGGGGGGACGTCCCTTCCCACTCCTCCGGCATAACAGCCTCATCGGTTGTTATGGCTGGAAAGCCGATCGCCCGCTCTAAAAATCAGTACCGGGATGATGCCTGCAGGTGGGGGCATCATCCCGGTATAACCCCCGGAAGCCGAGTATGCAAATCTGCGTACATTCGGCGGTAAGGGGTTAAAATGGGATCAGAGGGTTGGAAAGGAAGTTCAGGTACTCTTAGTGTCAAAGTCAATGTTGAAGAACTTGCTTTGACTGCATCCAGAGAATAGCCATTCCCAACTGGATGTTCACTCAAGTTGGACAGTCCCTCTCTCACAAGGCCTAGCAGCCAACAAGGTGCTTACTCAGGAACAAGTTTCTGCCACAGACATTGTTGTAGAACATACAAGGATAAGTCTCTGCTACAGACGTTGTTGTAGAACACGTAGGAAAACTAAACTTGTAGAACACTCGTGTGATACCTGAATCTTTCAGCCAGCTTGGTGATATTCACGAGACAGGATTCTCTTGGGCACTTCAGCTCCTCCAGGCTCTTGCTAAGAAACCAACCCATATGTGGCCTTCTTCTGAAGAGTCCTCCCCTGGATAGCGTGAAGTCACACTCCAAAACCAGGGACGGCACCCAAACACTTCAGAATCCTCCTTTTAGTTTCCTTGTCTCGGGCTAGCCAGCCCCAAGACAACAAGATCGGGTGGATCCGCACCGCAGGCCATAGCCTTCCTGGGGGCTGGTCAGGAGGACCAGGACCATGAAGTCAGTACATCCTTCTGGACCGAAACCCCGAACCACGTGACATCTGAATCTTAAATACCCTCTCCCAGAAAGCACAACAAGAGCACCACTCCCACTGGATGGGCTCCGAGAGAGAGCAATCTAAACACCCAACCAGACCATAGTTCCATGCCTACCAGAAGAGACAGTGCCCCCTGTGGTCAGGCTGAACATCTCATAGTCCAGTTAGATTGATGCTGAGGTCCAAATTTAGACAATTGTACCCAAACCAAACTGTAGTTCAGGTGTAACCTTAAATTTGAAAAACACACTCTTCAGGAGCCGGCACTACACACTTCCCCTGCTAATTTAGACAATGTCCTCATCGTCTGGGAAAGACAGGAAAAAAAACCCAAAGATAACAAAACTAGCTCTATCAAAAAAATAAACCTAGAGAGTACCTGAACGTTGGGGTAGGAATGGGAAGAGGGAAGGAAAACAATTTTAACTTTTCTGTATTGTGTGAAGACATTGTTTAGACACAGAATTATCATACATAAAGATTACCACCTAAACCTGTCTATCTAAACCACCCATTCTCCGGCAGCTTGCTCCTTGGTGAATCCTAAAAGAGAAGAAAAAAAAACATACAAACAATACGTTATACACAGACTATTAGAAAGCGGGGTTCCATCCTCTAAACCTTAAAACTTTTAAAACTTTTTTTTTCTTCTAAAACGGTGCTAAGTGCACCGACTCATGGCACCTAGCGGTATGAGCCGCTAATGTTCAGTCTCTTTCTAGAACAGGCTCTGTGTCCAGTAAAGTAATCTCTGTTTAACTAGCCCAATCTAACCAGCAGCTCCTTCGGGGGTTAGTGCTATATTTATATATATATATATATATATATATATATATATATATATATATATATATATATATATATATATATATATATATATATATGTGTGTGTGTGTACACATACAGTACAAGATATTGAAGGAAACTTGTTGATGTTAATATGCAAGAATGCGAATTAGGGCAGTTTATGACTACAGCTGGGGTCATCTTCTGTCACTCTGAAAGACACATGGAGATCAAAGCATTTAATGGAAAGAGCCAATAAAATTGCTCAGCCATTCAGTGTGTTGGGGCTATAACATTGCTTTCAGCCTTGTCTCAGTGTGTGGTT
Organism: Lithobates pipiens; assembly: GCF_037356315.1. Lineage (NCBI taxonomy): Eukaryota > Metazoa > Chordata > Amphibia > Anura > Ranidae > Lithobates > Lithobates pipiens. Next base: position 81,204,703 of record NW_027507686.1, on the reverse strand, counting down.
ATGAAGGCAACAAGGTCTAGGAGACATGAGACTCTGTATATTTACCAGCGTTGTCGTAATTATACTCTGTTGGATTTTGTCATCTGTTGCAAAACTTAGTTCTGTGTTGGAAGTCAATAAAGTGCATCTCTCTGGAAGAATTGGGTTTCTGCAGAAGAGTACTTATAATTAGTGATGGACAAACTTCCGACGGGACGTTTCGCGAACGCGGCTGATAGTTCGCGAACCGGAACGTTCGCGGCAGGCCCCATTGACTTCGATGGGAGGCGAACTTTGCAAACCTACAGGTCAAATTTGCAGCCACAAAATAATTAATAGCTGTGCAAACATAGTCCCACCACATGGCCAATGACATAACACATGTATGAGGTGAATCTGGGATCGACAACTACAAGCATTCTTTTTTATATGGGAAATTGTTGTGACAATTCAGGACTGTGGAGCGCATGAAGGCAATGGAGGAGAGGGAAGGTCAGGGTAGGCAAAGAAGAGGGTGCAGGAGATGATCACCAGCAGCGTGACATACAGCAATGACACCTGCACCGTGATAGAGTGATCTGACACCAGCACCGTGATAGAGAGCACTGACATCAGCAGCGTGACATAAAGCACTAACACCAGCACCGTGATATACAGCACTGACAGCAGCACCGTGATAGAGAGCACTGACATCAGCAGCGTGACATACAGCAATGACACCTGCACCGTGATAGAGTCATCTGACACCAGCACCGTGATAGAGAGCACTGACATCAGCAGCGTGACATAAAGCACTAACACCAGCACGTGATATACAGCACTGACAGCAGCACCGTGATAGAGAGTACTGACATCAGCACTGTGATATACAGCACTGACACCTGCACCGTAAGCAGCCCCAGAAGGAAGTCAGCATAGCACAGGGATGGTGGGAGCCCCTCATAATGAGCATAGCACAGGGATGGTGGGAGCCCCTCATAATGAGCATAGCACGGGGATGGTGGGAGCCCCTCATAATGAGCATAGCACGGGGATGGTGGGAGCCCCTCATAATATGCACAGCAGAGGTACAGCCCCAGGAAGAAGTCAGCACAGCACAGGGATGGTGGGAGCTCCTCATAATAAGCAGCCCCAGGAGGATGTCAGCATAGCACAGGGATAGTGGGAGCCCCTCATAATAAGCAGCCCCAGGAGGAAGTCAGCACAGGAATGGTGGGAGCCCCTCATAATAAGCATAGTACAGGGATGGTGGGAGCCCCTCATAATATGCACAGCAGAGGTACAGCCCCAGGAAGAAGTCAGCACAGCACAGGGATGGTGGGAGCCCCTCATAATAAGCAGCCCCAGGAGGATGTCAGCATAGCACAGGGATAGTGGGAGCCCCTCATAATAAGCAGCCCCAGGAGGAAGTCAGCACAGCACAGGGATGGTGGGAGCCCCTCAAAATAAGCAGCCCCAGTAGAAATATGACACCGCTCAACCTCTTCAAACAGGAGGGTACGGGCATATAGTACGGTGTGCTTTTTTTGGACAAGGAAGTGAGCCAAGTGAAGAAAGAAGGTCTGTGTGCTTGATTAAAAAAAATTGTTTATAGACATATACATGGTCTACTGGTCACATGTGTTGAATTCCTCCGAGATCCATGCCTCATTCATTTTTAGAAATGTGAGGTAGTTAACACTGTCGTGAGCTAGGCGAGTACGCTTATCGGTCACGATCCCCCCTGCTGCGCTGAACGTCCTTTCGGACAGGACACTGGACGAGGGGCAAGCCAACAGTTCCATTGCAATTTGGGCAAGCTCTGGCCAGAGGTCAAGCCTGCCCACCCAGTAGTCCAGGGGTTCATCACTCCTCAGAGCGTCCACATCGGCCGTTAACCCGATGTAGTCAGACACCTGACAGTCTAGGCGTTCCCTGATGCTGGATCCGGATGACACCTGTCGATGGGTCGGCTGAAAGAATGACCTCATATCCGAAGTCACCAACACATCTTCAAACCGGCCTCTTCTTGCAGGCGCTGTTGGATTGGTACCCGCAACTCCTTCTCTGTGAGTGGGAATTGCTCCTCTGCCAGCGCACACAAAAGCAGAATGCAGCATTTCTCGAAGCAAGGCCTGCATTCTGACAGCCCTCTGTGATGGCGGTAACATTTCCGCCATTTTGTGTTTGTACCGGGGGTCTAAGTACGTTGCCACCCAGTACTGGTCCTTGACCCTTATGCTTTTTATACGGGGGTCCCTATTAAAACACTGGAGCATGAAGGCCCCCATTTGCACTAAAGTGGAAGCGGTGTGGTGGCTTGGCTCCTGCTCATCATCCAGGATAATGTTGTCCTCTTCATTCTCCTCTCCCCATCCACGCACAACAACAGGGGTCCCAGAAATGTTTAAAGCATGCTCTTCTTGCTCCTCCTCATCCGCCCCGGCACCATCCTCCTCTGACTCCTCTTCAGACTCCTGTTGTTGACTTGTCTCAGATAAAGTAGCCCCCCCTGGGAATTCATCCAGCATTGCGACTTCCTCATCTTCCCGCTCCTGCTCCTCCACAGCTTGATCAATGACACGACGCAATGCACGCTCCATAAAGAAGGCATAAGGTACCATGTCACTGATGGCGCCATGGCTGCGACTGACCAGTTTGGTGATCTCCTCAAATGGCCGCAGAAGTCTGCATGCGTCGCGCATGAGCAGCCACTGGCGCGGTGAAAAAAACCCCAGCTCCCCAGAACCTGTTCTGCCGCAGAGTTCATACAGGTAGAAGTTAACTGCACGTTTCTGCTGGAGCAGCCTATCAAGCATATAGAAGGTTGAGTTCCATCGCGTCGGGCAAGATTGTGTCGCCGCTGAATGTCAGCAAGGCAAGCCATGGCCGTGTAAGATCTTCTGAAATGGGCCGAGATTTTCCTTGCCTGCCGCAAGATGTCCTGGACCCCAGGGTATTTGACAACGAATAGCTGCACGACCAAGTTTAAGACGTGTGCCATGCATGGCACGTGCGTGATTTTGCCCTGTTTCAATGCGCTAAGCAGATTGACACTGTTGTCACACATCACTTTACCAACTGTCAAATTGAGCGGTGTTAGCCACTGATCTGCCTGTGAACGCAAAGCTGAAAGGAGTGCCAGGCCAGTGTGGCTCTTGGCTTCCAGGCACAACAGACCCAGCATGGCATGGCAACGTCTCACCTGGCATGTCGAATAGGTTCTGGGGAGCTTGGGCGGCGCAGCGGAAGAGACACTAGCAGCGGAAAAGGAGGAGTCAGCCGAGTAGGAGGAGGAGGAGAAGAAAAGCCAGGCCTGCATGCAATCCGTGGCGGTAAAACCAAATCTACACGGGTGCCACGGGTTACATGCTTGACGGCCGTCAGAAGGTTCACCCAGTGGGCAGTAAAAGTGATATACCTTCCCTGCCCGTGTTTGCTAGACCACGTGTCTGTGGTCAGATGTATCTTGGCACCGACACTGTGTGCCAGAGATACATTCACTTGCCGCTGAACAGGGCCATATAGCTCTGGGATGCCCTTCTGTGAGAAATACTTCCTTCCTGGGACCTTCCATTGTGGTGTTCCAATGGCCACAAATTTGCGAAAGGCCTCCGAGTCCACCAGTTTATATGGCAGTAGTTGGAGGGCTATGAGTTCTGACAAGCCAGCCGTCAACCGTTGAGCAAGAGGGTTATCCGGCGTCATCATTTTTTTTACGCTCGAACATTAGGCCCACGGAAGCCTGCCTTTTTGCAGAAAAACGTGAGCTTGGCATGATGGAAGGTGGAGTGGAGGACAATTGTGAGGAGAGAGGAGAAGGAGAAGTAGAAGACGAGGCTGGAGTGTGGCTTTGTGTGTTCCGTTGCTCCCACTGGGCTCGGTGATGGCTGCTCATATGCCTTCTTAAGGCGGTCGTCCCTAGGTGAGTGTTGGGCTTACCGCGACTAATGCGTTGACTGCAAAGATTGCAGATGGCAACGCTATTGTCAGCAGCAGACACGTTAAAAAAAGCCCACACTGCAGAGCCATGTACCGGTGTCCTGGGAGCGCCAGATGTGACCGTACATGGTCGATGACTCGCTCCTGATACATTTGCAGTCTGCTTTGTCCCTCCTGTGCAATGTAAGTTATTCCTGCTTCTCCTCCCTATCTGCTGGTCCATATCTCCCTCTGAACTCCCCTCCTCTTCCTCTCTTGTGGGCACCCACGTGACATCACTAGACACGTCATCATCAACGTCACCTTCCCCAACGCTATAAGTAGAGATCTCGGAGTAGGCAGCAACACCGGGGACCAAACTCCTCCTTGGGCTGATCTGGGTACTGTCGTCAGACTGCTGAGTAGCGGTTGTTGCTACCTCCTCTTCCTGATCCAATACCAAGAGTGGCTGCGCATCAGAAATGTCTTGATATGGATCGGAAAATAATTCCTGTGACTCAAGCGGAAGGTATGTGGTGGTAGTGTCTTTGGGGGTGCACATAGCAGAGAGTGAAGAAGAGGGTGCAGATGGAGAGGATCAGGAGGATGCAGAAGAGTAAGGCTAAGTGAGCCACTCAACCAAGTCTGGTGTGTCCTTTAAAGTAATTGAACGCACCTTCTGCAACTTCGCACTTTGGCTCAAGCCTGATGCTCCTGCCCTACCCCTACCACCCCTGCGGAAGGGCCTGCCTCTTCCTCTGCCCTGCCTGTCATTTTTTAAATGACCCTGTGACAAAACTCTCAGTCCCTATACTGATGAAGGACTGCTGCAGTATAGGGCAGCGGTCAGCAGTAGTGCACCTCAACCCTATGTATTGGGGGCCTATATCAGTCCTTATAGAATAGCAGACTGTACCTCACTCAACCCTTAGTACTGTAGCACCCTACACCAGGTTACCAGTCCTTATAAGGACCTTTGTGGAACAAGTAGGTTGTGTGTGACTGATTAGCAGACTGTACGTCAGTCCCTATACTGATAAAGGACTGCTGCAGTATAGGGCAGCGGTCAGCAGTAGTGCACCTCAACCCTATGTATTGTGGACCTATACCAGTCCTTACGGAATAGCAGACTGTACCTCACTCAACCCTATGTACTGTAGCACCCTACACCAGGTTACCAGTCCTTATAAGGACCTTTTCTGGAACAAGTAGGTTGTGACTGATTAGCAGACTGCAGCAGAAGGGCAGCAGTCAAGTATAATAATATTCTTTCTATATTTGGAAGAAAGAATATTATACGTGTACAAGCCTATTACCATACCACTGATACCAGTCCTGAAAAGAACCTTTGTAGACCTAATATAGTAACAGCTACTGATTAAACTGACCCTCGCTGCCTCACACACAGCTTGCTGCCTGTCCCTATATAAACTGACAAAACAGAGGCTGCTGGAACAATAACTGGAATAGCACTTTTGTGGACCTGATAGTAACAGCTAATGACTAAACTGACTGTCCCTGCAGCACACACCGTCCTGTCCCTTTCTCTAAACTGACAAAAGACACTCAGGCTGCTGCAACAATCACTAGCACAGCACTGCCTCAAACCTATATCCTGAACTACACCTAACACCTATACCAGTCCTGAAAATAACTTTTGTGTACCAAATAGCTAGCGATTTGGGTCACTGCAATCTCTCCCTGCTCCACACAGCAACCTCTCCCTATAGTGACAGAAGAAAGAATGTAAAATGGCCGCCGGATCGGGTGTATTTATAAGTTAGGGGGAATGTCCAAGTGTCCATGTGCTGTAATGTCTCAATTGGCTGTCCTGTACCCCATGATGGATGTGTCATCATAGGTCAAAGTTCTTTTACACAGAAAACATGGAAATGTCTGCCGGGCGAACGGCGGCAATAGTCCGCTGATCGGGCGGACCGCGAACAGCCGAAATTCGCCGTGAAACGACCGCCGGGCGAACTGTTCGCCCATCACTACTTATAATAACTACTAATTATATACCCACACAATATTATAGCACTACAATGTTGAGGAAGTGGGTCAGGCATGGGGACCCTAATGCCGCATACAGACGATCGGAATTTCCAACAACAATTCGATTTGAGCTTGTTGTCGGAAATTCCAACCGTGTGTATGCTGCATTGGACATTTGCTGACGGAATTTCCAACAACTGTTTGAGAGCTGACTCTCAAATTTTCTGAACAAAAAAACTTGTTGTCGGAAATTCCGACGCACAAAATTACACGCATGCTCTGAATCAAGTACGGGATGGAAGCGATCGGTCTGGTAAAATTAGCATTTGTAATGGAGATAGCACATTTGTCACGCTGCAAAGTTTTTTTATCTTTTAATGCAGCGCATTCTCTTCTTCTTTATAATGCTAGAATAATGAAATTGTTTTGCTGCTGATATTCACACAAAGTTCTGACAAACTGATTTATTATTTCTCCTGAATAATCTTTTATTTTATTTTTCGCCAGATCTCCTGAATAAATATTTAATTTTTTTCTTTCTAGTGATCTACTTTTTTTTGTTTTAACAAGATCTTCTGAATTTTTTTTTCTAGTGATCTTCATAATTTTTTTTGTCGTTTTTTGTGTCAAATTACCACAACACCATTATTATCTTGTATTTTTGAACCTCAAAGAGGTTGGTTGGTGTTGGTGTCCCTTGTTAATTTCACATTGTATTTTTGAATTGTACCTGCCTACTTACAAACAAACTGTCCTTTTTGAAGTAAAACACATAGCCAAGGATTTTTTTTTTTTTAATTAGAAATGTATTAGGGGTCATAACAAAATAAAGAAGGCAATGCTGGAGAAACTGTTTTTAAATTGGTGAAGTCTTTGTACCCCAGGGCAGACATCAATTATTTGACAGGCCAAATTGGTAACCTGAGGAGTCCATTTAAAAGGGAGCACAATACGGTCCAGGACTCCAAGATATCAGGAGCAGCAGCAGATGACATATAAGTCCAGAGCCTGTGGTCTTACAACAGACTGCGTCTTTTGCCAGGTCGGACCGAAATCAGGCAAATACTCTTGTCTTCCTTCAGCGCTTCCTTCCAGGCTGTGATGTTGGAGTTGTGGCAGCAGGTGGAGGAGGAGTATGGTCCAACTCACATACATGACTTTTTTTTGTGAGGTCGCCCATCACCCCCTTATTTAGGACCTGAAATATGAGCTCCTCACTCATGATGCGTTGGCCCACCTCCATTTCCTGCATCTTACTGGCTGACATAGAAGCAAAGGCCTCTTGAACACCTGGGGTTGTTGTGAGGACTGCAGTAGCCTGCCGAATGAAAACAAGCGCTGACTCCTCCACATTCCTGCGATTTGGTCAGGCTACTGAACATGGCCACCTCCTGGCTGCCACTTTCCCCCGCCACCTCCCGGCTGCCACTTTCCCCCGCCACCTCCCGGCTGAGACTTTCCTGTGTATGAAAATGGGACATAGTTTTATATTTTTGGTCATCAATCACACACAATTTTGAGCTCATGACTGTTGAAAATTGAATGTTAACAAATTGAAAAGATTATCCTTCTGACCCCAGCATTTTTCGTTCTTGTCCCAATCCTTTTTTGGCTACTATACATCGGAAGCCTCATCTGTGATGGAAGGAAGGGTTGAGAGTCTGGTTTGACAAAAACTGCAGTCTGTTGTAGTACCACAGCCTGGGGACATAAATGTCATCTGCTTCTGCTCCTGATCTCATAGAATCCTGTACCTTTTGCACTCACTATTATATGTGCTTCTCAGGCCACCAATTTTGGCCTTCAAATAGGTGATGTCTGCCATGGGAATCACGTGCTTCACCAATTCCAACAGTTGATCCAGTGCTGCCTTCCTCTTTAGTTTTGTTATTATAAAATTGGTGTTTCACCTGCCACAGACAGGGCAGATCTCTGTACTTATCAATGAAGTTGGGGAAGTTGGGGAGGAAGTCATGGTCATTGAATGTATCAATTTTCTCTGCAAGACACAACACAAGACAAATCCTAATGTCAGGCTAAACTCTCTTAATCTTGTCCCAATATAAGCCTCGATCTATAAGCAGTATAGGCCACTGATGCCCCAAGTTAAAATGTTACCTTTGTTAGCACAATCGGCGCTTACACTACTCCATCCTCCGCTCACAGATCATAAGTATGACGGACATGTGTTATGCTTTATATACACTGCGAATGCATGAAACTCTGGCCCTTACCTTCTTTCTAGTATATTTCCCACCCCTTCTCTTTTGGTGCAGTAGGAGAACACATGGCGGAGAGACAGCAGGTGCATGAGAGTAGCAGCAACGACAAAAGCCCGGAGCCACAAACGTCCTCATCCAGGAGATTTAAAGCCTCAAATATGACATCTTGATCGTACAGAAACCCAAATGTGAGGCAAGCCAAAATCATGACTAAAGTTATGAGAAGTCTGCAGAAGAATTTTGGGGTATGACGATCCAAGGATCAACTGAGGAAACGATGGTCAGATCTCAAATTGAGGGAGCAGGATCAGTACAGAAGAATCAAGAGTGCTGCAAAAAAAAAAAGTTTAGTACGTTGTTGTCTAGATGGGTGTGTAACTAGAATGAAATGCAAACTAGATTCAGTGTAAGGAGAGGACACCCGGCAGCTGTTTACACATCTGGACGCAGGAGCACTAGTGTGAGACACCAGCACACCCTTTTTATGGTGTCCCACACAGGTGCTCTAGTGGAGACTAGGGGTCTCTGTATGTGCGATACTTTACCAAAAAAGGTAAGTATTCCAGCTTGAAGAAAGGCAAAAAATCATGTATTCGGGTTTGAACTCTGCCAAAACAGACAATTGTAAGACACTTCCAAGCTATGTTTCATATTCCTATTTCTTGCTTCAAATATCTGTGTGCTAAGTATACCTTATTTTTCTTCACATAGGGGAGAAAAGACTTGGGACATCTAAGGACACCAGGGACCCCCAACCTCCTTAAAAAGGGGAAGTCACCACACCACAACCTGAGGATGTAAAGGGAGGAGAGGTTCATGAAGTGGGCGAAATAGTGACCACAACAAGTGAGTGTCTGAGACCACAGCTTCAGGTAATAGATGTATGCCTGCATATTTATAATACATGGTGTGTTTTTATTTTTATTTTAGGTGATGTGGATGTTGTGGAAGGAGAAACTAATTTCACCAGTGCAAGTGCACACATCCTCATCAGGGAGATCATGGTGTGCAGTTGTGATTTCGAAAAGATAAAGGAAAACATTAATGACGTTCAACAAAAAATTAAGAACATCATTGATATTTTAGGCAGAATATAAAACACACAAAAATTGTAACGTTTTGTTGTGGAATTTGTTATTTTAAAAGCCAAATTTTGAAGATGCACACAGTGTGTCAACATGTTCTATCTGTCATCACGGGATATCAATGTACGTGTTTTGTGTGTGCAACCCCTTCCTCGCAACTCAAGTAGATGAGAGGAAGGGGTTGCCCCCCCGAAACACGTCCAATGATCCCCCATGATTGGAGCTAGCACATGTTGACAGGGGATCAGGAGTTAAATCCACATTTGAGTCTCAATTTGTGTGCATCTTCAAAATTTGGCTTTTACAGGAGTGACATCACCCTATCTGATAAAGGCAACATCAACACAGTTTTAACATATGTCTGATATTGCCTTCACTTTTTCAAAGTTTAACTTTTTAAGTTTCTGAGTTGTGTATGCTATGGTTTAAAACATGTCTGTTTAACCTCCCTGGCGGTACTATTATTTCAGATTTTAGGTGCTAAAAGCGGTACAATTATTTTGCATGAAAAATTGGCGTTTTATATTGTAGTCCTGTAATTCTTAGCAATAGCTCTCTTTAAATCTGTCCAAACCAGAGTCTAGCAGTATGATAAAGTTTGAAAAATGAAATCATAAATTATAATATAATTATAAATAATTGTACCAAATAAAAATATAACAATAATAAAAATTATTCAATAATGTAATCAAATCAAAAACACTGAAATTTGCTCAGTTGCAGAATTGTCACTGTCATTACTTTTCAGTATTTGACGGATCGCCCCACAAATCATTATCGCTCAATTCTGCAAGTGATTACAATTTATTATCGCTGTTTTCTAGCTGGTCTAAAATAATTTTTTATGTAAAGGGACAGTTTTGGTTGCTATGGACAATCTCCAGTTTCCAGGCATAAAGAACAGTTTTTATTATATAAAACTGCATGCAGGACACTTGACAGACCACTAGGGACAAAGGGGATGTGAAATATTTACATACAGCAATGTAATCTGTAAGATTACATTATACTGTATGTATAGTGAGTGTTTCACTTTTTGAATTTGGCGCCGATCTCCGTCCCCGTGCGTCGCAACGCTCGCAGGGAACGGAGCCCGGCTCCATGATAGATCGAGCGAGACACGGCTCGCTCGTACAGCAGGGGAACATCGCTGGATCCGAGGGAGAAGGTAAGTAAACCTCCTCCTGCATTCAGCGATGCGGTCCCGAGTCTGGCTCGGGGTTACCGCTTTTGGTATAAAAATTCCACCCCGAGCCAGACTCGGGAATACCGTCAGGGGGGTTAACCAAAAAAAGGATATTGTTAGTTTGTTCAAAAACCCTTTTCTAACGCACATGTGAATGTGCATGGAGTAAAATGTTTCATACTCAACAATGTGTGGCTTCTTTCAATGCTCAATACCAGTTTTTGGAGTAAGTTGGTGTTTACAGTGGCAAGGGCAGTTATTTACTAAAGGCAAATCCACTTTGCACTACAAATGCACTGAAAGTGGATTTGCTTTTAGTAAATAACCCCCACAGTGCTCTAAAATTGGCCCCAATTGGGCCATTTTAGGCATTTAAAACAATTAATTCATAGTGCTGAAAAGGGTGATTATTTTTTTCATTAATGCATTGCATACATTAACAACAAAAGCAAGGTGTGTATGTGTAGCAGTCCCACAACATAATAGTTAGCTGAAGAAGAGATTGTCACCTCATGTACCAAAAAAATAACGTTTGCACATTTGCTAGCATATCAATGGCCCCCCTATCCGCAACGTACTCCAGATATTTTTGTCTCACTTCGCAGGCGCTTTGGGGGGGCAAGCCTAGCTTTAAGTGCCGTCGGGTTTGAATGATCAGAAAAGCCGGCCTCAGTCCCAACTGAGGCTACATAGTTCATTGCATTTTTTGCATAGATAATTGTGCATAATGCAGCAAGCAAGCAAATTATGGTTCGGTTTATATTCTGCCACATGGATTGGTGTTGGAAATAGGTTGAATGAGCTGGCTATTATGCCGAAAGCATTCTCCACCACTTTTCTGGCTCTGGCTAGCCGGTAGTTAAAAACCCTCTGCTCCGGGGTGAGGGTCCTCATGGAAAATGGCCTCATCAGATGTTCACCTAGCCCAAACACTTCATCGCCGACAAACAGAAACAGAAGACCATCCACGTTGTCTTCTGCAGGCAGCAAGCCCGAGCCACCATTCTGGAGTCATCTGTAAAACTCTGCCTGGGCGATGACTCCACCATCCGACATCTGGCCATTCTTCCCCACGTCCACATACAAAAACTGGTATGTCGCCAACACCACCGCCAACATCACAATACTAAAACCCCTTATAATTATAATAGTATGACCCCAAGTTGGGGGGGTGGGATGATGTGGATGTGTTTCCCATCTATTACCCCTCCGCAGTTAGGAAAGTCCCACCACTGGGCAAAGTGGGATGCCACAGTCTGCCATTCCTGTGGGTTTGAAGGAAACTGTGGAGTAAAACAAGGAAAAAAAAATAGTACTTTTGCACATAACATTGCAAACAGATTAGACACAAACATTCTTGGCCAACATAATTATAACATTTATTGAAATTAGTATTTAAAGCCAAAAGTATAAGGTGCACTTATCAGATTCTTCACACCCTCTGATGGACCATTGTAAAATTTTTAGGGGGGTGAGTAGATGTTTTGGACAGGTAACCCTCTCCACTTCATTGAGAGCTGAATGCATAAATAATGTATGCTACTTTGGCCAGCCCCTCCTTACTTACACTATTGGCAGCCCACTGGACAGGTAAGAAGTGTCATAATACAAAAATATGAATACACACTGTACAAATTTAAGCACATTTTTACATTCTGCAATTACCTATCAAGATAATAGGAGAAAAAACTTTAAACAGTACCATTTTTAAGTATTCAGGCAGGCCCTTGCACTACATGCTTTGGTGAATTCATCCATAAATATGAACACAAAAGAGATAGGTATAGTGTGTATGGGTTTGTCAAAGTCAGCAGAGGATTAGTATCAAATGACTTAGCATTTGGAGGGGAGGGAGGGTTCCAAATGAGTTTGGGCCCCTCCAAAAAAAAATATTGCATTCTGCCTGAATTTAAGGACAAAAATTAAAATTTAAACACATTTTAGGGGGTGTTTAGGGTAAGCACTACAATGGAGCTGAGAAAAAACATTCTGAGGGGCTAGGCTAGGTTTGGATGGGCCCAGGATAACATGCTGGGGAGGTTAGTAAAGGCAAATATGCATGAAGGACAAAAAAGGAACATTAAAAGCATCCAGCATGCATGAGGACAAAGAAGACATTTACAGCATATTAAAATCATGGTAATTATGGAATGATGAAATAAATACAATACATTAGCAAACATTAAATACATAGAATGTGATGTTAAAGGATAAAACTTACCCTAATATAGTCATTCTGCAGGACCTGTATGATGGCAGAACAGGTCTGTGGAATAATGATCCCCAGAGCCTGGGGGGAGATGCCTGTCGAGAACTTGATGTCCTGCAAACTTCTCCCTGTCGCCAAGCGATGCAAGGCGCGGACGAGCCTCTGCTCGGGAGTAATGGCTTGCCACATGCAGGTGTTCTGCTTTGTAATATAAGGGGACAGCAAAGACAACAGAAGGTAAAAAACAGGGTCCGTCATCTGGAGATAATTCCTGAAATCATCAGTATTATTCTCCTGGATCTCCTCAACAAAGGCATGTGTGAAAATTGGTCACGCTGGAGCAACTAGTTCTTTGTCCATGCACTCCTCCTTGCCCTGTTCATGGACTGGGCATGGGTCAAAGTAAGAACCCCAACACCAAGCCCCTGCACAGCACGAACTCTACGATGAGTGCGTACCTGCAACATGGCTTCAAAACAAAGCTGGTCAGAACGAACTAACAGAACGCTTCACAGGGAAAAGAACTCCTTGTGACCATGCCGGACTTCCGGTGGAGAGGAGCGTGTGAGTGAATGAGCAACTGATACAGCTCCCCCCCTCTCTCCCTCGCTAGGAAAGCAGTCTCAGCGGATGAATGATCGACTTCCCTATCCCCTCAGAGAGGGGCGACGAAAAGGCTAACCTGTGGCAAGCCTGAGGATTTCCCCGAAAAACCAGGAAGGTCTTACCTGTCTGCTTCACCCCTTCTCCTTTTCCCCGGCTGGTTCGGTCGCCCTCCACGGCGGCTTGGGTTGCAGCGTCCAGCTGCTGGAGCTGACGGATCGGCGGGGGGCCGAGCGCTGTGGAGTAGGTGACAGAGCGGCGAATCAGTGAGCTCAGCAAGAGAGGCGGAGGGTCTCGCGAGACTCCGGGGCCTTCTGCATTCGGGAGCGGAGCGGCGAGGGGACTGACGGACCGCGCTGCTGGAGGAGACCAGGCGGGACGCTCAAAACGGATCTTGCCCGGACGGCGGAGCGGGTCTGCGAGCCTCCTGTGAACCCCCTGCCTGCTTGGATCGAGGATACTTAAAGAAAACAGTCTGGAGAATAACCCGGAGAGCACCAGGACATCAGAAGAGAGGGTGAGAGAGAACATATCCTTATTATCTCTATGGGAGAATAAATGTGAATATGAATGTGAATATAAGACATTAATTATAAAACATGAGCTACCCTGAGTGCATATATAGGGCTATATAATTACAATTACAAGTATAATGGTGTATGGACAATAGTGACCAGGTTGACAGGAACTGAACAACAGACAATCTGAACAATACAAATATATAAACACTGATACACGGGAAGTGGCTTCTGGCTGCAGAGACAGACTGGCAACAAAAAGAAGCTGATGAGCTGAACAAAGTTAACGAGCACTTCTCCCTGGCATACTCTGTTTTTCTGTTTTTTTTCTAACCCAACAGAAGCGTAGATGCACAGTGAGGGGTAGCATAGAGACTGGACTATAATAAAAAAAGAATTAAAGAGATAATAAAGAATAATAGAAGCGGAGAAAGCAGTAGGAATGACAACACGTAGACGTGCGGCACTACAACCAGCTGCAGGTGGAAGTAGGAATTCGGCAAGTATATTACGGGCCTACCTGACTCCGCCAAAGGGAGAATGATTGACAACCCGAAACCAGGAAGGGAGACGGGGGAGCTTGGAGATGGCAGGTGGGCATACAAAGGTGGGACGAGGAGCATCAACACTGGACCAAAATGAGCCATTGGGGTATGGTCGGGGGTTACAAACCACAAGTAGAGAAGAGCGGAGAGTAAGTGGAAACTATTTGGAGGGAAGGCAAAGAGAAGGAATACAAACACCAGGAGGCATGAAAGAGGACTGGAGGGGCGGTGGAGTAAGGGGAGAAAAAAAAAAAAAGACCCTCAATAATGGAAGGAACCCCAATAGACCAGGGCCTGGACTCACAAAGACCTACCGCTAAAGGAAGAGTAGCTGTCAGCGAAGAGGAAGGAACCCAAGGTATAACTGATGAGGGAGGTAATATACCCGAGGAAGAGCAAAAAGAAAAAAGGGTGAGAGACAAAGACCATAAAGGACCTAACGGTGATACACCAAGGAAAGAAATGGTAAAAAAGAGTCTGGAAAACCCTAGTAGGAAAGAGCAAAATAAAAGAGGTTCTGAGGGGGAAGAGACGGAAAGTATAAATATAGAATGGGACTTAAGAGAGCATATAAAGGCCCTCCCTACGAAGGCGGATATTCAACAATTAATAGCAACAGTAGAGAAATCATGTAAATTAGCGGTAGAGGAATTAAAGGAAGAGGTGGTGACAATAGGTAATAGAATGGAAGGAATTGAAAATACCCAAGAAGAGATGGCACAGGCGGTAGCAGAGGCCCAAGACACTATTAAATATCATGAGGAAGTAATGAATAATTATAGAGATCAAATGGATGAATTTGAGAACAGGGATCGGCGACAGAATATACGCATACGAGGTCTACCGGAAAAATATCATAGCAGTGATCTGCCAACAGTAGTCCAAAAGCTATTCTGTCAAATTATGGGAACAGCTGCGCTGGAATTTATTGAAATGGACAGAGTTCATCGTGTTACCTCCTTCAGCACCCCAAACAAAGAGAAGCCCAGGGATGTGATATGCAAATTGCATAAGTATACAATAAAGGAAACAATAATCAGAATTGCACGAGACACCCCTACAATTGAATATGAAGGAGATCATATCCTTCTGTTCCCTGACATATCCCGTCGCACACTAATGCAGCGAAGAATGGTCCGACCATTGTTGGAAGTTCTACAGGCAGCAAATATTAGGTACCGATGGGGGTACCCCTTCCGTTTAATAGCATCAAGGAATGGGAAAACAGCAGCACTCCGTACTAAAGATGACTTAAAAGAGTTTTTAGAAATATTAGAACTCCCATTCGTAGATTTCCAGGACTGGAGAACCACTAACGTCAAGACATTAATTCAACGTCCGGAGCCATGGTCCCAAGTAGGAGGGAAAGGCTAACGAAAGAAGATAGCATATTTTAGCATAAAAGAACTGTAAGAAGGGAAGAGAAAAGAGACTTAGGAAGAAATAGAAATAAGTAAAGTCAAGAGGGAGGAGGGGGAAGTTTGGGTCGGTACTCAAACTTTCACTTAATTTTACAGCGGGTTTTTTTTTTTTTTTTTTTCTCTCCAATTAGGCGGGTCCCGTGGAAAGGGACTGACCAAACCTGCAATATGCAGGAAGGGGGGAGGGCTCGGGAGGAGCTGGGAGTAACCAAACGGGCTCACCCTATCATTAGTTGGCACATTTTACTAAGTAAAGTGTTAAGTTGTGGATGTGGTCGGAATGGAATTTTTCTCTTTTTTTCTTTTTTTTTTTCTCTCCTTCTTTTTTCCGGAGTTTTTTACAGGTGTACATGGGAATGGGGAGAAGAGACACTCAGCAGTAGATTAAGAATGGTATACAATTACTCAGAGTAAAGAAATGGCTAAAGTATTAAAAATAATGACTTATAATGTAAGGGGATTGTGCTCACCTCAAAAAAGGGGACGTCTCTGGCAGGAATTAAATCACCAAGCTGTAGACATAGTGTTTCTACAGGAAACACACTTCACATCAGGATCCACACCAAGGCTACCGTTATTCCCATATAACCAATGGTTTCATGCAGTATCACCAATTGCGAGAGCAAGAGGAGTATCGATAGCCTTTGGGAATACGTGCCCTTTGATATCCACAGTGGTGAACACAGACCCAGAAGGGCGGTTCCTGTTTATTAAAGGAACATTGCAGGGACAAAGGTACACATTTGCTTCAATATATGCACCAAACACACGCACAGTTGATTTTTTAGGAAAAACATTAAGAGTATTAGAAAAATTTAGGGAAGGGTTTTTGATTCTGGGAGGGGATTTTAATGTTATAGTTGACACTAAATTAGACACAACAACAGGGAAAACACCTTTATCATTTAGAGCACTTAAACAGGTAAAAAAACTATTTCAATCCTTACATTTGGTAGATAGCTGGAGGGCACTAAATGGAGAAAAAAAAAATTATAGTTACTATTCAAAGAGCCACAATACCTATTCCAGGTTGGACTGGATCCTGGTAGATCAATACTACCTAGAATACGTAAAAGCAGTAAATATAAAGTCAATAACGATCTCAGATCATGCCCCATGGTGGCAGTGATCTCCCTTACACACGCAGGTCATAAGGAACGAACATGGAGATTAAATGAGTCACTATTAGACGATAAAAAAATAATAGAGGACCTTCAACATAAACTAGAGGAATATTTTGTATTAAATACACCAGAGGAAGTATCAGAGCAAACTGTGTGGGAAGCCCACAAAGCGGTAATTAGAGGAGAATTAATAGCTCACGGGACACGAGTAAAGAAGGAAAAAAGAAAAGAGATAGAAGATCAGTTAGAAAGAATAAAGGAACTAGAGAATAAACATAAGAGCAATCGCGAACCAGAAGATGCCAGGCAGTTGGGAATTATGAGGGAGGAGCTCACCAAGTGTCTTGACAGAAGGGTCAGGGATAAATATAGGTTTATAGCACACAGATTCTATGGACATGGGAATAAATGCGGCCGACTATTGGCTAGACAATTAGAAAAAAAGAGGGAATCATCCCATGTACATGAAATCAGAGTGAATAATAAACAAGTAAAAGATACCAAATTAATAGCAAAGGAATTCCAACAATTTTATGAGAAGCTATATAATATTCAACCCATTCCGGAGCAGGTGGAAGATAGGGGGAGGATAGAAGAGATGAAAGATTATATTAATGGTTCCACAATATCAATACTCCCCGATAGGATAATAGAAAAATTAGAAGAGCCAATAACTAAAGAGGAAATAAGAAAAGCAATAGAGAACCTGCCGAGGGGGAAAAGCCATGGACCCGATGGGTTAACTAATGCATATTATAAAAAGTTTGCTCAAATACTAGAAACACCATTATGCAGATATTTCAACAAAATCTCTGCCTTTAGTACAATGTCCCCAGAAGCACTGCTAGCATATATAACGGTCTTACCGAAACAGGGGAAAGATCCACAGGAATGTGCCAACTATAGACCCATATCATTGCTCAATTCAGATACTAAATTATTAGCCAAAATCATAGCCACCAGAATACAAGAAGAGGTAACACAACTGGTCCATCGCGACCAAACAGGCTTCATGAAAGGTAGAGAAACCAAAGACAACACCATCCGAGCTCTACATATACTTCATTGGATGCAAAATGGCCCAGATAGAGTGCCCAGGACAATTCTATCAATGGATGCCGAAAAGGCATTTGATAGAGTTGACTGGGACTTTATGAAAGAAGTCCTGAGAGCAATAGGTATGGGAGACCGATTGATGGGATGGATAGCAGCCCTATATGCAAAACCTAGGGCAAGAGTGAAAGTAAACGGTACTCTATCAGGATGCTTTGAAATACGAAACGGCACAAGACAGGGATGTCCCCTGTCCCCAATATTGCTTGCCTTAACTCTTGAACCATTTCTGTGCAGGGTGAGAAATAACAAGGGAATAAAAGGAATAAGAATAGGAACTGAAGAGCACAAGGTATCAGCATATGCCGACGACCTACTATTTTATCTTTCAGAACCACAGGGATCAATAATGGCATTGATGGAGGAAGTTCAGAGATATGGAAGAATGTCGAACTTTAAAATAAACATGGAAAAATCTATACTATTACCCTGTCATGTCCCACTATCAATGTCAATATTGATGAAGAATAATCTGCCATTTAGATGGGAAAAGAAATCATTATATTATTTGGGAGTACACATAACGGCAGAGGTTAAATCTTTATACGAATTGAATTATGAAACCTTAATAACAGAGTTATCCAAAGATTTAAACAGGTGGAAGGATTGCTCACTGACATGGTTCGGGAGGATAAATACTCTGAAAATGAATATATTACCCAGAATTATATATATTATAAACACGGTCCCGATAGCAGTGCCTCAGATCTTTTTCAAGAGAATACGCAAAATGTTTATATCTTTCATATGGAAGGAGAAAAATCCTAGGATAGCATATGACATCCTGCGCAGAAATAAGAAGGAAGGAGGAATAGGGCTCCCAGATGTTCTTATGTATTACAAAGCAATGGCTATGGTACGGATATTAAATTGGAGCCATGACTCCTTAAATAAAGCATGGGTATCAGTGGAAGAAAGTATGGCGGGTAGAAATCTAGCAGGGGCCCCATGGATACAGGCTACGAAAAGAGCATTATCAAAGTGGACATCACCATTAACACGGAGTACGTTAGCAGTGTGGGACAGAATGAATAAAAATGAAAAATACGCTCCACGTACATCACCACTAGCTCCATTAGGGGGATACCCATGGTTTCCACCAGGGGAAGAAAAGGGAGCACTAGGCTCCTGGGGGTCAGGGGGGAATACAAGGTGTTTAAGATATGCTCCACTGGGAAGTTTACTCCCACTGACAGAATTAATATCAGCACAAGGAGACATACATATGTCGAGATGGAGATATTATCAAATGAGAGATTTTTTCAATAAACTAGAACCCCAAGTAAGACCCCTGAGTTCCCTTACGACATACGAGAAGATGTGTCTGAAATTAGAAAAACCATGTAATTTATTATCTCAGATGTATAAAATAGTATTAAGTGAACAAAGCAGCACAACCCCTTACTTTATAAGAGAGTGGGAGAAGGAACTAAGATGCACAATAAAACCAACACAAGTAAAAAAAATCATGGAAATGACACATGTGACATCAATAAGTGCAGCAATACAAGAAATGTCATATAAGTTTATAACCAGATGGTATCGAACACCAGCTAGAATAGCAGAGATATACCCAACAGCGGATGGGCATTGCTGGAGAGGATGTCAGGATAAGGGGACATATCTTCACTTATGGTGGGAATGCCCAAAAATTAAGAATTTTTGGGAAGGAATAGCTAGATGGATAGGGAGGATAACAACAAAACCTATAGAAATGACACCCCTACAATACTTATTTCATGGTACAGAAGGATCCATCAAATTATATAAAAAAGGTGTCACACCACATTTGCTGAATGCAGCCAAATTATTAATACCTAGATATTGGAGGCAGACAGCATGTCCCACACTATTGGAATGGAAGGGAGAGGTAGATAAAATAATGGAAGCTGAAAAATGGATATACAGTATAAAAGAACAACAGGAAAAACATAAAAATATGTGGGCAGGCTGGAAGCACTATTCTCGAGAAATAGAGTAAGAATAGGCCATGTCAGATTAAAAATTTAGATAATCCCACCTAAACCCCCCCTAGAGATCTCCAAGAGGAGAGGGGGGAAGGGAAGGAGAGAGTATTTAAGAAGTTGCTGAGTAAGCTCGTATCCCCTAAAGGTGCACCGTGGAAGGGGTAAGGGGGAAGGGAGGGGAGAGGGAAGGAAGGGGAAAGGGGGAAATGAGAACCGAACCACAACCGTTAAATTTCGTTGTTTCGTTGTATTGTTATTGTTTGTAGTATGTTTTAAGATAAATGGGAAGTGGAAAAAGGATTGGAAAGGGCTTGGGGAGGGGGGAGTGGGGAAGAGCGGAGATGACCATATGCGGAGACATTAATATAAATGTCACAATCACAAAAATTTTTTTTTTTTTTTTTTTTTTTTCTCCTCTTTTTCTTGCACAAAGTATAAATAACGCACTAAAGGAAGGCTATAGAAAGAGAAAGGATAAACACAAAAACTTTTCTCTCTTTTTTTTTTTTCTTTTTTTTTTTTTTTGTTGTTTCTCCACAGAACATCTCCGCTACAACAAACCCCCCCCCTCTAGAGCCACCATATAATGTTATCATGGATATGTAAAGGAATGTATGATTGTGAAGATACTGGGGTATATGTGTAAACCCCAAATGTCTTAAGATTGAAAGTATTGGTTCGCTGTATTTGTTATAAGAAAAATAATAAAGAAGATTTAACAGAAAAAAAAAAAAAAAAAAAACAGAACGCACTGAAAATCAGAAAGAACCTGAGAAGAACGATCTGAAAATCAGAAACGAGCAGACAAAAATGCACTGAAAAACAGATATGAACTGACAACACGCACTGAAGAGCAGATACGTACCTACAAGCACAAACTGAAGAGCAGTAACGATCTGAAAAGCAAGGGGCTGAAAAGCGCGAATTGTCTCTCACCAAACTTCTACTAACACGAGATTAGCAGAAGAAGCCCAAAGGGTGGCGCACTGGCTATTGAATTTCTGACAACATTTGTGTGACCGTATGTATGCAAGACAAGTTTGAGCCACCATCTGTCAGAAAAAAATCCACGGTTTGGTTGATAGAAATTCCAATCGTCTGTATGCGGCATAAGTCTGCAAACCAGCTGGTGGACCTGGTGGAGAGATATAAGGCTGCTGAGGACTTGTTGAACCCATCTGTGCCCCACCCAAACGACCCCAAAGACTGTTCCAGGGTTCAAGGGTGTGGGGAAAAATTACAATTCTGTTGCCACAGATAATGAGACTATGGGCTCGGGATCTGGAGACTGGTCAGATATATCAGGAAGGTCTCTGAGGCCGTTTGTAAGAGGACTGGGTACAGAACACATAAAATGTTATCGATGCCATGCGTTCAAATTGCTGCTAACTTCCCTAAGTAAGTGATGAACCAATGCAATGTGATAGTGCTTATTTGAAAAAACGCATGCCTCTTTTTGCACAGGTAGCGTGTACTGCATCATGTCAGGGACGCATGAAAAAACAAATATGTATGATTTCCGTGGATGGAAAGCCAATCACTGCTCTGCTAGATTCTGGTAGATTGACATTAGTCAAAGGTGATTTTGTCAATCCTGCAAAGTTACACCCTAGCACTATTGCGGTGATTTTTATAAATGGTGACTACCAGACTGCTGTGGTTGAGTTTGATACCCCTTGGGGCAATGTGACACATTCAGTGGGGGTGGTACCCTCACTACTTCATGAAGCCCCAGTCGGGATAGATTTTCCCTACTTTTGGAGTTTATGGGAAAACAATCCTTTTCCCCTTTCTTTAATGGCTGGGGAGCAGGAGGAGCTGGAATCTAGCCCTGAGCTTGAGGTTAATGAACAAATTATCTCTGACTCTTATAGTGAGCGTGGTCAGAATGTGGTGCCTGACTTGGACGTCAGGAGAGATGATTTTTGTATGGAACAACTAAGACTCCACACTCAATAGAGCCAGAGAAAATGTTAATATGATTGATGTCGAATCTGTTGAACCTAATGTAGGGGTGTCTTTTCCCCAACATGGTTCTTAAAAATAACTTGCTGTATCAAGTGGTAAAGTAAGTGGAGGAGGAGGTAGAGCACTAGTGGTTCCCAAACCCTATCGTTGGATGGTATTAGACTAAGCCTATGGTCATATAATGGGTGGACGCCTGGGTATAGAGAAAACTAAGAGAATAACCCAGAGATTCTTTTGGCCTGGGTTATATGCAGATGTCAAAGA
Source organism: Lithobates pipiens (assembly GCF_037356315.1). Classification (NCBI taxonomy): domain Eukaryota; kingdom Metazoa; phylum Chordata; class Amphibia; order Anura; family Ranidae; genus Lithobates; species Lithobates pipiens. Next base: position 81,182,604 of record NW_027507686.1, on the reverse strand, counting down.
ATATTGTGAGTCATGCCCAGAGTGTCAGTATTCTGCACCATCACCCCATGTTCGCAGTCCGCTGGTACCATTACCGGTCATTGAAGTGCCTTTTGAAAGAATTGGCATGGATCTGATGGGACCAGTAGTAAAGTCTGCCCAGGGTCATCAGCACATACTGGTATTCCTGGACCATACCACATGGTATCCTGAAGCCATTCCCTTGCATAATACCTCAGCTAAGACTATTGCCAAAGAGCTTGTCCAGGTATTTAGTTGTATGGGTATTGCAAAAGAGATATTAACAGATCAAGGCAAACCATTTATGTCCAGAGTCACTAAAGAACAGTGCAAGTTGTACATAATCTCCCATCTCTGTACCTCTACCACCCCCAAACTGATGATCTTGTGGAGAGATTTAACAAAACACTCAAAAGCATGTTAAAGGTGGTGGAAAAAGATGGGAGAAATCAGGATTGCCGTACCTCATTTTTGCTATACAAGAGTTACCTCAGGCCTCTACAGGTTACTCCCCATTTGAACTACTGTATTGTAGACATCTCAGAAGATTGCTAGATGCCACAATAGAAACATGGGAGGGAGAGACCATGCCTTATAGAAGCGTCATCAAGCATATCTCATTGATGAAAGATAGGATTGCCGGTGTCATGCCGCCGGTACGGTAACAGATGGCGCAAGACCAGGAATGCTCAGAGAAGGGTTTATAATAGACATGTGCAGAGTAAAATATTTCGTTTCGGAATTTCGTTTTCGTCCGAAAGCTTAATTTATTTAGTTACTCCCGAAATTCGTTTTTATTTATTTCGTTTTTCGTTCAAAAATTGCATTCGTCCGAAAATCCACATGAATTACGGTCGAATCTGTCTTGGAAGGCTTATGGTGTCTGTCGAATGTATAAAGAAGATTCGACGGAGCTAACTATATAGCATACTTTAGAACCCTATTAAAGTCTATGGGACTCCAACGTTCAAAATCTAAAGTGCTAATTTTAAAGGCTAATTTGCAAGTTACTGTCCTAAAAAGTGTTTGGGGACCCGGGTCCTGCCCCAGGGGACATGTATCAATGCAAAAAAAAGTTTTAAAAACGGCCGTTTTTTCGGGAGCAGTGATTTTAATAATGATTAAAGTGAAACAATAAAAGTGTAATATTCCTTTAAATTTTGTAGGGGGGGGGGGTTGTCTATAGTATGCCTGTGAAGGGGCGCATGTTTCCCGTGCTTAGAATTGTCCCTGCACAAAGTGTCATTTATGCAGGAAAAAAAGTCCTTTAAAATCACTCGCAGCTATTATGAATTGTCGGCTCCGTAATACAGAGAACACTCATTGAAAGTCATTGATAAAAAAATAAATAAATAAATTTAAAAAAAAAGCGTGGGGGTCCCCCAAATTCAATTACCAGGCCCTTCAGGTCTGGTATGGATATTAAGGGGAACCCTGCCTCAAATTTAAGAAAAAATTTGACGTGGGGTTCCCCCTAAATATCCATAACCAGACCCTTCAGGTCTGGTATGGATATTAAGGGGAACCCCGCATCAAATTTAAAAAAAAATTGACGTGGGGTTCCCCCTAAAAATCCATACCAGACCCTTTATCCGAGCACGCAACCTGGCAGGCCGCAGGAAAAGAGGGGGGGACGAGAGAGCGGCCCCCCCTCCCTCCTGAACCGTACCAGGCCACATGCCCTCAACATTGGGAGGATGCTTTGGGGGTCCGTGACCCCTCAAAGCACCTTGTCCCCATGTTGATGAGGACAAGGGCCTCATCCCCACAACCCTGGCCGGTGGTTGTGGAGGTCTGCGGGCGGGGGGCTTATCAGAATCTGGAAGCCCCCTTTAACAAGGGGACCCCCAGATCCCGGCCCCCCCCTGTTTGAAATGGTAAGGGGGTACAAAAGTACCCCTACCATTTCACAAAGAAAGTGTAAAAAATGGTTAAATAAAACAAACACACTTTTGAAAAATTCCTTTATTAAAAATAAAAAAATAAAAAAAAGATTCCAGCGGTGGTAATCCACTCTTGCTATCCAGCGACGGACGATCATCTCTCCAGCGATGTCTCATGTCATCCAGCGCAGCGATCCATCCTTCTGTCTCCGTGGAGGAGACACTGCAAGGATTCCGGCGGCTGACGTTTCTTAAATACGGAGGGCGGGGCCACCCGTCACCTGACCCCGCCCCCCTCTGACGCAAGGGGAAACCCGGGGTTCCCCGTGACGTATGGGTGACCCCGCCCCCCTCTGATGTAACGGAAACCTGCCTGTGTTACATCAGAGGGGTGCGGGTCACCCCTACGTCACAGGGAACCCCGGGTTTCCCCTTGCGTCAGAGGGGGGCGGGGTCAGGTGACGGGTGGCCCCGCCCTCTGTATTTAAGAAACGTCAGCCGCCGGAATCCTTGCAGTGTCTCCTCCACGGAGACAGAAGAAGGACGGAGGATTCGCTGCGCTGGATGACATGAGACATCGCTGGAGAGATGACCGTCCGTCGCTGGATAGCAAGAGTGGATTACCGCCGCTGGAATCTTTTTTTTATTTTTAATAAAGGAATTTTCAAAAGTGTGTTTGTTTTATTTAACCATTTTTTACACTTTCTTTGTGAAATGGTAGGGGTACTTTTGTACCCCCTTACCATTTCAAACAGGGGGGGGCCGGGATCTGGGGGTCCCCTTGTTAAAGGGGGCTTCCAGATTCTGATAAGCCCCCCGCCCGCAGACCTCCACAACCACCGGCCAGGGTTGTGGAGATGAGGCCCTTGTCCTCATCAACATGGGGACAAGGTGCTTTGAGGGGTCACGGACCCCCAAAGCATCCTCCCAATGTTGAGGGCATGTGGCCTGGTACGGTTCAGGAGGGAGGGGGGGCCGCTCTCTCGTCCCCCCCTCTTTTCCTGCGGCCTGCCAGGTTGCGTGCTCAGATAAAGGGTCTGGTATGGATTTTTAGGGGGAACCCCACGTCAATTTTTTTTTAAATTTGATGCGGGGTTCCCCTTAATATCCATACCAGACCTGAAGGGTCTGGTTATGGATATTTAGGGGGAACCCCACGTCAAATTTTTTCTTAAATTTGAGGCAGGGTTCCCCTTAATATCCATACCAGACCTGAAGGGCCTGCTAATTGAATTTGGGGGACCCCCACGCTTTTTTATTTATTTATTTATTTATTTTTTTATCAATGACTTTCAATGAGTGTTCTCTGTATTACGGAGCCGACAATTCATAATAGCTGCGAGTGATTTTAAAGGACTTTTTTTCCTGCATAAATGACACTTTGTGCAGGGACAATTCTAAGCACGGGAAACATGCGCCCCTTCACAGGCATACTATAGACAACCCCCCCCCTACGAAATTTAAAGGAATATTACACTTTTATTGTTTCACTTTAATCATTATTAAAATCACTGCTCCCGAAAAAACGGACGTTTTTAAAACTTTTTTTTGCATTGATACATGTCCCCTGGGGCAGGACCCGGGTCCCCAAACACTTTTTAGGACAGTAACTTGCAGAATCTTTTCTCTCTGTCAAATCTTTTTTCTCTGTCGAATATTTTCTCTATATAATCTTGGACTAATAGAGGTAAGGTTAGGCACATTCGACCACAGGTTCTATAGACAGATTGTTGTCAGAGTCATGTCGAATCTCCTATTCTATATCGAACTGTTGTAACAATGAAAACGAAAATAAAGCATTTATTTATGTCGGATCTTTCGTTTTTCGGATTTTGTGCTTTCGTTATCGTTTGTCAAAACGAAAACGAAAATAGCTGAAATTCGGACGAAAATGCATTCGGACGAAAACGAATGCACATGTCTAGTTTATAATTGGAGTGCCAAGACCAGAACTTTCAACCCTGGGCATAGAGTGCTGGAACTAGTCCCCACAGTTGAAAGTAAATTCCTAGCAAAGTGGCAAGGTCCCTTTCAAATTTTGGAAAGAGTAGGTGAAGCAAACTAAGTTTACCAGCCAGGGAAAAGGAAAGCAGAGCAAATATATCACATTAATCTCTTGAAACCTTAAAACGACAGAGAGTTTACTGGCAGTGCCAATCGTGTCAGGGCTTGGCTCAGCCCTTCCTTCTCTGAGCTTGCTGCTCAGCTGTCAGCTCCCATCTCTCTCCACAGTTACTCAGCTGTTGATGATCCTGCTCGTCAGTCCTGCCTACTTAACCACTTTCAGACCGGACCATTTTGCTGGTAATTGACCAGAGGTCTTTTTACACTTTGGCACTGCGCTGCTTTAACTGGTAATTGCGCGGTCATGCAATGTTGTACCCAAACAAAATTTGCGTCCTTTTCTTCCCACAAATAGAGCTTTCTTTTGATGGTATTTGATTGCCTCTGCGATTTTTATTTTTTGCGATATAAACGTAAAAAGACCCCAAATTTGAAAAAAAATGATATTTTCTAATTTTTGTTATTAGAAAAATCCAATAAACTCAATTTTAGTCATACATTTAGGCCAAAATGTATTCAGCCACATGTCTTTGCTAAAAAAAAAGTCAATAATTGTATATTTATTGGTTTGCGCAAAAGTTGTCACATCTACAAACTAAGGTACGTTTTCTGGAATTTACGCAGCTTTTAGTTTACGACTGCCTATCTCATTTCTTGAGGTGCTAAATTGGCAGGGCAGTACAAAACCCCCCCAAATGACCCCATTTTGGAAAGTAGACCCCCTAAGGAAATTGATAAGAGGCATGTTGAGCCCATTGAATATTTTAGTTTTTTGCCTCAAGCGATTGAATAATGACAAAAAAAAATATTTTTTTTTTTTTACACAAAGTTGTCACTAAATGATATATTGCTCACACATGCTATGGGCATATGTGAAATGACACCCCAAAATAAATTCTGCTGCTTCTCCTGAGTACGGGGATACCACATATGTGGGACTTTTTGGGAGCCTAGCCGCGTACGGGGCCCCGAAAACCAAGCACCGCCTTCAGGCTTTCTAAGGGCGTAAATTTTTGAGTTCACTTCTCACTACCTATTACAGTTTTGAAGGCCATAAAATGCCAAGATGGCACAAAACCCCCACAAATGACCCCATTTTAGAAAGTAGACACCCCAAGCTATTTGCTGAGAGGCATGTTGAGTTCATGGAATATTTTATATTTTGCCACAAGTTGCGGGAAAATTACAAACTTTTTTTTTTTTTTTCACAAAGTTGTCACTAAATGATATATTGCTCATGCATGCCATGGGCATATGTGAAATGACACCCCAAAATAAATTCTGCTGCTTCTCCTGAGTACGGGGATACCACATGTGGGACTTTTTGGGAGCCTAGCCGCGTACGGGGCCCCGAAAACCAAGCACCGCCTTCAGGCTTTCTAAGGGCGTAAATTTTTGAGTTCACTTCTCACTACCTATTACAGTTTTGAAGGCCATAAAATGCCAAGATGGCACAAACCCCCCCCAAATGACCCCATTTTGGAAAGTAGACACCCCTAAATTTAGGGGTACACTAGTGAGACTAGGTAATAAATGGCGGGTGCCCTGAAACTATAAAAAAATAACTAACCAACCAGCATCACCTGTAACAGTTATATGGTGATCACTGGTGAAAGGGTTAACTAGGGGGCAATCAGGGGGCTTTATGCGGTAGTATATGGGGGTCCCTGGCGCTATAAAAAGCTGCGGCGAACCTAAATACCTACCTGCCTAACTAGCGTCACCTGTGACACTAATACAGCGATCAGAAAAACGATCGCTTATTAGGCTGGGTTCACACTGGAGCGATGCGGGAACGCCACGAATCCGCGGCGGGTTCCCGCATCGCATGCCTCCCGGCGGCAGTTCACACTGCCCTATGCGAACTGCTGGGAGTGTCAGTGAAATGCTACTGACACCCCCAGATCAGTTCGCATATCGCAGTGCGATCTGCAAACTCGGATCGCATGGTGTGAACACCCATGCGATCCGATTCTGCTGCGGGCCAAAAAAAGGGTCCCGTGTGAATTTGCGGCGGGTGCGGCGGGTGTGGCGGGTGCGGCGAATGGCTGAACTCGAATCGCACAGAGATCGGATGTGATTTGCACTGCAGTGCGGTGCGAATCACATTCGTTCTCATAAACCGCTGCAATGTGAACCCAGCCTTAGTGACACTGGCGACGGGGGGTGATCACGGGGTTAAACCTTTATTGGGGGGGTTAGGGGGGTACATTAGAACTAAAGGGGGCTAACCCTAACTGCCCTAACAGTTATTACAGTCACAAATGACACCAATGCAAAAAAAAAAAAAAAAAAAAAAAAAAAAAAAATTGGTGTCACTGTGACTGGGGGGCAGGGGTAATTGGGGGGGTGATCGGGGGGGTGTGAGTGTGCCTGGCATGTTCTACTGTGTGTGTAGAGTGTTGGTGCAACTCACCGATCCGCTCTCCTCCGTGTTGGAACGAAAAATACCGACACGGAGGAGAGAATACATCACTTCCTCTCCTGTGTTTACATTACAGGAGAGGAAGTGATGTCACGGGGGATTTCTATTCGTCGGGAGCGATCGCGAGGGGGTGGCCATGAATGAATGGCCACCCCCTCGTCCCGGATCGCTCCCGGACGAAAACCGACCGCCGCAGGCACCGGGCGGGGGCCCGACCCGCGGGAAGGCAGGGACGTACAGGTACGCCCATATGCCTGCCCGTGCCATGCTGTCGACGTACATCGTCGTGCGGCGGTCGGCAACTGGTTAAGCCGTCCAGTCCAGAGGAGCTCTGCCTTCGCCTTGGTCAACATCACAAGAAACATCTCCTGCGTTCCTGTTTAAAGACTGGCTTTTCTGACATCCCTTCTGGCTCTGGATCCTGCTTGCTGTTTCCCTACTTTGATCCCTGACTTCTGCCTTGGCTGACTATCCTTTCCAGTTACTGAACATTGGCTATGTTTTAACTACATTTTAAGAGTATTAAGTAGAAAGGTTATGGCGCTAGACTCGATTAGTGGTGTGTTGAATTGACCTATCGACACAAAATAGTGTTGTTGAGAAAGCGCTGTGTGCAATTAAAGTACAAATGTTTCCTAAAAAATATAATCAGTATTAAATCAACATATGTATCCCATCATAATTAAATCCAAAACCAATATTGAGTCATCATATACGTGTCAACATACTATGAGTAAAACCAAAAATATAATAAACATTCACTTAGGTCATTGCAGGTATACAAAATGATAAAAATTCTTTCAGACAGCCTAAGAAATACTACTGGTATCCTTCAGTGTTCTTATTCAGAATAAGGAACTGTTCAAATAAGTGCAAAGAAAGTGCAAAAAGGCTAGGGATCAGGAACAAAGTTCAGCCAATAGTCGCATAAAGACGCATGTATGTCCAATATGTGTCCAATGTTAATATTTGGCTGATAATGCTGCCACCGCAGACTAATGCTGTAATTGATACGTGAAATCAATAGGGAACGTTTCATCCACTAATGCAAACAGTGCGGGTCTTCAATTAGAAACCTTCATCCCCGGTGCGCCACTCAGTGCTGTAATATGTAAATGCTCTCACTAGAATTAACGCCCCTTATGGGGCTAGATGGACCTTCACAATGTAAGCCACTGTGTCGCTCTCTGGCTGCTGCTGGTGCACTGGGTGAGGTTTCACTGTTCCGTCCGTATAGTCTCCAACGTTAATTATACATGAGGAAAGACATATCCATAGTGTAATACATTCATAACCAAATCGTTAGTTTATTTGTATTAAAAAAACTACTCACATTTAATATTAAAAGCATATGCATGTAAAAAACTCCGCCGTTCGTCTCTGTCCGTTCAGATGGGTGCACGCAACGTGGCCACGCCCGTAGTTTTAACTACGTTTGTTTTTTTAACTTTTATTATTAAACAAGTGTGATTTAACTGTACTTCTGTCTCGGTCTGATTTCATTGTTTCTGACACATGGCCTCCGTGACACCTAAGTTACACATAACTGAAACCTTGTCAGTGGCCCAGCAGAAGAATGTTAAAGAGTTTGTGAGTAAGAATAGAGACTTTTTCTCTCACCTACCCAGACAGACCAGTATTATACAGCATGACATAATTATGGAACTAGGTGTCAGAGAAGTTACCTGGTTGGTCGTGCTGGTGTGCGTCAATGTGCGATGGTGCACGCTGGCGTCTGTGTTCCCGTGCATGCGTGTTCCCATGCACACTGTGGTGTGCGCCCCGTGGGTGCTGGTGCACGCCGATGTGTGCCTGTGCGCGCTCCTGTTAGCGCCGGTGCGTGCTGTTGTGTGCACTCCTGGTGGCACTGGTGTGCGCGCTGCCGCTCGCGCGCTTATGCACGCGCCTGTGCGCGGTGTTTGGCGCCAATTGCCCTATTTAGGTCTGCCGCATACTCCATTCAAGTGATGCCTGATCATCAGCTCCCCGTTCCCTGCTCAATTGCCTGTATCTGCATTCCTGTATTTCCGATCTCATGACGACCCGGCTTGCTCTTTGGACACCCCTGATCTCTGCCTGCACCGGACTTTGGCCTGTTCTGACCTCTCTCCTGCCTGTCCCAATTGTACTGTTGCTGTGTGCAACAGTACACAGCGTGTTCCCGTGCACACTGTGGTGTGCGCCCCTGTGGGTGCTGGTGCGCGCCGATGTGCGCCTGTACGCGCTCCTGTTAGCGCCAGTGCGTGATGTTGTGTGCACTCCTGGTGGCACTGGTGTGTGCGCGCTGGCACTCCGGCGTGTTCCTATTGTACCGTTGCTGCCCGCCTGTTGCCGAATCCTGCCTGTACCTGGACCCGCCTACTCAGCCCCTGCTCCGCAAACCGATTGCCTGTGTTTCAGCCTACGCACCTGCTGCTTTGGGGTTCATCCTACTTCCAGCTCCTGGACCCTCTTCATAGGCTCTCATACCACTCCGCACTCCCAGCCACCTGTCTACTCTACCAGGGGTTGTGAGTCGGACACGTACGGGAGACCACCCTCTGCCCAAGCGGACTCACTGGTCTAGTAAGTGGAAGTCTGACAGTATCAGGCAGCCATGACCGAGTCCGGGCAGGGGGCCACCCCCATGGACGAACTATGTAGACATCTGGCTGGTCTGACTCAAGCCGTAAAGAACCTCCAGGAAGGTTACTCAAGATTGGAGGAGCAAGTTCAAGCCTTATCCTCTTCATCTAATCCCCAGGGAACATCTTCAGCCAGGCTTTTACCCGCACCCTCCGTAGTGATGCTTCCTCTAGAGCCATGAGTACCTATACCGGAGAAATTTACCGGAGAACCCAACAAGTACTGTGCATTCCGCAATGCCTGCAAGCTTTATTTTGCACTACAACCTCGCACATTCTCTCTTGAAGCAACTAAGGTGGGCTTTGTGATATCCCTGTTGTCCGGCAAGCCCCAGACCTGGGCCCACCGCCTACTGGAGCAGAAGTCTGGGTCCCTGGATAGCCTTGATACCTTCTTCTTGGTGATGTCCCAGCTATATGAGGACCCCCAATTGACTGCAACTGCAGAAGCTGCACTACACTCTATCCAACAAGATTGCAGAGCGGCCGAGGACTATGCGGTTGAGTTCAGATGCTGGAGTTCCGACACGGATTGGAACGACGCCGCCCTGCGCCAACAATTCCGGATGGGGCTATCTGACCCACTCATGGATGAGTTGGCATGAGTGGGGATACCTCAATCCTTGGATGAGCTTATCAATCTCTCCATCCAGATTGTTCGTCGCTTAAGGGAGCGTCGGTCGGAGAGATCTTCCAGCCATTTCTGCCCCACTTGGATGCTCCCCAAGGTTCCAAGTTCTGCCGGTCAGTTTCCACCCACCTCTACTGCTCCAGCTCAAGAAGCTCCCGAACCAATGCAGCTTGCTTTGCTCCGGCCCTCGCTGACCCCTGAAGAAAAACAGCACAGACGTACCCATAACCTGTGCCTTTACTGTGGGGAACCTGGGCACTATGTAAGGGCCTGCCCCAACAAGACATGTAAGTGTGTAACCACTTCTTCCATGTGTGCATCTGTTCTGCATAAACCCAGTTCTCACCTTGCTCTTCTCATCACATTACAGCTTCCAGGAGGGAATATTCCAGTGTCAGCTATCATTGATTCCAGAGCATGCAGCTGTTTTATCGATCAGACCTTCGCTGCCAACCATCATATCCCGCTTCAACCCAAGGCCCAGGGTTCCCGTGCGTGCTGTGGTGCGCGCCCCTGCGGCGCTGGTGCGCGCCAATGTGCGCCTGTGCGCGCTCCTGTTAGCGCCAATGCGCGATGTTGTGTGCACTCCTGGTGGCACTGGTGTGTGTGCGCTGGCACTCCGGCGTGTTCCTATTGTACCGTTGCTGCCCGCCTGTTGCCGAATCCTGCCTGTACCTGGACCCGTCTGCTCAGCCCCTGCTCCACAAACCGATTGCCTGTGTTTCAGCCTACGCACCTGCTGCTTCAGGGTTCATCCTACTTCCAGCTCCTGGACCCTCTTCATAGGCTCTCATACCACTCCACGCTCCCAGCCACCTCTCTACTCTACCAGGGGTTGTGAGTCGGACACGTACGGGAGACCACCCTCTGCCCAAGCGGACTCACTGGTCTGATAAGTGGAAGTCTGACACCAGGTGTCCGTGTAAATGTAAAGCCCTATAAAATACCCGAGGCTAGGCAGGAGGCAGTAGCAAATGAGATTAAAAAAAATGCTAGAGTTTGACGTGATAGAGGAGTCCCACAGTGACTGGTCAAGTCCCAAAACCAGATGGAACTATACGATTTTGTAATGATTTCAGGAAGTTGAATAGCATGTTCAAATTTGATGTGTACCCAATGACTCTGGTTGACAGATTGGGAAGTGCCCGGTACATAAATACTTTAGAAAAAAACAAGGGCAGAGGGCGCACCTGCCTTGCGCATTACCTTTGCAAACAAAAGATTTTATATTGAATAAAATATTATACTCACAAACAAGTGATAAAATCAAGCAAGAAATTTGCAAAGTCCATCAATAGCCTCGTCCAACGGGGTCTGCTGGCCAGTAAACTTGAGTGGGATGAGTATAGTCCAAGGTAAGCTCACGCATTTTGAGGGTGAACCCTTTTCCTCAGAGCTAAGTTTTAAACTGAATGTATATGGTTTTTAAGGAGACTGTGATCAGGTGGAATAGGTCAAGTGATCTAAGCCCCTCCCTCCAATGGGAGGGCCAATGTAGTGACCAACAAGTGAATACACAAGTAAAAAACACATACATGAGTAATTAATTCCCCATCAGGGGTATAGGTCACCATAGATCGCCTGCAATATCCCAACTGTCCCTACCAAAGTACATGTGTATATTGTGATGTGTATACAGTACATCCAAAAAACACCTGCACCTACAGGTGGAAGGACAGATGAAAACTGCAGCATACACTTCCATAGTGATACACACCAATTAAAATACAACAAATATAGGACCTCCGACTCTCAGATCCTGGGTAGTAACGATCAACTCTGTGCTTCCACTATATAAATTGACTTATGAAAGCAGGAATTGCTCCAAAATTTTTAACAAAGTTTGGTCACAATGGATCCGATAGACACTCAAGGCTCTATCTCTTGAAATGCATAGCACTGTTCTTTTTGCCTTATCACAAGATTCCATCCCTAACAGTGCATTATACTGTCGAGTGACTTGCTCTATGCTGTAGGATAACACTCTACTGCTTTTCGATCCACCCCCCCTCCCGGCCTCCCTCCCTTTCTCCCTCCCCCCTTTTCTATTTCCTCATAGTATACTGCAGAGATTGTGATTGATTGACTACCTCCTCTCTCCTTATACACCAGAAAGATTGTTAGCATATAACTTGTTCACGATTTGATTTCTCTGTCTACCAACCTGTATATCTTCACTATGTACAGTGTCATTGTCAATGCGTGTAAATGTTCTATATTATTTCCCTTTTGTCATCTTGTACAACATGTGAGGGGTTAGCTCGGCAGCGGGTGTGTGTGACCCCCTGGATGGGTTCACAACACAAAGTCAGGCACAGCAGACAGCGGTGTAGGTTCAAAAAACAAAAGATCCGGTTTATTTAGGCTACATGCAGTGATACATATAACAGCCAAACAAAATAAAACAAGAAAATAAATCCTGGTCAGCTTGACCTCTAACTACACACGTAGACTCCCTGTCTAACAACTGGGTGCAGCCTTGTGCTGCCCCAGTCCCTGTCTCTATTGTAGGGGTTTGCCACACAGGCGTTAACTCACCGCACAGAACAGATCTCAGACTCCCCAGTCTATACACACAAAACTGGTTCCAGGATGGAGCATCTCCCTAAGCATGCTGGGGTTTTTTGTAGAGGTCTTAATGAGCCCACTTACTTCAGCTGGGCTCATTAACTCTTCCCCTCTAATTGTAAAAGTCTGCATAAAGCCTGAATCTAGGACTCACATATTTACCATCCTGGATACAACCAGGTGACTTTACCTGCCTGCTGCCACATACCCCCCCCTCTTGTTTCAACCTTGGGGTTGTAACACCAGCAGTCAGACACGCATGTATCCGAGACAAAGCATCCACATTCCCCATTTTAACACCAGGGCGATGCTTAACTGTAAAGTTAAATTCCTGTAGGGCCAGGAACCACCTATTTACCCTTCTATTGGTCTCCTTGTTCTGAGCCATCCACTTTAAAGGAGCGTGATCAGTCACCAGGTCAAAGTGCCTACCTAGCAGATAGTACCGAAGGGAATCTAGAGCCCACTTCACTGCTAAACATTCCTTCTCAATCGTGGAGTAATTTACCTCATGGGACTTTAACTTCCTGCTGAGGTAAATGACTGGGTGCTCTTCCCCGTTCCAGACCTGGGATAACACTGCTCCTAACCCAACGTCTGATGCATCAGTTTGTACAACAAAGTCCTTAGAGAAGTCTGGTGAGTACAACACTGGCTGGCTACATAAGGCTGTTTTTAAGGACTGAAATGCTTCCTCAGCCTCTGGGGACCAGTTAACCATAACCGACTCTTTCCCTTTTGTCAGGTTGGTGAGGGGCACAGCCTGAGAAGCAAAATGGGGAATGAATCGTCGATAATAGCCAGCGATTCCCAGAAAGGCTCGTACCTGTTTCTTGCTGTTGGGATGTGGCCAACTCTGTATGGCCTCGACTTTATTGACTTGGGGTTTTATCACCCCCCTCCCAATAGTGTACCCAAGATATTTGGCCTCCTCCTGTCCAATGGTACACTTCTTTGGATTGCCCGTAAACCCAGCTTCCCGGATAGAGTCTAGGACTGCTTGTACTTTTGGCAAATGTGAGACCCAGTCTGTGCTATGGATAATCACATCATCCAGGTAAGCTGCAGCATATTTCTGATGGGGCCTCAGAATCTTATCCATTTTCCGCTGGAATGTTGCCGGTGCATTCTGTAACCCAAACGACATTCTCTTATATTGGAATGCCCCATCTGGGGTTACAAACGCAGTTTTCTCCTTGGCCGACTCGGCCAGGGGAATTTGCCAATACCCTTTGGTGAGATCAAGAGTTGTCATATATCGGGCTGTTCCCAGCCGGTCAATCAACTCATCTATACGCGGCATGGGGTAGGTGTCAAATTTTGTAACTTTATTTAATTGTCGAAAATCGTTACAAAACCGCCAGCTCCCATCAGGTTTGGGCACTAGTACAATAGGACTGGACCAGTCACTCTGGGACTCCTCTATCACACCCAAATCCAACATCCTTTGAACCTCCCCACGTATTGCCTCCCGTCGGGCCTCTGGTATTCTATAAGGTTTTAGTTTTACCCTTTCTCCTGGCGGGGTGATAATGTCATGCTCTACGCCAGATGTTTGTCCCGGAAGCTCAGAGAAAATCTCTTTGTTACGAAGTACAAACTCTTTAACCTCCTGTTGTTGGGCTTTCGATAAGGTGTCTGCTATTCCAACCTCAGGAACTAAGCAATCAGGCTGTACTTGTGACAAAGTCTCTGCGACTAGGGATTCCCTATCCCTCCAGGCTTTCAGCAGATTGACGTGATAGATCTCCTCCGGCTTTCGCCTTCCTGGCTGTCTAACCCTGTAGTTCACCTCACTCATTTTTTCAATTACTTCATATGGACCTTGCCATTTGGCCAGAAATTTGCTTTCAACCGTAGGGACTAGCACCAAGACCCTATCCCCCGGGGAAAAAGTACGTGTCTTGGCCCCACGGTTGTACACTCTCTGCTGTGCTAACTGCGCTTGGGTTAAATGTTCCTTTACAATTGGCATTACCTGTGCAATTCTATCTTGCATCAGGGCAACATGCTCAATCACACTCCTGTGAGGAGAACTCTCATTTTCCCAAGTTTCCTTGGCGATATCCAGCAGCCCTCTTGGGTGTCTCCCATAGAGCAACTCGAAGGGTGAGAAACCCGTAGAGGATTGGGGTACCTCCCTAATGGCAAACATCAGATAGGGTATTAGACAATCCCAATTCTTTCCATCTCTATCCACCACCTTCTTTAACATTTGTTTTAGGGTTTTGTTGAATCTTTCAACCAACCCATCTGTTTGGGGGTGATACACAGATGTACGCAATTGCTTCACTTTGTACAACTTGCATAATTCTTTCATAACCCGGGACATAAAGGGTGTACCTTGGTCCGTAAGCAGTTCCTTACAAATACCCACGCGGCTAAAAACAAGAGATAGCTCTTTGGCTATGGTTTTGGCCGAGGTATTTCGAAGAGGAATTGCTTCCGGATAACGGGTGGCATAGTCCAATATAACCAAAATGTACTGATGCCCCCTAGCGGACTTCATTATCGGACCTACCAAATCCATTGCGATCCTTTCAAAGGGGACCTCAATGATAGGAAGAGGTACCAGCGGGTTACGGAAATGTGGCATAGGTGCCGACTTCTGACACACAGGGCAGGAGGAACAATAATTTTCTGTTTCCTTCATGACCCCAGGCCAATAGAATCTCTGCAGTACCCTCTCTCTGGTTTTTTTGGTCCCCAGATGACCTCCCAGAATGTGCCCATGGGCCAATTCTAACACCAACTTCCTGTAAGGTTTGGGCACCACAAGTTGCTCAATGGTTTCTTCTGCCCTTTGAGCCACTCGATACAGCAGGTCCTTTTCCACAGTGAAGTACGGGTAAGTGCAAGTCTTATCTGGGTTCACTAACTCGCCATCTATTTTCACCACATTTTCCCGTGCCTTTATTAGGGTGGGGTCTTTTAACTGTTCTGTGGCAAAATTTTCCCTGTGAACCTCAAGGTCCGAAAACTCCACAGACGGCATGTTTTCAACTGAGGATGTTGGCTCCTCCCCAGTTTCTCGAGTTTCCCCCGCCAATACCGACAAGGGAAATTCAGGAGAGTCCTCACCACTCCCAAAGGAATTCTGGTCATCTTCCTGGTCTATAGGGGCACCAGTGGGGGGCTCAGGACAATCCCAGAGTTCCCAGAATTTTGGAAAATCCCTTCCCACAATAGCATCATGTGGTAAGTGAGACACTAACCCCACCTGATGAGAGAGGTTACCTTTGGGGGTCTCAAAAAACACTGAAGTTACAGGATACTCTCGGGTGTCCCCATGCACACAAATAACAGCCACCCTGTTCTTCCCAGAGACCTCTGTAGTAACTAATTCAGCTTTTATCAATGTTACCAGGCTACCTGAATCTAGCAACACATCAACATGCCTACCATTAATACACATTTTACATAAATGTCTCTCAGGTCCCCGAATGGCAGTGCATGCAACTGTCGCAAACAGCGACTGACGTCTCTCCCTTATAAAGTCACATTGCATAGGCTCATCCACAACTGGGCAATTGGCTGCAATATGTCCCTCTTGCCGGCAGCGGTAGCAAATAATCTTTTTCGCTGCCTCTTGCAGCATGGGCTTCCTGGGCTGCTCCCGCCAGACCTTAGGTAGAACTCCCACCCTCTCACTCTCTCCACCCTCACCCCTTGGAGTCATCTTACCCGTCACTGGGGATGATCTGGTCTTAGGGGGGAAAGTCCGTGAGTCCCTGGAAGAGGTGGTCAGGTTCTCTGTAGCCAAGTACCTCTCAACCAGATCCACAAGTTTATCTGCATTTTCTGGGTCTCCATGGCTTACCCATTTTTGGATGGTAGTAGGAAGAGCTCTCAGGAAACGATCCATAACCACACGTTCCACAATGTTTGGTGCAGTCAAAGTCTCTGGCTGCAGCCACTTCCTGCTCAGGTGAATGAGATCATACATTTGAGACCTGGTGTCAGGCTAGGTGCAGATAACAAGTAACAGTTCAGGTGTGCTGATTATACAAAGAGTTCAAAGCACATACCATGAGCAGGTCTAAGCAGAGCAGGTCAGCTGGGACTTGTAGTACACCGCTGCAGACGAAGGTAGGTGATTGCTGGACCTTGTAGTTCACTGCTGTAGATGAGGGTAGATGAGTGCTGGACCTTGTAGTTCACTGTTGTAGATGAGGATAGATGATTGCTGGACCTTGTGGTTCACTGCTGCAGATGTGGGTACTAGTAGAATCAGGCAAAGCGTAGTCTAGGCAAGCTGGGTCATACACAGGTAGATCAGAATCCAAACGGTACAGAATCAGAAGCAAGCAAGGAAGGTCAAACAAGCCGGGTCAAACAAGAAAGTCACAGAGCAAATATCAGCTGGATCAAACACAAGTGAACTCTAACACGAGCGCTGACTGAATGCTGATACAGGTGATTTAAACGTGAGCTGGCCAATCACTGTTGTTTCCCAGACACAGGCTGTGTCAGGTGAGTTGTGCTGGGTCCTAAAGGGATTCTAGTACTGACAGTACCCCCCCTTTCTCGAGGGGTTGCTCCTGCACCCCCAGGCTTACTTGGATAACGGAGATGGAACTTCTTCTTAAGTCGATCAGCATGAAGATCACGAGCTGGTACCCAAGATCGATCCTCTGGGCCGAACCCTTTCCAATGAACAAGATATTGTAAGGAATTGCGCACTCGTCTGGAATCAAGAATAAATGCCACTTCATATTCTTGACTGTCCAACACATCCACAGGTTCTGGTTCATTTACTAGGAGGCTGGAATGAACAGGTTTCAACAATGAAACATGAAAGACATTTGGAATGCGCATGGATGGGGGCAGTTTTAATCTGTAGGACACAGGATTAACAATCTCCGAGATTTCATAAGGCCCGATGAATTTTGGGCCAAGCTTTTTAGATGGAACATGCAGGGACAGATTCCGAGATGATAACCACACTTTGTCACCAACTTTATATTCTGGTGCCTTTGAGCGCTTCTTGTCAGCAGTTTTCTTAAAAGCCTGCACAGAGCGGGAAATAGCATGATTTACATCGGACCAGATTTTGGAGAAATGTTCAATCGTGGTGTTGGCATCTGGAACATCAGAGGGCGGAAGATCAAAGGAGCACACACGAGGATGCAACCCGTAAACACAAAAGAAAGGAGAGGTCCCTGTAGATGTGCTGGCACAATTATTAAAGGCAAACTCTGCCCATGGAAGGATGTTGACCCACTCCACCTCATCTTTGGCCATCAGACAACGTACCATCTTCTCTAGAGTCTGATTAGTCCTTTCTGTTTGGCCATTAGTCTCAGGATGATATGCTGAAGAATATGATAATTTAATCCCCAGCTGAGAGCAAAGGGCCTTCCAAAACTGAGCTATAAACTGAGAGCCACGGTCAGAGACAATGTTAACTGGTGCCCCATGGAGCCTGAAAATGTGCTTAATGAATAAAGATGCCAGTTCTTTAGCAGATGGAAGCTTCGGAAGCGGAACAAAGTGGGCCATTTTACTGAACCTGTCTACCACCACCCAGATCGTGGAACATCCCTGGGACAGAGGCAAGTCTGTGATAAAGTCCATAGATAAATGGGTCCAGGGACAGGTAGGTATTGGTAGAGGACGAAGGAGACCGGGGGGCTTAGAGGTACTGCTCTTGCTTCTGGCGCAAACTTCACAGGCCTGGACGAAGGCTAACACATCCTGCCTAAGCGATGGCCACCAGAGGTTGCGAGAGACGATCTCAAAAGTTTGTCTAAACCCTGGATGTGCTGCAGGTTTTGATGCATGTACTTGTTGCAATACCTGCAAACGAAGAGCCAGGGGCACAAAGAGCATACCAGGGGGAGTGGAGGGAGGGGCTTCAGCCTGTGCTGGTAACAAGGCCTCAGAGATGTCAGTCTGGGTAAAAGCCAAAATCCTATCCTCAGAGATAATGGGTTGAGGAGGAAGCGGAGGAGGAGACTCTGATAAAAAACTGCGAGACAAGGCATCGGCCTTAATGTTTTTTGGACCTGGTAAATAAGAAATTGTAAAGTCAAATCTGGAGAAGAACAATGACCACCTGGCTTGACGCGAGTTCAGTCTTTTAGCAGAACGGATATATTCAAGGTTTTTGTGGTCAGTCAGAACTATGAATGGATAGCGAGCTCCCTCCAGCCAATGTCTCCATTCCTCTAAAGCTAGCTTTATGGCTAAAAGTTCTCTGTTGCCTATATCGTAATTGCGTTCTGCTGGGGAATATTTACGGGACAAGAAGGCACAAGGGTGGATGGCAGCACTTACAGGATCTTTTTGTGACAAAAGCGCCCCCACTCCTACTTCAGATGCATCTACCTCTACAATAAAAGGTAGCTCAGGAACAGGATGGCGTAGAATTGGTGCAGAGGTAAAGGCTTTCTTTAACTGGGTGAAGGCTGCCTGGGCTTCAGTAGTCCATTTAAATGTACTAGGAGTCTTCCTGGTGAGAGAGGTGATGGGATGTGCAATGGTGGCAAAGTTCTTAATGAATTTTCGATAGAAATTTGCAAAGCCCAGGAAGCGTTGAACTGCCTTCAGGTCTGAAGGTGGTGCCCAGTCTAGAATGGCTTGAACCTTGGCTGGGTCCATGGTGAGGCCTGTGTCAGAAACTAGATAACCCAGGAAAGGTACTTGTTTAACATGGAAGAGACATTTTTCAGGCTTTACAAAAAGGGAGTGAGTCTTTAGTCGGGCTAATACCGAGCAGACATGCTTCTGATGTGTTTCAAGATTGGGAGAGTAAATCAAAATATCGTCTAAATAAACAAGCATGAAGCGACCCATCATGTCACGGAAAATGTCATTCATGAAGTTCTGAAAGACGGCTGGTGCATTCCTGAGGCCGAAAGGCATGACAAGACATTCATAATGACCATCCTTGGTGTTAAAGGCCGTCTTCCATTCATCGCCTGCACGGATTCGCACCAGATTATAGGCTCCCCTTAAATCCAGTTTGGAGAAGATTTTGGCTCCCTGGATTTGAGAGAACAACTCTGTGATGAGAGGGAGAGGATACCGATTGGGAATGGTTATTTTATTTAGGCCTCTGTAATCAACACAAAGTCGCAGTCCTCCATCCTTCTTCGGGACAAAGAAGCATCCTGCTCCTGCGGGAGAAGTGGAGGGACGGATGAAACCCTTAGCTAGGTTTTCCTGGATGTATTCTTGCAAAGCAAGATTCTCTGGTTCAGACAGTGGAAAGACTCTCCCTCGAGGAGGTGTAGTGTCAGGCAAGAGGTCAATGGGACAATCATAACTGCGATGAGGAGGTAAAGTGTCAGCAATTCCTTTAGAAAACACATCCCGAAAGTCCTTATAACAAAGTGGAATCTGTTCTATTCCCACTTGACAGGTAGCAAGTGGAACAAGGTGCTGGATGCAGCTCTTTTTACACTGATTGGACCAAGCCAGAATATCTCCTGTTGGCCAGTCAATTACAGGATTGTGCTTCTGAAGCCAAGGAAGGCCTAGGATCAAAGGAGTGGATGGAGAGTCAATGACAAGACAAGAAATCTTCTCCCAATGCAAAGCCCCTAATTGTAACTGGAAAGGGTTGGTGGATTGGAGCACTAGGTCTTGTGAGAGAGGCCGATTATCCACAGAGATCAGGCGGACTGCACAATCTAGAGCATGAGTTTCCAGGGACAAAGAGGTGATCAGAGTTTTATCAATAAAATTCTCAGCTGCTCCAGAATCCACCAAGGCCAGCAGTTCATGAGCCCCTGTCCCAAAGTGAATGACAGCGGGTAAAAGTATACGATTGTCCCCCTGGGGAGATGAGAGTAGACCTAAGGTGACCTCCCCGCAATCACCTAGGTCCTGGCGTTTCCCGGACGTGTAGGGCACGAACGGAGCATATGACCCTTGAGGCCACAGTATAAGCAGAGTCCCATATTACGCCTGCGTTTGTGTTCCTGGGCCGATAACCGGGTGGAGCCTAACTGCATAGGTTCTTCCTCAGATTTGGCACTGGAGATGGAATAATCAGGTGGTAAGGAAGGTATACAGTTTGCCACAGCCATCGTTTGTTCTCGCCTCCTCTCTCGCTGGCGGCGGTCAATTCTAATAGCTAGACACATAGCCTC
Organism: Lithobates pipiens; assembly: GCF_037356315.1. NCBI lineage: Eukaryota > Metazoa > Chordata > Amphibia > Anura > Ranidae > Lithobates > Lithobates pipiens. Next base: position 81,162,310 of record NW_027507686.1, on the reverse strand, counting down.
CTCCAGTGAGGCTGGATAGGAGAAGTTGACCAGAGCGTCTTTAATCGCATCTGAAAGGCCAATTCTAAACTGGCTGCGGAGAGCTGCATCATTCCAGCCAGATTCCGGGGCCCACCTGCGAAACTCTGAGCAATACATTTCAGCTGTGGTAGTTCCTTGTTTTAAGTTACGCAGGGTCGATTCTGCAGTAGCAGCACGATCTGGATCATCATATAGCAACCCAAGGGCTTCAAAGAAGGCATCTACTGTTAGTAAGGCTGGATGGTTAGGTTCCAAGTTAAAGGCCCAAGCCTGGGGGTCACCCTGTAGTAGAGAGATAATGATTTGAACCCTCTGAGTTTCAGGGCCAGACGAGGATGGCCTCAACTTGAAATATAATTTGCAGCTGTTTTTAAAGTTGCAAAATGCTTTACGGTCACCAGAAAACCGGTCGGGCAAAGGAATTTTTGGTTCAGATGGAGTTTTAGTAATGGTGGTAGTAGAAGGAGATTGCACCTTGGTGAGCTCTGTGGCCATTTCCTGAACTTGATGCGATAAACGGCAAAGTTCTTGTGTAAACAACTGAGCCTGTTCAGGATTCATGATAGGTTTCCCTTTATGTATTGGCTCGTGTTAATGTCAGGCTAGGTGCAGATAACAAGTAACAGTTCAGGTGTGCTGATTATACAAAGAGTTCAAAGCACATACCATGAGCAGGTCTAAGCAGAGCAGGTCAGCTGGGACTTGTAGTACACCGCTGCAGACGAAGGTAGGTGATTGCTGGACCTTGTAGTTCACTGCTGTAGATGAGGGTAGATGAGTGCTGGACCTTGTAGTTCACTGTTGTAGATGAGGATAGATGATTGCTGGACCTTGTGGTTCACTGCTGCAGATGTGGGTACTAGTAGAATCAGGCAAAGCGTAGTCTAGGCAAGCTGGGTCATACACAGGTAGATCAGAATCCAAACGGTACAGAATCAGAAGCAAGCAAGGAAGGTCAAACAAGCCGGGTCAAACAAGAAAGTCACAGAGCAAATATCAGCTGGATCAAACACAAGTGAACTCTAACACGAGCGCTGACTGAATGCTGATACAGGTGATTTAAACGTGAGCTGGCCAATCACTGTTGTTTCCCAGACACAGGCTGTGTCAGGTGAGTTGTGCTGGGTCCTAAAGGGATTCTAGTACTGACACCTGGGAGGTTTTCCAACCTGAAAAGTCCAGTTATGCACACGCTGAGCCCGGACGGCCAGGGTGACACCCAGCCGTGCCAATATTTCTGCTTTTAGCACCACATAGTCTTTTGCTTGGTCAGGCTCTAGGTCATAATAAGCTTTCTGCGATTCCCCAGTTAACAGAGGGGCCACCAGTCCAGCCCATTGCTCCTTAGGCCACTTTTCCCTTTCAGCAGTCCTTTCAAATGTGGTCAAAAACACCTCCGGATCATCCTCTCCAGTCATTTTTGTCAGTAAACGGCTCACACCAAAGGATGCGGTATTATTGTAACCACTTGCTTCATTGGTCTGCGGACGTTGCTGTATTAATGTCTCTATTTTCTGTTGAAAATTCTGCTCTTGCTTCTGCAACAGGTCTATGAAGCGGGCTTCAGATCGCTGCTGGGCTTGTTGCTGAGCTTCCAAACTCTGCTGGTGAGCCTTCTGCTGATTTTCCAAACTCTGCTGCAAAGTTGCATTGATCTGCTGCTGGGCTGCAAGGCTCTTTTGTAAACCTGCATTTGTTTGCTGCTGATTTGCATTTGCTTGTTGCTGGTTTGCATTTGCTAGAGCCAGCTGTCTCAGTATCTCCTCCATGCTGGCCTTAAGAAAAAAAAAAAAAAGTGCCAAAATTCTCCACCAACTGTGAGGGGTTAGCTCGGCAGTGGGTGTGTGTGACCCCCTGGATGGGTTCACAACACAAAGTCAGGCACAGCAGACAGCGGTGTAGGTTCAAAAAACAAAAGATCCGGTTTATTTAGGCTACATGCAGTGATACATATAACAGCCAAACAAAATAAAACAAGAAAATAAATCCTGGTCAGCTTGACCTCTAACTACACACGTAGACTCCCTGTCTAACAACTGGGTGCAGCCTTGTGCTGCCCCAGTCCCTGTCTCTATTGTAGGGGTTTGCCACACAGGCGTTAACTCACCGCACAGAACAGATCTCAGACTCCCCAGTCTATACACACAAAACTGGTTCCAGGATGGAGCATCTCCCTAAGCATGCTGGGGTTTTTTGTAGAGGTCTTAATGAGCCCACTTACTTCAGCTGGGCTCATTAACTCTTCCCCTCTAATTGTAAAAGTCTGCATAAAGCCTGAATCTAGGACACACATATTTACCATCCTGGATACAACCAGGTGACTTTACCTGCCTGCTGCCACAAACAATAAAACTTTTTCTGTTAAAAAAAAATATCACAAATATATATTTTATTAGACGTCTCAAAAAGCACACCAACAATCGTATGTTATATTATATAGGTACTTATTCTCTCTGTGTTAGTGCCAAATGTATCTGATACTGGGATATACATGAATCCACAGTGATAGAGGATGTCTCCATGGAGCCAATCAATGAATAAATGAAGCATGCTGTGTACATGTGAAAGTCCTGCTTTAATGGAATAAGCTGTGAGATGCGTGTAGGGCCACACAAGTGTGGGATATTTCCACCATGTAAAGGGCTATACAAGCCCTGCATCAGTGTAACAGGGCACTGGAACGTATGCCAGTCTGATTCCAGGAAGAAACTCAGACTCAGCGTGCTGCCATCTGGTCTGTGGCCCGCAAACGTCACTTCTGGAGACGTAATGGGGCGTGTACTCCAGTGACATCCACTAGAGGGGAGAGGGAGGAGCCCAGGGATGTCCTGTCAGTGTAGAAAATTATAAATGGCATGAAGAAAGTGTCCGGAAGCAGGGAGATGACCCCACCAGCACCATATCCGGATGTTTATTACCATGGGGACATAGAAACACCGTGGAGACCACTTCCAGTGTTGATGTGCTGATGACAGCTTACAACACTGGAGCTGGGCAAGACAGTACCCACAGAAGATAGAAAGCTCCTGGAACTGCAAGAGAATGACATGCAGCGCTGGTCAGTAGCGCACAATCATCTCACAGTGCTCTGGAGCTGGAGACCATAGGAGGTGACAAAAAATGTGTACCCAGCGTGAAAATGAACATACTGTGGGGTTATTTACGAAAGGCAAATCCACTTTGCACTACAACTACAACTGAAAGTGCACTTGGAAGTGCAGTCGCTGTAGATCTGAGGGGAAGATCTGAAATGAGGGGAAGCTCTGTTAACTTTATCAAACAATCATGTGCAAGCTAAAATGCTGTTTTTTATTTTCCTTGCATATCCCCATAAGATCTACAGCAACTGCAATTCCATGTGTACTTTCAGTGCAATTGTAGTGCAAAGTGGATTTGTCTTTAGTAAATAACCCCCACTGTCTAGATCTGATAGAAATAAATTACCATATCTTACTTGGTACTGAATAGAGACTAAAACCAACTACCTATTAAGGTGTCAATAAAATGATTGTATCCTTTAAATAAATATCCATATGAATGTATAGACAAACTTTATATTAACACCATCCATGAAAAATATATATTCCTTATACATATGTGAACATAAAACCTTTTCATAAAAATAATTGAAAAGATGAATAAATAAAATAACAATGATATGTAATATTTTTTATATATTAAGGAAAATTGTTGCCCATACTTACCGTAATTTTCCTTTCCTGGATCCTCCCCATGTCAGCCTACTATGGGTCAGCTCCACCCCCTCTGACCCCTCCAGGACCACCTTTTTTCTAGCCCATAAAGGACGGCTGTCTGCCCACACCAGTGTTCAAAAAATACTCGCCTTGCGACGGATAAACTGGGTAGGAATCCTCCGGCTGACAAGGGGAGGATCCAGGAAAGGAAAATTACGGTAAGTATGGGCAACAATTTTCCTTATTCCTGGACCTCCCCATGTCAGCCTACTATGGGATGTAGCAAGGTTTCTAAAAAGGGAGGGAAGACAAAAAAATAAGCCAAACCCTTAATGCTACTCAAATTTTTAATGGGCGACAGCCGCCATAATAACCATAGAGCCAAATGTCTCCTCAGGTGGGCAAGCCAATTAAGCCTGTAATGCCTAACAAAAGGTGTTGGGCACGCTCCAGTTTGCTGCTCTGCAAACTACCTCAGGGGTGACCTTTGCGTATGCTGCCCAGAATGCTGCCATACCCTTCATCGAATGTGCTTTGATCTCTGAACGAGGAGGAAGGCACAGAGTTTTGTATGCAATATGCATGGTCAAATCTGGAAGAAAAAACTCTGGATGTTGCCTGCATACCCTTTTAGGCCCCATTGGGAAAAACAAAACAAAAAATGACAGCTGATCTGCTTTTAGACCATTTCAGGTAGGCTAAAACCGCAGAGCCCAGGTCTAACCTACTCCACTCATCAGCTGTTTCCGCCGGAAAGGCAGGGAGAATGACCTCCCAGTTCATATGAAATCATATGACAACCTTAGGTAGTAAGCTTGGAATCGGCCTAAGGACTATCATGTCTAGGAGCACCAAACAATATAGTTCTTTAGATGAGAAGGCACACAACTCAGAGACCCTTCTGGCCGAGGCAACAGCTAGTAAAAAACAAAAAACTGTTAAAAGAAATAATGAACAAGAGAAAGCTTGATCAAATGGAGGAACCAGCGATGTTCCCAAGACTAGTGTTAAGTCTGCCTTTTGCAAAAACAATTTCAATGGAGGTCTGATGTCTATGGCTGCCCCTAAAAATCAGATCACCAACGGATGTAGAGAATATCTTGCACACGACATAGCCAACAAAGTGGGGATTTGACCCTTCAGGGAATTATAAGCTAACCCTTAGAGATCACTCTGCAGAAACTCCAAATTTTAGACACTGAAGGAGATCCAAGGTCCCAACCCCTTTCTGTAGTATTCCAGATCTGGTGATAGGTTACATTTGCGGACCTCTTTATGAGCCTGTAAGAATGACTCCACTACACCACCTGAGAGACCCAAGCCAGTTAAAGCCTCCCTCTCACTTTCAAGTTATTAACTTCATCCTCCTGCAGTTCAGGTGTCAGGCCCCACTCCGAAGGAGATTTTGACAAGGAGGCAGTGGGATTGGCGAGCCCAACTTTATCCTCCAAGCCAGAGGAAACCACGGCTCCCTGAGCCAGTAAGGTAAGACTACTATTGCTGTGATCCTTCTCTCTGAATCTTCAGCGGGATTTTGAGAGCCAATGGAAGCAGCAGGAACACATAAACCAAAGGGAAGTTCCAAGACCTGGACAGAGCACCCTGACCCAATGCCTGTGGATGCCAGGTCCGGGAGAAGAAGCAAGGCAGTTGACAATTCTCCTCCAATGCCATAAGATCTATCGATTAAGGCCCCATTACTTGCAATGCTCAAAGCTTTAAATTAAAGTGATCTGTTAAAACCATTCCCAGGCCCTGGGAGATAAGATGCTGTAAGAGCTGAGATTCTTCTCTGCGCATAGGAAGATTGACATGTCACCTGAAGGAGAGGGCTACTTCTTGTGCCCCCTTGAGACACATAAGCCACCGTATTTGTTGCCCAAGAATCTAGACAGCTTGACCTTGCAACGTAGGTTGGAACGCTAAGAGAGTGCATCTGACAGCATCCAATCCTAGGAAATTCACAAAAGTTCCATTGGCCTTAAACCTGCTGTCCCAGGCAGTGTGCCCTGCAGCCTGCCAGACTGGCTTTGGTCGTCACCACTATTGGTTCTGAGGCCTTCAACGGAACTCCGCGGGAAATATTGAAAGCTACTGACCACCAGGGACCAGATTATCTGAATTGGTAGATAGAATTTCTGGTAGAAGGAGTGACGATCCCACTGAAGAAGAAACCCATGGGACTACTGGAACTGTGGCTGATAGAACCCCCAGATACTGCATGCATTCCTTCACCATCATCGAAGACCTTGCTAACACTGCTTTTGACTAAGACTGGATCTCCTGGACCTTCCTCTGAGGAAGAGAAACATCACCCTGATCCGTGTTGAATTGTACTCCTAAATACTCCAACATTTGGGTCGGATGCATCTGGCTCTTCCGATAGTTGAACAACCAAACGAAACAAGCTAGTGTTTGCAGGTGAAATTCACATGAAGTAGAAGGCGCTCATTTGACAAACCCAGAAGTAGCATGTCGACTAGATAATGGAATATTTGCACTCCCTTGACCCTTGACGACAGCAAACAGCAGCTTTGAGAACATTCTCAGAGCCGTGCAGAGACTGAATGGGAGACATTAAAAGTGAAAATGAGAGCCTTCCAAGGAAAACCTGAGAAAGCGGTGCTGAGATGCGTCTATGGAAACAAGAAGATACGCATCTGCCAAATCGATGGAAACCATCCAGTCTCCTAAGTCCACAATGGAAATGAACGTTTCCCCTGACTCCATTTTGAATGGTGGAACCTTCATTAAAGAATCCAGGACTTTGAGGGCAAAAAACTGGTCCAAAACCCCCTGAAGCCTTTGGGACCAAAAACAGAGGGGAACATACTCTTTGACCAAATTCGTGCCTTGGAACCGGAAGGATGGCTCTTGCTGCCAACAGCTCCCCTATATATTCTTTTTAAACATCTGTAGGAAGCCCAGTTTCTACGAATAAGGTCTGATGGGGCCTTGTTCTGAACTCGAGACAATAATTCAATACAGGCATCCTGTAATTTGACTACCCAACATCCCCCCGAATTAGGCTAGTCTTGCTCCTACTTGAGAGGGTTAAATGGAGACACCTTCAGAAGGACTTATTTGAAGCCTTATAAGCTTCGTTGGCCCTGGGCTTGGAAGGTTTCTGGAAGGTTGAACCGGCTCCCTTCCATGAAAAACCTTTCTGTAAATACTGGCCTCGCTGGACCCTACTTTGGATCTCTTGTTAAACCGAAAGGGCTGCTGTTGTTTTTTTCTCTTCTGCAGGATTAGGCTAGATCTGCCACCAGAAAGCCGCTGAATTGCTGATTCTAAATCTTCCTGAAGAGTATCTTCCCGTTGAATGGAATTGAACATAGACTGTGCTTGGAAGCCTTGTCGGCCAACCAATGCTTCAACCATAAGGCTCTGCAGCTGTAATGGAATGAGCCATTATCTTTGCTGTAAATGAATGAATAATTTGTATAGCGCACAACGCTAACTGAATCGCCTCATCAATCACTGTCATCTCTTGAACCGTCTCCCTGACCTGGTCAACAGCCACTTCAGCCACAAACTCTACAGCAGTCCTGAAAACTGCAAAAGAGAAGAACTGCAACTTCTCAGACTTTCATCTGAACATCTATCCACCAGCTCCGCTACCCACAGCCTAAGGCCGCATACACACGCGGGGACTGTTCGCCCAACTTTGTCCGCTGAACAGTGTTTCGGCAAACAGTCCGCTCGTGTGTGGGCTTTCAGCGGACAGTTTCAGCGAACAGTCCGCTGAACAAGGTTTTTCGGAAATTCCGAAAAACTGTCCGCTGAAACAAAGTTTCAGCGAACAGTCCCCTCGTGTGTAGGCTTGTTCGTCAAACTAAGTTCCGCGCATGCTCAGAAAGGATTTACACGCCGAAAGTTATAATGCAGTGTATAGGACGTCGTATTTTTCGTCCCGTCGTACGTGCCATTCACGTCATCGCGCACGGTTTCAGCAAACTGTTCGTTCGTCGTGTGTGGCCATGTCCGTCCATGCTAATTTTGAGCGGACTGTTTGCCGAAACTGTTTGACGGACAAAGTTGGGCGAACAGTCCCCGCGTGTGTACGCGGCCTTAGGCTGGATTCAGACTCATGCACTCTCCCTGCATTCCGCAGATCCGCACCACCAAACATGCCCCATAGGAGACCATAGTAAACGAACGGTAGCGCAAAACCACAAAAAGCACCAAAAATGCACAGGTGCGAAGCCAACTCAAGTGCTGCTGCCACAGAAGTGAGCACTACTGCCAGCCTGCAGACTGCTTCGGCCAAACTATACAACCTATTTAGATCTGCATTTATTCTGCGAGCCATAGGATCCCTAAAGGAGACCGAATCCTCCAGCGAAAGCGGAATGTGGCAGGCGAATCTAGGTAATGAAGCATCCACCTTAGGCATAGTGTTCCAAGGGTTACAGCTTCGATATTCTATTATGCACTTTGAGCTTCTCAGGCCCAGTCACTTTAATTTCAGAAATGAATGAGAAGGAAGGTAAAGATTTCTTTAAATACGTGTAGTATCTCTGCTGTTTCTTTGAGGCCTCCACCAAAGGGGGAATCAGTGCAAAAATCAAACGTATGCGATTCCGAGACCATCTCAGCCTCAGATGGATTTGAATCGCTATCGACGTCAAAGTTAAAACGCACTGAAAACACATGATCTGAATCTGCAGATGCTGAAGATACAGCAGGATGAGCAGGATTCCTTGAAACACTGTTCAACCCTTCCTTGACTGCATGCTTAATGTAGGATTTAACCTGGCATGCATTCGCAGCATTGTCCTGAGCCACCTCCTTGAAGCAAGATGCACATACCCGCTTTCCTCTGATGACCTCAACTGAGCAAGTCCAACAGCATCCTTCTGCCTGGGCCGGCGATGAAGACCAATCTGAAGAAGAGGATCTTCTCTGTCTGCGCCCAGATTTCCTCTTTCTAGAGGCTTTCTGATGTCTTGACCTCTCCTGGCTCAGATCCGAACGACTAAAGTGACGTAAGGGCGAGGGAGATTTGGAATGCTGTGACAACAGGCGTCTATCCATCTGCATGCGACTCTGCGACTTGTCATGTCTAGCCTTTTTACTCCTTTGAGGCTGGAATGCTGACTAGGAACCTCTTTGCGGGCGTTTAGCTCACACTGGGCCCTTCTCTCTGTAAAACAGAGGATGTGCTCTCTTTTAAATAAAATAAACTTCTCCATCTGAATCTTCAGTGCTAAGGCAGCTAGGCAGGCAGGCAGGCAAAACTCCCCAATCTATAAAGGCACAGGATAATAAAAACACTCTGACAGACAAGTAACACAGCAGTAAGAAATGAGAGTCCTGGAAATCAGGCTTACCAGAGCAGAGTAGCAGATTGTTCAGCTGGAGACTGAGATTAGCCCTAGAGGACAGAGCCTGCTGCAAATCAGCAGTGAGCATTCTGGTGTTTGCTAGGCAATCCTAGAGGAAGCTACCTCTGACCTCACCTGCTCAACTGTGCTTCCTGAAAGGAATACATGTGGAGGTGGTGAAGTACAAGTTCCAGCGAGCCAAATCACTGCCTGAACACACCAAACATGGAAGGAGAGAGTGCCAGCACCTGCCTAACGAAGGTATATACAGTCATTTATACTGCCAGTGACCTTTGCCAGTAATACACAGTCATTTATACTGCACCTTTTTATCCCAGCACCAAGGGAACCCACACTCCTCAGGAGATTTACTGCCTTTATGGGGGGGGGGGGGGGTCTTCTGATACGGGAGAGGCTGAACCCGAACAGGATGGATGGTGGATGGAAAAAAAAGAAATAAAAATAAAATAAAATAAATAAATAAACTTTAAAAGGTGTCCGGAGCGAGGACAAAAAAAGAACACTGGTGTGGGCAGACAGCCGCAATTTATGGGCTAGAAAAAAAGGTGGTCCTGGAGGGGTCAGAGGGGGCGGAGCTGACCCATAGTAGGCTGACATGGGGAGGTCCAGGAAATATATATATATATATATATATATATATATATATATATATATATATATATATATATATAATTTGTGCTCATAACTTTATATACCCTGGCAGAATTTATTATTTCTTGCCCATTTTTCAGAGAATAAGAATGATAACACTTTTCTTTCACTCATGGTTAGTTTTTGGCTGAAGCCATTTATTATCAATCAACTGTATTTTACTCTTTTTAACCACTTGCTGTCCGCCCTATAGCAAATAGACGGCGGCAAAGTGGTTTCATAATCCTGACCGGACGTCATATGACGTGATCAGGATTATGAGCCGCTGCGGGCCCCCGGGGGCGCGCATCGCGGCGATCGTTGTTGCGGGGTGTCAGTCTGACACCCGGCAACTACGATCTCGGTAAAGAGTCTCCGACGGAGACTCTTTACCACGTGATCAGCTGTGTCCAATCACGGCTGATCACAGTGTAAATAGGAAAAGCCGGTGATCGGCTTTTCCTCACTCGCGTCTGTCAGACGCGAGTAGAGGAGAGCCGATCGGCTGCTCCTCTGACAGGGGAGGTCTGTGCTGATCGATCGAGGATGCCCACACTGGACCACCAGGGACGCCACCAGACCACCAGGGATGCCAAGGACAAGGTATGCCACCCTAGACCACCAGGGATTCCAGTCAGTGCCACAATGGATGCCAATCAGTGCCCATAATGGATGCCAATCAGTGCCCACAATGGGCATCACTGATTGGCATGCATTATTGATTGGCACTGATTGGCATCCATTAGTACAATATATTATAATACAATGCCGCCTATCAGTTCCCATCTGTGCCGCCTATCAGTGCCTACCCATGCCCACCTGTGCCGCCTACCCATGTCCACCTGTGCCGCCTACCCATGCCCACCTGTGCCACCTACCCATGCCCACTTGTGCTGCCTACCCATGCCCACCTGTGCCGCCTAACCCATGCCCACCTGTGCCACCTATCCATGCCAATCCGTGCCAATTTGTGCCACCTATCAGTGCCCATCCGTGTCGCCCATCAGTGCCACCCATCAGTGCCGCCTATCAGTGCCACATATCGGTGTCCATCAATGCCACCTCATCAGTGCCACTTCATTGGTGCCACCTCATCGGTGCCCATCAGTGCCGCCTTATCATTGCCCATCAGTGTAACCCCATTAGTGCCCATCAGTGAAGGAGAAAACTTACTTATTTGCAAAGTTTTGAAACTGAAACAAAAAAAAACTTTTTTTTTTTCAAAATTTTCGGTATTTTTTTATTTGTTTAGCAAAAAATAAAAACCGCAGAGGTGATCAAATACCACCAAAAGAAAGCTTTATTTGTGGGAAAAAAATGATAAAAATTTCATTTGGGTACAGTGCAGCATGACCGCGCAATTGTCATTCAAAGTGCGACAGCGCTGAAAGCTCAAAATTGGTCTGGGCAGGAAGGTGTTTAAGTGCCCGGTATTGAAGTGGTTAAATCATAATCACAACAGAAATTATCCAAGTTACTCTGATCAAACGTTTACAGTTTTTAATACTGTGTATTGCCCCCTTTAACATCAATGTCAGCTTGAAGTCTTTTGTGATATTTGTGGATGAGGCTCTTTATCTTCTCAGATGGTAAAGCTGTCCATTCCTCTTGGCAAAAAGCCTCCAGTTCCTGTAAATTCTTGGGCTGTCTTTCATGAACAGTACGTTTTTGAGATCTACCCAGAGTGACTCATTTTGGATCATTGTCATGTTGGAATGTCCAAGTATGTCCTATGCACAGCTTCCTGGCTGATGAATGCAAATGTTCCTCCAGTATTTTTTTGATAACATACTACATTCATCTTGCCATCAATTTTGACCAAATTTCCTGTGCCTTTGTAGTTCACACATCCCCAAACATCAGTGATCCACCTCTGTGTTTCACAGTGGGAATGGTGTATCTTTCATCATAGGCCTTGTTGACTCTTTTCCAAATTAAGTGTTTATGGTTGTGGCCAAAAAGCTAAATAAATTTATACCAGAAGGTTTGAAGCTTGTCTCTGTGCTGTTTGGCGTATTTTAAGCAGGATACTTTGTGGCATTTGCATAGTAATGGCTTATTTCTGGTGACTCGACCATGCAGCCCATCTTTCTTCAAGTGCTTCCTTATTATGCATCTTGAAACAGCCACACCATATGATTTCAGAGAGTCCTGTATTTCACCTGAAGTTATATGTGGGTTTTTGTTTGCATCCCAAACAATTTTCCTGCCAATTGTGGCTGAAATATTAGTTGGTCTACCTGACCGTTGTTTGATTTCAACAGAACCCCTCATTTCCACTTCTTGATTAGAGTGTGAACACTGCTGATTCCATTCCTGTTGTTTACAGTTCATCCAAATGTCTACCTTTTCCCGCAGATCCTTTGACAATTATTTTGCTTTCCCCATGACTCAGAATCCAGAAACATCAGTGCAGCACTGAATGAAAGATGCAAGGGTCTGTCAGGAGTCCAGAAACTCATTGAACTTTTATACACACACGTGATCACAGGTGAGGACGGTTACCTTTTTCCTTGTCAAAAAGATTTTATTGAAGATACAATAGAGTATTTGACAATAGGTTAAGTATATAATATACAACAGAAGTAATGAAGCTCAGAGTTATATATTCAATACAATGTAAATGATATATTCAACTATAATTACTACTATATTATTACTATTATTTATTACTATTATTACTACTATAACAATAACACATATTAATGGTATGGTTTATTAGAGGAATTAGCTTCTGAAGTAGGAAAGAGCTTCAAAATCATAATAGGAATAGATAGAGAAGAAAGGAAAGATAGGAAGAGAATAAACTAGGAAGGGAAGAAGAGAGGTCCGCAGGGTCGAGTCGAGGGCCGCCATATCACTCAGAATCCATATACTGTAATCACTTACCCATCTGGTCAGCTACCATGGTAATAGAACTTCTTTGTTAAAATTTGATGGTAAATCATTTTTTATCCATGGATGCCATACTTTTTCAAATTTGATAAGCGTGTCAGCTTCAAGAGCTGCCATTTTGGCTTGCGTCATAGAGTTGTTAATCCTATTCACTACCTCATCCAGAATCAATGAAGGGGATTTCCAGGCTCTTGCAAGTGTTCGTTTTGCTGCAGTGAATAAATTAACAATTAATTTAAATTGGGTGCGTGTTAGAAAGTCTGGCTTTCGATTGACGAGTGCCATTGAGGGATCTGGGGTAATTGATATTCCTAACATTTTAGATGCTATAGTAAAGATCTCATTCCAATAAATTTGAGCTTTTGGACATGAACACCAAATGTGGAAATGTGTTCCTAACTCAGCGCATCCACGGTAACAATCTGATGAGTAATTATGCACATATTTCGCTATTGTAGCCGGTACAAGGTACCATCTTATTAGTACTTTATAATTTGCCTCTACCGCTAATATATTGGGAGAGGCTGTTTTGGTTCTTAAAGAGGAGGGCCAGCTTTAAAAAAAAAAATTTAAAAGTCAGCAGCTGCAAACACTGTAGCTGCTGACTTTTAATAAGCAGACATACCTGTCCAGGGCGCCCGCGATGTCGGCCGCCCAAGGCTGACCCGTCCCTTGGCTCTCAGGTCCCGGCACCGCCATTTCAACTAAGGGAAACAGGCAGAGGAGCCTTGCGGCTTCACTGCCCATTTACTACTGCACATGCGCCAGTCGCGCAGCGCTTTGTGAATGGGGCGCGCTGTGTTCTGGGACACACAGTTCCCAGAACACACAGCGCCCCATTCCCCAGAAGATGCCGCATAGAGGAGAGAAGACCGAACATCACCGCGGAGGAGGAAGAGGCAGATTAGGACGATATGCCTAGCAACAGGCATTTCTGTTTTTTTTTGTTTTTTTTTAAATCATTTTTTTTCAGATTTTTTGCAAAATTTTAATGTATTTTTGTTTTTCAGGGTGGCCCTCCACTTTAACCAGACTTGATTCCATTCTGTGGTTTCCAGTGTTTGTTCTAAATCTACCTCCCATTTCTGGACATAAGCTGGTTTCACTGTTTCAAGTTTAGCTAACAATTGAACATATAAGGTTGAGAGTATGCCCCTAGCATGAGGGTCGTTTTTACAATATTTTACAATATTTTTCAAAGTTAGTTAAATTAGTTAGTGAACTGTCTGTGGTTAAAAGAGGCATAAAGAAATTTTTGATCTGGAGGTACCTAAATAGTTCTGATTGCGGTATTCCATAATTATCACAGAGGGTTGGGAAAGGGATAAAGGACAAGGAATTCACAAATTTGTGCATCTGCAGCACATCACTTCTAGCCCATGCTCTGAAAGATCTAGGGCAGTGGTTCTTAACCTTGTTGGAGGTACTGACCCCCACCAGTTTCATATGCGCATTCACCGAACCCTTATTCATTTGAAAAATAAAATATGATTTATTCAACTTCAAAACATAGGTATATATTTATACTTAGCTATATTTTTAAACATAGGTGCACAAAATGAATAAGACCATTAAGAACAAAGAACAAAACCATCAAAATATTGAAACATGATTTCCTGACAGACTCCATGGCAGCAACGTGTGGGTTAAGTCCTGTCTCCACTACCCTATAGGACACTACTCCCATAAATCTTTGCTCCCTGCCCATGGCCTCCTCCGTAGGACCCATTACGGTCTTTCTACCTGAAGATTGCTCCCACACGGTTCCATTGTTGGTTTGGCCGAATAGCAACTGTGGATGAATTTGTCACATGACTCCGCTAAGCCCTAGCTACTAGCGGGGTATGGAGTGGGCATTGGATATGAGCGCTGGAGGAAGCCAGGAACCTAGCCATTGGCAGGCAGGCTGCGCATTTGGTCGGATAGCCCAGCTAAATAGCAGGTGACCTATTTTGCCCTGAGAAGTCCGGTGTGCTTTCCTTACCTTCGGCCTGGAGACGATCGTGTGGGAGCGCTAAGATTGTTCCTCTTTTTCATGGCAGCAGTTTGTGTTTGTTCCTTGCTTATTACCTTCCCTTTCGTTCGTTTCTTCTGTGTCTATGTTTGTAGTTACAGGCATGGTGGCTGGGTTATCCTGTGTTCCAGCCGCCGTTTACTTCCTGGTTTTTCGTTCGTACGTTCGTTCTGCGCATGCGCGAGTGCGGCACAGGAACGAGGCTTGGTTCGCGCATGCGCGATAGCGGCAAAATTACGCTATTCGTGCATGCATAGTAGCGCTGAGCTCGACGCGGTGATGAGGTCACTAAGGCGCCCTATTTAAACATGGAAAATAGCCTGCAGGCTCTGGGAATGCTTGCAGGCTATTACGTGACTTCCCCTTGTCCAGGATTTCTTCTGTACAGCAATTATGGAATCCTCTAGAGACATGGACTCTCCTCCGCCTGTATGTGGCCAGCCCTCTCATAATAGGTACTGTCTGGGGAGGAAGTGGGGGGGGTCCGGTATTAGTCAGTCTGTTATCTTTCCTTATCTGTATGTCTCTTCTATCTCTGTCTTAGCCCATCTAGATCAGAACAGCAACGCAGCTCAACGCACAGAGGAAGCGATTCTTCTAAGTCTTACCACCGGCATTCATATTCTAAATCTAAACATCATGGCTCACCCTCAAGATCTGGGCGCCATAGCGAGGATCAATCTCGCTCCTCCCAGGCTCATTCCACCCGTTCAGTTGTCAGTACCTGCTGGGGATGCAGGTCTCAAGTTCCTCCTGGGAAATCCCTGTGTGACCTCTGCTTTTCCAAAGCCTCTAGTGAGAGAGGGGGTACGGACCAGCAGCTAAGATCCCTTGTGGAAAAGGTGGTGAAAGAATCCCTCAAAGGGATCGGGGGCCAGTCAGACCCCTGTGCCTCAGTCAGTCACCTCAGTCACCAGTCAGGGAGTCGCATGTTCAAGAGATCTGGGAGTCCTCTCTAACAAACCACCCTTCAGCTGCTGCATCAGACAGTGAATCTGAGGAAGATAGTCCCTGTGTGGGGTTTGACTTTGCCTTACAATCCCCCTTGGTGAAGGCTATCAGAGAGGCTTTGAACTGGGAAGATGAGGTGGCTAATCCTTCCAAACAAAGGAAGTATTTTAAGCAACTTAAAAGGGAGCGTCTCAACTTTCCATTCATGTCTGAACTTGGTGAGGTCATTATGAATGAATGGAGTAAAGTTGAGAAAAAGAATAGGATGCTTTCGAAAGTCTTAAAGTTATATCCCTTTAAGAGGATGAGGTCAAGTATCTAGAATCAGCCCCACTAGTGGATGCAGCGGTGATGAGACTAGTAAAACATGTGACTCTTCCACTGGAAGATACAGTTTCATTCAAGGATGCCTTAGATCGTGGATTGATTCCAATTTAAAGAGAATCTACCTCACTGCTGGTATGGCATGTAAGCCAGCGTTGGCTTTAGCAGCAATGTCCAAGGCCATGGAAGTTTGGACGGACGGTGTGGATGATACCCTCAGGAACATTTCGGATGAAGTCGCAAAAAACTCTCCTATCCAGGAGTTACGGCTTGCATCGGCTTTTCTGGGGGAGGCTTCAATTGACATCATCCGCTTAGTGTCTCGGGTTATGCTTTCAGCTGTCACCGCCAAACGGGCTCTTTGGCTTCGTCCCTGGCTGGCTGATCCAGCGTCAAAACAGGTGTGGTGCCACATCCCTTTTGAGGGTTCTTGCCTTTTTGGTAATAAATTGGATAATGCCATAACCCGGGCCACTGGCGAGAAGTCGGGGTTTCTTCCTCGGGATAGACGCTTAAAAAGCCAGAGAAGATTTTTTCCTAAAAAAGCAATATCAAGAACAGGCCAGGGAGGCCCGTAGCTATAGACCTGGTCGGGAATATTCCAGGTCATGGAAGTCAAGGCAGTCTTCCTTTAATTAAATCCGCCAAGAGCAGTACGACAGGAGAGAGGGAACCAGCTAAATCTTTTTGAGATTGGGCCCGCTCAGATAGGCCAGGTGGGGGCTCGTCTTCTACGTTTTTGGCATGTCTGGGCGGCCTCAATTCAGGACTTCTGGACCGTCAGAACGGTCTCTTCAGGCCATTCTTGGACCTTCAGCAGGTCCCCAAGACTAAAGTATGTTCTCACCTCCCTTCCGACCTCAGAGGAAAAAAGGCAGATCCTGTTGGCCTACGTGAACTCTTTATTGGCTCAAGGCGCTACCGTTCCCGTGCCAGACGAACAACGAGGGAGAGGAATTTATTCTCCTCTTTTTATGGTACAAAAAAAATGGATCTTGGAGGCCAGTCATACACCTTACACATCTGAATCGTTGTATCAAAAGGGAAAGGTTCAAGATGGAAACCTTGTCAACAATACAGCAGTCAGTCCATTCAGGCGATTGGATGATTTCAATAGATCTAAAGGACGCTTATTTTCATGTCCCTGTGGCAGAAGATTTTCAACAGTTTCTGCGATTTTCGGTGGGGAAACTTCATCTTCAGTTCGTATGTCTCCCGTTCGGGCTTTTCAACGTCCCCCCGAGTTTTCTCAAAGGTGTTGTTAGCCGTAGTGTCTCTATTGAGAACCAAAGGAATTTGTCTTTACCACTATTTGGACGATCTTCTGCTGCTAGCCCAAGACAGAGACCGTCTGTTATTACACAAGGATCAGGTTATCTCCACTCTTCAAGAATTCGGTTGGATCCTGAATCTAGAGAAGAGTCCGTTAATCCCTTCTCAGTCTCTTGTTATCCTGGGAGCACTCTTCAACACAGTAAAGGGTACCATCTCATTACCCGAAGGGAAGGTATCGGTAATTCGGGACAGAATTCGCCCGGCCTTCTCAGCCTCCCATCTCCAGGCTTTTCAGTGTCTGAGGATTATCGGCACTATGGTGGCCACGATTCCCATGGTGAAGTGGGCCCAATGGAAGATGAGACCTTTCCAAAAAGGGTTTCTTCACCAATGGTTAGGCGACAAAACTCAGCTTATCCGGATCACATCCTCAATGAGAAACTCTCTGCCCTGGTGGCTTCAGAAGGAGAATCTGTTCAATTGTCATTCCATTCTCCCCATCTCATGGATAGCAATAACTTTGGATGCCAGCAACAGGGGCTGGGGCACCCACTGTTTGACGGAAGTAGCGCAAGGCACCTGGGACTTACCTTCCAGGAGGATGGTGTCGAACATTCTAGAATTAAGGGCAGCCTTCTGGGCGCTCCTAGCTTTTCGTCATCTGAACTCAGGAACCTCGGTTCTACTCAGACTAGACAACACGACAGCAGTCGCATATATAAGGAGACAAGGAGCTACTTCAGGAGGTAGAGCCAATTATGTCTTGGGCTCAGAAGGATCTGGTCAACATTACAGCAACTTATGTTCCAGGGACGCAGAACGTTCAGGCGGACTTCCTGTCTCGAGTCAGTCTGGACAACAACGAATGGTCTCTTCGCGAGGACGTTTTCAGTTGGATTCTAACGTTGTGGTTCTCCCCAGAGGTCGACCTGTTTGCCTCCCCTTGCAACAAGAAACTGGCAAGGTATTATTCCAGGTTTCGGGATCCTCAGGCTTATGGAGTGGATGCACTGACGGATCGATGGTGGTTCAACAGAGCCTACGCCTTTCCTCCAACTCCTATTATTCTACAGTTCCTGCAGAGACTCAGATCAGAAGCAGTAGAAGTGATAGCTGTGATACCTTATTGGCCCAACAGACCATGGTTCCCACTACTAATGCTCCTCAGTGTCAGAGACCCGATTTCCTTACCTCTCAGACCCGATCTTCTATCCCAGGGCTCGAAGCTACATCCCTGTCCGGCCCATCTATGTCTGAGGGTCTGGTTTTTGAGAGGGGAAGGTTAGAGGCTCTGGGTTGCCCCAAGGAAGTCATTCCTACTCTCATGAGTGCAAGGAGGAAAAGTACCAACCAGGTGTATGAGAGGATTTGGTCTAGATTCACAAGACACATGTCCTCCAGGTCTTGCTCTGACGGTAATCTGACGGTTCAGGATGTTTTGGGTTTCTTACAGTCCGGATCTCCCTTTCTGTCAGCGCTCTTCGTGTACAAGTCTCGGCAATCTCTGCCTTTTCCGGAGTTTCTTGGGCTAAACATCCTTTGGTTCAACAATTCTTTAAAGGAGCAATTAGACTTAGACCACAGAGGAAACCTAGATTCCCCAAGTGGGATTTACCGCTGGTTCTTGACTTCTTCTCACAACTGGACAGACCACTTTCAATCAAAGAATTGTCCCTAATGACATCTTTTTTGGTAGCCATATCTTCGGCAAAGAGAGACTCTTAGATACAGTCTCTAGGGTCAAAGGAACCTTTTCTCACATTCTTCCCTGACAGAGTGGTCCTAGTGCCAATGCTGGGGTCGAATCCAAAAGTTACCTCAGTCTTCCACGAAAATCAGGATATTACTCTTCCTACCTTTAATTCTGCTGGGAGTCAGGATCTTCATCCTCTCGACATGGGAGTTATTCTTAAACGATACTTGGAGGCAACAGCTTCTTTCCGACAATCAGATTATCTTTTTGTTCTTTTCCACGGTAAAAGAAAAGGCCTTAGGGCTTCGGTTAGATCCATCTCCACGTGGGTGGTTCAGGCGATCCAGTGGGCTTATAAAGAAAAGGGCTTGGCTCCTGAGGCGGTTATAGCACATTCCACAAGAAGTCTCTCTACTTCTTGGGCAGCTTCACGTCATGTGGCTCCTGAGGTTATCTGCAAAGCTGCCTCTTGGTCATCCATTCATACATTTATGGCTCATTATTGTGTTGAACCTGCTAGTTTATCTTCCGTTGATTTTGGTTTAAAGGTGCTGTCGGTTGACAGTGTTAAATACATTTTTGTTCAGCATTTTTGCCCACCCGAGTGTGTTTGGTGAGTTATTTCCCACACGTTGCTGCCATGGAGTCTGTCAGGAAAATGGAAAATTCCTATCAAAATACTTACCGTAATTTTCCTTTCCTGATGGACTCCATGGCAGCAGGAGTTCCCTCCCAAAATGGCTGGAGTAGGCTAGTTACCGAACACGGCCATGGGCAGGGTGCAAAGATTTATGGGAGTAGTGTCCTATAGGGTAGTGGAGGCGGGACTTAACCCACACGTTGCTGCCATGGAGTCCATCAGGAAAGGAAAATTACGGTAAGTATTTTGATAGGAATTTTCCATTTTTCACATAAAAACAAAACCATAATAATGAATATTTACTGCAAATCAGTGCGACTTCTGCTGTTGCCTTTCAGAGACCAGTTCAGAAATGCATGGCTTTACCTTGGCAAGTGCCACTCTCATGTCATTTTTGCAACAAAGTCTGTTCCTTTTCTTAGTTTTTATGTCCAGCATCCTCGATATGTTGTAACAAACGGTATGAAAATCTCCAGAGCTTTCTTAGCAATAACAGGGTACTTTACCATGCTGGATATGACTCTCTTGTAGGAAAGTATCCGTCGAGAGACTTTGTAAGCAAATCTAAGTGCGTGGCAATTGCTTGCTTCAGTTCCGCGGGTACAGAAATGTCTCCGATTCCAGATACATCTTCGATCTTACTTACACAGTCATCTAGCAGGGGAAAGTTTGCAAAGTTATCGTTCTCTATTCGTCATTTCCATAACGGTAGCTTTTTTTTAAAAGCCTTCAGGTTTTCTTCCGCTTTGATGATGTTGACTCCACCGCCCTGCATCTGTTGATTGAGATTATTGAGAGCTGCGAACATATCAGCCATGTACGCTAAAATGAGAATGAATTCAGAATTTTTGAAGCAATCTGCATGACAATGTTGGTGCTCTTGCAAAAACAGGGCTAATTCCACACGCACGGCAAAAACACGATTCAGCACCTGTCCCCGGGATAACCACCGAACGTTAGAATGGTACAGAAGTACCTCGAATTTAGATCCCATTTCTTTACACAGCTCCCTGAAGATGCGGAGCCTCAGAGCACTATTTCGCACATAGCTCACGCATTCCACTACAATTTTTAATACTTCTGCCAGTTTTAAAGGCAAGGTTTTTGTTGCCAACGCATGCCTGTGCAGAATACAATGCGTAACAATGATGTGTGGTGCATCGGCTTTCACTAGCGCACCAAATCCAGACTTTCTTCCTAGCATGGCTGGAGCTCCGTCCGAACAAACTGCAGAAACCATATCCCACAAAAGATTGTTGTCTTTGAAGAAGTCATCCACAAGTTTCTTCACAGCAGCTGCCTTAGTTGTTATTGTAAGAGGCTTACAAAATAAAAAATCTTCCTTTATCACGTCGTTTTTCACATAGCGCGCGAATACTGCAAGCTGGCTTAGATTGGAAACGTCTATGCTCTCGTCGAGTTGAAGGCTGAATTTTGCCGGGCTTGAAATCAGATCTGCAACTACTTGAGCCAAGATGTCTTTGCCTATGTCCTCTATTCTGTCGCTGATGGTGTCATTTGAAAGAGGAATTTGGGATAACTTAACTTCAGCCGCTTTTCCCAGCATGATATTTGCCATCGTTAGCACAGCTGGTTTTATGAGTGTTTCAGCAATTGTGTGTGGTTTTCCCTGCTTTGCGATCAGGTAAGCAACTTCGTACGATGCTGTGAGGATCGGTTTGTTGATGGGTACAAAGCCGAGAACAGGCAGAGTAGCCTTTTCATCAAATCTAGCTCTCTTCACCTTGAATTCAGCGAGCGTTGTATTCTTGTGATTTCCATGCAGCTTAAGGAAGTGTTCTCTTAGTTTTGCCTCTGCTAGACTAGAATTGCTCAACTTGGCATTGCAAATCATGCAGTTAGGATGCTGACTCCCATCACGTTCCGTTATACATGTGAATCCATATTGTACATATTCATCCAACCACTTTCTTTTTTTGCTTGACATAGTTAGTATGAAGAGATTAAAATATTAAGAAAGAAATCACACAACGTACCATCACGACAGTTACAATTCGATTACTGGGCGCACCAAATTCCCTTCAGCACAGATAGGCCGCCTAGCGATGTGGCGTTATCACCTGCAGCCAATTATGGACGACTGGGGCGTGTCATCACGAATCATATGAATCGGATGTGTGTCTTGACTTCCGCCGAACCCACGAGACTTACTCACCAAACCCCTGGTGTTCGATCGAACCCAGGTTAAGAACCACTGATCTAGGGGATACCCATGCTGGGTAAAATGCAGGGTTTTTGTAAAAAGATAGTAGAGGATTATGATTGCAACTGATTTCTGAATTTGTATCTGTCCCATAAGGAAACAAAATGTTTTGTAATTGGATTACGCAACCCTCTACAATCTCTCGGAGAGAGCCAAATCAGGTTTGCCATTGACAAGGGATGACATTCAGCAGCTTTGATTGATGCCCATAGGGGGGATTCTTGTAGTGCATGATATTTAGTTAATGATGCTATATGTGCTGCTCTATATTAAGATGCGAAATTAGGACAACCTAGATCTCCATTTAATTTAGGGAGGTAAAGTGTGTGTTGCTGTGTACGTGGTCTAGAAGAACCCCATATAAATGCATTTGCCTTTTTCTGTATAATTCTCAGGTAATAGGTAGGAATTGGAATTAAATGCAGAAAATCGACAAGGGAAATAGGAGACCACCGCTCCAGGTCAGTTCACCAAAGGACTGCTCACTCTCAAAGCAGGTAAGGGTCCCAGGTGCAGGCTGATTGCACAGACCAGATAGATGAAGAATGAACAAAACTCTGGACAGCCGCACTCTGGTTCAGATGAAAAGTAAAAAGTGCCTTTTATTTCTTCAAACTAAAATAACCTCACATCACACAAATAACAACAACAAAGGGAGAAAAAAAAATTCTGACGCGTTTCACGCTAAGCCTAGTGCTTACTCATAGCTGATTTTTTGTTTTAAATGTAAGGCAAATATATACCATACAGAGGGTCAACATGTGATCAGAAAATTAAACGTGAAAACCAGTAACAGCTGGTGAAGAAGAGGGAAAAAGAAAAGGGAAAGAGAAAAGAAAATTATGTAGTGAATGACCCCTCAGTGAGAATCAGATATATCAATTGTGTGGAAAATATATTTAATTGAATAATAAACAGAGTATATAAAATGAAATAAAATTAATGTGCAATGTGTTATGAACTTGAAGAGAAAATGTGAGTGAATGTATGTGAATAAAAAGTGAATAATATAATAATATGAATATATAAATAGTGCCTAAAAAATGCCTTACATTTAAAACAAGAAATCAGCTATGAGTAAGTGCTAGGCTTAGCGTCAGATTTTGTTTTTTTCTCCCTTTGTTGTTATTTGTGTGATGTGAGGTTATTTTAGTTTGAAGAAATAAAAGGCACTTTTTACTTTTCATCTGATCAGGAGTGCGGCTGTCCAAAGTTTTGTTCATTCTTCATCTATTAGAATTGGTAAGACTCTGAAAAGGTACAATAATTTGGGTAAGACTGTCATTTTTATTGTGTTGATTCTTCCGAACCATGATAAAGGAAGGTGATTTTTTAACATCGGAGGGTAATTAGCTGAAAAAAGATCCACAAGTGATGCAGTGAGGTATATTCCTAGATATGGAATGGATTTATCTGCCCAGGTAAAGGGGAGACCTACCTTAGCTGAACTTAATTCTAAATTTGAAAGAGATACATTTAGTGCTACACATTTCTTGGGATTAATGAAAAGGCCAGAGAAGGTAGCAAAGTCATCAAGTATTGGCATTAGGTTAGGGCCTGATACTTGTGGTGATGAAAGAAATAGAAGGATATCATCTGCGAATAGACAAATTTTGTGTTGAAATCCCCCTACTTCAATACCCGTTATGGTGGGATCTGATCTGATCCATTGGGCAAGTGATTCTATAAGAAGTGTAAATAACAGGGGTGAAAGCAGACATCCCTGCCTAGTGCCCCTTTCAATATTAAAGGTATCAGATTTATAACCTGCATATTTAACATATGCTTTAGGTTTATTATATAGTGCCCTGATCCAGTTAGTAAAATTTGGGCCAAAACCCCACTTCTGTAATGTGTAATGCAGGTAGGACCAGGATATAGAAAAGCCTTTTGAATATCAAGTGAGAGAAAGCAAGAGGGAATGCGACATGTTTTGGCAATTTGTGCTAAAAGAACTGCTCGGCATACATTATCGCCTGCTTGTCGTGTTGGTATAAAGCCAACTTGATCACGATTTATAAGTGTGCCAATGAATCTACTTAGATTCTACTCTAATGAGAATACTTAGACAGGATGCTAAGATCTTTGCGAGAATTTTGATATCAAGATTTAGCATTGATATAGGTCGGTAGTTAGTACAAGAAGTATCATCGGAATGGGGTTTGGGAGTCATACATATGAGCGCCAATAAGGATTCTTGTCTAAATTATTTATTTTTGAGTAAATCATTGAATGCCTCTGCCAATATAGGGGAAATAGAGTCTGAAAAGGTGCGGTAGTATAATGCAGAATAACCATCTGGCCCTGGTCTTTTATTCATTTTCAACTCTTTGATCACCTTTTCTACTTCCTCTGCCGTGATAGGTATCTCAAGTTGTGTTTTTTGTGAAACAGTTAGTTCAGGTAGGTTAATTTGTGAGAAGAAGGAATCTGCTTTGTTTTGAATTGAATGTATTTGATTCCGTGTATAGTGTATTTAAGTGAGAACGAAATTTGTGAACGATTTTAAGGGGGTTGCCTGTGTATATGTTTTTAGATAGTTTTAATCTAATTGGTTTAAATTAGTTATTTGTTGATCTGAGTGCCCTCGCCAGGTATGTGCCTGGTTTGTTAGATTTCATGAAGAAAGCATGTCTGGAACGACACAGTAATTTATCAGATGATTCTGTAAGAAAAAGATCATATTCCAAAAAATTATTTTTAGTAGTTGGATTAGGATTGCTTTGGAAAGCTAAGAAAAAGGAGTTAAATTGTGTTTCTAATTTACGTGCAAGATTTCTGCTTTTTCTATTGAGTATTCCATACTGCTGCTAAAGTGTTCCCCTCAAGACCGGTTTATGTGCTTCCCACAATGTTATTGGAGAAATTTCTGGGCTTTTGTTGAATATTAAATATTCTTTCAGAGCATGTTCAATTTTGTGACAATACAAAGGGTTTTTAAGTAATATCTCTGGTAAATACCATGTTTTATCTTGTGCTTTAGGTATGGTTGATGCAATAGTTGTTAGGACTGCATTATGGTCAGACCATGGGATGGGGATTATATTTGATAAGAGAATCTCAGGTATCATTCCTGTGGTTAGGAAAATTTGGTCAATATGACTGAATGTTTGGTGAGGGTGTGAAAAGTAGGTGTAATTTCTTTTGGTTGGATTATTCTCTCTCCATGAATCAATTAAATTGTGTTTGGATAGGAGTTGAGAGAGAGATATTTTAGAGTGGTTACGAGGTGGAGTATATGGTGTTTTTTCCAGAAATGGTAGAAGAACCTGGTTGGAATCGCCACATACAATGATTGTTCCCAGTCTATGTGCATTAACTACTTGTAATAGATGTGTTAAGAATGAAATTGACTGTTTGTTAGGTGCATAATAAGAAACCGCAGTTACTTCTGTGTCCAAAATGTGTCCCGTAAGGATTAGATATCTTCCTTCTGGATCCTTAATTTCCGAATGAATTGTGAATGGAGGGGACCGGTGGAAAGCCACAAGAGTTCCACGTTGTTTGGTATTGGCCGAGGCAGTGAATATTTGTGGATAGGATGAACTAAAAAATGTAGGCGTTGATTTTACTGTAAAATTAATCTCTTGCAGGCACACAATGTGTGCATTTTTTGCTTGGAATGACCTAAACGCTTTAGTGCATTTCTGTGATACATTGAGTCCCTGTACGTTCAGGGATAAAATGTTTAAGGGGGCGATGGTAGCTGAGTCAATACGCAGCACTCACCCGTTGTTCTGACCTGACGATTTCTCGTCTCAACCCATACGGACTTGAAAAGGGAAAAAAAGAAAGAAAAGTCCAGTGTTATCTAGATTAGGAAAGAAAAAAAAGACAGATACGTTTACATTACCTAAGCTTAATAATATAATATGAAGGTATTCAAAATGTACCCGTGGTGAAGGGTAAAACCCCCCCAACAGGGGACAAGAGGCCCTCGTCGAGTTCCCCCGATATTAAGGGAGGGGTTCCGAGGAAGACTAGGTGAGGCACATGGAACTTCCGTGAATAGGAGAACCGCTTTGTTAAACAAGAAACAAAAAATATAAATAAAAATAAAAAACTTTTTGCATCGCTAGGATGTATGTTTATAGCCCTTATGGCTTAATGAAAGTATTATCTATTTTCTATAATAGGTTTTCCAAGAAAAATTGAAAAAAATAAAATAATTACGTTTATTAAATTCCTGCAATACTTGAAAGCAGTGGCGGCTGGTGCTGGTGCCCGGACACAATGCACTTAGTTAATGGACATTTCTTTTTTTTTTTTTTTCTTAAAGAGGCCATTTCAAAAATGTTTTTTTTTTGTGACTACAAAAATCTAAACCTAATCTAAAAAAGGTAAATGGGATATGTCTTTTATCAAGAACTTAGTCTTCTCTAAAACTTTGTTTCTAAAGCCTATATAAATACATCAACCCTAGAAATAAATTGTATAATTTCAGTCATGAATAAGTCTCCTTATTTGTATAATGATAATATTATGCAACTCTAGGTTGCAAGTAGTAAATAAGGAGAGCTCTTTTAACCATTCTATTTAGGTAAAGAGAAAAATAAACTTTGTTTCATATATTTGAGATTGCTGATGAAAATGAAGTTCCCATATGATTGTGCTCAGCATATTCAGGTGTAACCTTAGTAGGGGATTTCCCCTGACCCATAATGTATTCTATTCATAGGATACAGGTGAAGGCTGCAATTGTGGGTCAAATTAGTATAGTTAATGAGTTCAGTATGTTATAGTTCCTCTGGGAACATATCTCCCATATTAGCTTATAATTGTATTTCTTAAAGAATAGCCTGTCAGTCCATTGGATCTTCTTGGCTCTGTGGAGGGGAAACATAGCGACCCCTTTTATGTGTGTGATGAACCCCATTTTTCCCGGTTGCATGGGGGGAGTTAGGTAGGGAAGAGGTAGACGCTGTTCTTCTACGTGAGGTTGTAGCTGCAGATGTTCCATCGGTCAATTTAAGGTCAAGTAAGACTTGTTGAAGTTTGTTTGGTAATCTACAGATGTGTTTGGTAGCTTTGTAGCTGAAGCGCACGGAGAATGGAAAACCCCATTCGTATGTGATGTTATGACGTTGTAATTCCAGTAAATGTAGTTTCATGGCACGTCTTTTATAAATGGTTACTTAAAAGAGATCAGCGAAAATCTGAAAATTGTGACCCTGGAAGGTTAGGTTGTCTTTCTCTCTGGCTGCAATTAAGAGTTGTTTCTTTGTGCGATAAAAATGGAACTTTGCTATGATGTCATGTGGGTGTCCATCTGCTTTTTTAGGCGTGAGAGCTCTGTGCACCCTGTCCATTTCCAGCCTTTCAATCTGTACTCCTGGTTGCAATTCTTGGCATAATGCTGTTATTGTGGCAGATAAGTCAGTGATCGATTCAGGAACGCTTCGGAATCGCAAATTGGACCTTCTTGCGCGGTTCTCATAATCTTCCAGTTGATTTTGTAGTGTAATGTTTTTTTCTTTAAGAAGATCTATTTCATTCAAGTATTCAGTGTTGAGTTTTTTATTTCTTCAACTTTTTAATTTCCAGTGCAGCTGTGCAATTTCCCAATTCTCTGATTTCTTTAGTCAGATTACTGGTTATTTTTTTTTTAATGCTTTGCTCAGCATCCTCTCAAATTGTTTCATAAGGCTTGGGGATGCAGTTAATTCATGTGAAGATTTCTGTGACAGAAATAATTCAGTATCAGATTTGTTATGACCGCTGTGTCTTTATCCTGTGTGCTGAGGTGATTGTGCCTGTGGCTGAGGAGACTGGCGCCATTTTCACTGCAATCTTTGCCTGAGCACCTCCTCTGGGGGTATTTTTAAACGTAATCCGGGCTCCCCCCAATACCAGTGGGACATGTTCATTGAGCTAGACTCTGCCTCCTGAGCCTCCAGATTCATGAGTGAAAAAAGTTTGTGTTATCATGCATATTCTCTGAAAAATGGCCAAGAAATCATAAATTCTGCCAGGGTTTGTAAACTTATGAGCATATATATATATATATATATATATATATATATATATATATATATATATATATATATATATATATACATATATAAATATATATATATATATATATATATATATATATATATATATACATATATATTTATAATATCAGAAAAGAGAGTGAGGGAAGATAGACCCATGAAGGGGGCGCAAACAGGATGGTGTCATTTGGTAACTTACAGTGTATCAAATTGTGTACCTCCAGATTCTCATTGAGCCCTTTCGGGGCAAGGCTACCAAGGGTAAAAATCCAGAAACTTTCACATTTGTAGAGCATTTGGTATCTCCTCGCTCTGTCAAGTTCATCGGAGATGGCTTCGATAACAAATACATGAGACAGATTACTTGTCCCTTTCATTATACTGCACTTATGTTCGCCAATCCGAACCCTGAGTGAACAGGTGGTACGACCAACATAAAGCTGGCCACATGGAGATAGGATCCCATATATGAAAAAAGGGTGCCACAATTGAACTTTTTGATCAAATTAGACCGATCATCACTTCCCAGAACCTCTTGTTTGAGTCGCCACAAAAAACATGTATCTCAGTTCTTAACTCCATATCATTTGTCTTTAAATATTCTTTTTAAGACTTTTTACCTTGTTTGAAGTCCTGTCTTAAGGTGCAAGTGTGTTTCAACCTACAAAATTACATTTTTGATCCAAAGTGGTTGATTATTACTGTTGGCGTGTAAATAAGAATTGCCAGTTCTGGGCTTTAAATTAGTTTTAGAAACGATGGAGCCATCATGTTCTGACCTCAACACTAGATCAAGAACATTTGACTATTACTGTCTAAAACATTGGTGAAACGAATACCATACTGGTTGTTTCTGACAATGATAGTGGAACCCTTCAAGTTGCTCATTTGTATCATCCCAAATGATGATGATATCATCAATGTAACTTGCATATAAGACCAGGTTCACACTATACGGGTTATGTGACCAGATGTTAAATTGTTCCCAATACCCCATAAAGAGGTTGTTGTTGCTAGGTGCAAAGCTGGGGCAGCACAGTGGTGTGGTGGATAGCACTCCCGCCTAGCAGTAAAAAGGGTCACTGGTTCGAATCCCAACCACAACACTACCTGCCTGGAGTTTGCATGTTCTCCCTGTGCCTGCATGGGTTTCCTCCAGGTACTCCGGTTTCCTCCCACACTCCAAAGACATGCAAGTATGTTAATTGACTTCTGTCCAAAATTGGCCATAGCGGTCCTCTGTATTTGCCTATAGTGTCTACCCAAACTTGAAAATTCTTATGGGTTAAGGAAAATTCAATGCTGTCATATAAAAGCTGAATTTGTTGATGGTGGAACAATTGATTCTTGCATGTTTTATGGCTGCTAGTCCAAACTCATGTTTAATGGACGTGTAGAGAGATGTTACCTCTAAAGAGAGACATCTATATTGTTTTTGCTATGTATAGTTGGACATAATCTCCAACATATGGCCAGAGTCCTTAACATAAGAAGGAAGGTTCTGGAAAATATCCTGTAAAAAAAAAAGGGTCAATGTAGCAGTCTAGATTACTTGTGAGGCTCTCCATACCCACTATACGGGGGGATTCTTTTCATCCTTATGGATTTTTGGGGATATGGTAGAAGTATGGAGTGACTTGTCATTTTTTTTTTGTATAAGAAATGAAATTCATCGTTGTTTAGTACTCCATATCCCAAAGTCAAATCCAATAGCACTTTGGGTTTCATCTGATATTGTGTGCCTGGGTCGCCAGGGAGTGTTTCATACGTATCCCGGCCACCCAAAAGCCTGAAGGCTTTTGCATGATATGTATTCCTATCCTGGATAACCAATCCTCCTCCTATCTGCCTGTCTGATGATAATCTCATTGTTGACCTTTATGCCACGTACACACGATCGGACTATCCGGCGGGCCAAAGTCCGCTGGACAATCCGCCTGTGTGTGGGCTCCGGCATCTTTTTCTTCCCAAAAGTCCGGCAGACTTAGAAAGAAGTTTTGACTCAAAATTGTCCGCCGGACACGGTAGTCTGGTGGGCAATCCGCCTGTCTGTGTGCTAGTCTGCCGGACTTTTGAAATGAATGGACTTGCCCACACACGGAGTAAAATCCATTCATTTTGAACGTGACTCCAGGTAGATGCTCCTATCTGCCTGTCTGATGATAATCTCATTGTTGACCTTTATGCCACGTACACACGATCGGACTATCCGGCGGGCCAAAGTCCGCTGGACAATCCGCCTGTGTGTGGGCTCCGGCATCTTTTTCTTCCCAAAAGTCCGGCAGACTTAGAAAGAAGTTTTGACTCAAAATTGTCCGCCGGACACGGTAGTCTGGTGGGCAATCCGCCTGTCTGTGTGCTAGTCTGCCGGACTTTTGAAATGAATGGACTTGCCCACACACGGAGTAAAATCCATTCATTTTGAACGTGACTCCAGGTAGATGCGACTAGCGCAGGAAGTCAATGTCAGATTAACACCTGGGTTAACACCTCGCTGGCCCCGTCACCTGGTATAGATTTAAAGGGGAACCCTTATGCCGAAAAAACTGCGTGGGGGTCCCCGAAAAGTCCATAGCAGACCCTTAGCCAAGCACGCAGTCCGGCCTGTCAGGAAAGGGGGTGGGTATGAGTGAGCACCCCCCTCCTCTGCTCTTTTGCTAGCTCTTTTACTAGCGGAGGAGCCCGGCTTTCTTCTTCATCGTCGCGGCCGTCCGGGGGTCTTCTTCCGACTTTGGGGTCTTGTCCCGCTCTTGGGTTCTTCTTGCCGGGCCTCTGCTATCTTCTTATAGCTCTTTTACTAGTGTTGGCCCGGTCTTCTGCTGCCGCCGCCTACTTCTCTTCTTCTCCTTCCTTCCGATGTTGACACAACTCTCTCTCTGGCTGCAATGGCAGGGACACGTTGTGAGGCGACTTATATAGGGACAAGGGACGGGGTCACCGGGTGATGTCACATGGTGACCCCGCCCCTTATGATGTCACAGTCCCAACATCCTCCGGTACTGTGACATCAAAAGGGGCAGGGTCACCACGTGACATCACCAGGCGACCCCGCCCCTTGTCCCTATATAAGTCGCCGCACAACGCTTCCCTGCCATTGCGGCCAGAGAGAGCATCGTGTCAACATCGAAAGGAAGAAGAAGAAGAAGAGAAGAAAGCGGCGGTGGCGGCAGCGGCAGAAGACCAGGCCAACACTAGTAAAAGAGCTATAAGAAGATAGCGGAGGCCCGGCAAGAAGAACCGAAGAGCAGGACAAGACCCTGAAGTCAGAAGAAGACCTCCGCCGGCCGGGCTCCTCTGCTAGTAAAAGAGCTAGCAAAAGAGCAGAAGATAGCGGAGGAGTCCGGTGAGAAGACCGTCCAAGACGGAAGAAGACCCCCAGAGCTGTCTAATAAATTATTTTAAAAACTTGTGCTGTGTTTTTTTATTTACACTTTTTTCACCAGGTGAATGTGTAGGGGTACATACCCCATACTCATTCACATAGGGTGGGGGGCCGGTATATGGCCCCCTTACTAAAGGATTCTCCTGGATTCCGATAAGCCCCCGCCCGCAGACCCCGACAACTGATGGCCACGATTGTCGGGAAGAGGCCCTTGTCCTCATCAACATGGGGACAAGATGCTTTGGGGTGGGGGCCCCCCTTCCCCAAAGCACCCCCCATGTTGAGGGCACGTGGCCTGGTATGACTCAGGAGGTGCCGGGGCCAGCACAGTGTAAATCTCGCCGATGGAGGCAGCGACATTGACTTCCTGCACTAGTCCCGTCTACCTGGAGCCACGTTCAAAATGAATGGACTTTTCTCCATGTGTGGGCAAGTCCGTTCATTTCAAAAGTCCGGCGGACCTCCGCTGCAGAGTCCGGCAGGCCGTCCGCCAGACTATATCTGCCGGACTAAGTCCACCTTGGGGAAGGCTTTCCGGATTCCGATAAGCCCCCCCCGCCCGCAGACCCCGACAACCAACGGCCAGGGTTGTCGGGAAGAGGCCCTTGTCCTCATCAACATGGGGACAAGGTGCTTTGGGGTGGGGGGGCCGCGCGTCCCCCCTTCCCGAAGGCACCCCCCCATGTTGAGGGCACGTGGCCTGGTACGGCTCAGGAGGGGGGCCGCTCGTTCGTCTCCCCCTTTCCTGGCCGGCCGGGTAGTGTGCTGATGTGGACCTGGGGGGACCCCCACGCCGGTTTTTTCGGCGTTGGGGTTCCCCTTTAAGTCCATACCAGGTGACAGGGCCAGCAACGCCTCCTTCGCTGGCCCCGTCTACCTGGAGACGCGCTCAAAATGAGCGGACTTTTCTCTGCACGCATTTCAAAAGTACGGCGGACTGGCATACCAACGGCCGGATTGGAGTGCAAAAATACTTTCTAAGTCCGCCGTACTTTCGGGTAAAAAAAGTCCGCCGGAGGCTACACACGGGGGGATTGTCCGGCGGACTTGAGTTTGCCGGACTTTTCCACCCGATTGTTTGATCGTGTGTACGCGGCATTGTTCCTATTTCCACTGTATCGTCCGATAAAGATCTGGATGTGAGATGGTTTCATTTTTTTATAAGCTTAAACATGCTCTTGAAAAAGAGATGATTCAATGGTGCGATATTTTATTATTGCAAAAGTATTTAGATGTACATAAAATTCCCAGAGGCCTGAGTAGCACCAATTTTTTTTTTAGAAGACTATTTAAACATTGAATGAATTGATGAGTTGATTTCTAGTTTACAAGATGAGCTAATGCCACGTACACATGATCGGACTATCCGGCAGACTTGGACAATCTGCCCGTGTGTGGGCTCCGGCAGACTTTTTTTTCTCAAAAGTCCGGCAGACTTAGAAAGAAGTTTTGACTCAAAATTGTCTGCTGGACTCGGCAGTCCATGTGGGTGTGTCTGTGTGCTAGTCCGCCGGACTTTTGAAATGAACGAACTTGCCCACACACGGAGATAAGTCCGTTCATTTTGAGCGCAGCTCCAGGGTAGCCAGGACTAGCGAAGGAGGTCAATGTCACTGCCTCCATCGGCGAGAGTGACACGTCGCTAGCCCCGTCACCTGGTATGGACTTAAAGGGGAAGCCCTACACCGAAAAAACGGCATAGGGGTCCCCCCCAAAGTCCATATCAGACCCATATCCGAGCACGCAGACCGGCCGGTCAGGAAAGGGGGTGAGGACGAACGAGCGCCCCCCTCCTGAGCCGTACCAGGCCACATGCCCTCAACATGGGGGATGCCTTGGGGAAGGGGGGGCCCATGCGGCCCCTCCACCCAAAGCACCTTGTCCCCATGTTCATGAGGACAAGGGCCTCTTCCCAACAACCCTGGGCGTTGGTTGTCGGGGTCTGCGGGTGGGGGGCTTATCGGAATCCGGGATCCCCTTTTAATAAGGGGGCCCCCAGATACCACCCCCACCCTATGTGAATGAGTATTGGGGTACCATGTACCCCTACCCATTCACCTGGTGAAAAAAGTGTAAAGATAAAAACACTACACATGTTTTTAAAATAATTTATTGCACAGCTCTGGTGGTCTTCCGTCTTGGGCGGTCTTCTCACCGGACTCCTCTGCTATCTTCTGCTAGCTATTTTACTAGCGGCGGAGCCCGGCTTTCTTCTTCATCGCTGCCGCCGTCCAGGGGTATTCTTCTGACTTCGGGGGTCTTGTCCCCCTCTTCGGTTCTTCTTGCTGGGCATCTGCTTTCTTCTTCCAGCTCTTTTTACTAGCGGTGGCCCGGTCTTCTGTCGCCGCCGCCTCTTCTTCCGACTTCGGGGGTCTTGTCCCCCTCTTCTGGGGTCTTGTCCCCCTCTTCGGTTCTTCTTGCCGGGCCTCCGCTTTCTTCTTCCAGCTCTTTTTACTAGCGGTGGCCCGGTCTTCTGTCGCCGCCGCCTCTTCTTCCGACTTCGGGGGTCTTGTCCCCCTCTTCTGGGGTCTTGTCCCCCTCTTCAGTTCTTCTTGCCGGGCCTCCGCTTTCTTCTTCCAGCTCTTTTACTAGCGGTGGCCCGGTCTTCTGTCGGGCCATCTGCCCCCAACACTTTTAAGACCTATAATCTCTCCAGCTTGGTATTCAACAAAGCTAAATTATATCTATTAAATAAAGGATTGAACTTTGCACCACCCAAACCCCCAAAATTATTTGTGGATCTAAATAGGTTCAATTGGAATCTTACAGTTAAGAGGTATTATGCCCTCAAAGATAAAACCAACGTTACTCAGAGGGCCATCACACGATGAGAACGATAATTTTAATTCCTCTACTAATATTCTTTCTCCAAGTTCTCCACTTTCCATCCTCATTGAGTCAAAGGTAATCACATCCCTACCTTCTATGAGGTTGTATTTGGGGAGTTTAAAGATCTGTGTACCAAAGATAATAGGACGAAAGACTGAACTAAAGTCAATGCATTATATGACCCTACAGAAAGTGTAAAAGACAACAATGAGATTATCATCAGACATGCAGAAGCCTTCAGGCTTTTGGGTGACCGGGATACATATCACGTGACTTCATCAGGGGATAAAAAACTGACATTTATTGTCACTTGCACTTTATATGCGTTATTTTGGATCACTATAATTTTGCACCTTATATTTCCTGCAGTGGCTTACAAGGACATTTATTTTGAGTTTTTTATGAATTTTTATGGATTGTGTTTTCACGATTTACTAGAATCAGATACTTTACAATATTATTTATATATATTTGATATTAATTTATTTGAGTATTCTCGTACTACAAGGAGTTTTTTTCATATACAAACAAATTGCGATTTTTATCTTCTACAACACTGTAGCCACGGCATATAATTTATATATATTCCTTTGCCTTGTATTAATATAGCCTCATTTCTCACTTCTATACCCCTCCCTCCCCTCCAACCCCATTACCCCCCCCCCCCCACTCTCCTATAGTGCAGCACTATTACATTCAATAATTCCTTTTCTTTTTTGGGTTTAAATAACCCCTTTCAGTGCATGCAGCAATATCCACTGCAATTGGCTGACGCAGAGATACCTTTTTTTACTTATTGTCCAGAACCTTCCTTATGTTAAGGACACTTTCTATCCATTGTTCCACCATCAACAAATTTGGTTTTTATATGACGCCATTGAATCTGCCTTAACCCATAAAAATTTTTATGTTTGGGTAAACATTATGGGCAAATGCAAGGGACCGCTATGGGATTCAGGTACACACCTAGCTACACCAACCTCTATATGGGGTATTGGGAACAATTTAACATCTGGTCACATAATCCTTATGGTGCGAACCTGGTCCTATATGCGAGGTACATTGAAGATATCCTCATTTGGGATGATACAGATAAGCAACTTGAAGGGTTCCTCCATCAATGTCAGAACAACCAGCATGGTATTTGTTTCACCCATGTTTTAGAGAGTAATAGTCTAATTTTCTTGGATCCAGAGTTGAGATCAGAACACCATCGTTTCCAAAACTAATTTTAAGCCCATTGCTGGCAATTCGGCAATTCTTATTTACACGCCAACAGTAATAATCACCCACGTTGGATCAAAAGTGTGCCCTTGGGCAATGTTGTAGGCTGAAATGCACTTGCACCTTAAGACATCTTCAAACAAGGTGACACCTTAAAAAGAAAGTTTAAAGACAAAGGATACTGTAATTCTCATATAGAGGAGGCAAATAATAAAAATTTGCTTCAATATGAGATTACAAATACCATCAAAAACACCAACAGTGACATAATATATGATTCCCCTAGATACAGCAATAGGGCCTAGCACATGCAGCGGATCCTAAAAAAGAATTGGGATATCCTCAAAAAGGGAACTGTCCTTGGGAATTTGATTCCCGACAGGCTCGATTTCAACTACAGAAAACCTCATGATCTGAGGAGTCTAGTTGCCCCCAGCAAAATTTCTAAACCCAAAACATAATTCAAAAGTAAATCAAATGTATGGTTTTCCTTTTTTTGATCGAAAGAGTAAATTTAGATGTGGAGTCAGGAACTTTGGTACATTTTGTTTCATGTGGCGTCGCAAACAAGAGGTTCTGGGAACTGATGGTCGGTCTAATTTGATCAAACAGTTCAATTGTGGCACCCCTTTGTCATATATGGGATCCTGGGTCCATGTGGCCAGCTTTATGTTGGTCGTACCACCCATCCACTGAGAGTTCGGACAGGCAAGCATAAGTGCAGTATTCTGAATGAAAGGGACAAGTATTCTGTCCCACGTCACTTTAAGGGTAAACATGGAGCAGACCCAATGGGCACGGAAGTATTTGGTATCGAAGCCATCTCCAATGAACTTGACAAAGGGAGGAGATACCAAATGCTCTGCAAACATGAATGTTTCTGGATTTTTATACCCTTGGTAGCCTTGCCCCAAAAGGGCTAAATGAGGATCTGGAGGTACACAATTTGATACGCTGAAAGTTACCAAATGACACCATCCTTTTTTCATGGGTCTATGTTCCCTCATCCGTTTTTCTGATGTTAAAAATATGACCACCATTCGCTCACTCATCAATTATATATTATGGATGTGTAGCACCCTGGAGTAGGGTTGCTCCTTACAAATTTACTTGCCAGGAGTAGTTATCCTAGTTGTTTGCTAGAGATCTATTGATTTCTCCCTGTTTGGCCTTATTGCACTTTTCTCTTCTACCACTAGGTGGACGGGTACTTGGTGGTACTAGATACGATAAGGGCAACACAATGTCAGGTTATGGGTATATGGGGCATCTCAGCCAATGGGCAGGGGTTTTCTTGAATCCCTTGGCCTGCTGGGAGATCCTATATATTTGGGAGGAGTCAGGTGATCTGTGTTCTGTGCCACCAGAATGGCTGTCTGGGTGGACGTGTGTTGTGTTGCCCGGGCTGCTAGGCTGGAGATTGGGCCTATCCCTGGCACATCTGGCTGCTAGGCTGTGTGAGGGCCTATCCAGAAGCAAGAGAGCAGCGTGGGGTTGGGACCGCGGCTTGCAGTCCAACCCAAAGTGGTGGTTCTGTCGGCCAGGGAACCTGTTGTGGTCGGAGGTAGAGGGGAAGCTGTGGCCAGTAAGGGACGATTCCCCCTTATTACCAGGGACCACAGTGGGACCCAGCCAGCAGAGGTGATGCTTGCAGAGCAGCCTTGCGTGTCAAGCCAGGGACAGAGCAGGCCAGCGAGGGTGAAGCTTGAGAAGTATCTAGAGTGCCAAGCTAGGGACCCAGCAGAGAAGCAGGGGTGACGCTTGAGGAAGATACCACCATGAAAATTGGAGGAGCTCAAGGGATTCAGTGGCAGTGAATCAGTGGGTCTAATGAGAGACCGGGAGCTCAGCGTACTAAACTACAAGGAGTGATTGTGGTGAAAGTGAAGGAACTGTTAAACTTTGTGTTTGGAACTGTGAAAGACATGCCATAGGAGACAGCATTCCTACACATGCAGATGTGGCGTTTTGCTGGAAGTCTCGAAGTCTGCCAATTAATCTTGTCTTTTTGACCCCAGATGTCATATTTAAGAGGTCCTGTAATTTTTTTTCTATTACAAGGGATGTTTACATTCCTTATAATAGGAATTAAGGTGACCCATTTTTTTTAAAAGGACTGTGTCAAAACAAAAAATGTAAAGTAAAATAAATAAAAAAACACATTTCTTTTTTTAAAGCTCC
Source organism: Lithobates pipiens (assembly GCF_037356315.1). Lineage (NCBI taxonomy): Eukaryota > Metazoa > Chordata > Amphibia > Anura > Ranidae > Lithobates > Lithobates pipiens. The sequence goes on along the minus strand of NW_027507686.1, from coordinate 81,124,985 downwards.
CCGTACCAATGAGCTTGTGTGCAGAAGTGAACGCATACATGAGTAGCGCCCACATATGAAAACGGTGTATACATGTGAGGTATTGCTACGGTTGTTGGAGCAGGAGCAAGCATTCTAGCCCTAGACCTCCTCTGTAACTCATATTTAAAAGGTCCTGTAATTTTTTTTCTATTACAAGGGATGTTTACATTCCTTATAATAGGAATTAAAGTGACCCATTTTTTTTAAAAGGACTGTGTCAAAACAAAAAATGTAAAGTAAAATAAATAAAAAAACACATTTCTTTTTTTAAAGCTCCCCGTACCAATGAGCTTGTGTGCAGAAGTGAACGCATACATGAGTAGCGCCCACATATGAAAACGGTGTATACATGTGAGGTATTGCTACGGTTGTTGGAGCAGGAGCAAGCATTCTAGCCCTAGACCTCCTCTGTAACTCAAAGCTGGTAACTTGTAGAAATTTTTAAACTTTGCATATGGAGATTTGTAAGGGTAAATGTTTGTCGTCATTCCACGCCATTCTGCTTATTGTGTTTAGGTTGGATGGGGGCGAGTATTTATCAGAATCCCCGAATCATCATACCATAACGAATGGATCCAAAATGTATTTCATCCAAACATGTTAAAACTAATATAGTCAATCTTCCAAAATATCAGAAAAATAACAGAACTTTTGAAAATACGAATTGATTCAGAACAACAAATATATACTCTCCAAAAATAACGAATCATTCAGAAAATTAATCATTCATTTATTTTTTATTCTTTTATTCAAGGAATTCGGCAGTACAATACAGAGCTCCAACACTGCAAATATTCTCCAGAGTAGCAGTTAAGCAACACAGCTAAATGTACATAATACAACTATCAGTGCAAAATATGCAGGCATAAGGAGAACATGGGTCAAAACAGATAATGTAGAATGTCATCAAAATTATCAGTGGATGTCAAATCACAAGCTATTTTATACAATATTTAATAATAAAAAGACTCTCCACAGTATGTAGACAGTAGTGTATAGCGCACTAAAAGTAAGAGTAAAGAAGATGAGGACTAAAAGGAGGGAAGAGATGGGGCGGGATACTTAGGGTTGGAGGGGCAAGGAGGGAAGGTGAGGGGGGTGGAGGAGAATAGAAAGGGTAAACGGGGGATTGGTTAAAGCATCTATCTCCCTCTTTGATAATTCCATTCAAAGGACAAAGTGAGCAGATATGTGAAAATGAATCATTCTAACATTGTAACAATTATGATGAAACAAAATAATTTACTTAATGAATGAAAATGAAACAAAACATATTTTCCCTCATGCACACCTCTAGAGTGCTTTATCCCCTCCTGTGTTTTACATACTTTGTTTAAGTTTGAAATGTAATCCTCTTTTTATAAAGACTGTTCCCCTTGGTACAGTAGATCATTTAAAATTGATGACTGACTGATATATCTGTAATTTCAGAAAAGACTATGCAGCTTAACTGGAGCACTTACATTTAGCATATGTTGGCTAAGGCCGCGTACACACGCGCGGACTGTTCGCCCAACCTTGTCCGCTGAACAGTGTTTGGGCGGACAGTCCGCTCGTGTGTGGGGCTTCAGCGGACAGTTTCAGCGGACAGTTGGCCGAACAAGGTCTTACGGAAATTCCGAAAAACTGTTCGCTCGTGTGTAGGCTTGTTCGGCCAACTAAGTCTCGCGCATGCTCAGAAAGGATTTCCACGTCGGAAGGTTGCATTGCAGTGTATAGGACGTCGTATTTTTCGTCCCGTCGTACGTGCCGTTCACGTCATCGCGCACGGTTTCAGCAAACTGTTCGTCCGTCGTGTGTGGCCATGTCCGTCCATGCTAAGTTTGAGCGGACTGTTTGCCGAAACTGTTGGACGGACAAAGTTGGGCGAACAGTCCGCGCGTGTGTACGCGGCCTTAGAGTGCAGAAAATCAAAGTACTAACTTTTCTATTTATTTATTTATTTTTAGTTCAACTTATTTACTATTCTAACTAAATAAATGTTCCAGAAATAATCTTACAACCTGCATTTGTAGCTGTTGTTTTTTTTTTTTTTTACTTATAAAAAGGCATTGTGTTATCAGTACAGCCATGGCGAAACGTTTTGAGAATGACACAAGTATTCATTTTCACAAAGTCTGCTGCCTTAGTTTTTATGATGGCAATTTGCATATACTCCAGAATGTTATGAAGAGTGATCAGATGAATTGCAATTAATTGTGAAAAGTCCCTCTTTGTCATGAAAATTATTCTAATCCCATAAAAAACATTTACACTGCATCTGTGAAGAAATCTTCAGGGTGCCCAAGAAAGTCCATCAAGCACCAGGACCGTCACTTACAGTTGAGTCAGCTGCGGGATCGGGGCACCACCAGTGCAGAGCTTGCTCAGGAATGGTAGCAGGCAGGTGTGAGTGCATCTGCATGCACAGTGAGGCAAAGATTTTTGGAGGATGGCCTGGTGTCAAGAAGGGCAGCAAAGAAGCCAATTCTCTTCAAGAAAAACATCAGGGAAAGACTAATATTCTGAAAAAGTTACAGGTATCAGACTGCTGAGGACTGGGGTAAAGTAATTTTCTCATTCTGATGAATCCTCTTTCCGATTGTTGGGGGAATCTGAAAAAAACCTTGCCAGGAGAAGAAAAGATGAGTCCTGTGTCGTGGCAACAGTAAAGCATCCTGAGACCATTCATGTGTGGGGTTGCTTCTCAGCCTAAGAACATAGCATGAATAAAGAATGGTGCAAAAACATCCTCCAAGCAACTTCTCTCAAGCATCCAAGAACAGTTTGGTAATGAACAATGCCTTTTCCAGCATGATGAAGCACCTTGCCATAAGACAAAAGTGAGAACTAAGTGGCTTGGGGAACAAAACATCAACATTTTGGGTCCATGGCTAGGAAACTCCCCAGACCTTAATCCCATTGAGGACTTGTGGTCAATCCTCAAGAGGAGGGTGGAACCCCCCCCCCCCCCACACACACACACACACACACACAAATTCTGACAAACTCTAAGCATTGATTATGCAAGAATGTGCTGCCATCAGTCAGGATGTGGCCCAGAAGTTGATTGACAGCATGCCAGGGCGAATTGCAGAGGTCCTGAGAAAGACGAGTCAACACTGCAAATTGTGATTCTTTGCATAAACTTAATGTAATTGTCAATAAAAGCCTTTTACACTTTTGAAATGCTTGTAATTATACTTCAGTATAACATAGTAACCTCTGACAAAAAGATCTAAAAACACTGAAGCAGAAGACTTTGATACAAATATAAATTTTTATAATCCTAAAACTTTTTAACCATGGCTGTATATTATTTGAGCATACCAAGTCCCCACCTGCTTTTTTGCCAAAAACCTAGTTTTGTCTAAATTAGCCCTGTTTACCACAATTCACAGGTCTGAATGGCACCTAAATGTCAAAGGGTAACGCAAGTAACAGCTTCATAACCTGAACCTTCTAGCAACAGTAGCCATGAGGAATCAAGAAGGAGGGAGTCATTGACCACAGCTAAAGCAAAAAATAGAATGGCAGTCTATTGTAAGCTCCTAAATTGCTCAAGTCAACGTCTGCACCCCCATGTGACAAGGACAATCTCCAAAAAATGACTCACACAGGAATTACCATGGGCTTTTGTCACACCTGACTGGAATGATGGTGCAGCAAATGAAAAGTAAATATGCTGCTAGAAAGGGGACATCAAAGCAAACCAGTTAATTTACTACCCTGGATGGACAACCCCCAGGTTAGCTTCAGGACCCAAATAAAGTTTTAAATACATTCAACACAAATATTAAATTACCTAAATATATACTGTAAAGAACATATTATAAAAAGCACATATCTGGCATTCCTTAAAAGGTTAGATATTTCAAAATAAGATAAGAGGTATTATATATGGGTTGAATTTGAAGGAATCAAATACTCCTCCTCCACACCCTTGATTTTCTGCAGGGTGAGAATGATGACTTTTAAAATACATGCATAGCTTGATATACTCATTCAACTGGGTGTAGCTCATCTTCAAAGCTGTTTTTAGTATAAAGGCATGGGTATGTTCATAGTGTGTTTAATAAAAAAACAAACGATGTAGCCATAAAGCCAGATGCCTTTCATCCTATGTAGTTTCAGGAAACCATTGGATACCAGTGACCTTTACAAGCAGTCTCAGGTTCCAGTGACAAAGCAATGTGAAGCTTTTTGGAAATTCATTCTTTTCCAGTCCTTGCAGAGAGTTAAGCTGCAAAGTAACAATATTTAAATGGGTTAGGTTCACATAAATGTTTAATTGTAGATTGCCAATATACAGTATCTGCAATTGTGTTCTGTATGATTAACTTACCGTACCTCCGCATAGCCTAAAGGATGACATCTTCTGTAAACTAAAATATTCTACCAACCACACAACACAAGTGAGGTGGATGGAGGAATTCCCCAGCCTGCAGCCACTGATCACCAAAGTTTTCTACCATGTCCTTTCAAAAAAAGTTGATCAAAGCAAGGATGGCCACACATTGATGAGACTTCAGCTGATCACTGCTGAACTGTGAACATTTTGATCATTGTATGGCCAGCTTTACTCGTATGAGTATTTGTCTAGATTCAAACCCATATTATTAAAAAAAATATCCACACACTATGAATTTCTATGTCCAATTGTCAGCTTCAGAAGCTCAAGATTGCTAATGAAGTCTCAATAGGGGAGTGCAGGTGTTTAGTTATGGGTGAATGAAAATTTAGTGTTGAATAAAATTGTATGACATAAGGAAGCAGAATCTTTCCTCAGCGAAACCTCACTGACTGCCAGAGAACAAATGGTTAGCAATAATGCTTACTTAAAATAAAAAGATAGACACAGATAATCAACTATTTATTGTTAGTTTAAATTACTGTTTGTGTTTTAAATTGGAGTTTTTTTAAGGTAAACTGTAAAGCCTCATACACACGATGAGACTATTGCACGAAAGGTCATACTTTTTTTTTTTTTTACATGCTAGTCTCATATCAAAAATGAAGAGGTTACTAAACATACAACAATTCTTGTAAGACTGAATACAACTTTGGAAGTAATATAATGAGTTGTCTTGTAATGCATTCTTTCGTTTCTGAGCATGTGTGGTCTTTTTTTCAGAGGAATAATGTACTGATTAATCTAAAATCTTACGATCTGGTATTGTACAAGAAAACATTTTGTGTTTGTCCCTTTGGATAATTTCGGTTGAACTATTACTGTATATTCAAATCTGGAAAGCTATATACTAATCATCTGATTATCGTACGATCGATTTGAAAGCAGTATTTTTCATCATTCATGTGTACTGGGCTTATTTCATTTTATTTAGATCTTTACCAGTCTATTAGCTGATATTTTAAAGGAGGGTACAGTATGTTCATAATTATTCTTTAGATTGTGAGCAGGAGCCAGTTGAAGCAGATCTTGTACCTCATTGCAAGGTCCATGTATTCAAGGTGCTCCCTTTCTAAAACCCTTGATAAAAGTGCAAAAATGGAGGATAGGGCCTCACCGAACAAGCAGACTTTGCCTGAAGTGCACGGTCCATTTTAAGCTTTGTATGTGTTTATGACTAGAGCTGAACAGCAAGGGATGAAATTAAAGGACGGTAACCCACAGAGTTGGTCTCCGGATTCCATTAAGGCCTTTGAGAGTCTCAAGGCTGCCTTTGTTTCCGCTCCTGTGTTGGCACAACCTGATTCTACGTTACCTTTTATCCTTGAAGGTTGATGCTTCTGAGACTGGTGTTGGTGCCCTTCTGTCTCAACGTCCTACCTCTGAGAGTGCTATGCATCCTTGTGGCTACTTTTCCAAGAAATTGTGACCAGCGGAGTGCTATTACGAGATTGGTGACAGAGAGCTGTTGGTGATCATTTTAGCCCTGAAAGAATGGAGACATCTCCTCGAAGGTACCATTGTGCTGATTCTCATTCTTACTGACCATAAGAATCTCATATTCTTATCCGTGGCTAAACGCCTCTCTCCCAGAAGGGCGCGATGGGCTCTTTTCTTGTCAAGTTTTAATTACATGGTCTCATTCTTACCCAGTACTAAGAATGTAAGGGCTGACGCCTTGTCACTACAATTTTCCTCCACTTCCAAGTTGGTGGCGGTTCTGGTTCCTGTGCTTCCTCCTGACTGTATTCTGGCTACGGTTTGCACCAGTCTCACTTCTCCTTTGGGTGACAAAATTCTTGCTGCTCAGGTCCATGCTGCTCCTAAGAAACCTTGTGACCACTACTTTGTCCCAGAGAGTCTCTGTACTGCCGTACTCCAGACTTACCATTCTTCCAAGGCAGCTGGCCACCCTGGGAAGAATCAACTCATTTGGGCCATTTTCCAACAATTCTGGTGGCTTAGTCTATGAGCTGATGTAACTGCCTTCATAGCTGCCTGTTCCGTGTGCTGAGCGTAAGACTCCACAACACCTTCCAGTGGGCCCCCTACAACCCATACCCAATGGAGGGAGGCCCTGGACCCACCTGTCTATGGATTTCATTGTGGAGTTACCCAACACCCAAGGCAACACTGTTATCCTTGTGGTGGTTGACTGGTTCTCAAAGATGTGTCATTGTATTCCACTTAAGAGGTTGCCCACTTCTAAGGAACTGGCTTCCATTTTTGCTTGGGAGATCTTTCTCTTAGATGGGCTACCCAAGGTGATTGTCTCAGACAGGGGTAGTCCATCAGTTTGTGTCCCAGTTCTGACGAGCCTTTTGTGCACACTTGGGAATTCAGCTTGCTTTCGCCTCTGCGTATCACCCACAGTCTAATGGGGCCGCAAAACGAGCCAGTCAGTCCTTGGGGCAATTCCTATGTTGCTATATTTCTGACCATTATAACAACTGGTCAGACCTATTACCGTGGACAGAGTTTTCTCACAAAAGTGCCTTGCATTCTATCCCCGTTTATGGCGAATTATGGTTTCCAACCTTTCATGTTGCCTGACTCGTTTGTTCCGCAGAGTATTCCTGCGTTAGAGGAGCATCTCTGTGGTCTTCGTTTCACTTGGGCACAAGTCCAGGAGGCTTTGCGTCATGCTAATGATAGGTACAGACTCCATGCTGACCACATATGCCTGCCTGCGCCTTCTTACCAGGTTGGGGATAGGGTCTGGTTTTCATCTTGCAACCTCCGACTTTGTATTCCCTCACTGAAGTTGCACCTTGGTTTATTTGGCCTTTCCGTATTCTTCGCAGGATTAACCCAGTGGCTTACGCATTAGACCTTCCTTCTAATATGTGTATTTCAAATGTATTTCGTGTCTCCTTATTAAAACCTTTGGTCTGCAACCGCTTTACCACCTTGGTGCCACATCCTCACCCTGTACAGGTTGAGAACCATGAGGAGTATGAAGTACAGTCCATTGTTGACTCCTGTAGGTTCCGTGGGCGCATAAAGTACCTGGTGCATTGGAAAGGGTACAGTCTGGAGGAACGCTCTTGTGTCTCGTCCTCGAACGTACATGCCCCTGTCCTCCTCCGTGATTTCCATAGACGTTTTCCCTTCAAGCCTGGTGGTCCTCCGAGGAGGAGGGGTCGTTGAGGAGGGGGTACTGTCAGGGCTGGGCTCAGCCCTTTGTTCTCTGAGCTGGCCGCTCAGCTGTCATCTAATTTCCAGCTCCCATCTCTCACCACAGTTACTCAGCTGTACTCTGCCTTCGCCTTGGTCACATCATAAGAAACTATCTCCTGCATTCCTGTTTAAAGACTGGCTTTGCTAACATCTCTTCTGGCTCCAGATCCTGCTTGCTGTTCCACTACTTTGATCCCTGACTTATGGCTTGGCTGGCTATGCGTTCCGGTTACTGAACTTTGGCTATGTTTTGACTATGTTTATTCTTTTTTACTTTTATTATTAAACAAGTGTGATTTAACTGTACTTCTGTCTCGTTCTGATTTCATGGTTTCTGACACCTAGACCGGCTCCTGTAATAAACGGAACATTGATCCAATGCCGTAAAATTGAATTAGTGTGATGTGTACCATAGGAGCCATGAGCCAGTCTAGGAGGTGGGACTTTGTTACAGTGGCCGCCCTGGTCATTCAAACCCAAGCTCCATGACAGCAGGAGATCGCCGCTCTGTGTGATTCATGGGCACTGGTAGGCTGCATTTGGTGGGCACTGGTAGGCTGCATTTGATGGACACTAATAGGCTGCAATGGGGCACTGGTAGGCTGCATCTGATGGCCACTGGTAGGCTGCAATTGGTGGGCACTTTAGAGGCTGTATTTGATGGGCACTGATAAGGCTGTAGAAAAAAAGCTGCGCAATAAAATTACACTAAAACATATAATGACAAAAATAAAAAATAGGTTGCACCAAATAATCACTATAATAATACATGAATATTATAATTGTATATATTCCGTGATAAATAACCAGTCCTCAAATTCAGGAGGATAATAGAAGATTATATCTAAGTCCAGTGAAATATGTGAAAGTAATAACTTAATAAAATCCTTCTGTGCAAACAAAACACAGATGCATGTGAACCTCCACCACACAACATATGAGCTTACCAGAGGGCAAGCAGTGAAAAGCCTTGTGTTGTTAGATCAGCATCCGGACATCAGACCGACAATGGCAGGAGTTGACTGTGAGTGCACTGAGAACAAGCCAAGAGATCGCAACTCGATAGGCAGATCAGCACCCAACGATCACAATCTCAGTGGAAAAAGAAAACTCGCCATAGTGTGAATCCATAAAAGACAATTAAAGGAAGCAAAAAGTATTGCACTTACATTATTAAAACCGATAAAAGCTCATAAGAGGAACGCCGGCCACCTTGCAAACACCTGTTCTAGACAGCGAAGACGTCAGCACGTCTCCCTCCCGATGTACGTTTTGTCAAAGAGTGACTTAGTCATGGGGAATAGATCCCCATGACTGTATCATGTCTGCGGCCTCTGGCTATCTCCTGCAGTATGTCTGGGGGAGCTTTCAAACAGACTCTCTAATAGAGGCCCTCTCTGGTCCATTAGAGAGACCCCCCTCCAGGTCCCATTAGAGTGCTCTGCTATTCTCCCTGTATTTTATTTAGTGTTAAGAGATCATGGGAGGATCCCCGGGGTAAGAAAGACTCCTTAATGGAGCATCTCTGTATTTGAGTCCTTGGCATAGAAACATTTGTAAAGGGGAGGAGTTAGTACGATGACAATGCCCATGTGGGAGCGCCACAAATATTTGTGCACCCAGGTGTCTGTGACCCTAGGGTTGTCACTGGCTGTCTGCTCTGGAGCGCTTGGCTGTGGAGGTGGTGAGACTGGCTGGGTGAAGCTCAGTGGCATGCTGAGAGGCTGAGCCAGCTGCAGTCAGAAATCTAGGTGGATCCTGACATTATTGTCAGGATTCCTGCAAGGCCTGGAACTTCTATGTGATATCAGCCGAGAGATGGTTTTAGCCCTCTTTCTGCTAAATCTGGGTCACAGTAATGCAGAAGGTAGTTAACTATGACATTCTTATTTCATGTCACATATTTGGACAACAATGTTTGCACAAAGATTTGAACAGGATGTGTTAAAAGGCCAGGATTCTGAACCTTCAGCAAACCCTCCATGAGTAATACATACAGCTTCACAATGCCCTCCCTCTCCAATGTGTGAGCCAAGATTTAGCGGAGTCCATATCCTACAGCAATTACACTTCAGGTTAGAAATAGATCAGCTTCAGGGAGTGAAGAGGTGATGAAGTACTCCCTGTCCCTTGTTTCCTTACCAATATTTTTTTATTGTTTTCACAGTAGACAAAAGTAAAAACATTTGTTAGGGTCAGCGTTCAAAAAAGATAAAAGCTCTCCAGTTTTGGTAAATCAACCCCATAGTTTCTGCATGCAAAGGTAGTTTTTTTTTTTGTTTTTTTTTTTAAAACATTATATACAGATTTACAGTTTTTTAACAATTTTTTGTTTTTTACAATCCTTTTTTTGTAAGGCTGTCTCTGCCCTGGTGAAACAAACATGGTGGTGATCACATTGAAGCAAAGCAGATCAAAGCTCATGAATATTTTTCTGATTGCCAAAGTTGTTATTATCTCTGTCTGACAAAGAGTTTGATCAAAATGAACCAGCTGATTTTGCTTAAACAATTCAATTCTTGTAGCCGAACCACTTTTTTGTTGTGAAAAAAGAAACAAAAAAAATAACTTGTTTATGCAGACACTGAGGGAATTTACCAAAACTGGAGCACTCAGAATCTGCTTCTAACTTCAGCTTGTTCAATTAAGCTTTGCCAATAAAACCTGAAATCTGATTGATTTCTTCCAGTTTTAGTAAATCCCCCCCCATTCAGTAAGACCTAAGGTCTTGTACACACGGTCAGACACTCCGACCACAAAATCCGAGGGATTTTGTCCGAAACTGGTGTTGCATACACATGGTTGGACAAAGTTGTCGGAAAATCCGATCATTCGGAGCGTGATGACGTTCGTTCGTTACGATGGGACTAAAGTCCGATCGGATCATGTTGTCAGAAAATTTTATATCCAGCTCTCATACTTTGTTGGTCGGACATTGCGACAGAAAAAGTCAGATGGAGCCCACACACGGCCGGATTATCCAACAATGCGGTCCGATCGGACATTTTCCGTCGGAATTTGCAACCGTGTGTACAAGGGCTAAGTGTGTTTAGGCACCTATTAGGGATGGGCCGAACATGCAAACTCTATTAAAGGCTATGGGACACAGACATGAAAAATCTAAAGTCCTTATTTTAACCTCCATGCGGTCTGTTTATGTCATGTTTTGAATGTCAAAGCGGTACGTTGTTTTGCATGGAAATTTGTTGTTTTATATACTAGGCCTTTAATTCTTAGGAGCAGCTCACTTAGATCTGTCCAAACAAGAGTCTATTAGACATGCTGGGTATGATAAAGTTAGAAACATAAAATCATAAATTAGAATATAATTAATAATTCAAAAAAATAATAATATAATAATACATTTAATTCAATAATGTATTCAAACCAAAAACACAAAATTTGTCCAAACAAGGGTGCAGTATTACTAGTCACTGTAATACTAGACACTATATATTAGTTCAGTAAGCATCATTGTTTTTGAAACCTGGGACTGCACAAAATCCGACGTCACAATCAGGACAATGGAAGCTGGTTTCCTTTCTGATTTTCTTTCCACTGTGATCATGCTTTGAGCAACAAACTACGCACATCCTTGTAGGTGCTGACTTTTTCTCGGTTGGTGGGATGTAGTCCATGAAGTGACGACCAGTCAGGCGTTCTGGGTTGACAACGTCAACTGCATGACGTCCAGCTCTAATCACAACCATTGATGGTGTTTTATGGTTCACAAAGATACGTTCAGCAACTTTACAAATTAAGTCAGAATGAATCACAGGCTTGTCACACTTTTTTTTTTTAGCATAATGTATACATTCCGCAAGCATTGCTTAAGAAGATATCTGAAGATCTTCTTGTAGTACTTTTGCTGTTTCCTCATTGCTGGGTAGAATGTCATTGCTTGGTTGGCTCTGTCGACACCTCCCATGGTGTTATTTTAGCCCAGGATTATGCAATTAGCGGACCTCCAGCTGTTGCAGCACTACAAGTCCCATGAGGCATAGCAAGACTCTGACAGCCACAAGCATGACACTCAGAGGCAGAAGCATGATGGGACTTGTAGTTTTGCAACAGCTGTAGGTCTGCTAATTGCATATCCCTGTTGTAGGCTATCACTACTTGTGGCTTCATGATTTCTTTCCCACCTTTCGTGTGTACCATAATAGTGGAGGTATTATGAACTGTACTCATTAGGCACACACCTTTCTTGTCATGCCATCACAGTGCCATAATTTTGCCTTTCTGCCAGGCAACCATTTCTCCAGTCTTCAGCTTCTTATTGCCAAACATTGGTGGCAAGTTGTACTGGTTAGGCATCCATAGGCATCTGTTTTGTTTTGCAGAAGAAACTCATAAAGTTCAGGAGACATATATAAAAGTTGTCGGTTGTTGCTCAATAGCCCTGATTTAGCAATGATTTAATGGGTGAAAGAACGGAAGATGTTGCCATTCCATAGTTGCTGTATTTCAGATTGAATTTTGTTCCTTTTTCAGTGTATAGGACTGAATTTCAAATGTAGCCAGTTGACGATTCGCATAGCATGTAGGATTTTACGCCAAATCGCGCTCTTTGATGCAATGTATTGTACCCAGCTAAGCCTTCATACAGGGGGCTGCACATACAGGGGGCTCTTCCAAAGAAGTGGGGTTCTTTAAATAAGTGGCACTTCTGCTCTTGCAAGATCCATCTGAACATTTTCTTCTATCTTCACAGGTAAATCTGCGTTTACACCCCCATCTACTTCAAACTGAACACTGACTTTACTGCATGCTTCTTTGGTAAATTTGCGTTTACACCCCCATCTACTTCAAACTGAACACTGACTTTATTGCTTGCATGCTTCTTTGGTAAATCTGCGTTTACACCCCCATCTACTTCAAACTGAACACTGACATTACTGCTCGCATGCTTCTTTGGTAAATCTGCATTTACACCCCCATCTACTTCAAACTGAACACTGACTTTATTGCTTGCATGCTTCTTTGGTAAATCTGCGTTTACACCCCCATCTACTTCAAACTGAACACTGACTTTACTGCTCGCATGCTTCTTTGGTAAATCTGCATTTACACCCCCATCTACTTCAAACTGAACACTGACTTTACTGCTCACATGCTTCTTGGTAAATTTGTTTGTCACTGCTGTTTCAATCTCAATCTGTAGGCATGCTCACATTATTTCAATGTTTATTTAGCTATTAAAGTGGAAGTAAACCCTCCTATCGTTTTTCAGCCATGGAAGCTGCCATTTTTGACCCTGTTTAATCTACAACTGCCATGGTACTGCACATGTGATCAGTTATGACACCAGCCATTGGATGGTTTGACAGTTTGACTGAGAGCACAACCAATGTGCAGTTAGCATTCCCAGCATGCCGGGAATGTAACAGTTTTTTTAAACTGTTAAATTGATGGGTTTACTTCCACTTTAAGTCTTACCTAAATTACGGCTTGTCTTATCTTTACAATTTTGGCCTTTTGGTCCTGTTTCAATTTAACTGTGATGTGAAAAGATTTGCTCTGCTAGATGTGTGCCCAATATTACCTCCTGATTGATTAATTGCCAGATTCAACCCACACCCAACACAGTATAAAAACAAGGCCTTCTTTACGGGGGAACACATACAGGGGGCTTCACATACAGGGGGTTCTTCCAAAGAAGTAGGGTTCTTTAAATAAGTGGCACTTCTGCTCTTGCACTTGAGCGATTTGCACAAAGCAACCCACAGCAGACTGCAGGTGACCTTATTTCCAAATTATCTCTCCTTCCTCTCTGAAACATGCACTCTTTACTTCTCCTCCTTTTCACAATTGCAGCCTCTCTCCTCAAACTCCGTTTTCTTCACCCCCCTGCTCCACCCCACAATCTGTACATATCGCCATCACTTCTCCCCTCTCCTTACTACTGCACTCATCACCTCTTTCTAACTCTAAACCCACTTGCTAACAAACACCCCAGGGTACTGAAGCATGTCCCTTCATACAAATCCTACTCTCATATTACCCCCCTTACTTTTCTACTTCTGCTAACCGCTGGAGATATTTCCCCTAACCCCGGGCCTCCCTTATTTAACTGTACCCAACACACCCATCACCCTACACCCTCTGGCAGTCGCAATCTATGCAACTTAGTCTCGATTCCTCTTCTCCCCAAAACCAGCTTCCCCCTCTCCTGCGCCCTCTGGAAAGCTCGCTCTGTCTGCAACAAACTCACGGCTGTTCATGACCTATTTGTCACTAATTCCTTAATCTACTTGCTCTCACAGAAACCTGGCTCCACAAATCTGATACATCTTCTCCTGCTTCCCTCTCCCAGGGTGGCCTTCACTGGACTCACTCCCTTAGGCCTAATGGACGCAAGGGAGGTCAAGTGGGACTCCTCCTATCCCCCCAATGCACCTTCCAGGTTATTCACTCCCCTCCCTCTCTTTCCCTCTCATCATTTGAAGTTCACTGTATTTGTCTATTCTCTCCTACTTCCCTAAGAATTGCTGTGATCTACCGGCCCCCTGGATCATTATCAACTTTCCTTGATGAGTTCTCTGCCTGGCTACCCTACTTTCTGTCTTCAGAAATTCCCACAATCGTTCTTGGTGATTTCAACATCCCTGCTAATACAAACACTCCTTCTAAACTTCTTAGTCTAACCTGAAGCAATGGATACAGGCTTCTACTCATTCTGATGGCAACACCCTTGACCTTGTATTCTCCTACCTTTGCACTCCATGCAACTTCTCAAATAATCCTTCTCCTCTTTCAGACCATCACCTAATTAATTTCTCTCTCTCCCTGTCTTCCAACACCTTTCCCTCCAATCACCTAACCATCACCCGTAGAAACTTTCGCAACTTCAACTCTTCTCTCCTCTATTCTGCTGCTGACCACCTCTATGACAAAATCTCTCCCCTGTCCTGCCCCAACCAAGCCACTTCCATCTACAATAAAACCCTGTCCTCCACCCTGGACAAGCTCGCTCCAATCACTACACGCAGAATCAGACCTCGACCCCTACAACCCTGGCAAACAGATGACGCTAGAATTCTCAAAAAACTTAGTCGCGCTCTTGAGCGTCTGTGGCACAAGACGAAGTCTCTCGAAGACTTCAACCAATACAAATCTGCCCTCCAAAAATACTACTCTTTCCTCCACACTGCCAAGCAGACCTACTTTACAACTCTTATTAACACCTTCTCGTCCAGTCCCTGTAAAATTTTCTCTACGTTCAACTCTCTACTCCGTCCTCCGCCGCCTCCACCCACTGACTCACTCACTGCCCAGGAGATTGCTAATCACTTCAAAAACAAGACTGATACAATCCGTGATGAAATCTCCACTCTACAGTTATCTCCCCCAGTTAAGACCCCACTACAACAGGTACACTCAACACTCCCCTTATTCAAAACTGCTACTACAGACGAAGTTGCTAAACTCTTTTCTAACGCCCACCTAACCACCTGCCCCCTGGATCCTATTCCCTCTCAAACACTACGGTCGCCATCTGATTCTATACTACACTCTCTAACCCACATCTTCAATCTCTCCCTCACCTCTGGCATTTTCCCCAATGCTCTAAAACATGCACTGGTCACCCCCATACTTAAAAAGCCATCCTTGGACCCTACCAATCCTAACAACCTACGCCCTATCTCCTTGCTCCCATTCTCCTCTAAACTCCTTGAGTGCCTGGTTTACAACCAACTGAGTGGCTACCTCATTAAAAACAACCTTCTTGGTCCCCTTCAATCTGGATTTCGCCCTCAACACTCAACAGAAACTGCTCTTTTAAAACTCACAAATGACCTACTAACTGCAAAAACCAACGGACACTATTCTGCACTCCTACTTCTGCACCTTTCAGCTGCCTTTGACACGGTTGACCACCCTCTCCTCCTCAAAAAACTTTACTCCCTTGGTCTCCGTGACTGTGCTCTTCAGTGGCTCTCATCCTATCTATCCCAACACACCTTCAGTGTCACTTACAATTCTACTTCCTACACTCCTCTTCCCTTCTCTGTCTGAGTCCCCCAAAGTTCTGTTCTTGGACCTCTTTTATTTTCAATCTACACCTCTTCCCTGGGTCAGCTGATAGCCTCTCACGGCTTTCAATATAATTTCTACGCTGATGACACACAAATCTATCTCTCCACCCCTCAACTCACCCAATCAGTCTCCTCACGCATCACCAACTTACTAACAGACATATCTGTATGGATGTCACAACACTTCCTTAAACTCAACTTGTCTAAAACCAAACTCTCCTTTCAGCCCCACATCCAATCACTTTCCAAAGCTTGTCGCCTCAACCTCCGCAACATCTCTAAACTACGTCCCTTTCTAACCAATGAAACCACAAAGCTCCTGATTCACTCCCTGGTTATCTCTCGCCTTGACTACTGCTACTCCCTCCTCATTGGTTCACCTTTAAATAGACTATCCCCCCTTCAGTCCATTATGAATGCTGCTGCCAGACTTATACACCTTACAAACCGCACAGTGTCTGCTACCCCTCTCTGCCAATCCCTCCATTGGCTGCCACTTGCCAAACAAATTAAATTCAAAATACTAACACTTACTTACAAAGCCATCCACAACTCTGCCCCCAGCTACATCACTAGCCTAGTCTCAAAATACCAACCTAATCGCCCACTTCGTTCCTCCCAAGACCTCCTGCTCTCTAGCTCCCTCATCATCTCCTCCCATATACGCCTACAGGACTTCTTCCGAGCCTCCCCCATCCTCTGGAACTCACTACCCCAATCTGTCAGGCTGTCTCCAAATTTATCCACTTTTAGGCGATCCCTGAAAACTTTCCTCTTCAGAGAAGCCTATCCTGCCTCCATCTAACAACTTCACTATTGTCTCCATTAGCTCATCCCCCACAGCTATTACCCTTTTGTATAACTTGACTCTCCCTCCTAGATTGTAAGCTCAAACAAGCAGGGCCCTCTGATTCCCCTTGTCTTGAATTGTATTGTAATGTCTACCCCAATGTTGTAAAGCGCTGCGTAAACTGTCGGCGCTATATAAATCCTGTATAATAACAATAATAGGCCATTAGACTTTCATCTATGCTGATATCACTGGCACATAGCTCAGTTGGAAATTCTTTAGAATCATTTGAGATACTTCCCAAATTTTCTTTAGTTTTGGTGAAGGATGAATAGTTTAATCAAATCCCTTTATTGTTTCTCGAAGTGTAAAAATTTCACGATCAAGGAAAATCTGTACTCTGACATGACCGTGCCAAAGAATGAAGTGGCAAGTAATTTATTAGTTGTCCAATACCACATATGCATGGAGTATTATTAGGCCCAGACATTTTCAAATGTCATCTTTGGTGACTGGTTCACACTTTCTACTTCTTGGAAACTTCAGATGCGTAGTAGCTAATTGTTGCTCTTTGTACCGGTTTGTCTCAGTAACTATTTTTTCAATAACCTCATCGGTCAGAAATAATTGCAAGCATGCCAAGGGGTTGTTGTGTTCAACGTCTACTTTCATACCAGATGCTAGACATGTGCATTAGTTTTCGTCCGAATGCATTTTCTTCTGAATTTCAGGTATTTTCGTTATCATTTTAAAAAACGATAACGAAATTGCAGAATCCAAAAAACGAAAGATCCGACATAAACAAATGCTTTATTTTTTGTTTCGTTGTGACAACAGTTCGATATAGATAGGAGATTCGACATGACGCTGACAATAACAATCTGTGTCTATCGAACCCGTGGTTGAATGTGCCTAACCTTAACTCTATTAGTCCAGGATTTTTCTACACAGAGAGAAGAGATTTGACATAGAGAGAAAAGATTCGACATAGAGAGAAAATATCGCTGCTGGAATTGGGTGAGGGAAGTAAAATAAAAATAATGATGATGATGAATGTTATTGGCTGATTGTAACCAAAAAGGAAGAGCAGTAAAATAGTTAGAACTAAGTACACATGTACAGCCAACTTACTTTCACTTACGATTGCTAGCAGAGAGAGACACACACATTGAATCATTTCAGAAGACAGTCAACCTTAGCTGGTCCATTTGTCAGAGAACCTAAATTATTTAACAATTAACCCTTTCGGGCGATTGTTGCAATATTTTATGCCACACGGTATTTGCGCAGCGGTGTTTTAAACGCAACTTTTTGGGAAAAGGGACACTTTCATGAATAAAAAAAAACAAAACAGTAAAATTAGCCCAATTTTTTTGCGTAATGTGAAAGATAATGTTACGCCGAGTAAATAGATACCAAACATGTCACACTTTATAATTGCACGCACTTGTGGATTGACGACAAAGTACGGTACCTAAAAATCTCAATAGGCGACGCTTTACATTTTTTTACGGTTACCAGGTTAGCGTTACAGAGGAGGTCTAGTGCTAGAATTATTGCTCTCGCTCTGATGATCGCGGCGATACCTCACATGTGTGATTTGAACGCCGTTTACATACGCAGGCGCGACTTCCGTATGCTTTTTCTTTGCTTCGCGAGCTCGCGGGGACGGCGGGCGCTTTAAAAATTTATTTTTTATTTTTTTATTTTTTTTATTTATTTTAAAATGACTAAATTGTTTTAAAAAAAAAATAAAAATTGATCACTTTTATTGCTGTCACAAGGAATGTAAACATCCCTTGTGACAGTAATAGGTGGTGACAGGTACTCTTTATGGAGGGATCGGAGGTCTAAAAGACCCCCCACCCCTCCTTTACACTTCAATGTATTCAGATCGGTGAAAACGGCGATTCTGAATACCGGATATTTTTTTAAAACCGGCGCCATTGGCAGCCGAGTAAACGGGAAGTGACGTCATGACGTCGCTTCTGTGTTTACGATGAGGAGACTGGAACGAAGCTTCGTTCCAGTTCCTCCCCAGCAGCTGGAGGCAGCCGAATTTGAATCGGTGCTCCCGATCGAGCGGGAGCACCGGTAACAGCGGCGGGAGGCGGAGGGAGGGGGGACGTCCCCTCCCGCTCCTCTGGCATAACAGCCGAGCTGCTTTTAGCCGCATCGGTTGTTATGCCTGGATAGTCAATCGCCTGCTGAAAAAAACGGTACCGGGATGATGCCTGCAGGTGCGGGCATCATCCCGGTATACCCCCCGGAAGCCGAGTACGCACATCTGCGTACGCTCGGCGGGAAGGGGTTAAGCATATGCACAGCAGCAGAACAATAGTAAAGCAAGCTACAGTTCAACTTAACTTTAATCTTAAATAGTGATGGACGAACTTCCGGCGGGACGTTTCGCGAACTGCGAACGTGGCCAAAAGTTCGCGAACTGCAAAGTTTGCGGCGGACCCCATTGACTTTAATGGCAGGTGAACCTTAAAAACCTCCAGGTCATATTTTCAGCCACAAAATACTTACTAGCTGTGCACACATAGTCCCACAACATGGACACTGACATAACAAAAGTATTAAGTGAATCTGGGATCGATAACGACAAGCATTCTTTTTTTATCTGTGAAATTTTGACAGTTCAGGAGCACATGAAGACCATGGAGGAGAGGCAAAGTCAGGCCAGGCTATGAAGGGGGTGCAGGAGATGATCGGTGCCACCGTCAGGGCAGCGCAGTCCTGTGCCAGTGTCCCAGTGTGCCAACCTGTGCTTGAGCCCCTGACCCCTCCCTCTGCCTGGCCCTTACCCCCACCTATACAGGGCTCCACTGCGGTAGTCCAGAGGTGCCAGTCCAGTGCTGATCCTCAGCCATGGTGCTGGCACTGCCTGCTGATTGGCTTCTCCGCTGCTATCTCCCTCACTGTCTGAAACCAGCAACGCGATAGAGACTGAGCACTGACACCAGCACCATGATAGAGACTGAGCATTGACACCAGTACCGAGATAGAGGGCACTGACACCAGCACCATGATAGAGAGCACTGACACCAGCACCATGATAGAGAGCACTGGGACCACACCAGAACCAAGATAGAGAGCACTGACACCAGCACCGAGATAGAGAGCACTGACACCAGCACCATGACAGAGAGCACTGACACCAGCACCGAGATAGAGAGCACTGACACCAGCACCGAGATAGAGAGCACTGACACCAGCACTGATACCAGCAACTCGCTGGAGGACCCAAAAATATGACACCGCTCAAACTCTTCAAACAGGAGGGTATGGGCATATAGTACGGTGTGCTTTTTTGTACAAGGAAGTGAGCAAGGAAAGAAAAAAGGTCAGTGTGCTAGATTAAATAAATCATTTATAGAGTTATGCATATACATGGTCTACTGGTCACATGTGATAAATTCCTCCGAGATCCATGCCTCATTCATTTTTATAAATGTGAGGTAGTCAACACTGTTGTGAGCCAGGCGGGTGCGCTTATCGGTCACGATCCCCCCTGCTGCGCTGAACATCCTTTCGGACAGGACACTGGACGAGGGGCAAGCCAACAGTTCCATTGCAAATTGGGCAAGCTCTGGCCAGAGGTCAAGCCTGCCCACCCAGTAGTCCAGGGGTTCATCACTTCTCAGAGCGTCCACATCGGCTGTTAACCCGATGTAGTCGGACACCTGTCAGTCTAGGCATTCCCTGATGCTGGATCCGGATGAGACCTGTCGATGGGTCGGCTGAAAGAAAGACCTCATATCAGAAGTCACCAACACATCTTCAAACTGCCCTCTTTTTGCAGGCACTGTTGGATTGGTACCCACAACTTTCTCAAAGCAGAATGCAGCATTTCTCGAAGCAAGGCCTGGAAGTGCTCCATTCTGACAGCCCTCTATGACGGTGGTAACATTTCTGCCATTTTGTGTTTGTACCGGGGGTCTAAGTACGTTGCCACCCAGTACTGGTCCTTGACCTTTATGCTTTTTATATGGGGTCCCTGTTAAAACACTGGAGCATGAAGGTCCCCATTTGCACTAAACTGGAAGCGGTGTGGTGGCCTGGCTCCTGCTCATCATCCAGGATAATGTTGTCTTCCTTGTTCTCCTCTCCCTACCCACGCACAACAACAGGGATGCCAGAAAGGTTTAAAGCATGCACCATCCTCCTCTGACTCCTCTTCAGACTCCTGTTGTTGACTTGTCTCAGATAGAGTAGCCCCCCCTGGGAATTCATCCAGCATTGCAACTTCCTCATCTTCCTGCTCCTCCATGGCTTGATCAATGACACAACGCAATGCACACTCCATAAAGAAGGCATAAGGCACCACGTCACTGATGGGGCCATGGCTGCGACTGACCAGTTTAATGATCTCATCAAGAAGTCTGCATGCGCAGCCACTGGCGCAGTGAAAAAACCAAGCTCCCCAGAACCTGTTCTGCCGCAGAGTTCGTACAGGTAGTCGTTAACTGAACGTTTCTGCTGGAGCAGCCTATCAAGCATATAAAAGATTGAGTTCCATCACGTCAGGCAATCGCAAATAAGATGTCTGACCGGCAGATTGTGTCGCCTCTGAATGTTGGCAAGGCGAGCCATGGCCGTGTAAGATCTTCTGAAATGGGCCGATATTTTCCTTGCCTGCCGCAAGATGTCCTGGACCCCAGGGTATTTGACAATGAATCGATGCATGACCAAGTTTAAGACGTGTGCCATGCATGTCGAATAGGTTCTGGGGATCTTGGGCGGCGCAGCAGAAGAGGCGCTAGCAGCGGAAAAGGAGGAGTCAGCCGAGGAGGAGAGGTAGGAGGATGGAGTAGGAGGAGGAGAAGAAGAGCCAGGCCTGCATGCAATCCGTGGCGGTAAAACCAAATCTACACAGGTGCCACGGGTTACATGCTTGACAGCCGTCAGAAGGTTCACCCAGTGGGCAGTAAAAGTTATATACCTTCCCTACCCGTGTTTGCTAGACCACGTGTCTGTGGTCAAATGTATCTTGGCACCGACACTGTGTGTCAGAGATACATTCACTTGCCACTGAACATGGCCATATAGCTCTGGGATGCCCTTCTGTGAGAAATACTTCCTTCCTGGGACCTTCCATTGTGGTGTTCCAATGGGCACAAATTTTTGAAAAGGCCTCCGAGCCCATCAGTTTATATGGCAGTAGTTGGCGGGCTATCACTTCTGACAAGCCAGCCATGAACCGTTGGGCAAGAGGGTTATCTGGCGTCATCATTTTTTTTACGCTCGAACATTTGGCCCATTGAAGCCTGCTTTTTTCCAGAAAAGCGTGAGGACGGCATGATGGAAGGTGGAGTGGAGGACAATTGTGAGGAGAGAGGAGAAGGAGAAGTAGAAGACGAGGCTGGATGGTGAGATCCTGGAGTGTGGCTTTGTGGGTTCCGTTGCTCCCACTGGGCTCGGTGATGGCAGCTCATGTGTCTTCTTAAGGCAGTCGTCCCTAGATGAGTGTTGGGCTTAGCGTGACTTATGCGTTGACTGCAAAGATTGCAGATGGCAACACTATTGTCAGCAGCGCACACGTTAAAAAAGCCTACACTGCGGAGCCAGGTGCCGGCGTCCTGGGAGCGCCAGATGTGTCCGTACATGGTTGATGCCTCACTCCTGATACATTAGCAGTCTGCTTTGTCCCTCCTGTGCAATCTAAGTTCCGCCTGCTTCTCCTCCCTATCTGCTGGTCCATATCTCCCTCTGAACTCCCCTCCTCTTCCTCTCTTGTGGGCACCCACGTGACATCACTAGACACGTCATCACCGACGTCACCTTCCCCACCGCTATAATTAGAGATCTCGGAGTAGGCAGCAACACCCGGGGGACCAACCTCCTCCTTGGGCTGATCTGGGTACTGTCGTCAGCCTGCTGAGTGGCGGTTGTTGCTACCTCCTTTTCCTGATCCAATGCCAAGAGTGGCTGCGCATCGGCAATGTCTTGTGCTGGATCGAAAAATAATTCCTGTGACTCAAGCGGAGGCTATATGGTGGTGGTGTTGGTGGTGTTGGTGGTAGTGTCTTTGGGGGTGCACACAGCAGAGAGTGAAGAAGAGGGTGCAGATCGAGAGGATGAGGAGGGTGCAGAAGAGTAAGGCTGAGTGAGCCACTCAACCAAGTTTGGTGCGTCCTTTGACGTAATCGAAGGCACCTTCTGCAGTTTCTCACTTTGGCTCAAGCCTGTTGCTCCTGCCCTACCCCTACCACCCCCACGGAAGAGCCTGACCCTTCCTCTGCCTGTCATATTTTAAATGACCCTGTGACAAAAGTCTCTAGAGAAGTGCAGTATGTATGTGGAAGAAGGTATATAACACCCCGCTTCAATTGGTTGTTTTGGGAGACCACTGGTCTATCACACCAGTTATAATACTTTTTTTTAAATTGCGTTTATCGCTCTTTGTAGTATCGCTGCAGAACCGTTCAGCAGTCACAATGCTGCACAGTGGAAATGCACTATATTATACCTTCTATATTTGCAAGTATTTTATACGTGTATTACACCCCTATATACTGCACACCAAATAGTACACCTATACCAGTCCTTAAAAGGACCTTTGTGGGCCTAATAGTAGCTAGCTAGTAGCTAGTGAATTGCAGACTGTCCCTGCTCCAAACACCAAACTGTCCCTCCCTACACTGAGAAACGACAGCTGCAGAATCGGTCAGCAGCACAGCAGTGCAGTGCACTATAATATGCTTTCTATATTTGAAAGAAAGTATATTATACATGTACAACCCTATATAATGTACACCTATACCAGTCCTTAAAAGGACCTTTGTGGACCTAGTAGCTAGCGATTTGCAGACTGTACCTGCTCCAAACAACAAACTGTCCCTCAGTCCCTACACTGATAAAAGACAGCTGCAGAATCGGTCAGCACTCAGCAGCACAGCAGTCAGCAGTGCACCATAATATACTTTCTATATTTGAAAGAAAGTATATTATACGTGTACAGCCCTATATACTGTACACCTATACCAGTCCTTAAAAGGACTTTTGTGGACCTAATAGTAATAGCTAGTGATTAAACTGACTGTCCCTGCTCCACACAGCGTTCTTTCCCTACACTGACAAAAGACAGCTGCAGAATCTGTAAGCAGTTCTTCAGCAGCACAGCAGTCAGCAGCAGTGCACCAGAATATACTTTGTATATTTGAAAGAAAGTATATTCTAAGTGTATTACAACCCTATATACTGTACACCTATACTTGTAATCAGAGCCCTCCTCGACACCTGAGAGCAACCTAACTAAGACCTGCATTGTGCCTCGGCCTGTAGGTCAGTATACCTGAAAAGAGGGCATACCCTGTATGAATACCTGCTTGATTGTAAATACCGAGAAAGTGGGAAACCGGGAGGGTGGGTACCCGGAAATAGTCACGGACGTCGTCACAGCCAGGGAGGGAGGCTTAAATAGCGCCCGGGCTCCTCCCACAAATACAGGCTGGCCTGCGGCCAGCCTTACAACTTGTAATCAGAGCCCTCCTCGACACCTGAGAGCAACCTAACTAAGACCTGCATTGTGCCTCGGCCTGTAGGTCAGTATACCTGAAAAGAGGGCAAAAAGACACGTGGATAGGTGAATAAATAGAGTGTTTAATGGTGCTGCACAAACCGAGATTCATTTAACAAAGAGGCGAATGCCCTGCTGACTTCTTCCTGTGGATCGGGGATATACCTGCTAAAACAGGAGGAATTCCAGCGGCCCATGTGCTTAATGATATGAGGGGGCACCCCCTGTTTGGACGCGGCAGATGCTGCCCCGATTCTGAATGAATGACCCGTAAATGATTTGGGGTCCAACCCCAACTTGGCGATTAACAACCTAACATGTGTCATGAACTGTTTGGATGTCAATGGATCGGATGGAAATGGTAACAACGGGCTGTGCTGAGGAGATGCAGCAAAAAAACGTGCCAAGCGCATCAAGTACCTGGAGTGGACACCACCTACTGCTGGTACCATAGAACTTAACTACATACCCCTGACCCACCTGCTTGGTCTTGTTATTGTTAAGCTGCAGAGCGAAGTGGTCCGAGAACCTGCTAAGACTACCCTTGGACAGAAAAGGTGCATGATTGCTGACCCGTGAAATGGGCAGCCTGGCCGCCCGGGCCTGACCCTGTGATTTCTGCACCCCCCTCAGCAAGGCTTTGAGAGGGTGAGTGGCAAAAATGGAGGGACTAGCAGGGTCTTGGATGGACCTGAAATTCTGAATGCCTGCGAGATAAGATTTGATGGTACTGGCGGATAAAGCCAACTCGCTGTGGCAACAGGCCGCAAATGCCATGACAGAACGGATATCCCACGGGCTGCTGGAAGGATGCAACCTCAAAAACCTGAGAAAACTCCTCCACCCCGTGGAGTAGGCTTTAAACGTATTGCTGGACAAGGATGCGTTGGCCAAACCGATCGCCTGTGTCCAGAATCTTGTCAGTCCATGGTGAGAAGGCAAAAAGGAGGGACTGGCTTGCCCATCCGTTCTGCTTCCGGATGCTGTAAGAAAAATTGACTGAATTTGAAACGTGACAAAGCATCAGCATCCCTGTTGAAATCCCCACTGATGAATTCCCCCTGAAAATGGAACCTGTGAGTCAACCCCAACCATGTCAATCTGCGCATGAAGGCCATGATGGCCAGGGACCCTGACCTGCCTTTGTTGATGATGTTGGCCGTGGCCTGATTGTCCGTGAAAAAAATAACTGAACATCCCGTCCAGACCGGCCCCCAAGTGACAGCTGCAGCCACGATTGGGTAGATTTCAAATAAAGCCGAAGTCTGAGCAAATTTCGGTAACTGAAACACCTCCCGAGGCCAACGACCAGCCAGCCATTCCACCCCACACATGGCCGCAAACCCTCCTGACGCAGCTGCATCCGAGAACACCCTGGGTGAAGAGCTGGAAGGCTGCGGCACAAGCAATGAAATGCCATTCCAGTCCCACAAAAAGTGATCCCACATGATCAGGTCAGCGCGTGCGTCAGCTTGCAAGCTGACACGAGCGTCCACATCCTGGATGAGGGGCAAGAGGGCCAAAAGTCTGGAAACAAATGATTGAGCATGCTCAAGAGTGACTGCAACTCCTTTTTCGAACAGACGGGAGAACAGACAAACGCATGGATGGTCAGACGTATTCTGTCCAGCTTCACCTTGGGCAAACTTGCAATCATGCGACTGGAATCCAGCTTAATGCCTAAAAAAGTATTGACATTGCCGGGACCTTCCACTTTGTGGACCGCCAATGGCACGTTCAGTTCTGTGAACAAATCCATGAGATACTGCAGGTCCCTAGGAGCCCTGGATGGATCCTCCACGAGTAAAAAATCATCGAGATAGTGCACCACCCCCTGGCAGCCTTTGTGATAACCCAGGATCCAATGGAGAGCCTGGGCGAAAATGTTGAACAAACAGGGACTGCTTTTGGCCCCAAAAGTTAATTTTGTGGCAAAATAATAACAGTCCCGCCACCTGATGCCATGCCATTGCCAGAGTGCCGCACTGATTGGGAGTAACTTGAACGCATCAGCAACGTCCGCCTTGGATAACCAAGCCCCTTGACCAAACTGAAGAATAAGCTGAATGGCTGAATCAACCGAAGAATATTTCAAAGAAAACTCTTCCGAAGGAATCAGTGAGTAGATGCTTGGAATGCGTGAACAATGAGGAGCGGACAAATCGTAGATGAGACGGAATTTATTTCAAAATTTGCCACATACAACCCCAATGGGGCTAACCCTCCACATGCCGAACGGAGAGGAAGGAAAAGGCCCGATCACAAAACCTTTGGCAACTTCTACACCCAACAATTGATCAACTAATGAGGCATGTTGGTCAGCAGACACAAGGTTTCTACACTCAAACGTCTCCGTAGGCAACGAGATCAACCCTGTGTGGAACCCAACCGTGAAGCCATTCAAAACAGAAAATCCCTAACCACCGTGGATGGGTGATCCTCTAAATAACCCCCTAAAGCAGCAACATTCACCCGGCCTAGTCATGTGGTCCCAAATGGTTTGACCATGCAGGAAGATTTGGGATGAGCCCGGAAACAATTAGAACACACATGCAGGAGTCTGCACTGATTGTAATTGCAGCCGGCATGAAATTGTTGCAAACCTGTGATTTCCCTAGAAAATGAATGGTCCTACCCAGTTTGTCCACCTGGCCTGAAGGTCCCGTGGAAGAGACACCAACCCCCTGTCTGCTAACCCCTGACGGACCCGGGGCCTCAACCACAGGACACCAAGCAGCGGTATGCGTTGAAGACTGACAGGAGCTGCATACCGGGGATTTCTGATTGGCGAAATGTCTGCAAAAAAGCTCCATATCAACGTTGCTCCAACACATGGCCACCTGGAACTGAGTCCAAGTGGCCGCCACCTTGGCCGAAAAGGAACGGTGGTAGTCATAGAAACTGCAACCCCCATACTTGTGAGCCAGATCTACCACCTTGTGGAGATATAGATCTAACTCCACCCTCCTATCCGGACTGACCGTGCAAATGATGTCCCGGAAGATGCCGAAAGCCAGCACAAACTCAGCCACATTGAGTTTGCGATTACGTCTGGGGTCTTTGACTTTCAGCACAACCGGCACCTCACCGCAAGCATAAGATTTATTCTCAGTAATGTCTTGCGATGCAATTAGTAAGGAGGCTAGATTCACATCCTTCCCATCCAAAATGTCTTTCTTCAAATTGGCAGGAATGAAGTGAGACGGTGACACAGATGGGGGAGCTGCCAAAGGAGATGGAGCTGTGATAGGCAGGGAAATGGCCATGTTACCTGTGAGAGCACCGGAAAGGACTGGAGCTGGGGACACAGGAAGCGCCTGCGTTCTGGCCGCATGCGCTTCCACCACCTCCATTCTATCCTGCATCTGGGACATGGAAGTAGATAATGTGTTCAACAAAGCATGAATCTGCGTAAGAGCATTCTGCACCGAAACCTGCGACATGCTGTTATCGGGGAGTGGCTGAACCGTGCTGGATTGCAATAGTCTAAAAAGTTCAGCCTTCCTGGCCGTAGCTGGAAAAGAAATTCCCCTGCGACGAAGTTCTGCCGTAAGCCTGGGCACCGTCCAGCTCCTTAATGAAAGGGTGCTGCCATGCACAGACCCCCCAGTGACAGATGGCGGAATGAACGCAAATTCGTCACTCTCAGAAACATGTGACATGATGAATCTGCGGTAAAAGCACAAGAACATGAGAAACTACATACCGACCCGACCCCTCCCCTCCTGAAGTATGGACCTAACCATGCCAAGGATGTAATCATGTAACAATCAGCGCATAAATGGAACCTGATGCGCCCCCCCCATACCTGAATGAGTGTGCTGAGAAAGCCCGAGCAACCTGCGGCGCTACAACAGGTAATTAATAACGAACACTCAGGGCTAAGAACAAATACCCACAGAGCGTGGTGGGTACCGAAATAAGCGTATGAAGTGAAGTGCAACGTATGACGTATGAAATGTTGGCCTCGAGCCTGTAACCTATGAAACCTAAGTGAATCCTGGCCCGTAAGGATCTAAAGACGAGATAAACCTGACCTGCCCTATGTATAGAACCCATGAAACTTGAAAGAAACACACGCACCTTCTGATTGCGAAAAGTTGCGACAAGACGAACGAATCACCCGCAAGGTAATGTACCTAACATGAGTTAACACGGACAGAAAATCAAGCATATTACTTACCCTGCTGAAGAAATGAAGTGCCTGAAAAACCCCTGATAACCCTGACACCCCCCCCCCCCCCATCCCTGAACACACCTGATAATGGCAAGCAAAGCACGGCTTCCTGACAATCATACAACGCCTGAGCTAGGAACAGAACCTGTGGAACAAACGTGAAACCTTGAAAAAAGATACAAAGCCTGGATGGCCATCAGATGCCCCCCCAACACCCCCACCCCCCTCACCGACTGAGCCCACAAGAACGTGCCGCATGCCCCAAACGCCCCTGCATGCGCCTGACCGCCCTGAGATGCCCCCAGTGATGCCAAGCAACCCACCCCCCCACCCCCCCAACGACTCTCCCCCCACGGTATGACCACCAGACAGCTAAGTAGCTGCCCCCGCCATGACCCCATCAACCTAAGACTGATGAGGAATCTTGAATGTGTAGAAAAAAATGCTAACCACATGCGTCATACTCAGGACCTGAATGAGTGATGCGAATGAATGAATGAATGAATGAAATGAACAAGTACTAACACGTGCTTGCGAGAATGCTGTAATGAACTGCTCCATGGTACCACCCATGGCCGATGAAACCCCCCCTGTTGCATGAGTGACTGTGCGAGTGCCTGGCATTGGCTGAGACACATGCAACCGGGGCACTGCCATGTACCCTGACACCGAACCAAGTAATGTACCTGGTAAGAAAAGAAACAGCAGACAGACCAAGCCAGCTTGTGCGGGGGGGGGGGGGGGGGGGGCTGTAAATGCGGACATGCCCTCCCGTGGGCCAGAAACATACCCCCAAATGATCCACCAGTGGTAGTCTCCACACACAGAATAAGCCCCACCATCGGTGCCATCAGCGCCATCCACACCACCAACGCTGTCAGCGCCATCCTCCCCCACCCCCCCCACCGCCACCTACCTCCCGCCTGTCCGTCTGCCCGTCCGCCTCGCTCCACGAAAAGCCTGGTGCTGGAACGCAAACCGGAAACCACGATACCGGAAATGCTGTCGTGACCCGGAAATAGTCACGGACGTCGTCACAGCCAGGGAGGGAGGCTTAAATAGCGCCCGGGCTCCTCCCACAAATACAGGCTGGCCTGCGGCCAGCCTTACAACCAGTCCTTAAAAGGACTTTTGTGGACCTAATAGTAATAGCTAGTGATTAAACTGACTGTCCCTGCTCCACACAGTGTCCTGTCCCTACACTAACAAAAGACCAAATGTAAAATGGCCACCAGATCAGGTCTATTTATAAGGTAGGGGGTATGTCCAATTGTCCATGTGCTGAAATGTCTCAATTGGCTGTCCTGTACCCCATGATGGATGTGTCATCATGGGTCAAAGTTCTTCACAATGTAAACACATATGTCCGCCGCGCGAACAGCGCCAGAAGTCCGCCGGTTTGGCGAATCGCGAACGAACAAAATTTGCCACAAACCGACCACCAGGCGAACCGCAAGGCCATCTCTAATCTTAAATAATAATCTGCTGCTATTGTGTTAGTGTTGTGAAATTGATAGTGATACTGGTGTTGCTTGCTAGTGTTGTGATAGCCTCATCGGCTGCCCGTGTTGTGGGGGGGGGGGGGGGGGGCTCTATTATTATAGATTCTATATTATAGATTGAGATTCTAGATTGTCTGATCAGTGATCAATATCACCTGTCCATTTTCTATTTGAACTATATACATTCAACATCAAAGATTCGACAAAGCAGCGAAAAACATACAAGCGTCGAAACTTTGGCTTATGGTGTCTGTCAAAAGTTCTAAGAAGATTCAACGGAGAAGCTAAACTATATGGAGTCAGACAGTTTAGCTGCTCCGTCTAATCTTCTTTGAACATTCGGCAGACACAATAAGCCTTCAATGACAGATTTGACCTTAACCACTTGCCGCCTGCCCTATAACAGAAACACGGCTGCAAAGTGGTTTCAAAATCCTGATCGGATGTCATATGATGTGATCAGGATTTTGAGCCGCTGCGCGCCCCCGGTGGCGCGCATCGCGGCAATCGTTGTTGCGGGGTGTCAGTCTGACACCCCGCAACTATGATCTCGGTAAAGAGTCTCCGACGGAGACTCTTTACCATGTGATCAGCCGTGTCCAATAACGGCTGATCACAGTGTAAATAGGAAGAGCCGGTGATCGGCTTTTCCTCACTCGCGTCTGTCAGACGCGAGTAGAGGAGAGACGATCGGCTGCTCCTCTGACGGGGGGGTCTGTGCTGATCGATTATCAGTGCAGCCCCCC
The DNA here is from genome assembly GCF_037356315.1 of Lithobates pipiens. NCBI lineage: Eukaryota > Metazoa > Chordata > Amphibia > Anura > Ranidae > Lithobates > Lithobates pipiens. Next base: position 81,094,615 of record NW_027507686.1, on the reverse strand, counting down.
CGAGGATGCCCACACTGGACCACCAGGGACGCCACCAGACCACCAGGGATGCCCAGCACAAGGTATGCCACCCTAGACCACCAGGGATTCCAGTCAGTGCCCACAATGGATGCCAATCAGTACCCACAATGGGCTTCACTGATTGGCATGCTTTATTGTTTGGCACTGATTGGCATCAATTAGTACAGTATAATACAATACAATGCCGCCTATCAGTGCCCATCTGTGCTGCCTACCAGTGCCCATCCGTGCCACCTATCAGTGCCCATCCATGCCCATCTGTGCCACCTATCCATGTCCATCTGTGCTGCCTATCCATGCCCATCTGTACCGCCTATCCATGCCAAACCGTGCCAGCTATCAGTGCCAATTTGTGCCACCTATCAGTGCCCATCCGTGTCGCCCATCAGTGCCACCTATCAGTGCCCATCAGTGCCGCCTATCAGTGCCAAATATCAGTGTCCATCAATGCCACCTCATCAGTGCCACTTCATTGGTGCCACCTCATCAGTGCCCACCAGTGCCGCCTTATCAGTGCCCATTAGTGTAGTCCCATCAGTGCCCATCAGTGAAGGAGAAAACTTACATATTTACAAAGTTTTGAAACTGAAACAAAAAAAACATTTTTTTCCAAATTTTCTGGATTTTTTTATTTGTTTAGAAAAAAATAAAAACCGTTGAGGTGATCAAATACCACCAAAAGAAAGCTCTATTTGTGGGAAAAAAATGATACAAATTTCATTTGGGTACAGTGTAGCATGACCGCGCAATTGTCATTCAAAGTGCGACAGCGCTGAAAGCTCAAAATTGGTCTGGGCAGGAAGGTGTTTAAGTGCCTGGTATTGAAGTGGTTAATTAATTTGGATTTTCTAAATAAATAAAAACTCTGGAATTTCGGGAGTAACTAAATAAATTTATTTTTTGGACAAAAACGAAATTCCGAAACAAAATATTTCAGTGTGCACATGTCTAGATACAAACCCACAAGCACAAACTGAACAGCAGTAAAATGATCTGAAAAAGCTGGAGTCTGAAAAGCGCAAATCATCTCTAACCAAATTTCTACGAACACGAGATAAACGCAAGATTAGCAGAAGGAGCCCAAAGGGTGGAACAGTGGCTATTGAACTTCCTTTTTCTAGTCCTGTCGTACGTGCTGTACGTCACCTCGTTCTTGACGGTCTGACTTTGGTTTGATCACGTGTACGCAAGACGGTCTCAGCGGAATTCTGTTGGAACTCCATCGGAAAAACCTTCAGAGTTTATTCCGACAGGAAAACCGGTCGTGTATGCAGGGCATCAGTTCTGCCAAATTTTCTCATCACCTCTCAGCTTTCATCAATTTCATTGATAGGGACCTAGCACACCGTCTACAGATAAGGTGCACAGATCCTTTTCAGGATTAGTTGTTGATAACTCTCCCTTGTCCATGGGCCTGGTCACCTTGTGCACGGTACCTGACCATTGGGGAATTTCATGGTGAGACAATCAGCTTCTACTTGATCTCATCTCCTGTTTATCCTCTTATTTTAGGGTATCCCTGGCTTAAACTTCATAATCTGCACATAGATTGGGCTACAGAAAAGATTAGGTCCTGGTTTCAGATCTGCATCCAGAACTGAATGAAAACTGCTTACCAGTTACCCATTTATAACTCTTGTGTGGCCAGTACCAGTCATGTGCTTTTTTTACAGTTCTATTCGGACCTTGATCATGACAATTTTTTAAAGTGTGACTCCTGTCTGTATAACCATGTGCCTTTTATATGACTCTGTTAAAGCAAAAAAATGCTGACAAGTTTATTGAATTCTCTACAGGCTACCTCTCCTGCTAATTGCCACAGCCTGAATCTTTTCCTCCCAGAAGCCAAACTTACCCGCCGTCTGGCAGCCTTGGACCCTGTTTTGAAAAGTCTAAGTTCCACAATGTTTTACTACCAGAACAAGTAATAGGGGCCTTTTCCCCTGACCATTTGGACTCTGTTTAAAGCTACTTTCAGACTGGGGCATTTGGGATGTCGACGGTAAAGCACTGCTATTTTTATTTTTGTTTTTTTGTGGCCCTTTTTGGTTGCTTGTAACCCCTGCTAGCGGCCGAAAAAGGGTTAAAACTGCCTGCTGCAGCGGCGCATTGCCACCGGTTCAGTTTATTAAGAGTTTCATAACAGACAACACTTATAACAACAGTGCTTACAGTATATGAGTCGTTCATTGACACAGAAGTATGCATTGCAACACAGCATTTCAACATTCCACAATTATAAGGATACTTCACTGGTGGCCCCAACTCAACCGGCAAATTATATTCGATCCCCTATTTGGATTCACAAGAGAACAGAGCATCCCCCAAGAAGGGGGGGAACAAAGCCATGTCGGCTGCCACGTTCCATTCCACCATCTAGGCTGTTTCGGGGTCAGCCAGCCAAGCGTGCCAGACCTTATTGTACTTCTTTGGACAGCCCCGGTGTAGGTAGGTATCTTTGTATAGGGGAAGACTGTTGTTCACCAGGCATTTCCATTGCACCATAGATGGAGGTTCTGCCTTTTTCCAGTGCATAGCAATATTCTTGCGAGCATAAAAAAGCAGCAGGCCAATCATTGTGCATTTGGCAGTGGACTGCACCATGGGCTCGATGAGTCCCAGTATGCAAACCTCCATGGCCAAAGGCACAGCAGTCATGGTGACCTTTCTAATTAGATTCAGCACTGACTCCCAGTAATGCTGGACCCTCGGGCACTGCCAGAAAATGTGCGAAAAGTCCCCAGGTGAGGCCCCACACCGCCAACAGCTCGGAAAGTGCGAGGGGTTCATCCTATGGAGTCTGTACGGGGTGTAGTAGGCCCGGTGTACAATTTTAAATTGCACAAGGCGGTCTCGAATAGAGACCAGGGAGTTAAAGGGAAGGTCCCAAACATCATCCCAATCATCCGTATCTAGTGTGGGGATGTCGGTCTGCCATCTGGTCCAAAGTTTATCAAGAGCCGGCAGCGACACATTAATGAGATGAGAGTATAAAACGGAAGTAGGTTTTTTTGTCGCAGTCGGCCCTGAGTGTGCGTTCCAGTTTTGATTGTGTCATATGGCATGAGGAATGTGGGAATTGCACTGCAAAGGCGTGGACCAATTGAAGGTATCTGAATAGGTAGTGGTAACTGGCACATTGTACAAAGAGATCAGGCTGGTAAAGGGGAGTAGAGAGCCCTGCGCCACAACATGCGACATAAGCTTAATCCCGTGCCTAGTCCATGCGTATGGGTCAGGGATCTTGTAAAGGTGAGGTAGGCCAGGATTCAGCCACATTGGGGCATTTGGGGATATATCAGTGCACCCGCGTTCCTCCAGGGCCAGCCCCACCTGCCATGCTCGCAGTGTAGCGATCATGGAGGGCGTCAAAAAATATGGGGCCTGAGGGCCTCGATAGATGAGAAGCTGGAGGGCCTCCAGCGAACCCACAACAGTAGCCTCCAGAACAGTGGAGGAGTTTCTTTGGTCCAGTTGCAGCCACCAGGCCACTGTAACCAGCTGTGCGGATAGGTAGTATTTGTAGCAGTCTGGAAAAGCCATACCACCCTGTGCCCCTGGTCTCATCAAAGTGGTCAGGCGGTATCTGGGTGTCGAGGGGCCCCAAATAAAGGAGGAAAAAATCTGGTTTAAAAATCTGGTTTTGAAAAACGACAGTGGCAGGTTGCCCCAAAATTTAAGCTTAGAGTGGACATCCAAAAGCATCGGGGTAAGATTTAGTGTGAGGTAATCTGATGCCGAGTGTGATACCTGAACCCCCAAATACTTAAACGAGTCAACCCAGACAAGGGGGTTGTCCGAGAGCGATGTGGCCCTTGCCTCCTGATCAATCGGAAACAGAAGAGATTTGGACCAATTCACCCTGAGACCGGTGACCCCAGCATAGGTATCCAGCACATCCAACACTCCCCTCAGCGCAGGACCAGCATCATTCAGGAAGAGTAGCAGTCGCACCGATGAAGTAGGGCTCCTATAAATCACCTGGAGCCAATTGATAAACAGTAAAGGGAAGCCCATTTTTCGCAGTGTTTCCCACAGAAAAGGCCATTCCACCGTATCAAAGGCCTTTTCGACATCCAAGGAGGCCACCACCCGGGTTCCCACATTTAAATGTTGGGCATGAATGTTAGTAAAAAGTCTCCTGAGGTTAATATCTGTAGATCTACGGGGCATGAAACCTGTCTGGTCAGAGTCTATCACCGAGGGAAGCATGGGATAAAGTCTACGGGCCAGGAGCTTGGTCAATATTTTAAAGTCAGAATTTAATAAGGCTATGGGCCTATAGGAAGCACATGAGGTGGGGTCCTTAGGGGCCTTCGGAATCAATGTTAGGTATGCATGATACATTGAGGCGGGCAATTCGCCAGCAGTCAGACAGGTAGTATAGAGCTGAGCTAGGAGGGGCGCCAGGAGATCTTCGTAGGTTTTTGTAAAAAGCCATCAGAAGCCCATCAGGCCCCGGAGCTTTACTTGGGGGAAAAGATCTAATGACCCCCAGAACCTCCAGTGCTGTAAAAGGCTGGACCAGAGTTTCCCTCTCCGAGTCAGACAGCCATCCGAGCACCAACTGGTCCAATAGAGTGTGGAGTGACTCGGGTCGAAAGTCAGTAGGGAGGCCTGAGGAGTACAACTTTTCATAGAAGGCGCTGAAAGTCCGTAGTATATCCGAGGGGGAAGTCACGGTTTCTCCATCCGGAGTCCCTGTTCAAAGACCCGCTGTTTCCCCTTATACATGTCAAGTCGTGTAATTTCCGTCAGGTGTAACTGCAAGTCCCTCTGAGCTGCCATTAGTAAGTCAAAATTGGTAGGGTTTGGGTCCATAGTGTATGTGTCGTTACAATTATCAATAGCTTGTTGCAGTGAGAGAGTCAAACTCGTCTGTTTTTTTTTTATGTCAGCAATACAGGAAATGTATTGGCCCCTGGTATATGCTTTGAAAGCATCCCAAACATTTGCAGGGGAAGAGGACCCCACATTCTTTTCCAAAAATTCTGCTAGCTGGTCCGGCAGTTTGTCGGAAAGGTCAGGGTGTGAGATCCACTGTGCACCCAACTGCCAAAGTGCCACGTTATGGGAGGCTGGGGAGCGGCGCACCACCGACAGTGGGCTATGATCAGACAATCCACTGGGGAGATAGGACGCCTCCAACACGTCCGCTAACAGTGCGGGGTTGGAGAAAGACAAATCTATCCGGGATGCCGTCTTATAAGAAGCTGAAAAACAGGAGTAAGACCTTTTTTCAGGGTGTCTCCACCTCCAGACCTCCACCAGACCAACCGCCTGAGCCCACACGGAGAGTTCCATACACTGCTTCTTAGCCGGTGCAGGCCTGTCCAGTTCCGGAGATAGGGTGGCATTGAAGTCTCCCATCACCAGCACCCGCCCAGGACAGAAGGGTGAGATCTTGTCTAAATCATCGTACAGTAATGCAGGTGAAGGAGGGGGAATATAGAGATTTATAATAATGTACCTTTGAGACCATAGGGTAAACACTAGTATCACAAACTTCCCCAGGGGGTCCGTGCGGACCTCTTCAATAACACAAGGAAAATTCATATGAATAAGAATTGATACCCCACTGGCGTAAGTGGAGTAAGTGGCATGTATTCCCCGTTGTATCCCGGGTTTCTTAAAGGTTAGGACCTTGCTGCCCAAAAGGTGAGTTTCCTGAAGGAGAATAAGCTGGGGGGAGTGAGTTTTTAAATATTGGAAGAGCAGAGCTCTCTTAAATTTAGAGCTAAGGCCTCTAACATTCCAGGAGAGGATGGTGAACAAATCCGAGACCTGGTTAGCCATATGGCATAGAAAGAAAGGGGGAGCAGGAGTATTGGAGGGAGCCTTCCCAGGACCACCCTGTAAGCAGCAAGATCATTATTGCATTGCAGATAATACTGTCAGCACTGAGACACAATATAAAACATAAACAGACATAAACATTTGCATAAAGAACTGTGGAGACCCAAACGGGTTCCAAACTTCCCAGGCACGGAGTGCCTTTCCTACTATGTCCCATCGCTCCCCCTAAAAAAAGAAAAAATGAGGGGGGGGGGGGTCCGGGAATAGTTTGTCCCCAAACAAAAAAGTTAAACCAAATAGGTGCAAGCGCCCCCGACTGGGACCTTACACCGTCAGTGTTCGCCCCTCGCACCACTGGTCAAAGTCATATGGCCAGGGAGCAAGACAAGAGTAGGTGACGTTGGCCACTGACCAGAAAGGGGAGGAAAAGAGAAACAAAAAATACAAAAAGGGACAGGGACAGGGAAGGGGAGGGTAAGAAAAAAAACAGGGGGGGTGGGGGGGGGGGGGGCGGCAATCATGCTGCGGGGGCAGTACTTGCTTGTAGTAGTGTGTGTCTTCCGCAGTCTGCTAAGTGGGCGCTCCTGCAAAAGTGCCCAACAGATCAGCAATGGTTGCACAGCCGTGTGTACAGGAAGAAAACAAAGACACGGGGTGTAAGTGCCGGAGCAGGCACTTATTATGCAGCAGCACTCCGTTCCCCGGTGTCCATGCAGGATAAGAGGTGGGAGTCAGCAGGCGCAGCAGCCACCTGGCAAGGATCTAGTGAGAATGAATCAAAGTAAGGAGCAAGGTGCCAGGCAGTATAAAGGTGCAGGTGATATCCGTAGTCGGGTGTAGCTCATCTACGACCATCCAGCCAGGACATGGCAGCTTCTGGGTCCATGAAAAAGTGTGCACGATTATCAGCAATCACCCGGAGTTTGCTGGGATACTGCAGGCTGAACTTGAGGCCCACATCTCGCAGGCGCTTCCTGACCTCAGTAAAGGAGCGTCGACGATGTTGCACCTCTGGGGAGTAGTCTGGAAAAAGCATTATCTTGGCTCCATTGAAAAGATCCCACTTTTCTCTAGCTGCCATCAAAACCCTGTCCCGGTCTCTGTAGTTTAACAGCCAAAGCAGAAAAGGCCACGGTGGAGCCCCCGGAACGGGGGGAGTTGGAGGGAGCCTGTGTGCTCTTTCAACTATGAATGTGGGAGGCATGTCAGGTAGTTCCAGGAGCGTTTTTAGGAAGGCCTCAGTAAATTCAGCAGGCCGCGTGCCCTCCGCTTTCTCGGGGAGGCCTATGACACGGATATTGTTTCTCCGGAGCCTATTTTCTGTATCTATGGACTTCTCCTGCAAGGCTTTAACTTGCAACTGTAATGCACGGAGGTCTCGGGAGTCAGATCTGGTGGTGTCCTCTAGCTGTGATATGCGGCCTTCAGCCTTTGTGAACCGGCCCTAAATTTGCCCATGTCATGCCTGATTAGGCTTACATCGGCCACTAGGTGATCGATCTTCACCATCACCGAATCCCTGCCCTCCTTGATCGCTGCCAGGAGCTCGCGTGGGAATCATCCTGGGATGGAGGAGGATCAGCGGCGGCCTGGGAGCCGACAGACATCGTGGCGGCAGGGGGCCTCGTGGGGAAGATGGCCGCCGCGGACCGGGCCTCACCTGCTGTGGACAAACGGAGCCTTCCCGGGGGCTGCGGAGAGGGCCGCGGGGTACCGGAGGTTTTCTTCCGCCCCAGGGTGTCAGGGGGAGAGGCTGTGCGATGAAAGAAACGGCGCTGGAAGTATGCAGGATGAGCGTTGGAGCAGAGCTCAGCAGTCACACGTCTTCTCCCTTTCACATCCCGGCCACCAGTCTAGCATATTCTTTTTATCAATTCATTAATAATAAATATGTTCTGCATGATATGAGTAAAGCAACAGGGATGTTAATTTGTAACCCACACTACTATGCTAACTTGCTTGGTTTTATAAAGTTGTGGTCAACCCCTTTTAATACCATTCTCCAGCATCCAAGTAGTTATTCTAAGCAATTTAATATTTGATATGATGACATGTTTAGTCTGGCAGTTAGCTGTGACATTCTTCCATAAGTCAAGTTATAGCAGGTATTGTAGTTTGTTGTAATTAATATAGTCTATGTGGAGCTATGGTTACATAATCATTCTCAGAAGTGCCAATATATTACCTGTAATTGAGAGAAATAAGGGAGGGGTGCATCTTCAAAAATTACACTCAATACACTAATGCCGCATACACGCAGAATTTCGGCCAGCAAAAGACAGATGAGAGCTTTTTATTGGAAAATGCGACCATGTGTATGCTCCATCGGAATTTAGCTGGCCGAATTCCCGTCAGCAAAAATTTGAGCGCATCTTCTCAATTTTTCAGACGGAAAAACTTTCTATTGGAAATTCAGATCATGTGTATGCAATTCCGACACGCAAAAAATCACGCATGCTCAGAATCAAGTACGAGACGGAACTGCTCGGTCTGGTAAAACTAGCGTTCCTAATGGAGATAGCAGATTCTTCACGCTGCAAATTTTTAAATCTTTCAATGCTGCACATTCTCTTTTTTATAATGCTCAAAGAATGAAGTTTTGCTACTCATATTCACACAGAGTTCTCACAAACTTATTTCTTTATTATTTCTAGGGATCTCCTGAAAAATCTTTATTTTAATTAAAGCCAGATCTCAATAATAAAGTTTACATAGTTACATAGTCAGGTTGAAAAAGACACAAGTCCATCCAGTTCAACCACAAACCTTTTTTTTTTTTTTTTTTTAATCAACATTCTTTTTTTATTATTATTTTCTTGTGATTTCCACAACATCATTATTATCTTGTATTTGTAAACCTCAAGGAGGTTGTTTGGTGTTGGTGTCCCTTGTTAATTTTGACATTGTATTTTTGAAATGTACCTGCTTACTCACAAACAAAATTCGCTATTTGCTATTTGAAGAAAAACACATAGGCAAGTATTTTCTGAATCAAAAATCACAATTTTCCATCATAATAACAAAATAAAGAGGAAGACAACGCTGGAGAAACTGCTTGGATTTGCGAAGCCATTGGCCCCCAAGGCAGACATCAACTTTGTGGCTAAAAAACTTGGTAGCTTGAGAAGTCCATATAGAAGGGAGGTCAGTCTGGTCCAGGACTCCCAGAGAACAGGAACAGCAGCAGATGACATATACGCACCCAGGATGTGGCCCTACAACAGATTGTGTGTTCATTCAGACCACACTGAAGCCAGACAATCACTTTAGACTCTTCTGTGCAACCATCCCTGCAGCCTTCCTTGGAGGTTGTGGCTCTGGAGGTGGACTTGTGGCTGGAGGAGCAGGAGGATGATGGGGGAGCGCACACAAGTGGTCATCATCAGTTAGTTCGCCACTCAACCCCTTGTGGATGGTTGCAAAAATTAGTTTCTCTCATTTGCAGCATTGCCCCTCCTCCAATTGCTGCAAATTTAAGGCTACATAGATTCTATAGGCCTCTACAGAATCAAGGGGGATTTCAGGGCTGCATTAGCCTCCTTGATGAGGGCCAGTGCTGCCTCCATTTTACTCCCCTTCCTGGGCCTTGGGATTGGGTGTGACTGGGCCCGCCACCTCCTGGCTGACACTTACCCCCACCTCCTCCTGTGTGTCACTTCCCCCCGCCTCTTCCTGTGTGCCACTTGCCAGAGCCTCGTCCTGGCTGAGGTCTTCCTGTGTATGAAAAAGGGACATATTTTTTTGTTTTTTGTTCATCACACACAATTTTCAGCTCATGACTGTTGCAAATTGAATTTTAATAAATAGAAAACACTATCATTCTGAGCCCAGCATTTTTCATTCTTGACACAATCTTTTTTGGCCCCTACTGTCTATTGATGTCAAACCCTTTTTGTTAAATCATTCATTTGTTATCAATATTAACATCTAGTTAACAACAATAATTTTCCCATAAAAAATGTCTAAAAAGACTATACCTGGCTCCAACTGGGCTCCTCAATCTCTTCCTGGATGGAAGGCCCAGGTTGGTCCATGAAAGCCTCAGCTAGGGTTGAGGGAAGGCTCGATGGAAGGGTAGGGGGAAGGGGTGCCGGAAGAGTCTAAAGCGATTCCCTGGCTTCAATCTGGTCATCCAGAAAACACATCCTGTTGTAGTACCACAGACTGGGTACATAGACATCCTCTGCTGCTGCTCCTGACCTCAGGGACTTCTGGACCTTCAGATACTCCTTCCTATAGGTGCTTCTCTAGCTACCAATTTTACTTCCTAGAAACCCCATGTCTGCATAGGGGGCCCGAGTCTCTACAAATTCAAGCAGTTTCGCCAGCGATGCCTTCCTAGCTGCTTTATTGTGATATAATGGGTTTTTCACCTCTCATAAATTTCTCATATCTCAATATTTATCAAGGAATTCGCCCAGGAATTCTTGATCTTTAAATGGATACATTTTTTCTGCAAGACCAAATAAAAGACAAAAACGGTCATCTCAGGCTAATCTTATCCCGATATAGGCCTAAATCTAGATTCAGTATAGGCCACTCATGTCTCAAGTTAAAATCTAATGCCGCGTACACATGATTGGAATTCTCGTCGGAAGAAGCTCTGATGGTTTTTCCGACGGAATTCCGACAGAATTCCGCTCAAGATGTCTTGCGTACACACGGACATGCCAAATTTCGACTGCCAAGAATGAGGTGACATACACCACGTACAGCACCCTTTAGGCTCCTTCTGCTGATCTCGTGTTTATTGCGTGTTAGTAGAAGTTTGGTTAGAGACGATTCTCGCTTTTCAGATTTGTGCTTCAGTTCGTTACTGCTCTACAGTTTGTGCTTGTCAGTGCGTATCAGTGCGTGTAGTCAGTAAGCATTTGTTGCTCATAGTGGACTATATCTTGGTATAGTACACTTTGATTTTCAGGGCTTATTGTCCGCTCGTTGCTGATTTGCGTTTCATTCTTTCAGGCTTTGCTGTTTATCAGTGCTTTCTGTTGTCCTTTCTGACCAGCCGACCATTTTGAAGTCCTGTTACGTGTACGTACTCATCGTAGAGTTCGTGCTGTGCGGGGGGCTTGGTGTTGGGGTTCTTACTTTGACATAAGCCCGGTCCATGAACAGTGCGAGGGGGAATTTGTGGACCAAGAATTGGTTGCGGCAGTGTGACCAGTTCTCTCATATGCCTTTGCTGCGTGAGATCCGTGAGAATAATCCTGATGATTTCAGGAATTATCTCCGGATGACGGACCCCGTTTTTCACCGTCTGCTGGCTTTGCTGTCCCCTTATATCAGCAGGCAGGATACCTGCATGTGGCAAGCCATAACTCTGGAGCAGAGGCTAGTTGCCACGTTGCGGTACTTGGCGACTGGGAGAAGCCTTCAGGACCTAAAATTCTCGACCGGCATCTCCCCCCAGGCTCTGGGAATCATTATTCCAGAGACCCGTTCTGCCATCATACAGGTCCTGCAGAAGGAATATATGAGAGTAAGTTTTTTCCTTTAACATCACATTCTAGGTATTTAATGTTTGCTAATGTATTGGATTTCTTTCATCATTCTATAATTAACATAATTGTAATAAGATGGGAATTTCCTCTTTGTCCTCATGCATGTTGGAATTTTGTATGCTCCCTTTTTGTCCTTCATGCATATTTGCCTTCACTAACCCCCCCCAGCATGCTATCCGAGGCCCATATACTCCTATAGTCTAGTCATTTAACAATGTATTTTGTCATCTCCATTGTAATGCTTTACCCTAAAGACCCCCTAAAATGTTTACAAATGTTATTGTTGTCCTTAAATTCATGCAGAGTGCCAGAGGCTTTTTTGGGGGGCCCAAAATCATTTGGAACCCCCTCCCCCCAGCCGCTAAAAAGTCAGCTGATACCAATCCTCTATCTGCTGACCTTGCCAAACCCATACACATTATACCTACTACCTCTTTTGTGGTCATATTTATGGATGAATTCACCAAAGCATGTAGTGTAAGGGCCTGCCTCAATACTTTCAAATGCTACTGTTTACATTTTTATTCTCCTATTATTATCTTGATAGGTAATTGCAGAATCTACAAATGTGCTTCCATTTATACATTTTTTTGATGCCACTTCTTATTACCTTTCCGGTGGGCTGCCAATAGTGTAATTAAGAAGGGGCTGGCCAAAGTAAAAAAACATTACTTTGTTATTAATCCATTACGTAGTGGAGAGGGTGGTTACCTGTCCAAAACATACCTCCCCCCCAAAATATTTACAAGGGGCCATCAGAGGGGGTGATGAATCTAATAAGTGGACCTTATATTTTAGCCTTTAAATACTCTTTCCAAGAAATGTTATACTGTTGTTGGCCAACAATGTTTGTGTATAATCTGCTTGTAATGTTTTTGTGCAAAATTACTAATTATATTTTTTTGTTTAACTCCACAGTTTCCCTCAACGCCAGAGGAATGGCAGACTGTGGCCTCCCACTTTGCCCAGCGGTGGGATTTTCCTAACTGCGGAGGGGCAATCGATGGGAAGCACGTCCGCATCGTCCCACCACCCCATTCGGGGTCATACTATTTTAACTATAAGGGGTTTCATAGTATCGCGTTGATGGCGGTGGTGTCGGCGACATATGAGTTTATATATGTGGACGTGGGGGAGGAATGGCTGGATGTCTGATGGAGGAGTATTTACCCGGACCGAGTTTTACCGACGTCTCGAGAGTGGTGGCTTGGGATTGCCACCCCCGGAGGAGAACGTTGAATGACTGCCATTTGTGTTCGTAGCAGATGAGGCTTTCGGTCTGGGAAACCATATCATGAGGCCATTCCCCCAGAGGACCCTCACCCCTGAGAAGAGGGTTTTTAATTTCCGGCTGGCCAGAGCCAGAAGAGTTGAGGAGAATGCGTTTGGGATTCTGGCCAGCCGGTTCCGCCTGTTTCAAGCGGCCATTAATATGGCGGAATACAAACTGAATACCATAATTTTATCTTGTTGCATCCTGCATAACTTTATGAAAAGAAACAATCCAAATTATGTGGTGACAGTTGGGCCTGATGCTGGACTTCCGCAATTACTGACATCCCTAGAAGCGGCCCGTCCTGGCTTGCCCCGCCAAAGTGCCCGTGAAGTGCGCCAAAATTATTTGGAATATTTTTCGGGGAGGGGGGCCATTGCTTTGCCAGCACGTTTTTGAATAAATTTTACATTTAAAGCTGGAAAAATCAGGATTTTTGAATTCCTGCTTGTGTTTATTTTTTCTGTCTCCTAGTGCACAGTGGTTTGTACATTATTATCTAAACTCATTGACAGTGTAAACACCAATTTAAACACAAAAAATGTTATTGATCATTGAAAGAAGAATCCACACATTGTTGAGTAAAAATTATTTTACTCCGTACACATTCACATGTGTGTTGTAAAACATTTTTTTGGTAAAAAAATATAACATTTTGAGTTAGCTACATATTTTTTGGGTTTAAGGTTACATAAACAGCCATGTTTCAAAACAGAACATACACGACTATGGAACTTACAAAGTTCAACATTGAAAAACTTAAAAGGCAAGATCACACATTATATTGTCCAAAATGTGTGGATCTTGCCTTCCACAGATGGGGTGAAGTCACCCCTGTAAAAGGCTAATTTTGAAGATGCACACAAATTGGGAGTCAAAGTGGGGATTTGCATTCTGATCCCATGCCTAATGTCAACATGTGCTATCTCCCATCATGGGGGCCAAATGGATATGTTTTGGGGGTGCAACCCCTTCCTCTCACCTACTTGAGTTTTGAGGAAGGGGTTGCAGGCCCAAAACGCGTACATTGCTATCCCCTAATGGCAGATAGCACATGTTGACTGTCAGGAACAGTGTTATTGCTTGGATCGCCTGCTGGTGTCACTGTTTCTTTCGCCATCAAAGGTTGCAGTTCTGGTGGTCACCAGCGGGTGTCTCCCAGCAAATGGACATTCTAGTGATCTAGCTGCACTTGATGTGGAATTGCTTGGAAGTATATAAGCCCGCACTTCACTGAGGCTCATTGCTTCACAATTCCTTCCTGCAAGCCTTGTCCCTGCCTGATCTGATCCGGTGCCAGAAACCTGTTCCTGATTTGCTTCCTGCCCTGTCCTGGACTCTGCTTCCTCCACCTGGCCTCCTGTTCCCCTTGTCTCTCATCCCTGCCTTGTTATATATGTGTTCCCTTTCTCTTTCAATAATTTTTATTGAATTTAAATCTTTGATAAATACATCATGTATCATCAAAAAATAGGTATAAAGCAAATACATAACATAAAAGACAGAAAGTTTAAATAAGGCAGGATTCATCAATCAGTAAAAGACAAGTTATACAAGGTATCTTATACATTTATATCTGGGACTATTGTATGGCATGAAAGACTTGGAATGTAAGGATGCACTTCTTTTAGGTGTACAACCTCTAAGTAAAAAAATGTTGTCAATGGTCTAGAGCCAACGAGAAAAAGCAAGAAGCTATCTAAATCTTAATAAGGATATACGTGGTCTCTTAAGGCCTGAAAAGGAAAGCTATAAATGTTGTATAGGAAGAGGAGCTGAGCTCGATCCAGAGCAATGATAACCTATTATGAACGAAAAGCAGTATATGGAAAATAAATTTCCATAAAAACTTCTATATGGCAAACAGCCTAGGAGTAAGTAAATAAGACCTTCACAAAATAGCTATAGTCCAGTCTGCTCTCCTTATGTTAGTTATCTATCATTAAGAGGCTTCGTAATATACAAATTTGAAATTTATATTAATGATATATAAAAAAAAGAAAAAAATATATATAAAAAAAAAAAAAAAAGAAAAAGAAAAAAAATTAATTAAGGCCTAAGTGGGGGGGGGGGGGGTAGAAGGTTTAATTCGTTAACATGGCGGCAACTTCTACGGAGACCCCCGAGATCACCACTCCACCCCAATGGGCTCACACTGTGGAGTGGGATAGCTCGGGGAATTCCCGCCGAAGAACCCCCCACCTCCGTCCCTCCAAACCCCCGGATAGCACCCAGAACTTGTGCTCCTCGGAGGGAAGCGGACGGTCAAACTCTAGAATTCCCAAGTCTATTCCAAATAACCTCTTTAGAACTAGTAAACTCCGGTCAGAACCACAAAGGTTAACTGAGGGTAAATGCATTAGGACAAGATAACATCAGATCAATAACTTAATATGAGAAATCCTGCGTAAAGAAAAGCAAAAAAGAAAAGTAGAAAGTGGATTCAGGAGAGAAGAGGGAGGGTAAGGAAGGGAGGGTTGTACAGGATTCAGGGTCATGGCTCCATCCATGTAAAACTTAAGACAGAAGGTGTCCTGGAAATAATTGTACTTTGATGTGTTGGGCCCATGGATCCCATGTCAATTCAAATTGTTGAGTGGTATTCCGTAATTTAGCTACTATTTGTTCCTGAACCATAATCCAGGAGATTTTGTGCCTGGTAGCCACAAGAGAAACCCTAGAAGTTTTCCAAGCTTTTGCTAAAGTGATCTTGGCTCCCAAGCACATAAAAAAAGATTAGTTGTTGAGTATGTTTAGGGGTATTGTGTAGCCTGCGTTTCAGAAGGATATATGAAGGATCTTGTGGGATTGGGGCTTTCGTGACCTTCCTCACTAGATGAATAAAGTTATTCCAAAAGTTTCGTACGCGGGGACACGTCCACCATATATGTAACATTGTACCTAAATCACCACATCCTCTGAAACAGAGCGGTGAAATCTCTGGGTACATCTTTGAAAGTCTCACAGGAACATAATACCATTTCGTTTGAATTTTGACATTAGCTTCGATTAAGGAAATATTCAAAATACCTTTAGATGAACGTCTAAAAACTTAAAACCACATTTCCGTATCTAGTTGGATGTCCAAGTCTTCTTCCCAAGAACGAGCATATGTCGGTTTATCATTCCTATCTGCCAGGGACGAGTAGATGAGGGAAATACCTCCTTTGCGGAGACCTTGTTTTAAGCACCATTGCTCGTAAATCGTAGCCTTGTAACTATTTGATTTGTCAAGTTCAAGAGATTGTATAAAACGTTTAATCTGTGAGAGTCTCAATTGTTCTGAATCGGGCATCTCTAGTTTGGAGTAGCAGTGTCCCATTGAAATGGGTCCATTTGGTGTAATGAAATGTCCAATTCTGAAAAGGCCCTTGTTCAACCACCATTGAAAATCTTGGATGTTCAGGCCAGGAGGGAAATCAGGATTATGGAATAAATGAACGAGAGGTTTCAGTGGGGACATCAGGTGTTCATTTTTGTATAGTCTATCACATAGTGCTAGGGATTGAGAAAGCGTGGGGGACAATATGGCAGGTCTTTGCTTTGTTGGTCTCCATAGTAGATGATCTAATGTGTAGTCAGGTACTGCCTGGTTCTCAATAGAAACCCAGTCTGGACTATTGGTTTTAGTATATATTGCTGAAAATTGTGCTAGTTGTGCTGCTTGATAATATAAAAAGAGGTTAGGAAGTCCTAAGCCACCTTGGTTTGTCCGGCGGAACAGGATGTCACGCGCCAGTCTATGTCCCTGTTTTCCCCAGACAAATTCAACCACCTTTGATTGGAATTTGTTGAGGGTCGACTTTTTAATAGGTATGGGAAGGGCTCTAAATAAGTACAAAATTCGAGGAAATAAGTTCATCTTGACTGCATTGAGCCTGCCCAGCCAAGACAATCCTTCTTTAGACCATTTAGTGAGATCTGCTTCTAAAGATCTGAAGGCGGGTGGGTAATTAGCATTGTATAAGTTACTGACACATTTGGTGAGAGAAATACCCAAATAGGGAATCCTATCTGAAGCCCAGGAGAAGGGAAAGAAGGGCGCAAGTCGGGAGATGGTTAATGAGGGAACTGAAATATTGAGAGCAACTGACTTTGAGGTATTAACTTGGAGACCTGAAATAGTTCCAAAGTTCCGAAGAAGATGAAGTAGGTTGGGGGTGGAGATTAGGGGCGAGGTCAGAAATATAAGCATATCATCAGCAAAGAGAGCACATTTATGCTCTTCTAAACCACAGCGAACACCTTTAATATTTATATCTGCTCTAATGGCGATGGCTAGAGTTTCTATAGCTATAGTAAAGATTAACGGTGACAAGGGACAACCCTGTCTAGTACCTCTACAGATATCTAATGGTTGAGAAAGATGGCCTAATAGACGTACTTGAGCAGAGGGGGTTGAATATAGGGATTGTAGAATGTTCATAAAATTTGCCCCGAAACCCCATTTGGTGAGAATTTCAAAAAGATATGGCCATGAAACAGAATCAAATGCCTTCTGCAAGTCCAAAGACAGCAGAAGGCCTTCTTGTGCTGGGCCCCCGTCCCATTGCGATTTCAAGAGTGATATTAAGTCAATTGCCCTTCTCACCTGATCCGTTCCCTGTCTCCCCGGGATGAAGCCCACCTGATCCTTATGAATATAGTTAGATATAAAAGTGGACATTCTGTTGGCCAATATCTTAGTCATAATTTTAAGATCATTATTGATCAGCGAAATGGGTCTGTAATTTCCCACTTCACTAGTATCTTTACCAGGTTTCGGAATAACAGAGATAAATGCGGTATTAGAATCATTCGGGAGGGGGGCTCCATCCCGGAGAGAATTAAAGACCCGGGCCATGTAGGGAGCTAATTTTGATCCAAAAGTCTTATAATATCTGACTGGGAAACCGTCGGGCCTGGTGCTGATTCTGATTTAAGGGCTTTTATGACGTCAAGTATTTCGGCAGGGGAGAAGGATTCATCCATTAGATCTTTATGAGTTTGATGTATGTAGGGTAGGTCGAGGTGATCGAGGAACTTATTCCTAGCTTTGGAATGTGTATGAGTTGTCTTAGTGTAGAGGTTTTCATAATAATCATGAAATGATTTCAAAATTTCTACCGGATTTTGTGTAAGGGTACCCGAAGATTGTCTAATTTTGGGGAAGACCAAGGTACGAGTTCGAGAACACAATTTACTCGCGAGTTTGGCCCCTATTTTATCCTTTCGAGCTCCTGTCCATCGCAGATGTTTTTCCGCAGAGGTAGTGAGTAAAAGATTAAGTGCAATGCGTGCCCTATCAAGTTCAGCCAGGCTATCTGGGGTGGGATGTCGTTTGTGACTTTTACTAAGTATTCGGAATTCCTCTTTGAGTCGTATAAGCTCTGCGGAGTGTTCCTTTTTGAGTCGGGCTGAGAGTTGAATTATTTTACCCCGCATGACCGCTTTGTGTGCCGCCCACAAATAGCCTGGCGAAATTGAATCTGTATTATTGTCTGTAAAGTAGTCCGAAAGGGCTGAGTCTAATACCGCACAGTGGGCTTGATTGTTTAGTAGAGACTCATTAAGCCGCCATTGGAACGGTCGTTTATCTCCTCCTCCCCCTTGAATAATTAATGAAACGATGGAGTGGTCAGAGAGAGAGGAATCATAAATTTTGGAGGATTCAACCAAAGAGATGAATTGTGGAGGAATAAAGATATGGTCTATTCTGGTTAATGTATTATGAGGGATAGAAAAGTGAGTGTAGTCTTTGGATCGGGGATTCATTTCTCTCCATATGTCTATCAGACCTGCTGATTGGATGGAATGTGCAACCCTAAGACTGCATTTAGGAGGTCTTTTGGGCATTGGCTTCGTAGGGTTGAATCTGTCTGAGGAAAGGTCAAATGGAATGTTCGAATCTCCCACCAGAATAATAATTCCCTTAAGATGGGATTTCAGCGTCGTGAGAGTCTTTTCAAAAAAATGGTCCTGGCGGGAGTTTGGAGCATAGTAGGAAACAAACGTGTATGTTACTGTATTAAGTGTCCCAGAGACCAGGATGTAGCGGCCTTCTGGGTCTCTAATCGTTTTGGAATGTTGAAAATGAACTGGCAAAGCAAATCGCAACCCCTCTTGTTTTATTGGAAGCATTAGCCAGATAAAATTGAGAAAAGTTTTTGTGTAGGAAAATGGGGTTATAAGAAATGGGGAAGTGCGTCTCCTGCATCATGATAGCATCAGCTTTGTGGGCATAAAATTGTTGCATGATTTTACGCATTTTCACTGGGGAATTAAGGCCTTGAACATTATTGGACATTATACGGAGATTAGATTGTACCGGTGAGGAAGTGATCATGGGAAGAGCATGGAAAAGTTCATGCTATGTGCAAAAGGAGTACCTGTCTTTGTAGTGATCCCTGGCAGATAGGAGATGACACCTGTTCTTCTGAAGAAATGCTTGTGAGAAAAAAACGAGGAGAATCCAACCAGGCCCTGATCCTGTACAAGGGAGATGGGAAGGAGGATGTGGGGAGACTGGGAAGGGTAAGAAAGAGAGGATGGAAGGGGGAAAGAAGAAGGTAAAGAGAGAATAGAGCTAGAAAAAGAGGAAATAAAATAAAAGTACATCAGAATATGCATTATATAAAATAACAATTCAAGACAAAAAAATTAGTAATGTATACAATAAATAAAATAGGAAGGGAAAAATCCCAAAGCGGCCCTAAAGGGACGCTGTAATCGAACCCCGGTAGGAGATTTAGTTCTCCTATCGAAGTAAAAAGGGGGGTGCATTGTACCCACCCTGGACAACCCCGCCACAGAGGTTGATTATCTCATAGGCACTAAAACAAATAATCTGAGCCCAGACTAAAATAAGCATAGGGGATATATAAATAATGAGCAACTGCCCTCCTCCTCCTCTATGAAATGGGTGACCATGACTTAATGGCAGAAAGAGCCATTATAAGAAAAAAAACATCAAATATAAAGCCAAAAGGTCAGTTGGAGAGAGAAATAAATAATAAAATTATAGAGGAAGAGGAAGATAATACAGGCATCACAGTAAAAGTATATGTCAAAAAGGAAAAAATATTATTAAATTTTCCGCATTAGAAGCAAAAATAAAAAGAAGTGAAAAAATAATTTCTTCTGAGGGAAAAAACCTGGAGATGTTTCCAGGAAAAACAGGACCTATTATCAACCCGGCCCGGGTAAAGGTTCGGCCCTGAGGACAAACCGTAAGGAAGTAAATTTTTCCAAAAAGAATTGGACAGTTCAGGTGTATATTCAGGTTGGTGGAGATTCCCTCGATCTCTTGGGCATCTGTTTCTGCCATATTTGCGTCAAGGGGCTTGTCGGTGAGGGGCGTTTGGATGAAGAGGTTCCTTTCGGTGTAGGAGTCTGTGGAAGTTCCTGGTTGATCAATCCCAATTGAAGCAGAAGTCGTTCTCCATCTTGGAACGTCGAGAAGTGGTATGGTTTATTGTGATATGAAAAATTCAGGCGGAGAGGAAAGGCCCATCTGTAAGGGATTTCTTTGCTCGTCAGAACTTGAAGTAGTGGTTTAAGTGCTCGTCGTTTTTGGACTGTGTATGGTGATAAATCGGTAAAAATTTGTATGGAATGACCCTGGAATGTCAGAGAATCTGAGGTTCTGGAAACTCTCATTATTTCTTCTTTCACTGAGTAGTAGTGAGGTTTCACTATAATGTCTCTAGGAAGTCCATCTGAGCGAAGAGGTTGCAGAGCCCTGTGAGCCCTGTCTAATTCTAGACGATCCTGTGAAATTGTGGGAATTAAACTTTTAATGAGGTCTTGGATAGCGAGATGAGTGTCCTTGATAGATTCAGGAATGCCTCTGACACGGAAATTATATCTCCTCGACCTATTTTCGAGGTCGTCAATTTTAGCTGTGGCTGTTTCTAAATGATCCTGAAGTTCTTGTATCCTGGCTGTGTTTTGGTTAATGCGTAGGCATGACTGGTCCTATTGTAGCTCTATTGCTTCAATCCTGGTTCCTAATTGTTGCAGATCAGCATGGATGGAAGCTGTGATCTGTGTGGCAGTTTGAGATAAACCTCTAGACAGCATTTGGGAGAATGCGTTCATCATGGAGGCAAAGTCAGTGGGGGGTGAAGGCGAATCTCTGGGAACGATGTCCAATGGAGCAAAGCTGAGAGGTAACATATGCTGTGTGGAGGGGTTACTTTCCCCCCCAATATGTCTCAGGAGGGGGTCCGTGGATGCTGGGGAGGGGGCTCCGGGTTGAATTTCACTCACTGTGCCGTTTGAAGCTGAAGAGAGGTGCTTAACTGTGTAGTCCTGGTCCGTTATGGATTCCTCATTGCAGGCTGTGTGTTGTGAGGTAACGGCGGCCATCTTGGATCGGCCTGACAGCGCTGACGCTGTAGAAAGCGCGGGTTTGGGGTCCCGACGGGACTGAGAACCGGGCATTAGTGTGAAGCCTGAGGTTTCCCCAATCAGATGTGACCGTTTACCGGCGAAAACGAGGGCTCAGAATGTCATAGCGGCGGACATTAGGCCAGGGTGGCACGGAGCTCCCGGTCTATGCGGCCATCTTGGACGCTTCCGCGCATGCGCCCCCGTGTTCCCTTTCCATGTGTATATATAGTTAGTTAGTTAGTTAGGTTAGGGTTTTGGGGTTGCTGTGTATTTGCATTCTTGCTTGTTCATGGTTTGGTTTGCACATGTGTCTTTATCCTTAATAAATATATATATATATTCACTTACCTTTTGAGCCTGATTCCTTTAGTGCAGCCCATTGATCTGTTAGGCATCCCTCCCATGACAGAATTCTGAAGCCATACTAACAGATCGGCTGCACTTGGGAATAGGGTCTGGACACTTGCTATTGCCTAGAAAAATGCATCTGGAATATATTCAGTATCTTTCGCTTCTGGCAACAGATGACAGAGATTTTTGTCATCAGACATTAGGTGAATACACTAGAGAGCAGCTGCTGGAATGTATCCGTATAGTCCATGTTTTTGTTGATCAGGGCAGTTTTCTGTTTGAGGACATGCAGCCATCGATTTGGATCTGTACGGAGTTGGCCCTGTCTGATGCCTCTAGTGGAGGTGATGACTATACACCCCCTTTTAGTGCAGCTCAGGTAGAGTCTTTGGTGTGGCTGTTGGAAGATGACTCTGCCTTTTTCTTTGAGCAATACTCAGCTTGTCCTCAACAGGTGCTTGCAGCATGTATTGACTCAGTGCAGTCTCTGGTCAGACAAACCGTGTGCAAACCTGATTTTGTGCAACCATTATTACAGGCCTGGTCAAGCTTGTTGTACTCAGCTTCTGTCAGCTCCCAACCACCCATTTCTGTGTCCAGATACCAACCTGCTGGGATATCTTCCTCTCTATTACCCCCAACAACCACAATTTCCGACCGATACACCCTGCTACCAATGAAGTACCAGTACCCTGTTTCCTCCTGCTGTACCTACCCAGCCTTTAACCCCTCTGCTACTTCTCGGCTGCCTCCATCAGTTCCACTAAATCTCCCCTCAAAATCTGCTCCCTCTGTTTTACCATCCTTCCGCTCTTCCCTCTTACCAGCTGCATCCACTACCTACAGCCCTGTACCCACATACAAATCTTCAGTTGCTAAAACCAAAAAGAAACTGAAGTTTTTTCCAACTCATACCATTCTGTCATCACCCACTCCTGCCTCCACGCCTGATGTTCCCATGCCTGCTGTTCAGCCTGTTGTGCCAGTGTCTCTGCCTGTAGTCCAGTCTGATGTCCCGGCCTTCCAGCCTGATGTCCCCGCCTTCCAGCCTGACGCCTTCCAGCCTGATGTCCCGGCCTTCCAGCCTGACGCCTTCCAGCCTGATGTCCCGGCCTTCCAGCCTGACGCCTTCCAGCCTGATGTCCCGGCCTTCCAGCCTGACGCCTTCCAGCCTGATGTCCCGGCCTTCCAGCCTGACGCCTTCCAGCCTGATGTCCCGGCCTTCCAGCCTGACGCCTTCCAGCCTGATGTCCCGGCCTTGCAGCCTGATGTCCCGGCCTTGCAGCCTGATGTCCCGGCCTTGCAGTCTGATGTCCCGGCCTTGCAGTCTGATGTCTTGCAGTCTGATGTCCCGGCCTTGCAGTCTGATGCCTTGCAGTCTGATGTCCCGGCCTTGCAGTCTGATGCCTTGCAGTCTGATGTCCCGGCCTTGCAGTCTGATGCCTTGCAGTCTGATGTCCCGGCCTTGCAGCCTGATGCCTTGCAGTCTGATGTCCCGGCCTTGCAGTCTGATGCCTTCCAGTCTGGTGTGCCTGAAGTGCCCATGCCCGCTGCCTGGCCTGATGACCCGGTGTTTGCTGCCCAGCCTGATGACCCGGTGTTTGCTGCCCAGCCTGATGACCCGGTGTTTGCTGCCCCGCCTGATGACCCGGTATTTGCTGCCCCGCCTGATGACCCGGAGCTCGCTGCCCAGCCTGATGACCCGGAGCTCGCTGCCCAGCCTGATGACCGGGAGCTCGCTGCCCAGCCTGATGATCCGGAACTCGCTGCCAAGCCTGATGACCCAGAGCTCGCTGCCCAGCCTGATGACCCAGAGCTCGCTGCCCAGCCTGATGACCCGGAACTCGCTGCCCAGCCTGATGACCCGGTGTTTGCTGCCCCGCCTGATGACCCGGAGCTCGCTGCCCAGCCTGATGACCCGGAGCTCGCTGCCCAGCCTGATGACCCGGAGCTCGCTGCCCAGCCTGATGACCCGGAGCTCGCTGCCCCGCCTACTGCCCAGCCGGATGACCCGGTGTTTGCTGCCCAGCCTGATGACCCGGTGTTTGCTGCCAAGCCTACTGCCCAGCCTGATGACCCGGAGCTCGCTGCCCAGCCTGATGACCCGGAGCTCGCTGCCCAGCCTGATGACCCGGAGTTCGCTGCCCAGCCTGATCACCCGGAGCTCGCTGCCCAGCCTGCTGCCACCGCCTGATGACCCGGAGCTCGCTGCCCCGCCTGATGACCCGGAGCTCACTGCCCCGCCTGATGACCCGGAGCTCGCTGCCCGCTGCCCAGCCTGATGACCCGGAGCTCGCTGCCCAGCCTGATGACCCGGAGCTCGCTGCCCAGCCTGATGACCCGGAGCTCGCTGCCCCGCCTACTGCCCAGCCTGATGACCCGGTGCTTGCTGCCAAGCCTACTGCCCAGCCTGATGACCCGGAGCTCGCTGCCCAGCCCGATGACCCGAAGCACGTTGCCCTGCCTGTTTTTATTTCCAGATCTAAACTTCCAGACCCTGGTGGTGGGATAGATGTTCCATTGTCGGACTTGGGTGGCACACCTCCCAGTAGGTTAAGAGACTCTGGCCGTAGAGCGCAAAGAAGTCCGCAGTCACAGGGGAGACTTTTCGGGACTTTTCCACATTTACATGCACTGTCAGGTCAAGGGCAGAATGGAGTGTCCGGAGGCCAGTCCTTAGGGGGAGGAACTGTCAGGAACAGTGTTATTGCTTGGATCGCTTGCCGGTGTCATTGTTTCTTTCGCCATCAAAGGTTGCAGTTCTGGTGGTCACCAGTGGGTGTCTCCCAGCAAATGGACATTCTAGTGATCTAGCTGCACCTGATGTGGAATTGCTTGGAAGTACATAAGCCCGCCCTTCACTGAGGCTCATTGCTTCAGAATTTCTTCCTGCAAGCCTTGTCCCTGCCTGATCTGATCCGTTGCCAGAAACCTGTTCCTGATTTGCTTCCTGCCCTGTCCTGGACTCTGTTTCCTGTACCTGGTTCCTGAGACTTGTCCCCTGATTCCTGCCTTGGCTCCCCTTGCTTCTGCTTCCTCCACCTGGCCTCCTGTTCCCCTTGTCTCTCATCCCTGCCTTGTTATATATGTGTTCCCTTTCCATGTGTATGTATAGTTAGTTAGTTAGTTAGTTAGTTAGGTTAGGGTTTTGGGGTTGCTGTGTATTTGCATTCTTGCTTGTTCATGGTTTGCTGTGTTTGGTTTTCACGTGTGTCTTTATCCTTAATAAATGTATATATATATATATATTCACTTACCTTTTGAGCCTGATTCCTTTAGTGCAGACCATTGATCTGTTTACTCTGTGCTGGATGCTTCTGTTAGGCATCCCTCCCATGACATTGACATACTGTGTGCATCTTCAAAATTAGGCTTTTTTTAAATGTAAAAGATTTTGGCACAACATAGTGCCAATTTTGGGTAAAATGTAATTCTTCCTAGGACATCAATCATGTTGTTAAGTTTTACTTCAATATCCATAGTTTTCTGTTTTATAATGTGTAAATCCTGACTGCACCACATGATGTCCTGGATTAGCCTTTGGGCGCTGTCACTGGTGAAATTAGCTGATGATTGTTCTTCCACAACCTGTACATCACCTAAAAATCAAAAAAACACACCATATATTAGAAATATGCAAGCATACATCTCTTATTACCTGAAGCTGGGGTGTCAGACACTCACCTGTTGTGGTCTCAGTCTCAAGCACCTCTCCTTCCTCCACATCCTCAGCTTGTGACCTCTGTTCCCCTTGTTCAGGAGGTGAGGGGTCCCTGGTGACCTGATATCTCCCGATTCTTTGCTCCCCTAGGAGAATGAAACAAAAGGTATACTTAACACACAGATATTTGAGACAACAAATATGAATGATATAACTCAATGTGCATGTGTGACATGACAACCTCCTTTTCTGATATGGGTTTCTTGGGGTGCACTATGCTGGAGGTTCCCATTAGGGTGTCAAGTGCCTCAGCCAAGACAGAAGATGCTCCGCTGGCCGGAGCTCTGCTCACTTCACTAGATGTAGATGATGCATGGGAGAGGGGGTCTTCAATATCTTCTTCCTACTCTTCCTCTTCTCCCAGACTTACCATCTGCCTTTCCCTCTGAGGCACCCTGTCGATTAGTCTGTCCCGCCATGTTGTCAGAGCACTACACTGCACAGCCATTTTGCCCTTGATGCGTGGGTCACACATGGCAGCCAGCATCAGTTCTGGGCAAGAGGCGGTCAACTCCTGCATGCGCCTGCCCAACTCCATCAGAAATGTGTTTAGCAGAGCCAACACATCAGGTTGAGGGCCACCACCAGGCAAAAGTTCTTCAGCCGACTTGAACCGCTCCAATTTGCTCTGAAGGTGGTTGAAGAGTGGGAGCACATGACCAATGCTGGCATCCTTGCGGCTTAGGTGTTCTGTGACAGAGAGGAAAGGTTTGAGGACTGCCACAATCTGCCCGATTATGGCCCAGTCCTCCCTGCCTAAAGGTCTCTCTATGCCAATGTTATGATCACAGGCCATGGCATGGAGAGCCTTCTGCTGCTCAAGAATGCATTCCAGCATTGCTAGGGTTGAATTCCACCTAGTCCCCACATCCTGTTTTAGGCAGTGTTCTGGAAGGCCTGCCTTCCTCTGTTCCACCCTGAGGAGGTGGCTGTCCCTCACACTCCGATGGAAGTGGCCAGCCATCTTCCGACAAGAGTCCACCACTTTGGACAGCCTTCCATCGCCGCCAGAAATGGTCTCCACCAACCGAAAACTGTCAGTTACCACCTGGTGGAGAAGGTGGGCTGAGCAGCGCACACCCACAAAGCTGCCATCCCTTACAGCCTTGACCATGTTGCTGCCTCCATCAGTGACAACATAGCCAATCCGGTAGTTGCTGTCTGCCTGTCCAAACCACTGCAACAACATTTTCTGCAGGGCTTGCAGGATGTTTCATGCTGTGTGCTTTTCATCAAGCACCTCAGCGTGCAGGAGGAAGGAACGGTACCCATGTTTGTCAACTGCTGACGAGGATCCAGATGTTTGAACTACATCATGGGACACCTTGGCCTGCCAACAATGTGCTGTCAGGGACAGGAAGGCATGCTGGGCACTACACGCACTCCACAGGTCAGTGGTCAGGTGCACTGCCTGTCCACCTGCCCTTCCAATCTCCTCCTTGAGCACCCCGACACAAGACCTGTATAAGGCTGGCACCACAGTTTGGCTGAAGGTCTTACGTGATGGCACACGGTACTGTGGTGCAACAGCCTGCATCAATTGCTTGAAGGGCTCACCTTCCACCATGTTGAAAGGTGCTCCTCCAACTGCAATGAGCTTGCCAATCAGGTGTGTTATTTTATGCACCTGCGCCCGAGACATACCCTTACTCTGACAGCCACCAAAATCTTCCAGGGTGGCCTGGCTGGTATGGATTGGATGCGGGATTGTAACAGCATTCTTTTCTGCCTTATACTGGCTGGTGGTGCTGGCACTCATGGTGGCTATGGCGGTGCCACTATTGGTTCCCCTTTTGGTGTTTGGAGGAGTGGCCATAATACTTTTCTCCCCTAACAGCACTGCATGGTGGTGCACACACATGTGCTGGTTCATGCCACTATTACTAAGATGCCCTATGTCTCGGCCCCGGCTGA
This sequence comes from Lithobates pipiens, assembly GCF_037356315.1. Taxonomy (NCBI): domain Eukaryota; kingdom Metazoa; phylum Chordata; class Amphibia; order Anura; family Ranidae; genus Lithobates; species Lithobates pipiens. The sequence goes on along the minus strand of NW_027507686.1, from coordinate 81,067,662 downwards.
CCTCCCTGCCACAGTGATTGCATTTGGCCTTCTGACCGACACCAATTCTTTTGAAATGCTGCCAAATGCTGGAACGGCAGCCACCACCTCGGACACTGCCTGATGGAATACCTTCCACTGCAGTGGTCACACTCTCTTTCTGAGGTTCGGCAGGAGTGGGAGGAAGAGACCTGAACATCCCAGGTATTTTGGGTTCTGTGATGAATTGAGGTCTAATGGTTGCATTGGCCCATTCTGATGCTGGAGGCTTAGAAAGCACTTGGCCAGGGGTCTTTTCAGGAGAAAAAAGTAGTGGGGAATGAGGGGAGATACTTTCTGGGCTGTCGGTGGTGCCAACATGGGTAGAGGGCTGGAAATTTTATTTGTCTACAACAATGTCAGGAAAGCCTGCTTCCACCTCTTTCACATTGCCAAGGGAACAGTGATCATTAGAAGCAGTAAACTCTGTCTCCTTGCTGACCACTGCCAAGCTGATGGTGATGGCACTGGCAGCAATGGTGGTGGTGACATCATCATGAGCCTCGGCCTCCTGACTAGGGATGAGCCGAACACCCCCCGCACCAGAACTTTCGAACGGACCCCAAATTCGTACGAACTTTAGAACCCCATTGAAGTCTATGGGACTCGAACGTTTGAAATTAAAAGTGCTAATTTTAATGGCTAATATGTAAGATGCTGTCCTAAAAAGGGTTTGGGGACCTGGCTCCTGCCCCAAGGGACATGGGTTAATGCCTAAAATGTTTTTAAAAATGGCCGTTTTGGCGGGAGCACTGATTTTATTGACGATTAAAGTGAAAAAAAAAGTGAAATATTCCTTTAAATATCGTGCCTGGGGGGTGTCTGTAGTATGCCTGTGAAGTGCCACGTGTTTCCCGTGTTTAGAACAGTCCCTGCACAAAATGACATTAAACGGAAATAAGATCATTTAAAACTGCTTGCGGTTTTAATGTTATATCTGGTTCCTGCAATATGGTTGAAAATCATTGAGAAAAATGGCATGGGTAGCCCTCCCTGCCCATTACCAGCCCCTTTGGGTCTTGTACGCATATTAAGGGGAACCCCGTACCCATATTAAAAAAAGGAAATGCGTGTGGCCCCCAGGCCCTATATACTCAGAACAGCAGTATACAGGCGGTGCAAACAAGACAGGGACTCTGTAGGTTTGTTGTGTTAAAGGGGAGGGCCACCCTGAAAAACAAAAAAATGTTAAAAATTACAAAAAATCTAAAAAAAAAAAATGAAAAATTTTTTTTTTTTTACTTACCAGAAATGCCTGTTGCTAGGCACTTTCTCCTAATCTTCCTCTTCCTCCTCCGCGGAGATCTTCTGTCTTCTCTCTTCGTCGCGGCGTCTTCTGGGTAATGAGTCGCGCTGTGTTCTGGGAACTGTGTGTTCCAGAACACAGCGCGTCCCATTCAGAAAGCGCTGCGGGACTCGCGCATGCGCAGTAGCTGCGGGACTCGCGCATGCGCAGTAGGAAACGGGCAGTGAAGCCATAAGGCTCCGCTGCCTGTTTCCCTTACAAGGGATGGCGGCGCCGGGACCCGAGAGCCAAGGGACGGGTCGGCCTCGGGCGGCCGACATCGCGGGGGCGCCCTGGACAGGTGAGTGTGTTTATTAAGTCAGCAGCTGCAGTGTTTGCAGCTGCTGACTTTTTTTTTTTTTTTTATAACCGGCCCTCCGCTTTAAGTTGAATCTGTTTGTAATTTTCAACTGGTACATTTTTAAAGTGTAGCTCCAGTCAAAAAAACTATTTTTAATCTTTTTGGAAAACATAGGGAAGGGTTATCACCCCTGTATAATTTGTTTTGTCGTCCATCTTTTTTCATCTCACTTGCTGTTGTCTCCTTCCGTTTGCAAGTAGGAGATGTTTGTAAGTTGGATGTTTGAAAGTAGGGGCCTGCCCTATATGCTCTGCAGAAATGGCGGAACAAGGTGTTGGTTTTGCCACAACATTGTAAGCCCTCAAAGTGACTCTTGGTGGGCGCTGGAGCGCCCTGCTGTGAACGATTATATCAAGAATTACATGTCCCTGTTAAACAGGGGCAGAAAAATTGGGCCTTAGGCACTGGTGCTGGTGCCACCACACTGCAACCTCTCCCATATACTCTAGTTTTATTGCAGAAATTAGCCCTGCTGCAAAACATTGCATCAAAAATTGTAATTGAACGCCCCTGTTAAACAGGGGCAGAAAAATTGGGCCTTAGGCACTGGTGCTGGTGCCACCACACTGCAACCTCTCCCATATACTCTAGTTTTAGTGCAGGAATTAGCCCTGCTGCAAAGCATTGCATCAAAAATTGTAATTAAACGCCCCTGTTAAACAGGGGCAGAAAAATTGGGCCTTAGGCACTGGTGCTGGTGCCACCACACTGCAACCTCTCCCATATACTCTAGTTTTAGTGCAGGAATTAGCCCTGCTGCAAAGCATTGCATCAAAAATTGTAATTAAACGCCCCTGTTAAACAGGGGCAGAAAAATTGGGCCTTAGGCACTGGTGCTGGTGCCACCACACTGCAACCTCTCCCATATACTCTAGTTTTAGTGCAGGAATTAGCCCTGCTGCAAAGCATTGCATCAAAAATTGTAATTAAACACCCCTGTTAAACAGGGGCAGAAAAATTGGGCTGATGGCATCACCCAGAACCAGAAATGTTCTTCCAACATATCAGCAGAGGAGGAAGAGGATAGACAATCAACATAACAGGACAGTCACTCAGCATCAGCATAGGCAGTCTTGAAGGGATGTGATATTTCAAAAAAAATTATTCGGTTACATCAGCTTCAGGTGCTTGGTAGCTGTGGGTGATCCAAGACTGATTCATCTTGATGAAGGTCAGTCGATCAACTGATTCGGTGGACAGGCGCACCCTGTGATCGGTAACAAAGCCACCAGCAGCACTGAAGGTGCGTTCCGAAAGAACGCTGGATGCAGGACAGGCCAGTAGCTCAATTGCATACTGTGCAAGCTCTGGCCAGTGATCCATCCTCAAGACCCAGTAAGCCAGAAGATTTTCGGTGGGAAAGGTGTCCAAGTCTGACCTTGCCCCTAGGTATTCCTGCACCATGTAAATCAGACGCTGGCGATGGTTGCTGGAACCGATCATACCTTGGGGCTGCGGACTAAAAAATTGTCTGAAAGCATCAGTCAGACGGCCACCTTCTCCACCGCTCCTTCTGACCGATGCCTCAGCAACACGTTGTCCAGGACCAGGAGTTTGTAACCTCCCAGTCTCTGGGAACGCGTTGCACAGACCTTTCTGCAAGGCCTCCCGGAGATGTTTCATCCTCTGCTCCCTCTGCAATGTCAAGATAAGGTCGGCAACCTTACCCTTGTACCGTGGATCAAGGAGAGTGGCCAGCCAGTAATGGTCCCTCTCCTTGATCCGAAGAATACGAGGATCCTTCCGCAGGCTTTGCAGGATCAGGGAGGCCATGCAGCGTAGGTTAGCTGAGGCATTCGGTCCGGAGTCCTCTGGGTCACTAAGGACAACATGATCCGCAACTACCTCCTCCCAGCCACGTACAAGTCCACGGGTTTCTTGGGACTGTAAATCATCCCTACAAGACTGCTGCTGCTGCTGAGTGCCAGCCTCCACCTCCATGCTGACACAATCATCCTCCTCCTCCTCTTCCTCCTCCTCATCCTCTTCTTGTGTGATGGGTGGCACAGTAGGAACACTGTCTGGATAAAGGGGGCCTTGAGAGTCAAGGAAGTCCTCCTCTTCCTGCCTCTGTTCTGCCTCATGTGCCCTGTCCATTATTCCACGCAGCGTATGCTCCAAGAGGTGGACAAGAGGTACAGTGTCACTCATGCATGCACTGTCACTGCTCACCATCCTTGTGGCCTCCTCAAATGGTGACAGGACAGTGCATGCATCCCTGATCATGCCCCACTGGCGTGGTGAGAAAAAACCGAGCTCCCCTGACCCTGTCCTGGTGCCGTAGTCGCACAGGTACTCATTGATGGCCCTCTGCTGCGTGTGCAGCCGCTGCAGCATGGCCAACGTTGAGTTCCACCTGGTGGGCATGTCACATATAAAGCGGTTCTTGGGCAGGTTCAACTCCTTTTGGAGCTCAGCCAGCCGAGCACAGGCATTAAATGATTGGCGGAAATGCACACAGACTTTCCTGGCCTGCTTCAGGACATCCTGTAAGCCGGGGTACCTGCCCAAGAACCGCTGCACCACCAGGTTAAGGATGTGAGCTACACAGGGCACATGGGTCAGTTGTCCCTGTTGGAGGGCGGAGAGGAGGTTGGTGCCATTGTCGCAAACCACCATTCCTGACTTAAGCTGGCGTGGCGTCAACCACCTCTCGGCCTGCCCCTGCAGAGCTGACAAAACATCCGCCCCAGTGTGGCTCCTGTCCCCCAAACAAACCAGCACAAGCACGGCATGGCATCGTTTTGCCTGCATACTTGCGTAGCCCCTGGAGCGCCTACGGAGCACCGCTGGTTCTGAGGACAGAGCACTGGAAGAGGCCATGGAGGAAGAAGAAGAGGAGGGGGTGGAGGAGAGAGGTGTGTCACAACCAATAGTAGCATTTTGGAGGCGTGGTGGCGGAACAACCTCCAACACTACTGCACCTTGTCCTGCATCCTTCCCAGCTGCCAGAAGAGTGACCCAATGGGCCGTGAAAGACAGGTAACGTCCCTGTCCATGCCTGCTGGACCATGAGTCAGCGGTAATATGCACCTTACCGCTGACCGCCCTGTCCAGCGAGGTAAGGACATTGCCTTCCACATGCCGGTAGAGAGCCGGAATCGCCTTCCGTGATGTTTGGGGACCTGCCACTGAGGAACCGCACATTGTACAAACTCACGGAAGGGGGCCGAGTCTACCAACTGAAAAGGCAGCAGTTGAAGTGCTAGCAATTTAGCCAAGCTAGCATTCAACTGCTGGGCATGTGGATGGCTGGGAGTGAACTTCTTTCGCCGGTCCAGCAGCTGGGGCAGGGACATTTGCCTGCTATAATCGGACGTGGTGTACTGCTAGCAGAGTGCCCGGAAGCACTTGGCTGTGACACACCTAATTCTACACCTTCATTCCTCTCAGAGCAGGTTTCAGAGAGGACTGAAGGTCTAGTGGGGTTGGAGATCCCAGCTGATAAGGAGCAAGGAGAGGTCCGCTTTGTTCTTTGGTGTGGGTCTTTGAGGTACGCTTGCCAACGAGCTGCATGGCAGGTCAACATATGTCTGGTCAAGCATGTGGTGCCCAAGCGGCTGATGTTTTGGCCACGCGAGATACGCTTGAGACATATGTTGCAAATAGCAGCGGTGCGATCTGATGCACTCGTCTCAAAAAAGGCCCACACCAAAGAACTTTTAGAATAACGCGCAGAGGCAGCGCCCTGCACAGGCGGAGCTCTGCGGTGTGATTCAGTCGGTGTGCTGCCCCTAAGCTGGCCCCCGGAGGGCATCCTGCCTCGTTGGACATGTGCCTCCTCCTCCTCCTCTCTCCTACCAGGCACCCACGTGGAGTCAGTGCCCTCATAATCTCCTCCCTCTTCATCGCTGGAGCAAACCTGGCAGTATGCTGCAGCTTGTGGAACATGACTGCCAGATTGCTGTCCTTCTTGAGCATCCCCTCTCTCTGCATTCACGCTACTGCCTTCCTCTAGCTGAGTATCATCATCAGAGCCTACAAAACACTGGGCATCCTCCTGGAGCATGTACCCAACACTGTGCTCAAAGAGTTCAGGAGACTCCTCAGGAGGACGTGGTGGGTCTAGGGAAGGAGTCACTGATGATGACATTGAAAGGAGGGAAGACGATGCGTTGGCAGCTGCTTTGCTAGTACCCTGAGACTGGGTGAGAGAGGATGAGGAGGATGAAGAGGGCTTGGTCATCCACTCTACCAAGTCATTGGCATGTTGTGGCTCAACATGTCCAGCTGCCGAAAAGAAGGACAAGCATGTCCCATGGCCACGTGCTGCTGATGATGACGATGCACCGCGTCCACAACCAGCACTGTTGTCTCTAGGCACAGAGCCTGCTTGCCCTCTTTTATCGGCTTGCGCCTGTCTGCCTCTCCTTGCTGGCCTTCCAGACATGGTAATGGCCTGAAGGGAGTTGGGAAAAACAGCAATTGGGTAGTGTATATTGTGCTGGAGGCACACACAACTTCCAATAACTCCTGCAGATGGCAGATGGCTCAAATAGAGAAGAGCTATGTAGGTGGATATTTTTTTAATCCAAAAACTGCTACCATATGTACAATATTTTACATTTCAAACTATTACATCTTCAAAAATACAAACAAAATAATAATACTATACAACTTAACTCAAAATTTTTACTCAGGATTCTGCTCCCGAAGAATAAGGAGCACAAAGCCTAAGAAACTGAGCAGGGGTCATGCTGTCTAAAAGCTTATCCCACTTTTCCCTGTCTTTTTTCTTCTTCTTACTATTTTTCTTCCCAATGCCACCTCTACCACTTGACACCGGGCTCTTCACACCTTCTGACACCACTTCAGATACTTTACCACCCACCTTAGATACTCTTTCCTCCCCTGCGTCAGAATCCTGCTCATCTTCCGACATAGATGAGCCTGAAGATTCTCTCGCCACCACCGAAGGTCCAGGCGGCGCAGAAGGAGGCACGGGACTAGAAGGTCTAATAGGACTCCTACTACGAGAAGAGCTCACTCTCTCAGGCCTCCGCCTCGTACCCCTCTTTTTAGAGACCCTCCTCCGCCTCCCCTCCACCGGACTCAACCCCCTACGGGGCGCCACCACCCCTCCAGGGCCATCACCGGCAGAAGGAGCGACGGGAGGAGGCTCCCCATTCTCAGACACTGTAGGAGGAGGGACCCCACCGCCAGGAACCTCCACCCTAGGACATCCTTCTTTCTCCACCAACACGGCCTCAGCACTTGGCCTAGTGTCAGTGGACAAATTTCCACCCGGGCCCTGAACCCCATCCGAGGAAGGGGCATCAGTAGGACCCCCTGACTTTTCCCTGTGAGCCCTGGGACACCTGCTGAACGGGTGTCCCATCTGCCCACACAGGTTGCACTGGATGAGTCCACAAGAGTCACTCGAATGACCAAATTTATTGCACTTAGCACAACGAACCACTGTGCAGTCCGCACTGAGGTGGGTTGGACATCCACACCGGAAACAGCGGCGGGGCTGACCGGGGTAGAACACCAATATGCGGTCTCTGCCCAAGAAGGCACTACCTGGGATATGGGCAACTGAGTTACCTTGCCTCCGCAACTTAATCTTGGCATTCCAAGCCCCGGTCCACACCCCACGCTCGTCCAACCCTTTCCTCAGTGGGGCCTGCAACTGGCCATGCCTACACAACCAGGTACTTATGTCCTCCGGCGGTAGGCTCTCATTCCGCACCAAGATGGTAACATTCTTAACTTCCTCTTGCCTACTGATGGGAATGACCCTGAACCCTTTCCAGGGCTCTGCATTTTTAATAAGCCCAAAGGTGGTAATGAATAGTTCCATAATGACAGCACTAATGAAACTAACATCAAAGTCGCGGGATCCAGCAGGATGTATTACCGCAAAGATCTCCGCGACTTTGATGCCCAGGGAAAGCACCATATCTACTACTTGCCCTCTACTGGGGCACTGACCTTCACCCTCCCACCTCAATTGCACCACATTCCGGCGCCTTCTTTCCTGCCCACCAGTCCCCCTGGACCATGTATTAGCCCCTGAGAACTGATCCGCCGGAGGCACCCGGAAGTTCCCCGTACCAAACTGCCTGTATATTGGATCAAGCGGCGCCGTGGACCCCACCACATTGGCGTACGAGCGCCGCTCGCCCAAGGCCGTTAAAAGTCTAACCTCCGGTGACCCCTGCAGAACCCGCCCCAGGGAAGACCCCGGACCGGACCCCGCAGGAGCCCCCGCAGAAATCTCCCCAGCAGTACTTTTACTCTGGACTGTCTTATCTGCCACCTTGGACTGGGCCTGAGAAACTGGGAGCTCCCCGGCAGATGCACTCTGAGCCAAGAGCGCATCCCAGTCCTCTGACCAGCCTTCTCCCATATCCATGAGAGCACCCACGGACCTATCCCTCTGTGAGCCTTCTAATCCCCGAATAAATGCAAGCGCGGGGTCATCCTCACCCATTGGACTCATAGGACAGTCACCCCATTCCATCTTCTGTGCTGGGCATAAGGATTCATCCGCCATTGAACCTGAATCATTGCCCTCAGTGGCTGAAGTCTGAGGACCGGAAACCTCGGAGGTCGCGGACCGGAAGTGACGTACTGCCGCTTCCGCCGGAACTCTGTCCTCACGCACTGCGCCATTCCCGGAAATCGCGGAAGCCGCGAGCCGGAAGTGACGCGCAGCCGCGTCACCCGCTACTCCTCCCCCTTTTTTCGCGCCCTTTCCGGAGGCCCGCTCTCTGATTGGACTGAGCTGGGCTAGTAACTCCCTCTGCCCTCCGGGAAGACGGCGTGCCTCTCCCACCTCCCTCCATCTTAGCATCCACAACTACCTTGGACACCATTACACTGTCCACATTGGGCTGTTCAGCCCTAACTTTCCCCTCACCCTGGGGCTGATTTACAGCAACGATGGCCGACAGGACCACTGACGGCTCATCTTGCACACAGTCTCCACCAAGGTTCACCGGGAAGTCCTGCACAGGTAAGTCCGTTTTCTTTTTTGCTTTCTTTCCTTCTTGGGTTTTGGGGTTCTTCACGGCTGGGGTTTTCTGTACCGGGTCATGTGCTGTATCCTTAGGCAATCCCCCTTTACTCGCACCATCCCCCCCACACATGGGTAAGGATTTAGATGTTACAGGGGCGCCCTCCACAACATCCCCCTTTGAATTCCCCACCTCACCATCCATTGCTGAAGTCTCTACTTCCATAGCCAAGTCCACCTTCATCTCCACCGCTTTATACACACTTGCTGGGTTAACCATTGGCGCTGACCCGGTCTCCTGTGTTCCCTCCTCTGCAGTTAGGTCCGCCATCTTAACTTTACTCTCCGCTGTTTGGGAAAGATTTCGCCTCCTCACGGCCTGGGAACCTTCCTTATTAGCCACACGAAGGGTCTCAATAATCCCTTGCACTGTCTGTGCACTCTCACTTGCGAGTTCCTCCGCCTCTCTCATGGGCTCCGCCGCCTGAGATAGACGCTGGTTGCGGCGTCTTACCGCTTGAGAGCCTTCATCGCACGCCACTCTCATAACTTTTTCTATATTCAACAGAAAGTCCTTTTCGCTTGAGGCACTTTCAATTAGATTTGATAAAAGCTCACCAAGCATATTACACTGCTTTTTCAGTCCATCTATGACAGGTTTGAATTCTGTTCTCTTCTTGATACCTGATCTGTCGCGTCTATTCCTCAGCTCGGCCAAAACTTTCATTTTTTCGCAGTAACAGCGAGAAGCCTTTACCATTAAGCTCTTGGCTTTTCTTTTCCTCTCCACAGATTTCTCCACGTCTTCTCCTGGCTGTCTCAGAGACCAGTCAACCAAGTCAAGCTGGTTTTCTAAGTACAGCCTCTCCTCCTCAACGAACTCCAGGAGCTTCAGGGCTCCACGCTTTTCCTCAGGCCGAGAAACAGGCACCTGGCCTGGGCTGACCGACGCCATCAGCTCCCTGTCCTCCTCCACCTCTCTGGAAGTCCTCAGAGATCAGAGCACGCAGACAGCACGCACAAGCTCCTACCGCTGACTGCAAGCTCTATTTAAAACGAGCAAGATAGTTTGCTATATAGGTGGATATAGCGGTGTATACTGGGTTCAGAGCACGCAGACAGCACGCACAAGCTCCTACCGCTGACTGCAAGCTCTATTTAAAATGAGCAAGATAGTTTGCTATATAGGTGGATATAGCGGTGTATACTGGGTTCAGAGCACGCAGACAGCACGCACAAGCTCCTACCGCTGACTGCAAGCTCTATTTAAAACTAGCAAGATAGTTTGCTATATAGGTGGATATAGTGGTGTGTACTGGGTTCAGAGCACGCAGACAGCACGCACAAGCTCCTACCGCTGACTGCAAGCTCTATTTAAAACGAGCAAGATAGTTTGCTATATAGGTGGAAATTTTTATTAAAATAAAACTGCTACTGATTTACATAATCAAGAACTTAAGAAAAACTCATACTTGAGCAAAAAAGAACTAAAGAACAACTTGCATAAATGCTTTTGGACAGACAGGATCTATTCAAACTGCCCATATCAGACGATCCTTAATCCCATGATCATAACATTAATCCTCCTCGGAGTCCGAGGAGAGGACCCCAAACCGGTTCCAGAGGGCAAGCGAGGGACCCCTCCCGCCCCCGAACTGGTTTCAGGCTGAGAACCCCCGCCGCTCCCTCCTTCCCCGGGCTCCTTCTCTTCTTTTTCTTTGTTTTCTTTTTTTCCCACTCAATATGTAGGGGCTCCCTCCCACTCTCTCCGTCCGATCTACCACTTGATAGGTCCTTGGGCCGTTTATTTGCCCCTTTCCCAGGACCAGTAGTGTCCATAGGGGTCTCTGAAGGATTTTCTGCTGCCAGGTAAGCTTGGCATTTGGCACCCACCCCAGAAGAATCTGGGGGGGGCATAGGGTTAACAGCCAGGCCTAGGCTTGGGGGGGTTGTATCCAAGGACACAGGGGATGGGGGATGGGAAGGGGGGGGAAGCTTAGTACGAGGGGGAGGGATGGGCCGGGGGGGGCAGGGGAGGAGCCGGGAGCACGGGGAGCTGGGGGAGGAGGGGGAGGGGGGGTCTGAGACTTTTTAATGGATGATTTATTGGCTTTTACCGGCTTATCAGCCGGTCTACCTGTCACTACCCCATCCCTCCTTGACCCAGGCTGGGCCGGGGTGTCTACTGGGCAACCACCTATTGGATCTTCAACCACCCTACCCGCCCCCTGCTCACGCCTGGGGGGCCTAACCCTTTGAGGGAGGGGGGGATCCTCCCTCTGTGGCTCTGGGGGATTGGGGGCTCCACTTTGTCTAGGGTCACCATCACCCCCTGGGCCTGGGGCAGCCCCGTCCGCCTGATGCCCCCGGAAAGCCTTGGGGCAACGGCTGAAGGGGTGCCCCATTTCCCCGCAGAGGTTGCAGACTATCAGTCTGCAACCATCAGATGAATGGCCGAAGCCATTACATCTCACGCACCGAGGCATTGTGCAGTCTGCACTGAGGTGTGCAGGACTGCCGCACTTGAAACACCTACAGGGCTGGCCGGGGTAGAATACCAGGATCCGGTCTCGCCCGATAAACGCGCTACCGGGAACGTGCGCCACGGTGTTGCCCTGGCGCTTGAGCCGGATCCTGACCTGCCACGCACCCGTCCAGACCCCGCGCTCGTCAAGGCTCTTCCTCAGCCCTGACTGGAGCTGTCCGTACCGCGCCAGCCAGGTGGCGATGTCCTCAGGCGGGAGAGACTCGTTCCTGACCAGCACAGTGATGTTTTTAATTTCCTCCTGCCTCGAGAGAGGCACTACCCGGAAACTTTTCCATGGTTCAGACCTCCCGACAATCTCGTAGAGGGTCAGGAAAAGCTCCATGGAGACCACGGAGACGAAGCTAATATCGAACTCTTTCGAGTTCGCAGGATGTATCACTGCGAACAGGTCTGAAACCTTAAACCGAAGCTCCAACAGGTAATCAATCACTTGACCCCTGCTGGGACAAGCGGTCGCTCCCTCCCACCTGAGCTGCACCACGTTGCGCCTGCGCCTTTCGGGACCCCCTGTACCCCTGGACCAGGCATTCGCCCCTTGGAACTGCTCCTCGGGGGGGGCCCTGAAGTTCTGGGCACCAAACTGGCCGTACAGGGGCCTTAGGGGCACAGACGTACCTGCCACCTGGGCAAACGAACGTCCAGTTTTCAGGGCACTCAGGAGGTTAGCCTCGGCTTGCGTGCCCAAGATGACATTGGGGCCTGCGGGGGAAGGGTCAGGCTCCCCGTGAACCAGGCCGGAAGGCCCAGGCTGAGCTGATGCTGTTTTCCCACCCTCTGGCCCACCTGTGACACTTACTTTCCTCCTCACCCTTTCCATGGGGGGCGGGGCACTAGCCACCTCTACTGCAGGACCCTGGGGGGAGGCATCTTCCATCACCTCCTCCCGCTGGGATCCCTCTAGCTCCCTTATAAATTTCAGTGCGGGGCATTCCGCTCCCAACTCTCCCATAGGGGATTCACCCCAGCTCCCCTGCCTGGCCGGGAGATCCACACCAGGGGATTCCCCCTGCCCCTCCGAGATAGTACCCAGTGGGTCTCCCAAACCCTCGTCCATTCCTTCCGCCCCGACCGAGAGGCCGTGGGCAGTATCATGTGGTGACTCCACAGTCTTTTCGGAATTTCCTGCACTTCCGGGGACGCATTGTCAGTCACTTCCGGTCCGCGGGAGCCACTTCCGGACGCGGCCCTCTGCGCCGGAAATGACGCGGATCTTCCCGCGACATGTCCCGCTATGGTGTCCGCAGCGGAAGAAGATCTCCTTTCCACACATGTTTTCACAGATGCCACAGACGCCATTGGCGCCACAGACTCCATCCCCTTACCACGTGCGGCCGCGGCGGGGGCCGCCATTATAGCCGGCAACCCTCGCACCGCATAGGGGACCGACGGATCACCCTGGATCACTGGGGGGGCCTGTGCTGCACCATCAGCCGTGGACTTGCTGACAACAGGTTGTACCGGCCCTTCCAGATGGCTCCGGGTGAGGACTACTACCAGTTTTTTCCCTTGGCACTCCACACTTCCCGCTCTTCCCTCTCCCCTGGAGCCTCCCAACACTTCACCGGGTACCCTACCCGGGTCAACCCTTGCCCCAATCACGGACTGGGCAGGCGGACTTACATGGACCCGGGGACCCTCCGTGCTTACTGCTCCAAGGGGGGCACCGTCCTCACTGATGTCTGTACCGGGATGCTGGCTTCTCTCTTCCTCCACACTTGCCGAAGGGTCTTCCACAGCCGGCTTGGGTAAGCTCTTCTGCGTTCCCCTCCTTACTGCTTGGGAGCCCTCCTGGCTCATTCTCAGGAGTTCCCGTTTTATTTCAAGCAGGAATCCTCTCTCTCCTACTCCTCTCTCACAGAGACCGCCCAGGAGCTGCCAGAGGTCTCTGCATTCAGCTTTAAGATCTTCTATGGTATCTCTGTACTCTGCTCTCTTCTTGATTCCTGAACGGTCTCTGGAGTTCCTGAGAGCCGTCAGCCTTTCCATCTTCTTGCCGTATACCTCCACTGCCTTCTGGATCAGGGTTTTCACCCTGACCCTGCGCCTTTGCAGCTTCAAGCCGTCTTCACCCGGCTGTGCCCGGGTCCAGACGCTTAACTCCACTTGGGTGGATAAAAACAATCGTTCCTCCCTGGAGAGGCCTTCCTTTCCACCAGGGGGATGAGCTGTAGCCCCAGGCCGGGAAGAGGGCCCCGAGCCTGGGCTGGCCGACGCCATAAGGCCGGATGTCCAAGACAGCTGCGGTTCTCCACAGAGCTCCTCCACGTACGTCTGCTCTCCTGGGAAGCCTCTCCTGTGTGCTGGGTTCAGAGCACGCAGGCAGCACGCACAAGCTCCTACCGCTGACTGCAAGCTCTATTTAAAACGAGCAAGATAGTTTGCTATATAGGTGGATATAGCGGTGTATACTGGGTTCAGAGCACTCAGACAGCACGCACAAGCTCCTACCGCTGACTGCAAGCTCTATTTAAAACGAGCAAGATAGTTTGCTATATAGGTGGATATAGCGGTGTATACTGGGTTCAGAGCACACAGACAGCACGCACAAGCTCCTACCGCTGACTGCAAGCTCTATTTAAAACGAGCAAGATAGTTTGCTATATAGGTGGATATAGCGGTGTATACTGGGTTCAGAGCACACAGACAGCACGCACAAGCTCCTACCGCTGACTGCAAGCTCTATTTAAAACGAGCAAGATAGTTTGCTATATAGGTGGATATAGCGGTGTGTACTGGGTTCAGAGCACACAGACAGCACGCACAAGCTCCTACCGCTGACTGCAAGCTCTATTTAAAACGAGCAAGATAGTTTGCTATATAGGTGGATATAGCGGTGTGTACTGGGTTCAGAGCACACAGACAGCACGCACAAGCTCCTACCGCTGACTGCAAGCTCTATTTAAAACGAGCAAGATAGTTTGCTATATAGGTGGATATAGCGGTGTGTACTGGGTACAGAGCACGCAGACAGCACGCACAAGCTCCTAACACTGACTGCAAGCTCTATTATAAAAGATAGATATATCGCTAGCTATATAGGTGAATATAGTGGTGTATACTGCGGTCAGGGCACACAGACAACAACCACTACAAAAGAGCAAGAACGAAAAATCGGCCGATTACGATCGGTGTATACTGTGTTGAAGGTACACAGAACACCCACTAACTGCTTCAGACGTCAGCACACTACACAAGGCCGCCACGCAGGCGGCCTTATATAGTGTGGGGCGTGTACTACACAGCCTGAGCTATGATTGGCCACATGCATCCTGCCTGTGGCCAATCATGGCTCTCCTCGCTGCCTGCGCTGTGATTGGCCAAGCATGCGGGGTCACAGTGCATGCTTGGCCAATCATGAGCCAGCAATGCACTGTGCCATCGCAGTGCATTGTGGGCCATGAGCGCCACACGAATTTGGTGCGAACGGCCCATAACGTTCGGAATTCGCCGAACGGGCGAACAGCCGATGTTCGAGTCGAACATATGTTCGACTCGAACATGAAGCTCATCCCTACTCCTGACATGTTTCCTGCTGCGTGGCCAGGATCTCCAGCTTTGGCTGCACAAATGTATGTGTACTGGGAACCCCTTTGGCCTGCCCTCTTCCATAAAAGGTACCAATGGGCAGCATGTTACCAGCAGCAGTGGCAGAGGTGGTAGCACCACTTTTGCTATAAATTGTGCTGCTGGTTCTAGGAGGTAAATCATGGAACAGCTGGCGACATGCAAATGTCTGCTGTTTGCCAGGCTCTTTACCACCAGCAGTCTTCACTCCCAGTCGCCTCAGCTTTATGGGAGGTGAGCTGAGCTCAGAGGGCGCAGAGACAGAACGTCCCACCTGCTGCTCATGTACACAGCTCATAGCTCTCCCTCTCCCAGCAGCACTCTTACTACTTTTTTGGCCTTGTTTGCTGCTCATCTTTCCTTTAAAAGTTAGAAAAATGTAGACAAAAAAAAATATGATTTTAATTGCAGCAAACTAACACCAAAATCACCAAAAGTACAAAAAAAATATTATACAAACAGAAAATAACAAAATATTAACTAAATGAAACAAGAAATTAAAATAAAAATGATCTCTCAAAACCAACCAAAAAACTAATAAAACCAGAAACTAAACACTAAGAGATGATACACTTGCAAACTACAACAGATATAAGCTAAAATGAACAATGAAAAACTAAGGATTGCAAAGATATTCGCTCAGATGCACAGACAAATAATCGTGTGATCTGCTCCACTACACTAACTAACCCACAAAGGGAAGTCACATGATCGGGCCTGCCCTGTAGGCCTCAGCAGCAGAAGAAAACCTCTGATTGGTCAACCAAGTCACATGTTGTTTCCGTAGTAACGAAATTTGGACATATTGTCATATTGAGGTATATATTTTTTCCTTTAAATTCATCGTAAAGAACGTTTGTACAAGTTAACGAACCTAACGACAAGTCGTATTTCGTACGAATTGAAATTGAGTTTCGGACACAAAATACGAAGTACGAATTAATTCTAATACAAACCGGAATGGAACGGAACGAAACAAATTTATTGACGGCGCCCATGTCTAACAGGCACAGGAAGGGAGGCTGTTCAGTTCATGGCCAGTTCATACTCTCCCTGCTAGGTAGGTCTCCATCAGCGGGAGCAGAGGCAGGTGGAGGTGAGACACCCCGGACGCACTCTCACTCACTCACGCCCTCCCTCCTCCATTCAGCCACACCCCCCTCGGACGTAGACAAATTTAAAGAGCTATCATACATTACCAGTATCTCTCAGCCACTCCAGCGATAACGCATGAGTGTAGATCCAGGTAGTGTCCTTCAACTAAGCCTCCAGGCTCCTCCAGACTCCTTCAGAGAAGCCAGCCTTGCGCACGGCCTTCTCCTGAAGAGTCCTCCCCTGGGGTTTTTCCAGTTGTTGGGCCTCTCCATTCAGATGAGACGGCACTGGACCACCTTTGGATCAATAGGCCCCGAACTCCATTCAGGCCTGTCCCTGCAGTTGGGTTGCCTCGGGCCAGCCAGCCCCGAGACTCGAAATGCATGGTTCCGCACCCCAGGCCAGGAGGGCCATGGGGCTGGGTCAAGAGGACCACCCGAACCGAACAGGCAGAAAATAATCTCTGGAACCCCAAAGCATGTGATGTCGGTACCTTAAATACCACCTCCCAGAATGCACAGCAGGAGAACACTCCCACTGGGCTGGTTCCGAGAGAAACAGTGGCATTCAATACACCCAGCTAAACTGCGTTCTTACTCTTGCCAGTGGTGACAGCAACACCTGCGGCCAAGGAGAACCCAGTGCAACCCAGCTGGACTGGTACTGAAACCAGAAATTTAGAAAATTAGCCCCAAAACCCAACTGTGGTTTCAGGAAAGTTGAAAAAAAAAACCATAGCACCTGCTTATCAGGGGCCAGCGCTACACTGGCACCATTTTTTTTTAAATCTTTTATTTTGGAAACATTTTATAAGCCAAATTTTGAAGATGCACACAGTGTGTCAACATGTGCTATCTGCCATCAGGGGATATCAATGTATGTGTTTTGTGCCTGTAACCCCTTCCTCGAAACCCAAGTAGGAGAGAGGAAATGGTTGCACCCCCAAAACACGTCCATTGATCCGCCAAGATGGGAGATAGCACATGTTGACATTATGCATGGGATCAGGAAGGAAATCCTCAGTTTGACTCCCAATTTGTGTGCATCTTCAAAATTTGGCTTTTACAGGGATGACATCACCCCATCTGTTGAAGGCAAAATCCACACATTTTGGAAAATATAATGTCTGATCTTGCCTTAAAATTTTCAATATTGAACTTTGTAAGTTCCAGAGTTGTGTATGTTATGTTTTGAAACATGGCCCTTTATGTAACCTAAAAAACAAAAAAAAAATATTTAGATAACTCAAAATTTGTTACTTTAAAAAAAAAAAGGTTTTACAATGAACATGTTAGATCCGGTTGACATGGGCGACTTGTCAGGCGACTTAGCCGCCTGACAAGTCGTGTCCCGTTCTGTACTATGGAACCGCTCTAATAAGAGTGACTCAAGTCTACTTTTGGGCGACTTCAGGTGACCTGCATTGACTTCTATACAGAAATCATTTTGCAAGCCACCGCTGAAGTCATGTGCAGATCGCCTGAGGCAGTGGCGCTGCATGTCGTGCTGCCTCAGTGTGAACCGACTCTTAATGTGTAAAAGGTTTTATGCTCAACAATGTGTGGCTTCTTCTTTCAATGATCAATACCAGTTTTTGTGTTGAAGTTGGTGTTTACAGTGACAATGGGTGTTATTTAATAAGGGAAAACCGTCTTGGCACTACAAGTGCACTAGGAGAACCTAGGAGACAACAAAAAGAAACACAAGCAGTAAATCCAAAACAAGATTTTAGCTGATTAAATATAAAATTTATTCCAAATGTGCTGGCAAAGCAATGGCCCCCTACCCGAAAAATAGTCCAAATAACTTTGACAAACTTCACGGGTGCTTTGGGGGGGGGGGGGGGGGGGGAAGCTAGGACGGGCCGCTTCCAGGGCCGTCATTGTTTCCTGAAGTCTAGCCTTAGGCCCAACTGAGGCAACATAATTCGGATTATTTTGTTTTAAAAAGTTGTACAGGATGCAGCAAGATAACACAATGTGATAAAGTTTGTACTCCGCCATATTTATGGCCGTTTGAAACAGGTGGAACCGGCTGGCCAGGATCCCAAACGTGTTCTCCACGACTCTTCTGGCTTTGGCCAGCCAGTAATTAAAAACCCTCTTCTCCGGGATGAGGGTCCTCCAGGGGAATGGCCTCATGACATGGTTACCCAGAACGAATGCCTCATCTGCGATGAAGACAAATGGCAGTCCTTCGACGTTCTCCTCCTGGGGTGGCAATCCCAAGCCACCACTCTCGAGACATCTGGGCAAATACTCTTCCATCCGACATCCGGCCATTCCTTCCCAGGTCCACATACAGAAACTCGTATGTCACTGACACCACGCCATCAACATGATACTATGAAACCCCTTATAGTTAAAATAGTTGACCTCAAATGGGTTGGTGGGATGATGTGGACGTGCTTCCCATCAATTGCCCCTCCGCAGTTAGGAAAATCCCACCACTGGGCAAATTGGGAAGCCACAGTCTGTCATTCCTGTGGCGTTGAAGGAAACCGTGGAGTCAAACAAGAAAAATCAAATTAAAAATTTTGCACATAAACATTGCAAGCAGATTAGACACACAAACATTCTTGGACAACATCAGTATAACATTTATTGCAAAAAGTATTTAATGGCTAAAATAAAAGTCCCACTTATCAGATTCCTCCCCCCCCCCTCTGATGGCCAGTTGGAAATATTTTGGGGGGGGGGGGGGGGTCGGGTTATGTTTTGGACAGGTAACCCTCTCCACTTAGTAATGGAGTAGCAAAGTAATGTGTGTTACTTTGGCCAGCCCCTCCTTAATTACACTATTGGCAGCCCACTGGACAAGTAAGAAATGGCATAATAAAACCAAAAAATAAAAAAAATGGAAGCTCATTTTTAGATTCTGCAATGACCTATCAAGATAATAGGAGAACAAAACTTTAAACAGTACTATTTGAAAGTATTCAGGCAGGCCCTTGCACTACATGCTTTGGTGAATTCATCCATAAATATGACCACAAAAGTAGGAATAATGTGTATGGGTTTGGCAAGGTCAGCAGATAGAGCAGATGGATTGGTATCAGCTGACTTAGCGGTTGGGGGAGAGGAAGGATTCTAAATGATTTTGGACCAAAAAAAAAAAGCATCTGGCACTCTGCATGAATTTAAGGGCAACAATAACATTTGTACACATTTTAGGTTAGCTAGGAGAGCATGCTGGGGAGGTTAGTGAAGGCATATATGCATGAAGGACCAAAAAAGGAGCATTAAAAAAATCCAACATGCATGAAGGGGACATTCACAGCATATTACAATCATGGTAAGTATGGAATGATGAAATAAATACAATACAGTAGCAAACATTAAATACATAGAATGTGATGTTAAAGGAGAAAACTTACTTTCATATAGTCCTTCTGCAGGACCTGAATGATGGTAGAACAGGTCTCAGGAATAATGATCCCCAGAGCCTGGGGGGAGATGCCTGTAGAGAACTTGAGGCCCTGTAGGCTTCTCCCAGTCACCAAGTCCCGCAACGTGGCGACTAGCCTCTGCTCCGGAGTGATGGCTTGCCTCATGCAGGTATCCTGCCTGCTGATATAAGGGGTCAGCAAAGCCAACAGACGGCAAAAAATTGGATCCGTCATCCTGAGAAAATTCCTGAAATCATCAGGGTTATTCTCGCGGATCTCACACAGCAAAGGCATGTGCGAGAATTGGTCATGCTGGAGCAACCAATTCTTTGTCTGTGAACTCCTCCTCACCCCGTTCATGGACTGGGCTTGTATCAAAGCTAGAAGCCCAACACCAAGCCCCCGCACAGCATGACAAGCATGTACCCGCAACATGGCTGGTCAGAACAAACTAAACTGAAAAACAGCAAGGCCTGAAAGAACGTGTTGAAAATCAGAAACGAGCAGACAAGAACGCACTGAAAATCAAATATGGTACTACTATAAATAGCATGCACTGATAAACAAATGCAAACTGACTACATGCACTGAAAACCAGATACGAACTAACAAGCATAAACTGAAGAGCAGTAACAATCTTAAAAGCACGGAAGCTGAAAAGCACATATCACCTCTCACCAAACTTCTACTAACACGAGATAAACACGAGATTAGCAGAAGAAGCCCAAAGGGTGGCACACTGGCTGTAGAATTTCCCTTTTATAATCCCATCATACATGGTGTACGTAACCGCGTTCTTGGCGATCGAAATTTGGTGTGACCGTGTGTAGGCAAGACAGCTTGAGCGGAATTCCGTCGGGAAAACCATCAGAGCTTTTTCCGACCATAATTCCATAAATCCAAATGCGGCATAAGACCCCTTTCACACTGGAGAGTTGTGGGCAGTAGCAGTAAACCGCTGCTAGTTTTAGAGGTCCTTTACCACTGTTATAGCGGTGTGCTTTTAACCCCTGCTAGCGGCCGAGGAAAGGGTTAAAAGCGCCTGTGTTGCGGGGCTGCCAAAGTGCTTTGCAGGTGCTACGGCAGCGATGCCCATTCATTTCAATGGGCAGGGCGTTTTAGGAGCGGTGTATACACCGCTCCCGTACCATCCCAAAGATGCTGCTAGCAAGACTTTTTTTCCCATCCTGAAAGCCAGAGTGCTAAAATGCCTGAAAAGCAACCCAGTGTGAAAGGGGTGAAAGGGGTCTTAGAAATGCATTTAGAGGGAAAAAAGCCACTAATAACCAGACTCAAGCACTGTTTCTATTGAATGATAATGTTCTTTGAGGCAATAATGTAATCAAGTGTAATGAACTTTAGAGGTGAATATTGCATTGAATTTACCTTAATGTTTACATTGTAAAAGAGATGAAGATAAGTTGTGGTAGGATGCTTAACCAGTAAACAAAAATATTAGAGCTAAACTCCAGACTAAGATGAAATACAGTACATATACATCAGTGCTGCTTTACCAGCCAAAGGATTTGTATTTCCACCCATCTAAGACATGGGGAGAAGTGTAACTAGAACCTTCAGTGCCCTGGTGCAAGAAACCATGAAGGACCCCCATTCAAAAAAGCATGATTTTGATTTTTTTCTTCTATATTTAAAAACAGTAATACATTTCTGTTTCCAATTTAAACTTGGCTTAAAGCGGGAGTAAACCCAGTTTCAAAAAACACTTACATTCCCGGCATGCCGGAAATGCTAACTTTGACATTGGTTGTGCTCTCAACCAAACTTTCAAACCATCCAATGGCTGGTGTCATAACTGATCACATGTGCAGCATTATGGCAGTTGAAGAATTATTAAGAGGCCAAGATAGCAGCTTCCTTGACTGAAAACGATTTAAGGACAATGTTGGATTTATCGACGATGGCACGCACAAGGACCTGAGTAGGGCCCTTGCCGTTGAACCGGAGGCCCATGCCAATGGTCCCAGGTCCCTTCCTACTGGTCCTGGGGGTCTTTCCATTGGTCCTGGAGCCCTTCCCTCTAGCCCCAGAGCCCTTCCCTCGGCTCCCGGGCCATTTTCTCTGAGCCCAGAGCCCTTCCTACTGATCTCGGGCCCTTTACTCTTGTTGCAGGGCCCTTTATTTTGGTCTCACAGCGGAACCCTTTTACATGTTCTGCAGTGGGCCCCCTTCCTGTCGTCTGGGTCCCCCCCCCCACAGTAGGGAAAAGCCAGGGCCCAGCAAATGCAACCATTGCGACCCTGATAGTTACACAACTGCTGGGTGGGGAGGCGATCTGATCTTTCTGTGTTGCAGTTTCACTTTTATTTACAAATACCCAATTCCCAATGACAAGAAAATAAATAGGTAATAGCACACAGATGGGCTCATCACTCTGTCAATTGGCTGCCCCCCCCTGTCAGCATGCTTTCTGCACTATAGTGGAACTGATTCACTTATTGTGCTTCTTCTCCCTTCTCCTTCTGAGTTTTAATGTACAGGGACTGCAGGGAGTTACCTGCGTATACCAAGTAAAATAAAGTAAAATTACATTCGCATAAAATTCGCAATTCGCAACAAAATAAAATTCGCAATTCGCAACAAAATAAAAAATAAATAAAAAATAAAATAAAAATTTTTTATCTGCCTGGGGTTCAGCTTGAACACTTTAGTTATTGTCTTTCCAACCATTCCTCCTTATATGATACACAGTAGCACATTATAGTTGGCATTGTAAGGATATGGTGCCCCTGATTGCACCCACTACAGCCTGCTTAATAGGACAAAGTAGCAGATGATGAGTTTTTTTTATCAATATATGTCTGTTCAAGATTATTGATAGAGTCTGTGGTGAGTTGAGACTACAGTGTATGTATATTTTGGACGGCACCTTACCTCCTCCTGATTACAAAATTGGGGATATTCTGGATATAGAAACAAGAGTCCAAGTGCGATCTAAAACTACACTGTATCTGTTGACACAGTATTTGAGTTTTTTTGTTTGTATGACAAAGATGTGAAAATGGTGTAGAATCTGACAGAGTTTGATAGTAGTGGTGACATTCAAACTTAAAGCTTGGATATCACTCTTGGATGTTAGTCTTCTTGAATGGTTGTCACTAAAGATAGGGTGGTTTACTGTATTAGACATGATTAATGTTAGAGTTTTGGCAGCGATATCTATTGTATAGAAGTCTATACCAGGGTTAGCAATTGTGAAATATGAAGGAGGAAGCGCTGTGGCCAGAGCACCTTCTTCAACATGTTTGCTGTGTTCTCCACATGGCTTCTTGCAAACTGCAAAACAGGACATTTTATGGATTTATTTTAACAATGGCTTTCTTCTTGCCATAAAGGCCAGATTTGTGGAGTGCATGACTAATCGTTGTCCTGTTGACAGATTCTCCCACCTTTGCTGTGGATCTCTGCAGCTCCTCCAGAGTTAATATGGGCCTCTTGTCTGCTTCTCAGAGTAATGCTCTTCCTGTCAGTTTAGGTGGACGGCCATGTCTTGGTAGGTTTGCAGTTGTGCCATACTCTACATTTTTGGATGATGAATTGAACAGGTCTCTGTGAGATGTTTAAAGGTTCTCTAACAAACCCTTGAGGGCTTCACAGAACAGCTGTATTTATACTGAGATTAAATTACACACAGGTGGACTCTATTTACTAATTTGGTCACTTCTGAAGGCAGTTGGGTCCCCCAGATTTTAGTTAGGGGTATCAGAGTAAAGGGTCTGAATATAAATCCACGCCACACTTTTCTGATATTTATTTTTAAAAAATGTTGAAAACCATTTATAGTTTTAATTCCACTTCACAATTATGTGCCAATTTTTGTTGGTCTATCACATGAAATCCCAATAAAATACATTTATGTTTTTTGTTGTAACATGCCAAAATTGGAAAATTTCAAGGGGTATGAATACTTTTTCAAGGCACTGTATATCTGCTGTCTTCAGCTTTATGTATCCTTTAGAAAGTGCACATCGTGTTACAGATTTTCTCTTACTGTTCAGCAGTGGAAGTGGAATATTGGCATACAGTCAAGACAGCTGAGTGGACGAAAGGCACACACTCCCACTCCACACTCCGCGAACCCTACTGTGCATGCGAGACACCCCACTCCTTTCTCCTCCTGGCCCGGCGACAGGGAGAGGAGGAGGGAGCCCTGTGGTGATGTCACGGGCTGCGGCCCGGACTCCTGGGAGTCTGAATACCTGGTATCCTGCCTCGCCCCCCCCCCCCCCCGAAAGGTGGCAATTGTGAGACCGGAGGAGGGGGAGAGGAGACAAATGAGTGGAAGTTCCACTTTTGGGTGCAACTCCGTTTTAAGAGATTTTCTTGATCCTACAGAAAATAGATTTCTGAGATTTACATAGGACAATATGCCTTGGAACTGTGGACACATGTTTCTTCATATATACTTTCTATGAGGGAGCCATACATACACCTGATGTAACTGCTCTTTTACACTCACATTAAGCACAAAGAACTGAACAATATTCAACATTGCAGTTCTAGAAAGGTATATAATAACTCTGAAATGTATTAGCTCGGTATACTGAGGGGCTGATTTACTAAATAGTTATTATTCATGCTGGTCTGTGTTTAATACCCAATCAAGTTCTGAAAAAAAAAATCAATGAACTTCATTGAACTTGACAGGGTATTTGAGATGAATGCAGGCTAGCTGGAAATTGTACTACTTTAAATTGTATGTAAACCCACTCTCATCCTAAACTACTGCAATATGGGTTATCTAGACGGATATACATGCCTCCTGCATGTATACTTATCTGTCAAATGTCTCCCCTCTGTCTACCATGAGGCCCAAAAAACTACAGATTTTGTGGGTGGGTCTATTTTCCAGGGCTCAGTGGGTGGAGTCGTGATGTCAATAGACTCCCCGTCCACCTCTACACTCCTCTTATCAACATGCATTTTCTTCTGTGTATTTCTTACACTGAACTTCTGCTATGATCACAAACATCCAGTCCAAACCCAGAAAAGTCCCCACATGACTTCAGCGTGCCAAATCATGCTGAGGTGTGGAACAGCCAATCCTTGCAGAGCAGCAGAAGAAAGGAGTGGGGGGGGAATTAAAAAATAATGCATGTCTCTTAGGCTAGTGCATGAGATATGTAAATTACCTGTCACTCACAGCAAGGGGGAGGATTTGACAAAGTTTTTCTCTGTCAAGATTTATCTCACTGAACAATAAAAGAGGATTGCTCAGAGCTGGATTAACTCTTTGCGGCAAGACTGGGCTCAAATGATAGGAAATCTTATACTCTACATTATGACGTGTGTGTGTGTGTGTGTGTGTGTGTGTGTGGGACCTTAGACTGCAAGTGCCTTGAGGGTAGGGAATGATGTGGATGTGCAGTATGTAAATTTCTGGCGCTATAAACACTAAATACCTGTATTAAATAAAAATATACCAACACGGTTGTGTAGTGTGGTTACCTATAATCAGCCCTACCTATTGTACAATTTACCCAAGAGGGATCTATGTACTTTTCATGTATTAAAAAAATATTGTGAGCCTTAAACTGGAAATTTACTGGAAACATACATTTCATATTAATAATAATGCCGCTGGATCACTTTCAGGAGCTGTTATCTCCACTCCTCCCACTGCCCATCGGTTTTAATCCTGGACTTACCTTTTTTACCGGTGAGCCTGGGAAACGATCCGATAGTTTGAGCAGCTGGCCATAGAGGTGAACAGAGACCAGATATTCTCTGATCACCTCTATGATCTTGGAGGGCCGGAACAACGTCATGGCGTCACTTCCGGGCTAGGGCGGAAGTAAACAATTTTTTTTTTATTTTTAATTTTTTTTAAGCAAAAGATCATTTTTTTTATCGTTTGCTTTTAAAGGTAGAAGAGAGATTTGGGGTCTTATAGACCCCAGGTCTCTCCATAAAGAGGACCTGTCATCCCTTTTTTCTATTACAAGGATGTTTACATAAAAAAAAAAAAAAAAAAAAAAAATGAAAGGGACAGTGTTAAAAAAAATTAAAATAAAAAAAAACTGAAATAAGATAGATAAGAAAAAATAATTTTAAGTGTCCTCATCCATCCATGCTCGCACACCAAAGCAAACTCATACGTAAGTTGCGCACACATATGTAAACGATGTTCGCACCACACATGTGAGGTATCACCATGATCAATAATTCTAGCAGTAGACCTCCTCTGTAAATCTAAAAAGGTAATCTGTACAAAATGTTAAAGTCCCCTATGGAGAATTTTAGGTATCATAGTTTGTCGCCATTCTACAAGCGCGCACAATTTTAAAGAGTGACATGCTAGGTATCTATTTTCTCAGCATAACACCATCTTTTATATTTTGACAAAAATTTATTAATACATTGTGGGTTTTTTTTTTTTTTATTCTTTATTTCTTTGCAAGAATACAAAACATAAGTTGTTAATAATAATTACATATAAGAAATACTTTCTGGTAACCAAATATTCCATTAAACATCATCAATAAAATACAACATAATATATTCCTGCCATTTTTATAAACAAAACAAAACAAGTGTTTTTTTTTGTTTTTTTTTATATATTGCAGTTTATTTTTTCACAAAAAAATTGCGTTTGCATAACCGCTACGCAAATACCGTATAACATAAAAAAAATATTCTCTATTCTTATTCTCTAGGATCTCCGCTAAAAAAAAAAAAAATAGAGATACAGATAGAGATTTCAGTTCAGGTCCAGCTGTGAGTTTTTTAGGCTGACCTGAACGGACTCTCCATATAGTTCTATGAAACGACAGGTAGGGATGGCCTTGCGGTTCACGGCGAACTTTGCTTAATCGCGATTCGCCAAACTGGCGGACTTCTGACGCTGTTCACGCGGCGGACATATGCGTTTACATTGTGAAAGAACTTTGACCCATGATGACCCCTTATAAATAGACCTGATCTGGCGGCCATTTTACATTCTGTCTTTTGTCAGTGTAGGGACAGGACGCTGTGTGGAGAAGGGACAGTCAGTTTAATCACTAGCTATTACTATTAGGTCCACAAAAGTCCTTTTAAGGACTGGTATAGGTGTACAGTATATAGGGTTGTTATACACTTAGAATATACTTTCTTTCAAAGCTACAAAGTATATTCTGGTGCACTGCTGCTGACTGCTGTGCTGCTGATTGCTGAGTGCACTGCTGACTGATTCTGCAGCTGTCTTTTGCTAGTGTAGGGACAGGACGCTGTGTGGAGCAGGGACAATCAGTTTAATCACTAGCTATTACTATTAGGTCCAAAAAGGTCCTTTTAAGGACTGGTATAGGTGTACAGAATATAGGGTCGTGTAATACACTTAGAATATACTTTCTTTCAGGTATATAGGGAGGCCTGGAAATGCAGACTATAAGCCGAAGTGAGGGCTGGGCATGACAAATGTCAGGGTAAAAGGAAGGAAGGGGTTAACGGCAAAAGGAAGAGAGAAGGGGGCAGAACTACGAAAAGAATGGGAGAGGGGTGGAGCACTATAAAAGGAGGGGGAGGAGCTGGGAAAGCAAGCGTGGGGACAGAGCAGGAGAAAGTTGAGGAGAGGATGGACGGATGGACATTATACAGTTTGGGCTCTGTTTTGTGAATTTTTCCATGGCGGACATTGCGGAGCTGTTCGAGCGGCTGCAGGCGGCAGCTGCATTCAGGGGGACAGACTGGCTACAAGGCCAGATAGCGGCCATTGCGCGGGAGGCGGAGGAGGGCCACCAGCGGGGGGGGAAGTCACTCCACGCACTAGGAGGTCATGGCCTCCAGAGCACTTTTCCCCAGGTCCCTCCACCAGAGCCCAGCGCCCTCCTAGGAGCCCGGTCATGGACCCGCCGCCCCCCCGGCCAAACGGTCGGCTGCTGCAGTGCCAGGGGGGTCCAGGCGGAATCCTCATCATTGGCAGGTCTCAGGGAGCGGGGTTTTAGGCACAGATGACGCCCGCTCCCCACCTATGGGGGCAGATTTGAGAGGGAGGACGGTTCCCCCTACCATGGCAGTGGCTCCAGCGCAGGAGGAGACCCGGCGGAGGAGGAGCAGCGTCCCGCCTGCGCGGCAGCCACCAGTCGCTGCGGGCAGGTCCTCTGGGACAGATGGGAGAAGCACAGCAAGGGAGGGCAGAGAGAGACCGAGGGGGCCCGTGCGGGGGCAGATGGCAGCATCCACATGCAGCGGCACCGGGAGAGCTACGCCAAGACGGGAGGTCACGGCCGCCGGGCGCACGCCACCTGGGGGGCTGCTTACGCCTATGCTACCTACGGCAGAAGTGCGTTCGGAAGGGGAGCTGTCGGTCTCTGATGAGGAGGTCCTAGGAGGCGAAGATGCGGCGGGAGCATCCGGAGTGGCGGCTGCAGGGACCAGACCCAGACAGCCAGGTAAGACGTTACAATTATCTCCTACTGTTTTAAATGCTGCATTGTGTAGAATTCTTGATGGGGAGGTTGGGGATACCACTAGTACTGCGGGTGGGGGTATGGGGGAGGTGGTTTCCGTGGGGGGCGGGCAATCTGCCCACCGCCGGCGGAACACAGGAGCCTTTTCAAGCATTGTTGGGGGGGCTGAAGGACTTAATACAACACTTTGCGGACAACACCGCGGGGTGCCTCCGCAGGTGGCGCCGTGGGTTGGGCAGACGGAACGGTCGGGGATGGGGTCGGCAC
Organism: Lithobates pipiens; assembly: GCF_037356315.1. Lineage (NCBI taxonomy): Eukaryota > Metazoa > Chordata > Amphibia > Anura > Ranidae > Lithobates > Lithobates pipiens. Next base: position 81,039,767 of record NW_027507686.1, on the reverse strand, counting down.
AGGGGTCATGTTCATCGCAGGAGCTGGGGGCGTCACGAGGGGAGCAGCCTACTGGGGGGCTCAGCCACCTGCTATCACACAGGCGCCGGCGGGCGGGCAGCAGGTGAAACCGGTGCCGGGGGTCTCGACAGGGGTGACCGGCTCGGTGGGTAGGCCCGGAGGGGAAAAGACGGCGGACACCGCGAAGTGCGAAGTCTATGTATGCTACGAGGGACCGTTGGGGGCACATCTGAAGCAGGCGGTGCAGGACAAGATCGGGAAGGGTGAGTATGTGGAAATATTTTCCCTGCTGCCCCTCGAGAAGTTCAACCTGGACAAGGTCAAGCCCAACGATTCTAAAAAGGACGACGAGGAGAAGAGGAGGTATCGGCTGATACCTTGGACGTTCACGAATTGGCTGCAGGCTTTCGCTATCATGGCCAGCGTGATCGGTGAGAAGGCCCCAAAACACTGCTCGGCACTGTTCTGTTATATGGACGCCATTGGGGAGGCTCATAGGGTGTACAGGGGTACTGCATGGCTGCGCTATGACGAACAGTTCAGGCAGTGGGGAGCGGTTCGTCTGGATATCAGGTGGGACCATAAGGATATCAGCCTTTGGATGCACTTGATGTCGTCGGCGAGGACCCCAACGCAGTTTTTTCAGGGGGAGCTGGGGGAACTCCCACCTCTGGACTTCTGGACGGAAAAAAATGGGGGGTCTGCTGGCAGTTCAACAAAGGGTCCTGCAAATTTGGGGGGTCCTGTCGTTTTAGGCACGAGGGCTCCGGGTGCGGGCGCAATCATGCACTGTCCCAGTGTTTTAAAAAAGGCAAGCGTGTCGGCGATCCTGCATTCAAGAGGGACAACCCCGGTGAGGGTGGAAAAGATGCGGCCTTTCCTAAGTAGGTACCCAGACAGGGAGGCTGCGCGGGTACTTGGGGACAGGTTTTCAGTGGGTTTTAGGATACCATGTGCCTTGGCGGTGGTTCCGCCGATGGCACGGAACTTGTTGTCCGCTCTGCGGAATCTGGGGGTGGTTTTGGAGAAATTGACGAAGGAGGTGGCCTTGGGGAGGATGTGCAGCCCTTTCTCCGAGTGGCCGTTACCGGATTTGGTAGTGTCGCCGTTGGGGGTGGTGCCTAAGAAGGAGCCTAATAAGTTCCGGCTTATTCATCACCTCTCCTTTCCAAAAGGAGGATCTGTGAATGGTGCCATAGCTCCAGAGGCCTGCACAGTGTCATACACGTCCTTTGACGCTGCGGTAGGCTGGGTTCGTGATTACGGGCAGGGGGCGCTCATGGCAAAATTGGACATCGAGTCAGCGTTCAGGTTGTTGCTGGTGCACCCGGAGAGCTTTCGCCTGTTGGGGTGCTGTTGGCAAGAATGTTTTTAGGTGGACCGATGTTTGCCTATGGGCTGTTCCGTTTCCTGTGCCTTGTTTGAGCTATTCAGCTCATTCCTGGAAGGGTAATGCGGGGCGTGTCTGGCTGGGTTTCAGTTATCCATTACCTGGACGACTTTTTTGTGGTAGGCCCCCCGGCTTCCAATGTGTGTGCGATCCTTTTGGCCACATTACAACACATTGCCGAAAAATTTGGGGTCCCACTGGCGGCGGACAAGACAGAGGGGCCCGTGACGGTGCTGAGTTTTTTGGAAATTGAAATTGACACGGTCACCATGGAGTGCCGGTTGCTGAGGGACAAGGTGGACGGGCTTAAGGTGGAGATTTGGGAGATGGTGGGGCTGCAGAAAGTTCAACTGTGCAAGTTGCAGTCGGTTTTGGGGAAGTTGAACTTTGGTTGCCACATCATCCCGATGGAACGGGTGTTTTGCCGATGGCTGTCAGCGGCCACGGCGGGGATGCAGGTGCCCACCACCCAGGGAGCATAGGGAAGACTTGGGGGTGTAGCATGCATTTATGGAGACACAACGGACGATCGGTCTGGATGACGGGGCCAGTAAGTAACTGCGACCTGGAGCTGGTGACGGACACAGCGGGGTCGACGGGCTACGGGGCTTTTTTCCAGGGTCAGTGGAGTGCGGAGGCCTGGCGGCGGTCGTGGGTGGAGGCGGGTTTCACACGAAACTTGGTTCTGCTGGAGCTGTTTCCGATTGTGCTGGCGGTGGAATTATGGGGAACGGCGTGTAGTGATCGGAAGATCAGGTTACACTGCGATAACATGGGGGTGGTGCAGGTGATTAATTGGGTGTCAGCGTCCTTGCTACCGGTGGTCAGGCTGCTGCCCCACCTAGTGTTGAGGTGCCTGCAGAAGAACATTTTTATGTATGCCGTTCATATTCCGGGAGTGGACAATAACGTGGCCGATGCTTTGTCATGATTTCAGTGGCAGAGATTTCGGGCCTTGGCTCCAGCCGCGGTGGCGGCGAGAGAGATCCCCTGCCCGGGGTGGCTGTGGGAGATTGCTTTGGAGTCATCGCAGGATGGCTCAGGAGGAGGGTGAGCGGGACTACCTGGTTGGCATACAGTAAAGTGTGGCGGGAATGGATGGCCTTTACACGGCTGGCGGACGCCGAGCTGGGGGGGGGCAGAGTGGGGTTTGTTGGTGTTGTATTTCGTATCTAGGCAGATGGAACGGTTGGGGTCCATTTTGTCAATTGAGCGCAAGTTAGCAGCATTGGCCTTTTGGTTTAAACTGCGGGGCAAGGAGGACGTTACGAAGGGATTCTGGGGGAACTAGGCCTTGAAGGGGTACCGGAAGGGTAACCCACAGAAGGACGGGAGGAGACCAGTGACTTTTGCTATACTGCAGGCCATCTGCGAACAATTGGGTGGGTTATGCGTGTCGAGTTACGAAGGAGCAGCTTTTCCGCCAGCGTTTTCACTAGCGTTTTTCGGAGCGTTTCAGATGGGGGAGTTGGTTAGTCCGGCAAAAAGGGTTGGGGGGGTTTGCTGGGACAGGATGTGGTGTTAAGGGCGGATAGGGTGATGTTGAAGCTCCACAGGTCTAAGACGGATAAACGGGGCAAAGGGGGTGGATATCTGGTTGCATGCGTTGCCGGGCTCGGTGAGGGTGATTTCGGACTTCCTGGCGGTCAGACCTGGGGGGGATGGCCCATTGCTGGTGCACGGGGATGGGACGTTCTTGTCCAGGTTTCAATTCGTGGCAGTTTTTAGGAAGTGTCTGCAGGCGAAGGGGGTTTGATAAGTCGCAACATTGCTTCACACTCCTTCCGCATTGGGGAGGCCACTGAGGCCGCCAGGTGTGGGTTGGATGAGGCAGCAGTGAAAAGGATCGGGAGTCCAGGCGTTTTAGGTCGTATGTTCGGCCTCACTTGGTGTAGTTTGGGTTTTTCTCGGAACGGGATGAGGTTGGGTTTGTAATGCTGGAGTCTTTCCTTTAGAAAAAAACAAACAACAAAAAATAAAAATAAAAATAAAAAAAAGGTAAGACGGGGGAGTTGATTCTGTTCAGTTTTTGTTCTGTCATTTCAGATGGAGGTCAACCACGCCTCGTTTGGATCCTAGGGCACTCATACGTCTTTTGGGGCGCCAGGAGAGCGGATGTCAGGCCAGAGGGAAGGCAGCTGGGGATTTCCCGTAGTGAGGCATGGATTAGGTGGTTGGGGATCCCGGGTATGAAATGGAGCAGGGTGGTGCTGTAAATACACCGGTACGCCAGCCTGGATAGGCCCCCGGATGTGTTGGTGCTCCATGTGGGGGGTAATGACTTGGGTGTTCGATCTACAAGGGACCTGATTGCAGACGTAAAATTCGATTTTTTGCTGCTTCGCAGGGATTTTTTCGGGAATGGTGCTGGTATGGTCTGACATGGTGGCACGTACGGATCGTGGCGGATGGCCCGGTCTGTAGGCAGACTCAATAAGGCCTGCATAAAAGTTAACAAGGCCTTGGGGAGGTTTGTAAAAAGGAATGGGGATCTGGTGGTGCGGCACACGTTGTTGGAGGTTAATGTGGGGATGTACCTGAGGGGTGATGGGGCGCACCTCACAGCAGTTTGGATTGATGTGTGGGCATTGGGTCTGCAAGATGGGATTGAACAGGCCCTGCGGGTGTGGAGGGGCCCTTAAGGATAAGGTGGTCATCCTTGCGGGCTGTGGCGGGTCTTTTGGTCTTTGATGGGGCAGGAAAACTGATGTGATGGAAGTGTGGGGGGGCTCATAGGTGGTATGTGCCCCCCTTTTGTGTATCCCAGTGGAAGGGTAGGCTGGAATACGGGATTGGTGGCACTGCCGGAAAGGGGGTTGTTTCCGGGCTGATAAACGGCCGGAGGCCTGGTATGGTAAAGTTTTGGTCCCGCGGTGTACTGGTGGAGAGTGTCAAGTAAAAGGTGGAAAAACCGAGGTACCGTCAAAGACCAAAATGACTGGGAGTTAAAAATTGCCGTTGCTGATTAGTGTTGTATATATAGTTAATAAAGTTATTTGAGTTGGTTTGAAGATTTGTTAATAAAGGCTGCTATGGCCATTTACACTCCAAACTCTGGTGTGGTCTATTTATTGGGAAAAGGGGGAAAGCAATAAGGTAAGGGGGGGAGGGGGCCAAGGGTAAAGGGGGTATACGGGGAGAGAGTGATATCCTGAATACATTGGTCATGTGCACTGCTGACTGCTGTGCTGCTGAGTGCTTGCTGACCGATTCTGCAGCTGTCTTTTATCAGTGTAGAGAGGGACAGTTTGGTGTTTGAAGCAGGGAAACTCTGCAAATCACTAGCTACTAGGTCCACAAAGGTCCTTTTAAGCAGTGGTCATCAACCCTGTCCTCAGGGACCACCAACAGGCCAGATTTGCAAGATAACTGAAATACATCCCAGGTGATATCATTTGCTGCTCAGTGATTGCAGTATTCTAGTCTGCATCTCCCCAAGTTAATATGTAAAACCTGGCCTGAGGACAGGGTTGATGACCACTGCTTTTAAGGACTGGTATAGGTGTACAGTATATAGAGTTGTACACGTATAATATACTTTCTTTCAAATATAGAAAACATATTATACTTGACTGCTGAGCTGAGTGCTGACCGATTCTGCAGCTGTCTTTTATCAGTGTAGAGACTGAGGGACAGTCTGCAAATCACTAGCTACTAGGTCCACAAGGGTCCTTTTAAGGACTGGTATAGGTGTACAGTATATAGGGCTGTACACGTATAATATACTTTCTTTCAAATATAGAAAGCATATTATACTTGACTGCTGTGCTGCTGAGCTGATTGCTGACCGATTCTGCAGCTGTCTTTTATCAGTGTAGGGACTGAGGGACAGTTTGGTGTTTGGAGCAGGGACAGTCTGCAAATCACTAGCTACTAGGTTCACAAAGGTCCTTTTATAGGTGTACAGTATATAGGGTTGTACACGTATAATATACTTTCTTTCAAATATAGAAAGCATATATAGTGCACTGCACTGCTGTGCTGCTGACCGATTCTGCAGCTGTTGTTTCTCAGTGTAGGGAGGGACAGTTTGGTTTTTGGAGCAGGGACAGTCTGTAACTCACTAGCTATCTACTATTTGGTCCACAAAGGTCCTTTTAAGGACTGGTATGTGTGTAGTATTTGGTGTGCAGTATATAGGGGTGTAATACACGTATAAAATACTTCCACATGTAGAAAGCATAGTATAGTGCATTTCCACTGTGCAGCATTGTGACTGCTGAGCGGTTCTGCAGCGATACTACAAAGAGTGACAAACGCAATTTAAAAAAAAGTATTATAACTGGTGTGATAGACCAGTGGCCCCCAAAAACGACAGATTGAAGTGGGGTGTTATATACCTTCTTTCACGTACATACTGCACTTCTCTAGAGACTTTTGTCACAGGGTCATTTAAAAAATGACAGGCAGAGGAAGAGGCAGGCCCTTCTGCAGGGGTGGTAGGGGTAGGGCAGGAGCAACAGTCTCGAGCCAAAGTGGCAAATTGCAGAAGGTGCGTGCGATTACGTCAAAGGAGGCACCAGACTTGGTTGAGTGGCTCACTCGGCCTTACTCTTCTGTACCCTCCTCATCCTCTCGATCTGCACCCTCTTCACTCTCTGCTGTGTGCACCCCCAAAGACACTACCACCAACACCACCACCACCATATACCTTCCGCTTGAATCACAGGAATTATTTTCCGATCCATCACAAGACATTTCCGATGCGCAGCCATTCTTGGCATTGGAGCAGGAAGAGGAGGTAGCAACAACCGCCACTCAGCAGTCTGACGACAGTACCCAGATCAGCTCAAGGATGTTGGTCCCTGCTGTTGCTGCCTACTCCGAGATCTCTAATTATAGTGGTGGGGAAGGTGACGTTGATGATAACGTGTCTAGTGATGTCACGTGGGTGCCCACAAGAGAGGAAGAGGAGGGGAGTTCAGAGGGTGATATGGACCAGCAGATAGAGAGGAGAAGCAGGCGGAACTTAGATTGCACAGGAGGGACAAAGCAGACTGCTAATGTATCAGGAGTGAGGCATCAACCATGTACGGTCACATCTGGCGCTCCCAGGACACCGACACATGGCTCCGTAGTGTGGGCTTTTTTTAACATGTCCGCTGCTGACAATAGTGTTGCCATCTGCAATCTTTGCAGTCAACGCATAAGTCGCGGTAAGCCCAACACTCACCTAGGGACGACCGCCTTAAGAAGGCACATGAGCTGCCATCACCAGTCCAGTGGGAGCAACGGAACCCACAAAGCCACACTCCAGGCTCTCACCGTCCAGCCTCGTCTTCTACTTCTCCTTCTCCTCTCTCCTCACAATTGTCCTCCACTCCACCTTCCATCATGCCGTCCTCACGTTTTTCTGTAAAAAGGCAGGCTTCCATGGGCCAAATGTTCAAGCGTAAAAAAATTATGACGCGGGATAACCCTCTTGCCCAACGGTTGACGACTGGCTTGTCAGAACTGATAGCCCGCCAACTACTGCCATATAAACTGGTAGACTCAGAGGCCTTTCGAAAATTTGTGGCCATTGGAACACCACAATGGAAGGTCCCAGGAAGGAAGTATTTCTCACAGAAAGGCATCCCAGAGCTATATGGCCATGTTCAGTGGCAAGTGAATGTATCTCTGGCACACAGTGTCAGTGCTCAGATACATCTGACCACAGACACGTGGTCTAGCAAACACGGGCAGGGAAGGTATATAACTTTTACTGCTCACTGGGTGAACCTTCTATACCGTCAAGCATGTAACCTGTGGCGCCCGTGTAGATTTGGTTTTACCGCCACGGATTGCATGCAGACCTGCCTCTTCTTCTCCTCCTCCATCCTCCTCCCTCTCCTCCTCGGCTGACTCCTCCTTTTCCACTGCTAGCGTCTCTTCCGCTGCGCCGCCCAAGATCCCCAGAACCTATTTGACATGCCAGTTGAGACGTTGCCATGCTGTGCTGCGTCTGTTGTCCCTGGAAGCCAAGAGCCACACTGGCCCTGCACTCCTTTCAGCTTTGCGTTAACAGGCAGATCAGTGGCTAACGCCGCTCAATTTGACAGTTGGTAAAGTGGTGTGTGACAATGGTGCCAATCTGCTTAGCGCATTGAAACAGGGCAAAATTACACACGTGCCATGCATGGCACACGTCTTAAAATTGGTTGTGCAGCAATTCATTGTCAAATACCCTGGGGTCCAGGACATCTTGCGGCAGGCAAGGAAAATCGCGGCCCATTTCAGAAGATCTTACATGGCCATGGCTTGCCTTGCTGACATTCAGCTGCAACACAATCTTCCGTTCAGACGTCTTATTTGCGATTGCCCGACGCGATGGAACTCAACCTTCTATATGCTTGATAGGCTGCTCCAGCAGAAACGTGCAGTTAACAACTACCTGTACGAATTCTGCGTCAGAACAGGTTCTGGGGAGCTTGTTTTTTTTTCACCACGCCAGTGGCTGCTCATGCACGACGCATGCAGACTTCTGCGGCCATTTGATGAGATCACCAAACTGGTCAGTCGCAGCCATGGCACCATCAGTGACATGGTACCTTATGCCTTCTTTATGGAGCGTGCATTGCGTTGTGTCATTGATCAAGCCGTGGAGGAGCAGGAGCAGGAAGATGAGGAAGTCGCAATGCTGGATGAATTCCCGGGGGGGGGGGGGGGGGGGCTACTCTATCTGAGACAAGTCAACAACAGGAGTCTGAAGAGGAGTCAGAGGAGGATGGTGCCGGGGCGGATGAGGAGGAGCAAGAACCTGCTTTAAACCTTTCTGGGATCCCTGTTGTTGTGTGTGGATGGGGAGAGGAGAACGAGGAGGACGACATTATCCTGGATGATGAGCAGGATCCAGGCCACCACACCGCTTCCAGTTTAGTGCTAATAGGGGCCTTCATGCTCCAGTGTTTTAACAGGGACCCCCGTATAAAAAACATAAAGGTCAAGGACCAGTACTGGGTGGCAACATACTTAGACCCCGGTACAAACACAAAATTGCGGAAATGTTACCACCGTCACAGAGGGCTGTCAGAATGGAGCACTTCCAGGCCTTGCTTCAAGAAATGCTGCATTCTGCTTTTGCGTGCGCTGGCAGAGGAGGTATTCCCACTCCCAGAGAAAGAGTTGCGGGTACCAATCCAACAGCGCCTGCAAGAAGAGGGCGGTTTGAAGATGTGTTGGTGACTTCTGATATGAGGTCATTCTTTCAGCCGACCCATCGACAGGTGTCATCCGGATCCAGCGTCAGGGAATGCCTAGACCGACAGGTGTCCGACTACATCGGGTTAGCGGTCGATGTGAACGCTCTGAGAAGCGATGAACCCCCTGGACTACTGGGTGGGCAGGTTTGACCTCTGGCCAGAGCTTGCCCAATTTGCAATGGAACTGTTGGCTTGCCCCTCGTCCAGGGTCTTGTCCGAAAGGACGTTCAGCGCAGCATGGGGGATCATGACCGATAATCACACTCGCCTAGCTCACGACAGTGTTGATTACCTCACATTTATAAAAATCAATGAGGCATGGATCTCGGAGGAATTCAACACATGTGACCAGTAGACCATGTATATGCATAACTCTATCAACGATTTATTTAATCAAGCACACTGACCTTTTTTCTACCTTTGGCTCACTTCCTTCCTTCCTTCCTTCCTTGTACAAAGTACACCGTACTATATGCCCGTACCCTCCTGAAGAGGTTGAGCGGTATCATATTTTTGGGTCCCGCAACGAGTTGCTGGTATCAGTGCTGCTGTCAGTGCTCTCTATCTCGGTGCTGGTGTCACTGCTCTCTCTCTATCTCAGTGCTGGTGTGGTGTCAGTGCTCTCTATCTTGGTGCTGCTGTCAGTGCTCTCTATCACGGTGCTGGTGTCAGCGCTCTCTATCACGGTGCTGGTGTGGTGTCAGTGATCTTGTCGGGTCCCTTGAGACCAGGTGACAGATGCACTCTGTAGGAGTCGAAAGTGCACCGCTAGGACACAGGTCTACAGGATCACCAACAGATCCCAATGGGAGCTGGAGCATAGATTCCCCAGGACGTGGAGTCTAAGAGCCAGCAGGTGTTCGCCAGAGCCTCCAGTGGTGAGGATGGACTTCGCTGCAGTCTGGCTCTAGGTCGCGGCCCCTAGGGTCTCACAGCTCACGCTCACAGTAGACTATAGGAGAAGGAAGCAGCAGGCTGGAACGACAAGGATAGTGAGGGGATACGGTAGAGGTCAGGGCAACTAGCAGACAGGAACAACAGAGTACACGCCAAAGGTTCAGGGTCATAGGCAGACAGGGATGGTCAGGGACATGCAAAAGGTCAAGGTCACAAGAAGACAGGAATCGTTGAGAACATGCCAAGGTCGGTAACAGAGTCAAACATAGAGCACACGGCAAGCAGGTACCAGGAAGCCAAACACACAATGAATACACAATGGTTGATTATCCCTGTTGGCTTGCAGTGCACAGGTTAATATAGGGTTCCCTGATAGGGCCTGGGCTGGCCATGCTTAGAGGAGAGGTTATAAAAACCACCAGGTGGAAGTGGCTGGCCTCTTAGTCAGAACACATGAGGGGAGGTAAGCAACCAGAGGAAGATCACTGCATAACCATGACATATCTCTATCTCGGTGCTGGTGTCAGTGCTCTCTATCTTAGTGCTGGTGTCAGTTTCATAGCAAGATCATTTAAAATAGTCTTTACTTGGTTTGGTCGGGGTGATCAGTAGAATATATTTACTATATCAGACTTATAATTCATTTTCTTGCTTATGATTATTTGCAGCTTAAGTTTTTTTAACCTGGAAATAACTCTGTTGTAGCCTCAGCAGTCTCTTTCTGTCTGACTTCTTTGGTGTAAAATGTATTTTCTGACCATTATGTATAGGGGTCATTAGATAGCTGCGGGGTGAAATTCTTCTGAAGGAAAATGTTCATGATAAATGCCTTTTTCATGTGTTAATTATATGAGAATGTTGTCCTTCTTTGAAATGATATTATCAATAGAAATGTTGTCTGTTTCCCAGAAGTCACATATGTATAGTCATGTGGTACAGTGAATGACTATCTTATTGATATAACATTTCTGCTACAACTGTGCTTTGTGGAACAGATTTAATGTGTGGTCTATGGACTAGTCCATAAATGTCACGCTGGAAATACTTTCACCAAAAAAACAGTAATACGCAAGTTCACAGGTAATGTTAATTGTGCAGTTGTAAAAATCGTTTCTTTTAGGTGTCTTTTAGGTGTTCTTTGAGGAGTGGGGTAGAATATCCTTTTCAATGCCTGTATGTCAAATTATATGACAATATGGGATTGGGGCTAAAACTGGAGAGTAAAAAATCTGGTGCAGCTGTGCACAGTAGCCAATCAGCTTCTAACTTCAGTTTGTTCAGTTAAGCTTTGACATGACTAGTGTATGATGATGTATGGTTTTCTAACCTGTTAACCACCCCACTCTTGCATTACTTACCCTTACCTTCCCAGTAAAACACACCGCACCTTCTGGATTAAATGGCCATATGGCCCCTTTATTAACAACCATAACAAAATTCCATAAATTAACTTCCATTTAAATAAATATAGAGGTTCATGAAGGAAGGTATTCTATCACATTGGCTGTACCACCACCACTTCCGCATCCGGCCCCTAGCAGCGATCCCACCAGTTCAGGGACAACTATTGTCACCTTCTTGCCCAATACAGCCCGATGACCGATAGCCCATGATTACCATATAGGGAAGGTACCCATACCAAGATAGGCCCAACCCCCTTCCACAGAATATACTGTATACCTTCCACCATTCAGACCTTTACGAACCAGAGACCCCTGCCACAGGTGCCCACTAGTGACACCTTAGGTGTGGGCGGCCCGCCACAGCCACAAGGCCCGTTGGAGACCTTCCTGGAACCCCAGGAACCACATATCTATGCCCACAGCCGACAAGTAAACCCCATCTCCCCTTAAATACAGGCCAAAGTCTCCTTCTAACTCACAATGGTGAACCACCAGCCCCCCATTGCAGACCACAAATTTTGCAACTGCTTTGTTGACCTTGATCCTGGCCTTGTTTATCCTTTCTACCGACCTCACCCCCTTCCAAGCTGCTCTTCCAATGATGTCTGACCATAGTAAGACAGTATCTCGAAAGGCCGTACGCAAACAAAGCAAATCCCACTTTGTGTCTTTAATGAGGTCCCTGGATGTGCTGATACTATAGTCATTGCCCCCAACATGCAGACGCAGCATATCAGGCCTATCCTTTCTAGTTTAACCGATGTATCTCCGGCACTACTCGGGACCACAGCATGCCAGGTCCAGCAGACTGTGACCTCCACACTGGAAAAACCCATCTGCCTGCCTTCCGGTCTAAACACAGCCCTCCTAGCCCCCCCCAGTGAACACCCAGGATCCACATCAGGCACACCGGGCCTGAAATACAGAAACATAAATAAGAACATAGGCAACAAGACCCAAGACACCAGACACACAGAAGCCCCACATTGCACTAACATCTCCAAGCCAGAAAGGCCACACACATTCAATACCACACAACAACACAAAAAAGGACATTGACCCCTCCAACCCCTTGTGTTGAGGGCTCCACACCCCCCCCCCCCTCTTGCTTCAAAGGAGATGAGGGAGTACATATAGCCAAAATCGGTGAGATTCCCAAGACCAATATGCCAAAGTATATGATCACTGACGCCTCAGTGGCCGCTCCAATCCTGAATGAATGAGAAGAATAGTCCCTCAAACAGAAACCACCCGCCTTCAAGCTTTTTTGGAACACACTCACAAACTGATACTGAGACAACGCTGACACGTCCCTGTGGACCAAAAAGGGACCAGGCCCAGCAGGCCACAACCCCACCCATTCCCTTATCACCGCCACTGGGCACAACGCCAGACCCTTCACTGTCCCTAGTACCACCTTGGCTCCTTTACCCATCTGATCGGTTTTCAGGGGTTACGAGTAAGGAGCATAGCAGTGTCGCCCCCCCGGACTCTAACTTCCGAGACAACCAAACCCCCAGCCACTGATTTGAAAGGACTAACCAACTCACCTACCCTCAGTGCCCCAAAAAAGGCCAAGGTAAAATGTGTCCTAAACAGCTGAACCTCAAAAGGGGTGAAACATACACTAGGCAGCACCTCCGTCAACTTCACCAACATCCCCAAAGACACTGGTCGACCGGTATCTGGCCTACTGTGTCCTTTTCTATAACCCCTCAACACCTTATGAACTATGAAAGCCTTTGTAACATCCTCCACACCATCCAATTTAAACAAAAAAGCCATACTCTCCATCTTACTCTTAACCCTAGCAACTGACATCCCGCCCTCGCAATTCTTACCCAGAAAGTACAACAACATGTGTAGCCGGTCTTCATCGCTGGAACAACTCCCGACCCTAGTTACCTGCTCGTAGCATTCTCTCCACACCCGCTCATAAGCCTGCCAAATAGTCTCTGCCACTCACTAATGAACCAACAACATCATGGTGTCAATATGAGATCCCGCAAACAACCAGGGCACGGGACTCCAAGCTGCTGCGCCTCCGGGGCCAACTGTCGGAATCTGCCCCACTGTAATTGAGAGTGCATCAGCCACCTTGTTCGCAATCCCCGGAATATAAACAGCACACACAAAAAATATTCAACTGTAAACACAATACCACCAAGTGATGAAGCAAACGGACCACAGACAGGGAAGATACTGACAAGGAATTGATGGCCTGCATCACCCTCAGATTACCCTCAGATTATCGCAACGAAAGCTAACTCGCTGGTTCTGGAAATTTGACCTCCAAAACTCCACAGCCAGCACTATAGGAAAAAGTTCCAACAACATCAAATTCCGAATGAGCCCAGACTCCGACAACACCTCCAGCCACCGTCCTGCACAACATCGACCATTGAAATAAGCTGCATAACCCACAGACCCTGCTGCGTCAGTAAAGAGATCCAGCTCTGCCGCCTGCACCACCGGCCCTTTCCAGAAAGACTGGCCGTTGAACTGCTCCAAGAACACGTCCCATACCCGCAAATCTTCCTGATGTTCCTGACTAATCCGGACAAAGTGATGTGGGGCCTTCACCCCCGCATAGCAGCCGCCAATCGTCTACTAAAAACACAGGCCCCATGGGCATGATGAGACAAGCAAAGTTGAGCTTTCCCAACAATGATTGCAACTCCCTCAACTGCACTTTTGTATGGTGGATCCCTTGTCCACCATCCGCCGGAGATCCTCCAGCTTGTCGCTCTGCACGCGGCACTCCATCAAATTGATATCGATGATGATCCTCAAAAACTGCAAAACCGTGGGTCCCTCAGTCTTGTCTTTAGCCAACGGAACCCCAAAAACTTGAAAAATATGCTGTAAGCTGGTTCCAAGAACACGTCCCACACCCGCAAATCTTCCCAATGTGGCCAACAAAATGAGACATGACTGATCACACGGTGGGCCTATCACCAAAAACCATCCAGTGCAAAATAGCACTCAGGCCAGATAAGTCCTTGATGACCCATTCCAGAAAGGAACTGAACATCTCGAAAATAAGAACAAGAAATGGCGCAACCCATTGGTAGGCAACGGTCCACAACATAATTCCCCTCCCAAGGACAACCTAACAAGTGAACACTGTCCGGGTGTACCGGCAACAAACTAAAGGCAGACTCAAAGTCCGTCTTGGCCATAAGAGCTCCATTCCCGAACTTCTTAACCCACCGCACTGCTTGGCCAAATAAGGCATAAGATACCGTACAAAGGGAAGGATTGATCGCATCGCCCCCACCGGCGGCAACACAAATGGGCCAGTCATCCTTCCCAATGTCACTTCCTTCAGCAGCTTACTAGAAACGATATCAGGATGTTCATAAGCAGACTTAAGGTTAGCTAGGACAGGGGGGACCCGGTCCAACATACTTGGAATCGGGAAGCCCTCCTTAAAGCTCAACCACAGCACCCGTGCAGCTACCTTGTTTGGATACCTACTTAGATACGGTGCCATTTTTTCCACCCTCACCGGTGTCGTCCCTCTTTCCAGCGTCAGCCAATTTCTTTCCTTTTCTGAAGCATTTTGACAAGAGATGAGCTCCTCAAGGGACCCGACAAGATCACCGACACCACACCAGCACCGTGATAGAGAGCGCAGAACCTTGAGAACATGGGGTGGGGCGAGAGCACAGGGAGGCTGGAGAGCACCGTGGGGGGAGGCGGAGAGCATGGGGGGTCAGAGAGCACAGGGGAGAGGCAGAAAACACACGGAGGAAGAGGAGAGTACAAGGGGGCCAGAGAGCATGGGGGGCTGGAGAGCACAGGGAGTGGGGGGTTGGAGAGCACAGGGGGAAGCAAAAACACAGGGTGGGGCGGAGAGCACGGGGGGAGGTGGAGAGCACAGGGGGAGGTGGAGATCATTGGGGGGCTGTAGAGCACTGGGGGAAGGTGGAGGGCTGCAGAGGGCACAGGGGGGCAGCAGAAAGCATGAGAAGAGGAGGAGAGAACAGGGGTAGGTGGAGATCAATGGGGGGGCTGTAGAGCACTGGGGGAGAGGCGTAGGGCATGGGGGAGGTGGAGATCACGTGGGGGCTGGAGAGCACTGAGGGGGCTAGAGAGCAGTGGGGGGGAGGCAGAGGGCACAGGTGGGCACCATAGAGCATGGGGGGGCTAGAGAGCACTGGGGGACAGCGTAGAGGATGGGGGAAGTGGAGAGCACAGGGAGAGAGACGGAGGGCACGGGGGCAGTGTAGAGCACAGGAGGGAGGTGGAGAAAAGAGGGGGGTGGTGAAGAGCACAGGGGGAGAGGCAGAGGGCAGAGGGGGCAGCGTAGAGCATGGGGGGAGGTGGAGAGCACAGGAGGGAGATGGAGAGCACAGGGGGTGAGGAGCAGGGGGCAGCGTAGAGCATGTAAGGGAGGTGGAGAGCACAGGAGGGAGATGGAGAGCACAGGGGGTGAGGCGCAGGGCACAGGCGGGCAGCATAGAGCATGGAGGGAGGTGGAGATCACAGGGGGATGTGAAAAGCACAGGGGGATAGGCGGAGGGCACGGGGGGCAGCGTAGAGCATGGGGGAGGTGGAGAGCAGGGGGGCTAGAGAGCACTTGGGGGTACTAGAGAGCATTGGGGGGAGGTGAAGTGCCTAGGGCGGCAGCGTAGAACATGGGAGGAGATGGAGAGCACAGGAGGGAGGTGGAGAGCACAGGGGGAGAGTCAGAGGGCACAGTGGGGCAGTGTAGAGCATGGGGGAGGTGGAGAGTACTGGGTGGAGGTGGAGAGCACAGGGGGGCTGTAGAGCACTGGGGGAGAAGAGGAGGGCACAGGGGGGCAGCGGAGAGCATGGGGAGGTGGAGAGCACGGGGGCAGCGGAGAGCATGGGGGGGAGGTGGAGAGCACAGGGAGAGAGACGGAGAGCACAGGGGGGGCAGCGGAGAGCATGGGGGGAGGTGGAGAGCACAGAAGGGAGGTGGAGAGCACTGGGGGAGGTGAAGAGCACAGGGGGAGAGCGTAGAGCATGGGGGAGGTGGAAAGCACAGGGGGGAGAGGCGGAGGGCTCAGGGGGGCAGTGTAGAGCATGGAGGGGTGGTGGAGTGCCCAGGAGGGAGGAGGAGAGCATGGGGGGCTGGATAGCACTGGGGAAGTGAAGGGCACAGGGCGCAGCGAAGAACATGGGGGAGGTGGATATCACAGGGAGAGAGAGGCAGAGGCCACAGGGGGGCAGCAGAGAGCACTGGGTGGGTTAGAGAGCACTGCGGGGGGTTAGAGAGCACTGCTGGGGGGGTTAGAGATAAGCAGGATAGGAGGAGCAGTGGAGTGGCTGCATATAGAAGAATTATTCTCTCCATCAGGAAGGTGGAGAGAATGATTCTTCTATATGCAGCCACCCCACCGATCCTCCTATTCAGGTTACAGGTGGCCGCACTTACTTTCTCTCTGATCCGGCTGCATCAGGCTCCTCTCCCCTTCATGGTCACGCCCCCTGGCTCCAACAGCTAAACTATACTGGCAGCCGTGGCTCCTCTAGCTCCTCCCCCTTTATGTCTCAGTCTCCCTTGTGCCGATGGTTGAGCCTAAGCTGATCTGGCGGCCGTGGAAAGGTTAGGGGACTGGCGCGGGCTTAAAGAGCAGCCTGCCTTGGCCCCCCAAACAAGGAAAAGCGGCCTGGTGGCCCCGGCCCACCGGGCAAAGGCCCGGTTTGCCCTATGGCTAATCCAGGCCTGGCCATGCCACACCCCCATACACCCTCTGGGCTTCACTGATGGAATCCAAGTAACAAAATTTCTCCCCTATAATGTTTGCTAGTATATTAAATGCCTGAAGCCAGTTGTGGAACATCCGTGGAATAAGTCTATAGCGCAGTTTCTCTTCTTCCTCCTTTTTGCTCTCATCAGGCTTAACCTTGTCCAGGTTAAACTTCTCCAGTGGTAGCAACAAAAAGTATCCACGTAGTCCTCTTTCCAAATCTTCTCCTTCACCTCTTCTTTTAAATGAGAACTCAAGGGGCCTTCATAACAGACATACACTTCACATCGTGCAGCATCCACCATCCATATGCCATCTGAAGACGACACCCCCGGGACGACACCCCCGGGACGTCCCCCCGACCGTACTTACCTGGGAAGATTATGCACTGCCGGGGAGCACCGAAGCCAACCTGGGAGCCTTGACAGATGGTCGTTGGAACGATAGGTGGTGACATGGCCAGAGCGGACCCATCCCCCCAGCCGTCCAGGCCAGGACCGGTGACACCATGGGTACAAGGGGGCCCTCAATGGCACCCCTACCCACCATGTCCCTGAAGCCAACCACCGGAGCCAACAGGTGCTGCAGCAATGCATCCCCTTTTTCCGGGAAGGAAATCCCACTACCCAGGGCCCCCCAATCCCAGACGCCATGACAGGTGTCAGGACCAGACCACCCCCTAATTGCACCCCAGGAGACCCACTAACTGGAGAAAGACACAGGCAGCATGTTCACATCGTTAGGCAAAGACACAGGGACGGATGAGGACTTGAAGAGGTCCCGAAAAAGGAAGTCGGAGACGATGGGGCGTGACCGGAGGTGGATGTGAGAGGACGGCTCTCCCTCCCTCTGCCCCACACACCTGAGACACCTGAGAGGCTGATGGGGATATGGAAGCCAGCAGAGGATGTGTGAGAGGCATCAGGCTGTGCTAAAAATATCTCCTAAATTCTCCTCTGCCCAACACAATCCCACTAGCCTGGACAAGCTATGCTGATGATGAGAGATCCCTTTCTCCCTCACAGGTCAGAGTACAACGAGGAGACTAGTTCCAGCAGCCGCAGCGTATATGCCAGATAAAGAGCCAAGAGCAGTAAATCGTGTCTCTGAGGATCATCCCGTGTGCGCTGGATGCAGGTGAAAAAAATATTTTTTTTCTCCCCCACTCTCTGCTTTCTCTGACTTTTTTTCATTTTTTTTCTCCTGCAAGCTGTCAGCCTGGACTGTGTTTATCATTGATATGCTAACAGCCCTGAGCTGTTGACACACTAAGGCTGCTTTCACACTGGGGCTGGAGCAGCGTCGGCGGTAAAGCGCCGCTATTTTTAGCGGCGCTTTACCGTCGTTTTAGCGGCGGTCTGCGGGCGCTAGCGGGGTGGTTTTAACCCCCGCTAGCGGCCGAAAAAGGGTTAAACCCGCCCGCAAAGCGCCGCTGCAGCGGCGCTTTGCCGGCGGTATTGCCGCGGTGTCCCATTGATTTCAATGGGTAGGAGCGGTGAATACACCGCTCCAAAGAAGCGGCTAGCAGGACTTTTTTCACCGTCCTGCCAGCGCATCGCTCCAGTGTGAAAGCCCTCCGGCTTTCACACTGGAGTTAAAGGGGCCGTTTTTTTTCAGGCGCTACACAGGCGCTATTTTTAGCACTGTAACGCCTGAATACCGCCCCAGTGTGAAAGCAGCCTAAGGGAGCAAACCTTTATTATTGAGTGTGATAACCCCAAGAAACAATGTGTGATAAGGAGCTGGATGATGGGACAGATCTAACTGCAGTTTAAATGTATGCAGAGAGCAAAGGCTTGGATGATTAACCCCTGCAGCACTGGATGAGAGGCAAAAGCCTGTTTTGTTTTTTGTTTTTTTGTTTTTTTGTTTTTTGTTTTTTGTTTTTTCTTTCATTACCACTATCTCCTGCTTATCAGCCATGCAAATTGGATCTGAGCCAAAGTGGAAGACAAGCGGACGCGGTTGGTAGCTTTAAGGACGATAAGCGAACAATATATAGCACCAAACCTGATCCAGTCTGTTATCTTAGTGTACAGGTAGCACATTGCATTACTGGTGTTTCATATCCAACACTTAAAGGGGTTGTAAAGGTAAATGTTTTTTCACCTTAATGCATTCTATGCATTAAGGTGAAAAAACATCTCACACTGCCGGCGCCCCCAGTCCCCCCGTTTTACTTACCTGACCCCTCGAAAATCCCGCGCTCGCCCCCGCCGTCCTCTTCGCCGCTCAGCCTGGCCGCTGATTGGCTGGAGTGGATGGATTGAAAGCAGCGCAGCCATTGGCTCGCGCTGCTGTCAATCACATCCAATGACGCAGCGCGCCGGGGGGCGGGGCCTTGTGATACAGCGAGCGGCTATAGCCGCCGGCTGTATCACGGGAGCGCGCCCGCAGTGCTTCTCACCAATGCGAGGGAGCTCGCATTAACGTGAGAAGCACCTGCGGGAGGAAGCAGAGACAGCCGCCGAGGGACCCCAGAAGAGCAGGTTCGGGGCCACTCTGTGCAAAACGAGCTGCACAGTGGAGGTAAGTATAACATGTTTGTTATTTTAAAAAAATAAAAAATTTTACTTTACAACCCCTTTAAGCTTGAGAGACTTTTTGAGGTAACCTCTCAGCTGTATTTCCTATTGCTAATCTTGCCATATATACGCCACAGGTTATATATATACCAAACCTAGTAAATCCAACATGTGAGCATTGTCTCCCTCTATTACCCTGGACTTGGCAAACTTATTGTATATAATTTTCACCCTATTCTCAGTATATCTAACAAATCGCATGCTGAGAAAAGAGCCGTGTAGAGATAGCACACTCCATTTTACTCCTCCCCCCACTATCTCCCGGCGTAGATTTTGGAAACTGGACTGTGAAGAGTAATCCTCTTGAACTGTGGTGGATCGCTTTTCTCCCCTCTCCACCTTGGAAATTTTATTTTTTATTTTTTTTCCTACTGGTCCAGCGTATTACGCTATTTAGGTGGCAGACTTTAGGGGACAGCAGAGGAGGGGAAAAAGGGGGATTGAGATAAATATTTTTTGGGAATTAAACCACCCGACTATATGTTATTATGCCATCGCAGCGCACCACAAAAGTAAGCCAGGCAGCAGCAGCTAAACCGGGGAAATTTGCGCATGCACAAGGTCAACATTCTGAGCAGAGCTCCCCTAAAAACAACATGTTGTCCAAACCACAGACCGGGGCCTCTGCTCCCACCACAAGAAAGAGTCAGGGACATGGACAGGTAACTCCTGTGAAGGCAGTGAATCCCCCTGCAGGAAACCCTTTGGGGGAGAGGATGGAGGATGCTCAAAAGCGGTCATTATCACCAAATAAAATGGCAGCTCTGGGGGAAGCAGAACCATCATTGAGGGAAGTACTGAACGCAATTGACTCTTGTAAAACTTCCATAAATGAAATGTCTACCCAGCTTCAAACTATTCAGGAAGACATGTCCCTCGTTAGGTATGACATGCAAAAAGTATGCGAAAGGACTACCGCCCTCGAGGGGAGGGTCAGCCTATTAGAGGACGACATTAACCCTCTTAAACAGGAGATGAGGACTATAAGGGAACAGATGGCTAACTACCAGATAAAGATCGACGAAATGGAGAACAGGATGCGAAGGAAGAACGTGAGGATAGTGGGACTCCCAGAACGTAGTGAGGTTACAGATCCCACTACATTTTTGGAAAAATGGTTTAAAGACTTATTTGGAGAATAATCTCACCCCTTTTTGCGCTGCAAAGGGTTCATAGAATCCCCTCTAGACCTCCCCAATCAGGAGCCCCTCCAAGACCCTTATTGGTAAAACTGCTTTACTATAAAGATAAAGAAACTATACTAAATAAAGCCAGAGAAATGGGTAATATTCTTCACAATGTACCCAGATTTCTCACCT
This sequence comes from Lithobates pipiens, assembly GCF_037356315.1. Taxonomy (NCBI): domain Eukaryota; kingdom Metazoa; phylum Chordata; class Amphibia; order Anura; family Ranidae; genus Lithobates; species Lithobates pipiens. The sequence continues at coordinate 81,019,269 of NW_027507686.1, read as the reverse complement.
GCTCTGCAAAAAAGAAGGGCTAAGTTTGGAGAAGTCAAATGCAAATTGCAACGATTAAAATGGAACTATGCACTGCTATACCCAGCAAGATTACCTATAAATGCCCCGGGGGGGACTGTGTTTTTCAATACCCCGGAGGGAGTGGAGAACTGGATAGTAACCTATAGTGGGAGACTGTAGACCAATCTGACTATATTTCCCTGGACTTTTATTAGCAATATGATTTTGTTTAGGACACAAACCATTACACTTTTGAATAATTTAAGGAGAGAGGAGGGTGTTGGTTGTCTTGTTTGTTTTATTAAATGTGGGCTGTATGGTTTTCTGAGAGGGGGTGAGATAGGGAGGGAAGAGTGTGAGAACACAAGTTTAAAGTTGATAACACTTAAATTGATAGATGAATGCAAAGGTCACATTAGGATGCCCCAAAATAGGCCCAGTGGGCAGGTGAATGGTGTGCATGGGTGTACGAAACAGAACAAGTGGGTTTCTTGGTACAAAAGACTGTGTGAACACAATTTTAGGCATGAGAGGAGGTACGGATGTATGGGATGGAACGAGTGGTGGTTCTGGCACAAAAGTTTGTTCGATTTAAATCACAGGTATGAGAAGAGACACTATGGAGTCACAAAAAATGATACGAGAAAACCATATAAATTTGAAAAGGCACTGGTTAGATTCACAAAAAAAAACTTTGGTTATGCGCACCCAGATTAAAAAAATTATTTTGTGCTCATGGAATATCCAGGGAATGGGAGATGCAGAAAAAAAACAGCAGTTCTCCTGATTGCAAAGACATACGAGGTGGCTATCCTTTGTTTGCAGGAGACACATCTTACTAAAATCTCTATTCCCCAATTGAGATGGAGGGACTACAGTACACACCTCCTATTCTAGGGGAGTGAGTATATTTGTTAGATCAGGGGTGGCTTTCTCTTGTATGCAGGCCAGGGGCGTACCTAGAGCATTCGGCACCCGGGGCGACTCATATATCTGGCACCCCCCCCCCTCACTTTAAAATGTAAAAACACTGCACTATGTCCCCTGCATACCTCTGCATCCCCCAATATCTCTTTGTCACTACTTTGTACCCCCTCTCCACAACTGGACCCCTTTACATTGCACAGCCCCCGCAGCTCTGGATCCCTTTACATTACACACCTCTGGACCCCTTTACATTACAGAACCGGTGAACCTCTGGACCCCTTTACATTACACAACCCCCTGAACTTCAGGGCCCCTTTACATTAAACAGCACCCTGCACCTCTAGATCCCTTTACATTACACAGCCCCCTGCACCTCTGGACCCCTTTACATTACACAGCACTGTGCACCTCAGGACACCTTTACATTTCAAAACCCTCTGCACCTTTGGACCCCTTTACATTACACAGCACCCTGCACCTCTGGACCCATTTACATTACACAACCCCCTGAACCTCAGGGCCCCTTTACATTACACAGCACCCTGCACCTCTAGACCCCTTTACATTACACAACACCCTGCACCTCAGGATACCTTTACATTACAAAACCCTCTGCACCTCCTGGACCCCTTTACATTACACAGCACCCTGTACCTGTGGACTCCTTTACATTACACAGCCCCCTGCACCTCTGGACCCCTTTACATTACACAGCACTGTGCACCTCAGTACACCTTTACATTTCAAAACCCTCTGCACCTTTGGACCCCTTTACATTACACAGCACCCTGCACCTCTGGACCCATTTACATTACACAACCCCCTGAACCTCAGGGCCCCTTTACATTACACAGCACCCTGCACCTCTAGACCCCTTTACATTACACAACACCCTGCACCTCAGAACACTTTTACATTACAAAACCCTCTGCACCTCTGGACCCCTTTACATTACACAGCACTGTGCACCTCTGGACCCCTTTACATTACACAACCCCCTGCACTTCAGGACCCCTTTACATTACACAGCACCCTGAAGCCATTGGGTTCACACTGGTGTCCTGGAGTTTGTCACAGTGCTGGGGTATATGCAGTTTTTCTGCATATAATCCTCATTTTTAGCTGCAGTCCCACAGACGACTATTAGCTTGGGTAATTTTACTGTGTTTTCTGAAAGATTCAGTATAGAGGACATTTGGTGCGCTTTCAGAAAATGGTGCAAAAATGTGTAAGCTAATAGAAGTCTGGGGGACTGTCACTGTAGTGAAAATTGAGGCAACTGAACCACAGCGCAGCACTGTGAACCCACTTGAGTCCTGGTTCACATATATGCGATGCAGGAATCAGCGAGATTCCAGTGCAGATTCCTGCATTGCATGTTGCTTGTTGGCTGTTCACGCTGCCCTTTGCAAGCTGCTACGGGTGTCAATGTAAAATTAATGACCTCCCCAGATCCGTTTGCAAATTGCAGTGAGAACTGTGAAATGGTGCAAGAATCGGATTGCATAGGTGTAAACACCCATCCAATCCAATTCCAGTGCAGACCAAAAAAAGGATCCCTCACCATTTTGGTGCAAATGCTATTTCAGCCATACAGTTTGTATGGCTGAATTTGCATCGCACAGACATTGCATGTGATTTGTACAGCAATTCGGTGCGAATCACATGCAATGTCTATAAACACACTAGTGTAAACCCTGGTAAAGGAATATGATTGGAACATGATGGAAAAACTCTGGAGGACAACAGAGGAAAGGGGGGGGGGGGGGTGGATGAGATTTGGGAGAGAGAGGGCAGAGTCTGGACACAGGGACAGTGCTGATAACTTATTTGGATGTTCTTGCTCACACTGTTTAAATGGTCCCGCCCCCACATTCCTTTCAGACGCAGCACACGGGCTGCATGGAGCATGGATGGAACACGCAGGGGAGAGAGGGGGCAGAGCTAATGCAAACTCTTCCATCTCTATGAAGGGGGGGGGGGGGTTGTACTCACTCACTGGGCTGTTAGAATTTAACAGAGAGTGAGAGCATTGTGACAATGGGTCAGTCTGCCTGAGGTCTCCCTGCTCAGCATGTCACATCGGCTGCACTACCAAGCCTGTCCCACTCTCACTGTTTAATACATGGGAGCCGCCTGACACATGATATATACTTAGAATTACTTATAATATAATGATACTCTGGTGAAACTGCTATGAGTTTATTTATTTAACTTTACATAATTACTAAATGATTGCTATTGGGTATTGGTTGCAGGCGCAGGTTCCTCCGTCCCTCCAGGGGCGTGAATAGTATGGCTCCTTGTAAGTCCCTCCGGGTTGGGCTTTCTCCTTTCCTGGGTGGACGGGGGCGAACATCAGAGAGCTCTCGGATTCCCTAAGCAGCTCTTAGAATCTTGGGTGATAGGAATACCCATTCCGCTTTTGAGTGGCAAATATACCATCATTGGCTCACCCAATGTTATCTACATCGACATGTTTTTTAACTTTGAATTCATGTAAATTCTTCCAGATCCACCTGTCCCCCTGAAGAGACCATATGCTGGTCGAAACGCGTCAGAGCTCAACTACTATATAATATTATAATAATGTGTAATTATAAATGTTTGCTTTATTGGATTGTGGAATATGTAATATGTATTCTCTGAACCAGATGATATACTGTACACACTGTATTGAACTACACTATGACATTGGACATTTTTTTGAATAAATCAATTTCTTTATATACAACCATGATAAAGGTATTTGACTTTGCTATTCCGCTGCCAAAAAGCCCCATCGGGGAAATCCTTTCTTTTTTTGTACAATTTGTATTTAGGGGTGTGCAGCGTTCTCCACTTTTCCTCTAGGTGTCTTCTTTTTTGTTTTTAATTTCGAAAATATACCCACATATAAACAAGGGGAGAATGGGAGGGGATAGAGATCCCTATGTACAAGAGGAGGTGGGAAAAAGATGTGGAAGATATCTCCAAAATCCAATGGAATTGAATTCTTGAATTGGCTCCGTTGGTATCACTCTCTCCCTCTCAGAGGATGTCACATCTGTTCTTATTATATAGAACTTATTATACTCCTTGTAAACTTTTTCAATTTGGCCAACGGCCAGACGCAAGCTGCCCCCGGTGTGGGGACATGGAGGGAGACACGATTCACATGTTTTAGAGATGCCCGAAGTTGATCCGCTACTGGACGGAGGTGACAGGAACCATTGATCGGGTGTTTGGAACCTCCACCAGGATGGAGGCGAAGTATTGTCTCCTGGGATTAGTTGAAGGAGTTGGAAACCCGGTAAGCAGTCAGACGGCGGTTCTGAGATGCCTATTTCAGGCAAGGAAACTGATTGCCCTAAGATGGTTGTTGGTGTCCCCTCCGTCCAGTAGAGAATGGATAAATAGCATGAATGTGGTAATTCTTAAAGAGAAAGCGTTATATATAAAACAAGGGACTTTAAAGAAGTATGACAAGATGTGGAAACCTTGGTGGGAAGCCAGAGGGATTGATATGTGAATAATAATAGTGTTAAAAAAATTTTTAACGATGAATAGTGGCCCAATAGGAATTAAAGTAAGAGGGAAAATGAAGAGGGTGGAAGTGTGCGAGAATGGGGATGAGAGGGAAGTGTGATAGAGTGGGAATCTAGATGACGTGGAACATCAGCTAGGATGGCCCTCATGATTAGTGATGGACGAACTTCCGACGGGACGTTTCGCGAACGCGAACCGCGAACGCGGCCGATAGTTTGCAAACCGTAACGTTTGCGGCGGGCCCTATTGACTTCAATTGGAGGCGAACTTTACAAACCTACAGGTCATATTTGCAGCCACAAAATAATTACTAGCTGTGCACACATAGTCCCACCACATGGCCAATGACATAACACATGTATGAGGTGAATCTGGGATCGACAACTACAAGCATTCTTTTTTTATATGTGAAATTGTGACAATTCAGGACTGTGGAGCGCATGAAGGCAATGGAGGAGAGGGAAGGTCAGGTTAGGCAAAGAGGGTGCAGGAGATGATCACCAGCACCGTGATATAGAGCACTGACACCTGCACCGTGATAGTCATCTGACACCAGCACCGTGATAGAGAGCACTGACATCAGCAGCGTGACATACAGCAATGACACCTGCACCGTGATAGAGTGATCTGACACCAGCACCGTAATAGAGAGGAGGAAGTCAGCATAGCACAGGGATGGTGGGAGCCCCTCATAATGAGCATAGCACAGGGATGGTGGGAGCCCCTCATAATATGCACAGCAGAGGTACAGCCCCAGGAGGAAGTCAGCACAGCACAGGGATGGTGGGAGCCCCTCATAATGAGCATAGCACATGGATGGTGGGAGCCCCTCATAATGAGCATAGCACAGGTATGGTGGGAGCCCCTCATAATATGCACAGCAGAGGTACAGCCCCAGGAGTAAGTCAGCATAGCACAGGGATGGTGGGAGCCCCTCATAATAAGCAGCCCCAGGAGGAAGTCAGCACAGCACAGGGATGGTGGAAGCCCCTCATAATATGCAAAGCAGAGGTACAGCCCCAGGAGTAAGTCAGCATAGCACATGAATGGTGGGAGCCCCTCATAATAAGCAGCCCCAGGAGGAAGTCAGCACAGCACAGGGATGGTGGGAGCCCCTCATAATGAGCATAGCACAGGGATGGTGGGAGCCCCTCATAATGAGCATAGCACAGGGATGGTGGGAGCCCCTCATAATATGCACAGCAGAGGTACAGCCCCAGGAGGAAGTCAGCACAGCACAGGGATGGTGGGAGCCCCTCATAATAAACAGCCCCAGGAAAAATATGACACCGCTCAGCCTCTTCAATTGTGATTGGCAGACTGTACCTCAGTCCCTATACTGATAAAGGACTGCTGCAGAATAGGGCAGCAGTCAGCAGTAGTGCACCTCAACCCTATATATTGTGGACCTATACCAGTCCTTAAGGATTAGCAGACCTGTACCTCACTCAACCCTATATACTCTAGTACGCTATACCTTACCAGTCCTTAGAAGGACCTTTGTGCAACTAGTAGGTTGTGATTAGCAGACTGTACCTCAGTCCCTATACTCATAAAGGACTACTGCAGCAGAAGGGCAGCAGTCAAGTATAATATTCTTTCTATATTTGGAAGAAAGAATATTATACGTGTACAACCCTATTACCATACCAGTCCTGAAAAGGACCTTTGTGGACCTAATAGTAACAGCTACTGATTAAATTGACTGTCCCTCACTGCCACACACAGCTTCCTGTCTGTCCCTATTTAAACTGACAAAACACAGGCTGCTGCAACAATAACTTAAATAGCACTCAAAACTATATCCTGTACTACTACACCATACCAGTCCTGAAAAGGACGTTTGTGGACCTAATAGTAACAGCTAATGATTAAACTGACTGTCCCTCTCTGCAACACACAGCATCCTATCTGTCCCTCTCTCAGCACTGACAAAAGACAATCTGCTGCAACAATGACTTGAATAGAAGTGCCTCAAACCTATATCCTAAACTACACCTATACCATACCAGTCCTTAAAATAACTTTTGTGGACCTAATAGCTAGCGTTTTGGGTCACTGCAGTCTCTCCCTGCTCCACACAGCAATCTCTCCCTATAGTGACAGTAGAAAGAATGTAAAATGGCCACCGGATCGGGTCTATTTATAAGTTAGGGGGAATGTCCAAGTGTCCATGTGCTGTAATGTCTCAATTGGCTGTCCTGTACCACATGATGGATGTGTCATCATAGGTCAAAGATTTTTTACACAGTAAACACGTAAGTCCAACGGGCGAACAGCGGCAATAGTTCGCTGATCGGGCGGACCGCGAACAGCCGAAATTTCGCCGCAAACCAACCGCCGGGCAAACCGTTAGGCCATCCCTACTCATGATACCAATCCCCTCTTAGGCCACCCAAGATATAAACCATCCTTTTTTTTTTCTTGTTGTTATATTTTTATCTGATAAGGTGATGGGGGGGGGGGGGGCTGAGGGGATGTTTAATTTTGATGTATTTTATAAACAAAATAAATATCTTAATAAAGAAATAAAGTAAAAAAAAAAAAAAAAAAAAAGAGGCCACCGCGGGCACCTCTGAATCTATGTCCGAGACTTCTCCTTTGGACCGATGGTCCCCCTGTCCACCAGGGGATGCTGCCATGATGGAGAAGGCCGATCGCCCGGGGGTGACTTCATCATCCTGGGCCCGACCGCCTGCATGGCTTAATGTAGACTGCAGCGCACGTTGAGCCCTCTGCCAGCAGATGCCACTCTCCCTTCATCTCAATCTCCACCGGGACCTCTGCTGCTGTGCACGAGGGGGGTGTGGAGTGCACCCTCCGGGCTGGGTCTCACCTGTGCTGGGGATTCCTCCCAGCCCCAGCGGCAGGAGAAGAAGCCAGTCTCTTTGCCCTGGAAGCTAGAGGGTCCGCAATTGGGCTCCCTGAGCGGCGGCTCACCCTGGGGGACTCCTTCTGTCTGAAGCCTGCAGGAAGAACAGACCTCCTCGCACATGGACTAGCAGGGGAAGGGGAAGCCGCAACCTGCCCCGAGCCCCACAGAAGCGCAGCCAGCTGTGTGTTAAGACACTCTGGGCCATTTGCTGTGGCAGCTAAGTACAACTGCCTCAGCAATTGATCAAAATTCCCCATTCTGAGTGCAACACAGAAACAAAAAGTTTCTATGGTGTTGTCTCTTCTCCTGCTCACCCCCAACTGACTAATCCCCGCCCCCACTGTTCATGTTACCTATGTAAACCCCACCTCTTTAGCTTTCTCATTGCACCAAACCCATTCCAAAAGCTTTTTAACCAACCCCCCTTCCAGAATACACCCCATGCAACCACTAACAGCAACCCCGTCACGTGGGCCCTGCACCCAGGTTCCCTTTGCTCCGGGCCTGTTCTGTGTGGAAGCTGATAGGTTTCTATGCAGGGCTTCAGCAGATTTTGCACTCTCTAGTTTTATCAAATCAACCCCTATGTGACCATATGATGTGTAAAAGATGGGAAAACTTCAAAGGCTTGCATTACACTATGGCAGGCACCTAGCCTAAATTAAAAATGATAAAAGAAATTGCTCTTCCAACTATCCAATAACAGGTACAAATAGAGTTGGAAAAGCCTTTTTTGGAAGAAGAAGAAGTAGCATGATTCTATACGTTTTTCTGAAATTCTCTTTTTCTGATTTTGGTTCAGACGTTCAATGCTGTTTCGCCTTCCTGTCCTTTTCCACCCCAGGCTTTAGCTGCACACAGGGCCGGACTTACTATTGGGCTTGACTGGGCTCAAGCCCAGGGGCCCCGCCCAATAGGGGGCCCCACAGCCCTGCCAAGATACATAGCTGAACCTGTCACTCAGAGGGACACTGTCATCTGCTACTAGCCTAGGAGATTTGGAACAGCGAGAGAAGCGGGGGCGGGGCTGTGCTGTGAACAGTGGGCGGGGCTGAGGAAAACAGCGAGGGCTGGAGGAGAAAGTCAGTGTATTTTGCAGCAGACAGAGTGTAACTCCCCTCCCCCTCTCCAGCCCGCCACATTGGACTACACAGGTGGTGAATGGGGGAGCTGGGAGGGAGATGCACAGTACCTGAAGCCCCAGGAGGACATAGCAGAGGAAGGTATGACTATAGGAAGATCCTGCAGCACTGAGCACACACATCATTCTGGCTGAATGGGAAGAAGATGGTGGGGAGCCCTGCACAGTCACATGTAATGCTGGCTGGACAGTGTCTTCCAGAAATGTGTCTTTAGATGCAAAGTTAATAATCATCCTCCCCCTCCCTCTGTAATCTTTGTTTTTTCTTTATAGCTGCACATTCTAATCAGATCTCTGGAAGTCTCTGCAGCCCCCCCAGCATTCTGTGTCCAGTGACAGGTCACACATGGCTGATTGTTAACCATTTCAGCTCAGCTATTTAGCCAGAGCTCTCTATGTGCTGCATAGTTTAATGTTTGTGTGAAGGATTTCCTGCTGATTCAGGCTGGAAGTTTCACAGACCCATTAACTGTTTACTGTCCTCCACTAATCCTGACCAGATCACCGTTTGTAAGAAAAATGTTATTTTGGAAATTAAATGTGCTGCTGCCTTGTCACTTGGTTGCACTTTTCAGAGAAGGATTACTGACTTGATCTTGCAGAACCAGTTTAAATAGAGTGTCACAGTCCTGCAATACTATATATATATATATATATATATATATAATTATACACTGAGTTCAACCATATCTGCAGTCTGTGACCATCCCATGTACCGTGTCTGCAGTCTGTGACCATCCCATGTACCGTGTCTGCAGTCTGTGACCATCCCTTGTACCGTGTCTGCAGTCTCTGACCATCCCATGCACCGTGTCTGCAGTCTCTGACCATCCCATGTACCGTGTCTGCAGGCTCTGACCATCCCATGTACCGTGTCTGCAGGCTCTGACCATCCCATGTACCGTGTCTGCAGGCTCTGACCATCCCTTGTACCGTGTCTGCAGGCTCTGACCATCCCTTGTACCGTGTCTGCAGGCTCTGACCATCCCTTGTACCGTGTCTGCAGGCTCTGACCATCCCTTGTACCGTGTCTGCAGGCTCTGACCATCCCTTGTACCGTGTCTGCAGGCTCTGACCATCCCTTGTACCGTGTCTGCAGGCTCTGACCATCCCTTGTACCGTGTCTGCAGGCTCTGACCATCCCTTGTACCGTGTCTGCAGGCTCTGACCATCCCTTGTACCGTGTCTGCAGGCTCTGACCATCCCTTGTACCGTGTCTGCAGGCTCTGACCATCCCTTGTACCGTGTCTGCAGGCTCTGACCATCCCTTGTACCGTGTCTGCAGGCTCTGACCATCCCTTGTACCGTGTCTGCAGGCTCTGACCATCCCTTGTACCGTGTCTGCAGGCTCTGACCATCCCTTGTACCGTGTCTGCAGGCTCTGACCATCCCTTGTACCGTGTCTGCAGGCTCTGACCATCCCTTGTACCGTGTCTGCAGGCTCTGACCATCCCTTGTACCGTGTCTGCAGGCTCTGACCATCCCTTGTACCGTGTCTGCAGGCTCTGACCATCCCTTGTACCGTGTCTGCAGGCTCTGACCATCCCATGCACCGTGTCTGCAGGCTCTGACCATCCCATGCACCGTGTCTGCAGTCTCTGACCATCCCATGCACCGTGTCTGCAGTCTCTGACCATCCCATGCACCGTGTCTGCAGTCTCTGACCATCCCATGCACCGTGTCTGCAGTCTCTGACCATCCCATGCACCGTGTCTGCAGTCTCTGACCATCCCATGCACCGTGTCTGCAGTCTCTGACCATCCCATGCACCGTGTCTGCAGTCTCTGACCATCCCATGCACCGTGTCTGCAGTCTCTGACCATCCCATGCACCGTGTCTGCAGTCTCTGACCATCCCATGCACCGTGTCTGCAGTCTCTGACCATCCCATGCACCGTGTCTGCAGTCTCTGACCATCCCATGCACCGTGTCTGCAGTCTCTGACCATCCCATGCACCGTGTCTGCAGTCTCTGACCATCCCATGCACCGTGTCTGCAGTCTCTGACCATCCCATGCACCGTGTCTGCAGTCTCTGACCATCCCATGCACCGTGTCTGCAGTCTCTGACCATCCCATGCACCGTGTCTGCAGTCTCTGACCATCCCATGCACCGTGTCTGCAGTCTCTGACCATCCCATGCACCGTGTCTGCAGTCTCTGACCATCCCATGCACCGTGTCTGCAGACCGTGTCTGCAATCTCTGACCATCCCATGCACCGTGTCTGCAGTCTCTGACCATCCCATGCACCGTGTCTGCAGTCTCTGACCATCCCATGCACCGTGTCTGCAGTCTCTGACCATCCCATGCACCGTGTCTGCAGTCTCTGACCATCCCATGCACCGTGTCTGCAGTCTCTGACCATCCCATGCACCGTGTCTGCAGTCTCTGACCATCCCGTGCACCGTGTCTGCAGTCTCTGACCCTCTCTTGTACCGTGTCTGCAGTCTCTGACCATCCCATGCACCGTGTCTGCAGTCTCTGACCCTCTCTTGTACCGTGTCTGCAGTCTCTGACCCTCTCTTGTACCGTGTCTGCAGTCTCTGACCCTCTCTTGTACCGTGTCTGCAGTCTCTGACCCTCTCTTGTACCGTGTCTGCAGTCTCTGACCCTCTCTTGTACCGTGTCTGCAGTCTCTGACCCTCTCTTGTACCGTGTCTGCAGTCTCTGACCCTCTCTTGTACCGTGTCTTACACATATACAACTCACATCACTCACACACACAGCCTACATAGGCTGTATGTGAGTGATATGAGGTGTATATATGGGACATATGATTGACATGCACCTCCCTGAAATTAGTTTTTGCAGGTTGGGATTAGGGATGAGCTCCAGCGTGTTCACACGCTCTATGTGCAGAGCCCGCCAGGAAGTCAGCGCAACACAGCACACATCGAGGCAATGTCTCACTGCCTGTGATTCCCGCAGCGCTGCGCCGACTTCCTGGCGGGCTCTGCACGTGGAGTGTGCAAATACGCTGGAGCTCATCCCTAGTTGGGATGTCTGTGACTGTGAGCCGAGCCAAGTATACTCGGCTACTCCCGGCTCCGCTCGGGACTGTGAGCAGACTCGAGAGCCGCAAAGATACACAGGACTCTGTATCTCTGCGGCGCCATTTTTAAACTTAAAGACTGCAATGACAACAAGGCTGCAAATGACACTGACAAGGCTGCATTGATGGGCATTTAAATGTAAAGGTTTTTTTTCCCCTCAAACTTCCCTCCTAAACTTTGGCTGCATGTTATACGCCGACGTGTGTTATACGATAATGTATAGAAGGTAGGGCCCGAAAGTGACTCAAGCCCAGGGGCCCGACCACCCTAAGTCCTGCCCTGGCTGCACACATTTCTGTCTTGCCTAAACCAGGAAAAGTTCCGTCCTTATGTGGTAGCCACAGTCCTATCTCACTCACCAACAGTGGCGGCCCGTGCATTAAGGGAGCACGGGCACCGCCCCCTCTCTCCTGCCACCCCCTCTATTAAAAATAGATAGATTCATGCTTTGCATGAATCTATCTATGGCCGCTGCTGCTACCCCCTATTCAGGTGCCCGGCCCTTTTCGGGCACAGGGTCATGCTGGTGCTCGCAGGTCACTCAGCTATGTTAGAAAAACAAATGACTATTTGCTTTCCTAACACTAAACATCTCCTCCAGTCAGGTGCTTGGGTCTGTTACCTGTCACCTGATTGGCTGAAATGACAGGTGCCGATATTGGATGCCTATCAGGAGGAGTGGACAGGAGATGAGGATGGCAGGAGACGCATGCAGGACCCCGCTGCCCCACCAAGACAGGGTAAGTGCCGGGCAGACAGCGAGAGGTCAGGGGGCACACTGGAAGCATTTGATGGGCACACTGGCAGTATTTGATGGCACAGTGGCTGTGTTTGATGGACATAGTGGCAGCGTTTGGACACAGTGGCAGCGTTTGGCACATTGGCTGCAATTTATGTGTTTGGTGGGCACAGTGGCAGCGTTTGGGAATTGTGGCAGCATTTGCTGTGCACAGTGGCTGCGTTTGGCACAGTGGCAGCGTTTGATGGGCACAGTGGCAGCATTTGATGGGCACAGTGGCAGCGTTTGATGGGCACAGTGGCAGCGTTTGATGGGCACAGTGGCAGCGTTTGATGGGCACAGTGGCAGCGTTTGATGGGCACAGGGGCAGTGTTTGATGGCACGGTGGCTGCAATCAATGATTTTTTTCTCAACATTTTTTTGCGTCCCCCCAAAAATTGAGCACCAGCCGCCACTGCTCACCAATGTTGATAGTCATCTATATTCTAAAATCTTAGCAAATCATATGGCACTTCTAATACCCAACCTGATCCATTTCGACCAAGTGGAATTTACTTATGGACAAGAAGCAATCGATAACACCCTCAGGGCCGGTTCACACAGGGGGCGACACGACTTGCCGTGCCGCGACCTGACAAGTCGCCCCCGTTCTGTACAATGGAACCGTTCTGAGAGGAGCGACTCGAGTCGCTCCGACTCAGAAAAAAGGTTCCTGTACTACTTTTGGGCGACTTGCATTGACTTCTATACAGAAGTCATTTGCAAGTCGCCGCTGAGGTCGCGGCGAGGCAAGTCGGTGTCGCCTCGCATCGCCCCCTGTGTGAACCGGCCCTCAAACCTATTTATTTAATGGAATATGCCCAGAAATGTCATATACAAGGCTATTTAATCTCAGTGGATGCCGGAAAGGCGTTTGAGCGGGTTCATTGGGGTTTCCCTAAACTTAGTCTCCAACACACTGGCCATGGGCCAAATCTTTTATACAAAATCTTCACTTTGTATAGCTAGGATTCAAGCTAATGGTATTCTTTCAGAACCCCTCTGGATCCATAATGGTACTCATTAGGGGTGCCCTTTATGTCAAAATACTGACATTCAGGGCATCACAGTCAGTCAGCGTCAATATACTGTAAATGATACCTTTATGCGGATGACCTACTTTTATATGTTATGAATCCTCATATTTCGCTCCCTTCCATTATGAGAGAATTTAAAGTCATGGCTAATGCGCATTTCTTTTTCATTTATATTTCTTGCACAATTCTCCCATCATTGATTAGAAATTAATTTGTTTTTCCAAAAATTTCCCACGTGCCCAATATTCTCATACTCGTATTCGATGGCTGCACGATAATTGTTGCTGCAGCCTAATAAAGGTGCGAAAATTCTAATAAATTCTTAGTTACAATTTAAAAAAAAAAATTATAATTTGTAATTCTAACCATGTATGGCCGGCTTAAGCAGTTATTCTATATTACTGTCCAGCTGTGTTGTAACTGGCTTTGTCGATTGTGTATGTACAGTATCTCACAAAAGTGGGTACACCCCTCACATTTTTGTGAATATTTTATTATATCTTTTCATGTGACAACATTGAAGAAATTATGCTTTTCTACAATGTAAAGTAGTGAGTGTACAGCTTGTATAACAGTGTAAATTTGCTGTCCCCTCAAAATAACTCAACACGCAGCAATTAATGTCTAAACTGCTGGCAACAAAAGTGATTACACCCCTAAGTGAAAATGTCCAAATTGGGCCCGATTAGCCATTTTCCCTCCTCGGTGTTATGTGACTCATTAGTGCTACCAGGGTTCAGGTGTGAATGGGGAACAGGTGTTAAATTTGGTATTATCGTTCTCACTCTCTCATGCATGAGAGCAAAGAGGAAGTTACCCATCTGTCCGATTCAGGCTCAAAATATGAACCAGTAGATAGCAATGATGGAGTAGTGGTCCCTGCATGGTCATGCATACACAACCCCATTCTTCTGCTGTTGAGGTGCAAGAACCGCAGGGCTCTCGTATGGAGCAGAGAGACAGTACTAGTGCCGCTCATCCTTCTGGTGAACTGGCAAGCACCAGCAGCCTAGTACATCCTGGTCATACATTCAGTACTGCAGTAACACTTGGTGTTGCGGTGAGTCCCAAAAGTACAGTTCAAGCTGGTGAAGTAGCTAGCACAACTAGTGTCCCACAGCCACCAAGAAGATAAAGACAGGCCCATCAAGCTCATAGTTCTCTTCCTGCTGCATTTGCCAGTCCGAATTGAGAGTCCACCACTAGGGATGGCCGAACGGTTCGCCCGGCGGCCGTTTATCGGCGAATTTCGGCTGTTCGCCGTCCGCCCGATCGGCAGACTATTGCCGCTGTTCGCCCGGCGGACTTCCATGTTTACTGTGTAAAAGAACTTTGACCTATGATGACACATCCATCATGGGGTACAGGACAGCCAATTGAGACATTACAGCACATGGACACTTGGACATTCCCCCTAACTTATAAATAGACCCGATCCGGCGGCCATTTTACATTCTTTCTTCTGTCACTATAGGGAGAGGTTGCTGTGTGGAGCAGGGAGAGATTGCAGTGACCCAAATCGCTAGCTATTTGGTCCACAAAAGTTCTTTTCACGACTGGTATAGGTGTTAGGTGTAGTTCAAGATATAGGTTTGAGGCACTGCTGTGCTACTGATTGTTGCAGCAGCCTGTCTCTTGTCAGTGTAGAGAGAGGGACAGTACGCTGTGTGCTGCAGGGACAGTCAGTTTAATCATTAGCTGTTACTATTAGCAATAAGTTTAAAAGGCTAAAAACAAAACCTATGTGGCTCACGGCCAAAGTTAAAAAAGCTATAAACTGTAAGAGAAGAGCTTTTAAAAAATATAAAAATGAAGGATCACTAGTGTCATTTAAATGTTACAAAGAAATTAACAGAATATGTAAAAAGGAAATCAAGGATGCAAAAATTCAAAACGAACGACAGATTGCAAAAGATAGTAGGACAAACCCCAAAAAATTCTTCAAATATATTAATAGTAAAAAGGTCAAGTCTGAGCATGTAGGCCCTTTACAAAACAATCTAGAGTTGGTGACTGGGAACAAAGAGAAGGCTAATTTATTAAACACTTTCTTCAGCTCTGTGTACACAAAAGAGCATGGGGGAGCGCATGTCCATAATGGGGGTGATAGTGACACAGCCCCAAATGATCCACAATGGCTCAAAAGTGATATGGTCCAGAAATACTTAGACGGAATAAAGTTGGATAAAGCACCTGGCCCTGATGGCATCCACCCACGGATCCTAAAAGAATTGAGCTCTGTAATTTCAGAGCCATTGTATCTAATTTTTAGGGACTCATTAATGACGGGAATAGTCCCACTGGATTGGCGCAGGGCGAACGTGGTGCCTATATTTAAAAAGGGATCAAAGTCTTTACCAAGTAACTATAGACCTGTTAGCTTAACTTCTATAGCTGGGAAGATACTGGAGCGTTTAATAAAAGACCACATCGACGAGTTCTTGCTGAACAAGAACACTTTAAGCAACAGACAACATGGATTCATGAAAGACCGAAGTTGTCAGACAAATCTGATTTCTTTTTATGAGGTGGTAAGTAAAACTTTGGACAGAGGGGTGGCAGTGGACGTGGTATACTTGGATTTTGCAAAAGCATTCGATACAGTTCCCCACACATGGCTCATGTGTAAGGTAAAGTCTACAGGTTTGGAAATATCAGTTTGTAAATGGATAGAAAATTGGCTAAAAGACAGAATTCAGAGAGTAGTGGTTAATGACTCTTACTCTGAATGGTCTAAGGTTATCAGTGGTGTACCCCAAGGTTCAGTGCTGGGACCCTTACTTTTTAACATCTTTATAAATGATATTGGGTCTGGGATCAAAAGTAATATTTCTGTCTTTGCAGATGACACCAAGATATGCAGTGGAATAACGTCCTTACAGGATGTCTCCAATTTACAAGCCGACCTCAATACACTGTCTAATTGGGCGACTATGTGGCAGATGAGGTTTAATGTTGATAAATGTAAAGTTATGCACTTGGGGCCTAAGAATATGCATGCATCATACATGCTAGGGGGAGTACAACTGGGGGAATCCATAGTGGAGAAGGATCTGGGGGTTTTGGTAGACCATAAGCTCAATAACAACATGCAATGCCAAGCTGCTGTTTCCAAAGCGAGCAAAGTCCTTTCTTGTATTAAGAGAGGTATGGACTCCAGAGAGAGAGAGATATAATTTTGCCCCTGTTCAAATCATTAGTAAGACCTCACCTGGAATATGCCGTTCAGTTCTGGGCACCAGTTCTCAAAAAGGATATCAAGGAACTGGAAAAAGTGCAGAGAAGGGCAACCAAACTGATAAGAGGCATGGAAGAACTCAGCTATGAGGAGAGATTAGAGGAACTAAATTTATTCACTCTTGAGAAGAGGAGATTAAGGGGGGATATGATCAACATGTTCAAATACATTAGGGGTCCATATAGTGAACTTGGTGTTGAGTTGTTCTCTGTACGGTCAACCCAGAGGACACGGGGGTACTCTTTACGTCTAGAGGAAAAGAGATTTCATCTTCAAGTACGGAAAGGTTTCTTCACAGTTAGAGCTGTGAAAATGTGGAATAGACTCCCGCCAGAGGTGGTTCTGGCCAGTTCAGTAGATTGCTTTAAGAAAGGCCTGGATACTTTCCTGATGGTACATAATATAACTAGGTACTAACATAGGTAAAGTTGATCCAGGGAAAATCCGATCGCCTCTTGGGGGATCAGGAAGGAATTTTTTTCCCCTGCTGTAGCAAATTGGAGCATGCTCTGCTGGTTTTTTTTTCGCCTTCCTCTGGATCAATTGTGGGCATAAAATTGGGTATCTGGATTGTACGATTATTTTTTATTTTATTTATTTGTTTTTAAGGTTGAACTGGATGGACTTGTGTCTTTTTTCAACCTGACTAACTATGTAACTATGTATTAGGTCCACAAAAGTGCTATTCAAGTTATTGTTCCCGCAGCCTCTGTTTTGTCAGTTTAAATAGCGACAGGCAGGAAGCTGTGTGTGAGGCAGTGAGGGACAGTCAGTTTAATCAGTAGCTGTTACTTTTAGGTCCACAAAGGTTCTTTTCAGGACTGGTATGGTAATAGGCTTGTACACGTATAATATTCTTTCTTCCAAATATAGAAAGAATATTATACTTGACTGCTGCCCTTCTGCTGCAGTAGTCCTTTATCAGTATAGGGACTGAGGTACAGTCTGCTAATCATTCACAACCTACTTGTTCCACAAAGGTCCTTATAAGGACTGGTAAGGTTTAGGGTGCTACAGTACATAGGGTTGAGTGAGGTACAGTCTGCTATTCCTTAAGGACTGGTATAGGTCCACAATATATAGGGTTGAGGTGTACTACTACTGAGTCTGACTGCTGCCCTATACTGCAGCAGTCCTTTATCAGTATAGGGACTGAGAGTTTTGTAATTTAAAAAATGGCAGGCAGAGGAAGAGGCAGGCCCTTCCGCAGGGGTGGTAGGGGTAGGGCAGGAGCAACAGGCTTGAGCCAAAGTGGGAAGTTGCGGAAGATGCGTTCAATTCCTTTAACCTCCCTGGTGGTATGATTCAGTCTGGAATAAGGTGCTGAAAGCGGTACAATTATTTTGCATGGAAATCTGGCTTTTATTTTGTAGTCCTGTAATTCTTAGGAATAACTCTCTTAAATCTGTTCAAACCAGAGTCTAGCAGACATCCCGGGTATGATAAAGTTTATAATATAATAAAGAATAATAAAAATTATTCAATAATGTAATCAAATCCTAAAACACTGAAAAAGGGACACGTTTTGGTTGCTATGGACAATCTCCAAATTCCAGGCAGAAAAAACAGTATTTATAATATAAAAGTGCATGCAGGGCATTGCACAGACCACTAGGGACAAATAGGGTGTGTAATTTTGTAATACAGCACTGTAATCTGTAAGATTACAGTGCTGTGTGTGTTTTGTGTGTTTTTACTTTTTTGAATTTGCCGCCGTTCTCCGTTCCCGTGCGCCGCAACGCCGCAGGGAACGGAGCTCGCCGGCATTCAGCACTGTGAATCGAGCGGAGGACAGCTCAATCACACAGCGTGGCGGACATCGCTGGATCCAGGGGACAAGGTAAGTAACTCTCCCTGTGTCCTCCCCTGCATCGAGCGAAGCCATCCCGAGTGTGGCTCGGGGTTACCGCTCCTACTAGTAAATTCCTAACCTGAGCCAGACTCGGGAATACCGCCAGGAAGGTTAAAGGACGCACCAGACTTGGTTGAGTGGCTCACTCAGCCTTACTCTTCTGCACCCTCCTCATCCTCTCGATCTGCACCCTCTTCTTCACTCTCTGCTATGTGCACCCCTAAAGACACTACCACCAACAACACCACCACCACCACCACATACCTTCCGCTTGAGTCACATGAATTATTTTCCGATCCATATCAAGTCATTTCTGATGCGCAGCCACTCTTGGTATTGGATCAGGAAGAGGAGGTAGCAACAAATGCTACTCAGCAGTCTGACGACAGTACCCAGATCAGCCCAAGGAGGAGGTTGCCCCCGGTGTTGCTGCCTACTCCGAGATCTCTACTTATAACGGTGGGGAAGGTGACGTCGATGATGACGTGTCTAGTGATGTCACGTGGGTGCTCACAAGAGAGGAAGAGGAGGGGAGTTCAGAGGGAGATATGGACCAGCAGATAGGGAGGAGAAGCAGGAATAACTTAGATTGCACAGGAGGGACAAAGCAGACTGCAAATGTATCAGGAGCGAGTCATCGATCATGTACGGTCACATCTGGCGCTCCCAGGACACCGGCACATGGCTCCACAGTGTGGGCTTTTTTTTTAACGTGTCCGCTGCTGACAATAGCGTTGCCATCTGCAATCTTTGCAGTCAACGCATTAGTCGCGGTAAGCGCAACACTCACCTAGGGACGACCGCCTTAAGAAGGCACATGAGCAGCCATCACCGAGCCCAGTGGGAGCAGCGGAACACACAAAGCCACACTCCAGGCTCTCACCGTCCAGCCTCGTCTTCTACTTCTCCTTCTCCTCTCTCCTCACAATTGTTCTCCACTCCACCTTCCATCACGCCAAGCTCACGTTTTTTCTGCAAAAAGGCAGGCTTCCGTGGGCCTAATGTTCGAGCGTAAAAAAAATGATGACGCCGGATAACCCTCTTGCCCAGCGGTTGACGGCTGGCTTGTCAGAACTCATAGCCCGCCAACTACTGCCATATAAACTGGTGGACTCGGAGGCGTTTCGCAAATTTGTGGCCATTGGAACACCACAATGGAAGGTCCCAGGAAGGAAGTATTTCTCAGAGAAGGGCATTCCAGAGCTATATGGCCATGTTCAGCGGCAAGTGAATGTATCTCTGGCACACAGTGTCGGTGCCAAGATACATCTGACCACAGACACGTGGTCTAGCAAACACGGGCAGGGAAGGTATATCACTTTTACTGCCCACTGGGTGAACCTTCTGACGGCCGTCAAGCATTTAACCCGTGGCACCCGTGTAGATTTGGTTTTACCGCCACGGATTGCATGCAGGCCTGGCTCTTCTTCTCCTCCTACTCCATCCTCCTCCTCGGCTGACTCCTCCTTTTCCGCTGCTAGCGTCTCTTCCGCTGCGCCGCCCAAGCTCCCCAGAACCTATTCGACATGCCAGCTGAGACGTTGCCATGCCGTGCTGCGCCTGGAAGCCAAGAGCCACACTGGCCCGGCACTCCTTTCAGCTTTGCGTTTAACAGGCAGATCAGTGGCTAACACCGCTCAATTTGACAGTTGGTAAAGTGGTGTGTGACAACGGTGCCAATCTGCTTAGCACATTGAAACAGAGCAAAATCATGCACGTGCCATGCATGGCACACGTCTTAAACTTGGTCGTGCAGCGATTCGTTGTCAAATACCCTGGGGTCCAGGACATCTTGCGGCAGGCAAGGAAAATCTCGGCCCATTTCAGAAGATCTTACACGGCCATGGCTCGCCTTGCTGACATTCAGCGGCGACACAATCTGCCGGTCAGATGTCTTATTTGCGATTGCCCGAAGTGATGGAACTCAACCTTCTATATGCTTGATAGGCTGCTCCAGCAGAAACATGCAGTTAACGTCTACCTGTATGAACTCTGCGGCAGAACAGGTTCTGGGGAGCTGGGGGTTTTTTTCACCGCGCCAGTGGCTGCTCATGCGCGACGCATGCAGACTTCTGCGGACATTTGAGAAGATCACCAAACTGGTCAGTCGCAGCCATGGCGCCATCAGTGACATGGCACCTTATGCCTTCTTTATGGAGCAAGCATTGCGGCATGTCATTAATCAAGCTGTGGAGGAGCAGGAGCGGGAAGATGAGGAAGTCGCAATGCTGGATGAATTCCCAGGGGGGGCTACTCTGAGACAAGTCAACAACAGGAGTCTGAAGAGGAGTCAGAGGAGGATGGTGCCGGGGCGGATGAGGAGGAGCAAGAAGAGCATGCTTTAAACCTTTCTGGGACCCCTGTTGTGCGTGGATGGGGAGAGGAGAATGAAGAGGACGACATTATCCTGGATGATGAGCTGGAGCCAGGCCACCACACCACTTCCACTTTAGTGCAAATGGGGGCCTTCATGCTCCAGTGTTTTAATAGGGACCCCCGTATAAAAAGCATAAGGGTCAAGGACCAGTACTGGGTGGCAACGTACTTAGACCCCCGCTACAAACACAAAATGGCAGAAATGCTACCGCCATCACAGAGGGCTGTCAGAATGCAGCACTTCCAGGCCTTGCTTTGAGAAATGCTGCATTCTGCTTTTGCGTGCGCTGGCAGAGGAGCAATTCCCACTCCCAGAGAAGGAGTTGCGGGTAAAAATCCAACAGCGCCTGCAAGAAGAGGCCGGTTTGAAGATGTGTTGGTGACTTCGGATATGAGGTCATTCTTTCAGCCGACCCATCAACAGGTGTCATCCGGATCCAGCATCAGGGAATGCCTAGACTGTCAGGTGTCCGACTACATTGGGTTAACAGCCGATGTGGACGCTCTGAGGAGTGATGAACCCCTGGACTACTGGGTGGGCAGGCTTGACCTCTGGCCAGAGCTTGCCCAATTTGCAATGGAACTGTTGGCTTGCCCCTCGTCCAGTGTCCTGTCCGAAAAGGACGTTCAGCGCAGCAGGGGGGATCGTGACCGATAAGCATACTCGCCTAGCTCACGACAGTGTTAACTACCTCACATTTCTAACCATGAATGAGGCATGGATCTCGGAGAAATTCAACACATGTGACCAGTAGACCATGTATATGTCTATAAACAATTTTTTAATCGAGCACACAGACTTTCTTTCTTCATTTGGCTCACTTCCTTGTCCAAAAAAAGCACACCGTACTATATGCCCGTACCCTCCTCTTTGAAGAGGTTGAGCGGTGTCATATTTCTACTGGGGCTGCTTATTATGAGGGGCTCCCACCATCCCTGTGCTGTGCTGACTTTCTCCTGGGGCTGTACCTCTGCTGTGCATATTATGAGGGGCTCCCACCATCCCTGTGCTATGCTTATTATGAGGGGCTCCCACCATCCCTGTGCTGTGCTGACTTCCTCCTGGGGCTGCTTATTATGAGGGGCTCCCACCATCCCTGTGCTGTGCTGACTTCCTCCTGAGGCTGCTTTATTATGAGGGGCTCCCACCATCCCTTTGCTGTGCTGACTTCCTCCTGGGGCTGCTTATTATGAGGGGCTCCCACCATCCCTGTGCTATGCTTATTATAAGGGGCTCCCACCATCCCTGTGCTATGCTGACATCCTCCTGGGGCTGCTTATTTTGAGGGGCTCCCACCATCCCTGTGCTGTACTGACTTCCTCCTGGGGCTGTACCTCTGCTGTGCATATTATGAGGGGCTCCCACCATCCCTGTGCTATGCTCATTATGAGGGGCTCCCACCATCCCTGTGCTATGCTCATTATGAGGGGCTCCCACCATCCCTGTGCTATGCTCATTTTGAGGGGCTCCCACCATCCCTGTGCTATGCTGACTTCCTCCTGGGGCTGCTTACGGTGCTGCTGTCAGTGCTGTATATCACGGTGCTGGTGTTAGTGCTTTATGTCACGCTGCTGATGTCAGTGCTCTCTATCACGGTGCTGCTGTCAGTACTGTATATCACGGTGCTGGTGTTAGTGCTTTATGTCACGCTGCTGATGTCAGTGCTCTCTATCACGGTGCTGTTGTCAGATCACTCTATCACGGTGCAGGTGTCATTGCTGTATGTCACGCTGCTGATGTCAGTGCTCTCTATCACGGTGCTGGTGTCAGATGATTCTATCACGGTGCAGGTATCATTGCTGTATGTCACGCTGCTGGTGATCATCTCCTGCGCCCTCTTCTTTGCCTAACCTGACCTTCCCACTCCTCCATTGCCTTCATGCGCTCCACAGTCCTGAATTGTCACAACAATTTCCCATATAAAAAAAGAATGCTTGTAGTTGTCGATCCCAGATTCACCTCATACATGTGTTATGTCATTGGCCATGTGGTGGGACTATGTTTGCACAGCTATTAATTATTTTGTGGCTGCAAATTTGACCTGTAGGTTTGCAAAGTTCGCCTTCCATTGAAGTCCAATGGGGCCCACCGTGAACGTTCCGGTTCGCGAACTATCGGCCGCGTTCGCGAAACGTCCCGTCGGAAGTTCGTCCATCACTAGTGCTGGTGTGGTGTCAGTGCTCTCTATCTCGGTGCTGGTGTCAGTGCTCTCTGTCTCGGTGCTGGTGTCGGTGCCCTCTGTCTCGGTGCTGGTGTCGGTGCCCTCTGTCTCGGTGCTGGTGTCGGTGCCCTCTGTCTCGGTGCTGGTGTCGGTGCCCTCTGTCTCGGTGCTGGTGTCGGTGCTCTCTATCTCGGTGCTGGTGTCGGTGCTCTCTATCTCGGTGCTGGTGTCGGTGCTCTCTATCTCGGTGCTGGTGTCGGTGCTCTCTATCTCGGTGCTGGTGTCGGTGCTCTCTATCTCGGTGCTGGTGTCGGTGCTCTCTATCTCGGTGCTGGTGTCGGTGCTCTCTATCTCGGTGCTGGTGTCGGTGCTCTCTATCTCGGTGCTGGTGTCGGTGCTCTCTATCTCGGTGCTGGTGTCGGTGCTCTCTATCTCGGTGCTGGTGTCGGTGCTCTCTATCTCGGTGCTGGTGTCGGTGCTCTCTATCTCGGTGCTGGTGTCGGTGCTCTCTATCTCGGTGCTGGTGTCGGTGCTCTCTATCTCGGTGCTGGTGTCGGTGCTCTCTATCTCGGTGCTGGTGTCGGTGCTCTCTATCTCGGTGCTGGTGTCGGTGCTCTCTATCTCGGTGCTGGTGTCGGTGCTCTCTATCTCGGTGCTGGTGTCGGTGCTCTCTATCTCGGTGCTGGTGTCGGTGCTCTCTATCTCGGTGCTGGTGTCGGTGCTCTCTATCACGGTGCTGGTGTCGGTGCTCTCTATCACGGTGCTGGTGTCAGTGCTCAGTCTCTATCACGGTGAGGGAGATAGCAGCGGAGAAGCCAATCAGCAGGCAGTGCTAGCACCATGGCTGAGGATCAGCACTGGACTGGCACCTCCGGACCACCGCAGTGGAGCCCTGCATAGGTGGGTGTAAGGGCCGGGCAGAGGGAGGGGCTCAAGCACAGGTTGGCACACTTGGATACTGGCACAGGACTGCGCTGCCCTGACTGTGGCACTGATCATCTCCTGCACCCCCTTCATAGCCTGCCCTGACCTTGCCTCTCCTCCATGGCCTTCATGCGCTCCTGAATTGTCAAAATTTCACAGATAAAAAAAGAATGCTTGTCGTTGTCGATCCCAGATTCACTTAATACTTTTGTTATGTCAGTGTCCATGTTGTGGGACTATGTGTGCACAGCTAGTAAGTATTTTGTGGCTGAAAATATGACCTGGAGGTTTTTAAGATTCGCCTGCCATTAAAGTCAATGGGGTCCGCCACGAACCTTGTGGTTCGTGAACTTTTGGCTGCGTTTGCGGTTCGCGTTCGCGAAACGTGCCGTTGGAAGTTCGTCCATCACTATGGATAATACCAAAAAAATAAAAAACTAAGTGAGAACTGGATATGTGGACTTCAGTTAGTTGGTTCTGCTACTCAGTGGAGCAAAGAAACTCATTCACACCAGAGCTTCATACATGTTGAATCAGAACATACCACACACACAGTCCAAAACACAGCCGATTGGGCTGACAAATAGAAGCACCAACTAGATAATGGTGCTGAAACCAGGAAAGAAAAAAATTGTCTATGGAAGTGGTGATATTCTTTGTTCTGTAAGCCACAAAACCCAATTATTGAATCTGAGGGATAACACACCAATAAAATTTCATAATAAACAATACATTTTTCGCCTGAAAAAAAACCCACTGGTTATATACCTGTGATAAGACATTAGCGTGTGAAACAAATATACATTACATAAATAGTGCATTTATTTAAAATACCAAAAATTGTTGAGCTCAACTTATTATTATGTATTACTTAGTACATATTAATACCACGTGGATTTTTGTTTTATGGTATACCAATAATTCCCCCCCAAAAAAATGTATTCACCATGGTGAGAGAAAAAAAAAATTGCAACTTGTAATAAACCTTTTAGGGGTACCATTTCCTCTTCCAGAACTGTCTTCTCTGGAAAACAAACACAATTTAGTAAATGCACCTTTCAATTCATTAGTACAGATCTTGGCTCAGGTCATTTGCATGTCAATACAGTTTGCTTTACATTCTCACTGACCTGGTCAGAAAGAAGGGAGGTCATTTGGGTGGCCTGTCAGTAGCTGAGAACAAATTTCACACGACACAATCTATATTGCATACTCCACACTCACACAATTAACTAGGTTAAAGACGACCTCTAGACATCACACATTTCAACATGTTTTCTATCATAACCAGTAGTTCTTGTTAAACCCATAACATCTGTTTGGCAAGTTTGAAATTCTTTCAGAGATCCATCCCATTTCATTATCTCCTTCTCTGCCTGTATGGGGGCAATTAAAAAAAAAAAAAAAAAAAAAAAAAAAAAAACTCTTACCTTCCCGGGATTTATTCTTGCAGAAACACCAGGGATGGAACATTGTTGGTACATAACTTAAAGCGGGATTCCATTGACCGATCGTTTTTTTTTTTTTCCTGGGTCATTGAACTACTTTAGCAATGCACACAGAGTGCTCACTTGCTGTGTTAAATCTTTCCCCTGCTTTCCGATTTCGTCAGCAATATGATGTTATATAAATGTATCCTGGCGGTTTTCATTTTGCTTGTGGGCATTTGAAGCCCACAATCATTTATTTCCAGGAGTGAATGCTGTGCTCCCAGGATTCCCTGCTCGATCCTGCGCATGCTCATTGTATAACAGGAAGCAGCGCTGTAAAATTCCGGGTTGCCATCACAACGGCCGGCGTCGTCGGAAGTTCCCGCCACGTTGTGATGGCAACCAAACATATACAAACGAGCTCTCACGAGATTTCAGCCGGACAATGATCCGCACAGAATCTTGGGAAGACTCAGAAGAAGCTCCCAGGGTACTTCGCGGAGCAGGGGAAAGGCGAAAAACACGCCTACTCCCACGGGAGGAGAGACCGGAAGTGCACCTAATAATTAAAATAAAAAGGTAATTACGGAGAGATTCATTTTTTAAAGGGCCATTTGAGCATCAATGATAGTAAATGAATGGGCTCAGATTGACTGAAATATTTGGGTACAATACCGCTTTAAGTGTGGAGGATGTCCCTCTGAATTCAGACATACCCAAATGCCTTCCTCTGTTATCTCCTCTATCTGACTGGGCAGCTGAAGTCATATGGCCGTGTCATCTTAGTGTAATGAGCACGGTACAAATCTTCCCATACGTTAAGTTTCTTATAATACCTCTTTACAGTCCAGCGATCCCAATCTTGCATATATAACCCAAGGCCCATATTTATCTATCATCTCTTCCTTTGAGGTCAAATGGTAGGGTTCTTCACGGTTAGACACCCTCTTTGAAGCGATTCAATTACCCATCCTTTATGGACAATGAACCTTGATTCCCCCAACCTTTTTACAGGTCGTCTTTACTTCAGAGGTAGCTACTCTCTGGCCAAGAATTGGGTTGACAGGTACCACCCCTGTCACCGTTGCTGCTTTTTTTTCACTACTTGTCAGAACAGTTTTTTTTTTTTTTTCAGGCTCTCTGTACAGAGAACCCGGCGCTTTACTTTTGGAGTGGTTATTGTTTGTGCCTTTATCACTATAACTGGTCCCGCATCTCCAATTATTGTACACGGCCTGTGCGGGCTGCTAGCGTACTACTCCGAATGTTCCCTGTTCTGACTATAGTCCTTCAAAAAAATTACCCTGGAGATTTTCCAAACAATAATAGTTCAATCTCCCCCATGGACTTTTCTGAAGTATTCTAAAAGAAATGCTTAATGAAGGGCTATTACTTCTTTTATCTCAATGATTAGCACAAACTTGGATAATCAGAACCCTGATGATGCTTGTAGTACAGGAGGCCTTCCACTGAGGCACACCTAATTTCAATATGATTTGTAGCATTTACAATGTTTACAGGTCTAATTACAAAGCTCACCATCCACAGTTAGCAGTTTACAAAAGATAGATTCATACTAGGGCTGAAACAACTAATCGACAACCAATCGGTCATCAAATCAATCAACTACTATCTTCACAAATCGATCAATCGGCCAGTAACACAATGGGGTTAAAAAAACAAAATGAGCCCTCTATTGTACAAAAAAAACAACAATCGCAAACGTAAATATAACTTCCACAGTTCTACAGTAAAAAATGAACCCCTTACAGTAGTGACTATCTGCTCCCCATGCACCACAAAGGGCCAACCCTAGCCTTCTCAACGCCATTATGTTAATAAATGTCCTAGACCTGGCTCACACCCATGTGCCCTCTCCCTCTGGTGCTTCCTGCAGAAACGCACCACAGTTTGCCTACATGGCTTCCCATGAGACACATTCACATCTATGCTCTCTTCAGCCGCAGTGTACCTGGAAAGGTTCAGGGACTCCTCCCTCAACGCAAAAAGGTGCCTTTTTGGTTCAATACACTTTAATGGAGAGGCTGCAGAAAAGCATGCAATGCCCCTGCAGCAACCCGTGTCCTCCAATCTGACCTACAACAAACTGGCAAAAAGAAAATGCAAATCACAGCAAAATCACGTGTGTAAAAATCAAAAACGCACAGCAAAAAGCACGGCAGAAACAGATCAAAAGTAAACTGCATCGGCGTACACCAAGCCCCATGCTGGCCACACAGATCAACCCTCAGACGAGAATACATAGATGAAAAATCAATGTACATTCGCTGAATGAAAGAATGTTTGAAATTTTAACTTGTTTTTAAAATTCTATTTTTAAAATCAATGTAATTTCTGAACGAAGACCACACACACCGCCCAAAAATTCCTTTGACCAAGAAGTTCCCTACTATCTCCAAATCTTCCCATCACTGTAGTTGAAAACAAACCATTGATCTCACCAACAACCAAAAAACTTAAACGACCGCTCCCAAAATGACATCCCTCTTGAAGGAAGACATTGTTTTTATTTTTTTTTAATAAAAAAATCGATCTCTGAGTCTGATATTCTGATATCCACCAGAATCACCCCCCCCCCCCCCCCCAACAGTACACACAGCATCCTCTGGGACTGTGACATCATAATGGGCAGGGACATCATCCGGTGATGTCCCTATATAAGTCGCTGCACACCGCGTCCCCGTCGTGAGCGAAGAGAGCGACTAGGCAACATCTGAAGAGAAGAAGAGAAGAACAGAAGACGGCGACATTGGCGACAGAAGACCGGCCCACCGCCTGTAAAAGAGCTAGAAGAAGGCGCGGTGGCCCGGCAAGAAGAACCGAAGAGGGGGACAAGACCCCCGAAGTCGATAGAAGAGGGCGGCGGCGAAGAAGAAAGCCGGGCTCCTCCACTAGTAAAACAGCTAGCAGAAGATAGTGGAGTCTGGCGAGAAGACCCCAAAAGACGGATAGAAGACCCCCGAAGCTGTGCAATAAACTATTTTAACCCTTGTGTGTTGTGTTTTATTTTTACTTTTTTCCACAGGTGAATGGGTAGGGGTACACTGTACCCCATACTCATTCACATAGGGTAGGGGGCCGGTATCCAGGGGCCCCCTTATTAAATGTTCCTGGTACGGCTCAGGAGGGGGGGCCGCTCGCTCGTCCCCACCCCCTTTCCTGGCTGGCCCTTGTCCTCATCAACATGGCCGGCCCTTGTCCTCATCAACATGGGGGCAAGGTGCTTTGGGGTGGGGGGGCCGCGCGGCCCCCCTTCCCCAAGGCACCCCCCATGTTGAGGGCACACGGCCTGGTACGGCTCAGGAGGGGGGCCGCTCGCTCGTCCCCACCCCCTTTCCTGGCCGGCCCTTGTCCTCATCAACATGGCCGGCCCTTGTCCTCATCAACATGGGGGCAAGGTGCTTTGGGGTGGGGGGGCCGCGCGGCCCCCCTTCCCCAAGGCACCCCCCATGTTGAGGGCACACGGCCTAGTACAGCTCAGGAGGGGGGCCGCTCGCTCGTCCCCACCCCCTTTCCTGGCCGGCCGGGTAGCGTGCTCGGACAAGGGTCTGATGTGGACCCAGGGGGGGGACCCCCACGCCGATTTTTCGGCGTAGGGATTCCCCTTTAAGTCCATACCAGGCTACCTGGATACGCACTCAAAATGAGCGGACTTTTCTCTGCATGTGTGGGCAAGTCTGTTCTTTTCAACGTACGCCGTATAAGTCCGCTGAAAAAGTGCCGTGTGTGGGCAAGTAGCTCGTTCGGAAAGTCCGGCGGACAGTCCGGCGCGAAGTCCATCAGACTAAGTCCGCCAGATAGTTGGCTACGTGTGTATGCGGCATAAGAACGAATGATACCTGTGCGAAAAGGGTAACAATTGAATTTATTTAAACTTACTATTGTACAGAAAAAAAGTTGAGATTACCCCATAGAATGTGGAGGATACAACCTTAAAAACAACGATGTTACCAAATATTGCTATAATGGTCATACACATCCTTTCAAGAGATTAATATTATATTAAGGCTAAGTCCTATGGTAGAAAGGGTTACAGAAAAGAAAAGAGACATAATAATTATCTAGATTTCTCCTAAGTTACCATTCTTGCAAAGGGGGGGGGGGGGGGGGGCACACCAGGATGAAGAGAGATAAGGGAATACATTACACAGGAATCTTACGTGTCCAGTAGTGATGGACGAACTTCCGACGGGACGTTTCGCGAATGTGAACCGCGAACGCGGCCAAAACTTTGCGAATTGCGTTCGCGGTTTGCATTCACGAAACGTCCCGTCGGAAGTTAGTCCATCACTACTGGACACGTAAGATTCCTGTGTAATGTACATTACACAGGAATCTTATGTGTCCATTACATTACACAGGAATCTTATGTGTCCAGTCCATGAGTCTTAAAGTGGTTGTAAACCCTTACAAACCACTTTGACCTACAGGTAAGCCTAAATTAAGGCTTACCTGTAGGTCCAAGAAATATCTCCTAAACCTATAGGAGATATTTACAAAAAGACAGCCACCGCTGTCTACGGCGCATGCGCAGGCACACTGGGCAGGCCGCAGATCGCGGCGATATGCCGCGAGTGTCGGCTCCTGTGCGCATGAGTGACGTCAGTGGCGGACATGAAGACGGAGGACCACTTCGGGGGCTTCGTTCTCAGGTAAGTTATTTATAATGAGCTAGTATGCTATGCATACTAGCTCATTATGCCTTTGCCTTGCAGGTTCCTTTTTTTTTATTTTATTTTTTCAACTGCCTTTACTTCCTCTTTAAAAGAACTAGCATCTCTAGGGATCTTGGTTTTATGTTGTTAGAATAACCCACTCCTTCCAATCAGAACTCAGGGTCACCTCATTGGTTCAAAGTTGCCTCCAATTCTGATTGGTTATAATTTCAAGCCCAGTTAAACATCATGCTTCCCACCTAAACTTCCGGTGCCTTTCTGTCTATATATGTTGAGCAACTTCCTTTGATCCCCAACCCTGCCAGTTCCGACATTAGCATGTTAATGACGCCTGGGGAGATAGAGCCTTGACGTCTGCAAAGACGATTGGTAAAACAAAAGGGAATTCACCTAACACCTGGGGACATTCAATAGTTCCCACAATAAAGGTAATTTATTATAATATCTTCCAGTAAAAACCTCTGCCCACATACACACATATACACCGTATATATATAATGGGATTTTTATATACAGCTTGCCTGTAAAATCCTTTTCTTGAGAGTACATCACGGGACACAGGAGCTTCATTACATAGTGGGTTATATAGGCACCTCTGGTGATTGGACACTGGTTGACCCCAATTAAGGAGAATTCCTCCCCTATATAACCCCTCCCATCTGGGAGGCACCTCAGTTTTGTAGCAAAGCAATAAGAAACCACGTAAAACCCAAGAGGGGCGGGAGCCCTGTGTCCCATGATGTACTCTCAAGAAAAGGATTTTATAGGTAAGCTGTATATAAAAATCCAATTTTCTTGATCATACATCACGCGACACAGGAGCTTCATTACATAGTGGGATGTCCCATAGCAATGCTCAGATTGAGGGGAGGGAGACACAGATCATAATTATAGACCGCCAGGGACCGGAGGACCTAAACTGCAGCCTGCAGTACGCTGTGCCCGAAGGCGATATCCTCTTGCCCTCTGACATCCACCTGATAGAATCGGGTGAATGTGTGGACTGATGACCAAGTTGCAGCTTTACAGATATGAGCCAGGGAGGCCTGGTGATGCACTGCCCAAGAAGCACTAACAGCCCTAGTAGAGTGCGCTTTCACTTGAAAAGGAGGAATCTTCCCCTTTACACTATAGGCCTGAGAAATAACCTGTCTAATCCACCTTGAGAGAGTGGATTTTGACGCTGCCTGGCCCTTCCTAGGGCCTTCCGGCAAAATAAATAAGCAATCCGTTTTCCTTATCTGAGCAATTGCATGAAGATAAATACTGATTGCTCTAACCACATCCAAAGTGTGCAAAGATTCTTCTTCTGTGGACTGTGGGTCCGGAAAAAAGGATGGTAGGATTACATCTTGATTCAAATGGAATCCCGAAACCACCTTAGGTAGAAGGGACCTGTTGGGACGCATGACCACCCGGTCCTTATGAATAATTAGATACGGCTCCTTGCTGGAAAGAGCTGCTAGCTCTGATACTCTTCTAGCCGTGGATATGGCTACCAAGAAGACCAATTTTTTAGTCAGGAGAACTAATGAAGCCAGATGCAAAGGTTCAAATGGTTGCCCCTGCAAAGCCGAGCGAACCAAATTCAGATCCCAAGGGCATACCGGAGGTTTGACTGGTGGTCTTATCCGCATGGCCCCCTGGATAAAAGCCCGTACCAGGGAATGCGATGCAAGTGGCTTTTGAAAAAACACTGACAGGGCCGAAATCTGCACCTTGATAGTGCTTATGGCCAAATTCATTTCTAGGCCTGACTGGAGAAAGGCCAAGATCCTGCTAATGACATACTTTCTAGGATGCCATTTCCTGAGTTCACACCAGGGAACATATGCCCTCCAGATTTTGTAATAAATAAGCCTGGAGGCCGGCTTTCTGGCATTGACCAGAGTAGAAAAGACTGACCCCGAAAGGCCACGGTCTCTCAGAATGTGGGTCTCAGCAGCCAAACCGTCAAATTCAGACTGCGTAAAGCAGGATGGTAGATTGGACCCTGTGAGAGCAGGTCTGGCCGGAGAGGGAGGATCCATGGCTTGCCTACTGCCAACTTCATGGTCGCCTGGGCCAAGCCGGGGCCACCAAAAGGACCGACTTTGTCTCCCTCTTGACTCTTCCCAGGAACTGCGACAGAAGGGGGCTCGGGGGGAAGGCATAGATCAGATTGTACTGATCCCAGGGAACTGTCAGAGCATCTGACCCCTGAGCAAGTGTATCTCTTGTCCTTGACACAAAATTGTCCAGTTTCCTGTTGAACCTGGATGCAAACAGATCTATGTCTGGAGTACCCCCCCTGTGACATATGTTTCGAAACACGTCGGGGTGCAGAGCCCATTCTCCTGGGCACAACTGCTGGTGGCTCAGAAAATCCGCCTGCCAATTTTCTACTCCTGGAATGAAGACTGCAGAAAGACATGGAACATGCTTTTCTGCCCAGACAAGTATGCGATTCACCTCTTTTTGGGCCACCAGACTCCTGGTACCGCCCTGGTGATTGATATAAACCACTGCTGTGGCATTGTCGGACTGAACCCGAACCGGGAGACCTCGTAGTCTGTAAGACCACTTTATGAGAGCCATATAAACTGCCCGGATCTCCAAGATATTTATGAGCAATAGCTTCTCGATCGCAGACCATTTCCCCTGCGAGCACGTCTCCTCCAATACTGCTCCCCAGCCTGTCAGGCTGGCATCTGTTGTGATAATCTTCCATGGAAGAGGAAGAAAAGTTTTTTGCCCTTCAGCAAATTCTTGGTTTGTAACCACCAGACGAGACTCTTGCATGTCCCTGGG
The DNA here is from genome assembly GCF_037356315.1 of Lithobates pipiens. Lineage (NCBI taxonomy): Eukaryota > Metazoa > Chordata > Amphibia > Anura > Ranidae > Lithobates > Lithobates pipiens. Next base: position 80,986,463 of record NW_027507686.1, on the reverse strand, counting down.
GATAGACGCATAGGAAGATCCAAGGCTTGAGGCTTCCTGTTCCAAGCCGCAAGGATGCATCTTTGCAGAGGCCTTGAGTGGAACTGGGCGAATGGGATGGTCTCGAAGGAGGCGACCATTTTCCCTAACAGTCTCATGCACAACCGAATGGGGGAAGATCTTCTGCCCAGAATTAGGCGCACCAGATCCCCAATGGACAAGGCCATTGGCCTTGGAAGAAACACCTTGCCCTGAGCGGTGTCGATGATCATGCCCAGGTATTCCAACCTGGTGGCAGGCTGTAGGGACGACTTTTCTAGGTTTATGATCCACCCTAGGCGTTCCAGGTGTTCTAGCGTTCTGGTGACGTTGTGGTTCAGGAACGCTGCTGTTTTCTCCATGAGAAGCAAATCGTCTAGATAAGCCATGACGGCTATACCTGGAGCTCTTAGGTTTGCTAAGAGAGGGTCCAGAATCTTTTTAAAGACTCGAGGGGCCGTAGCAAGCCCGAACGGCAAGGCCCCAAATTGAAAATGGCGCCGCTCTACCGCGAACCTTGGCTTGGAAAATTGGCACATGAAGATATGCATCTTTGATATCTATTGATGCCATAAACTCTCCCCCTTGCAGGGAGGAGACCACAGTGCGAATTGTCTGCATTCGGAAGTACCGGATGCGTAAAAACCGGTTCAGGTCCAGGATAGGTCTGACACTTCCATTTGGCTTCGGAACGGTGAAGAGATTTGAGTAAAATCCTGAACCCTGTTCTTTTGGGTCCACTTCTACTATCACCCCCTGGGATAGTAAGTGATTCAAGGCCAGAAATAGCGGTTTTTGCTTTACTGGATCCCTGGGGATCCTTGACCTTAGGAAACGAGAAGGTGGAATCTCCTGAAACTCTAGCCTGTAGCCCAGAGATACCGAAGAGATCACCCACTTGTCCCGGATCTCTTCCCGCCAGGCTCCTGCAAACTGCAGGAGCCTTCCCCCCACTTAGCCGAGCGGGGGCGCCCCTTCACAAGGAAGCTTTTGGGCTCTGCTTGGCAGGCTTTCGCCCCCAAGTCTTTTTCTGCCCCTGGGCTCGGCCCTGAGCCTTTCCTGTAGAGGAGGGCTGAGAAGGCCGTCGCCACTGCTTAGAGCTTGATGCTCCGGGAGAGAGAGCACGCCTGAATGAAGGACGCTTGCTCCTTTTGACTGGAAGGAGAGTAGATTTACCTCCTGAGATTTTTTGGACGAATTTATCTAATTCTTCTCCAAACAAACGTTCCCCTTTGAACGGGAACCCAATCAAATGCTTCTTGCATGACAGCTCAGCTGCCCAATTCTTTAGCCATAGGGCCCTTCACATGTGAACCAACATGAGAGACAAACGTGATGCTTGTTGGACAGAATCCAAAATCGCATCAATCATGAAACACAGAATGTGAGGCAATTCTGCATAATTTTCTACTTCCTCACTGGGAAGGAGCCCAAGCATCTGCTTAACCTGTTCCTTGAGGAACTGACACAACCCCACGGGTGCGACTGTAGGTTGCATCACAGTGCTAGCCATGGAAAAGGAGGCTTTTAATAAGGTTTCCAGCTTTTTATCAGTTGGATCTTTAAATACCTAATGGACAAGTCAGGTTTTTATTCACGCAAGAAACAACCGCATCGACAGATGAGACCCCCCACTTCTTGGTGAAACTTTCCTCCAGAGGATAATGCACAGAAAACCTTTTAGGAGGAGCAAACAGTTTATCGGGATGTCCCCAATCCTCATACATCAATTTATCCATTAAGGGATGAATTGGGAAGGAATAGGCAGTCTGTGGGGCTTTCCTGACTCCCAGGGAAGAAACAGAGGATGTAGCGACTTCAGCAGCAGGCATTCTGAATGTGGTATGCACCAATTCAGTATAATACTGCACCTGTTTTCTGAGTGCCTGGGAGGAGGGGACTCTCTCCTCTTCCTCTGACTCATCCGACTGCTCATGAGCCCTATCCCAAGATAGGGATCTCTCCTCATTTTCAGAAGAATCATCTGAGAGAGGGATTTCAGCAGATGGAGGGGATCTACCCCTTTTCCTGCTATCTTTCAGGGAAGCAGAAATAAAATTCATGATTCTCCCTTCAAAACCCTCCAATGTAGCCCTAAGGGAGTCCTCAGTGACATAAACAGACATTAGGAGAGGCTGCAAAACCTGACAGGGGCACTGACTCGTCTTGAGAGGCTGGCTCCAGTCTTGCAGGGGGGATGGTAACTTACAGGCACTTTTAGAACCCCTGGACCTAGGCGGTGATTTACCAGTGCCTTTGCTACCTCCCCCTGAGACCCTCTTACGAGGAGACATAGTCATAAGCTACAAATCAGAGGTACTAGTACAAGTGCAATCACTGTTGTGCTTAAAGTCTCACAATAAATATAAATGCTTAAACTGCACAACCTGCTGCTGAGTAGGTGTCTAAGGTTAGCCTGGATCCAATCCCCACGGATGCTTACGGAGACACAACTCCTGTGTCTCCAATTACAGCCCCCCGACGCTCTGGGCTTTTTAAATCTGCTGCCTGGCCCCTGCGCAATACAGCGCCATGCACACAGACGTGCACGGCTCACAACCACACTCCCCCCCCCCCCCCCTCCTCCATTAGGCCGGGCACGCGCCCGGCGCGCGTGCACGAGGACCGCGGGATCCAGGGGGGAAAGGAGAACCCCACCGGAGCTGCGTGGGACCCCCAGACTACGTGGGATCCCTGTGTTTGCCTTGATGTGGCAGGGACTGTAATGGAGACGTGAGACAGCTGGAGAACCAGGCTTCACTGAGCGTGTGTACTTAAAGGCATGTAAGTATGCATCAGGCTGCTCTTACTCCCTCTAGTGGTGGAAACCAGGTAAGACATACAACTACTCACAATGAAAAAATCCATTATATATATATATATATATATATATATATATATATATATATATATATATATATATATATATATATATATATATATATATATATATATATATGATTAACTTCCCTTACCTGTCCTCGCCGCAGGAATTGCTGAAACAGACAAATTCCAGCCTTCACCCATCACGGCGGGTATTGTTAGCCAACCTTCAGGTTTATCTGGGGCTCTTTCTCTGAAGAGCCTCCTACCTGGACCATGTAAAAGGCTCTGCCAGAAACTTTCATGCTCTCTGTATAAACAGTACACCAAGTCAAATATCAGCCCGAGGTATGGATCCGGTTTTGTTGTAGCCCTTAGGCCCCCGCAGGGACCTGCATAGAGCTAACGTTTTACGTGACCAACCACCATAGACACTGGCGAAAAAAACTGAGGTGCCTCCCAGATGGGAGGGGTTTATATAGGGGAGGAATTTTCCTTAATTGGGGTCAACCAGTGTCCAATCACCAGAGGTGCCTATATAACCCACTATGTAATGAAGCTCATGTGTCCCATGATGTATGATCAAGCTCTAATATATATATATATATATATATATATATATACATACACACACACACACATATATACATACACATAAACCTGAAAATATTAAGTCATACATCCCTATATATATATATATATATATATATATATAACGGGGCATGGAAATTTACCTCAAAATGGTTTCCTTTAAGCTCCTTGCTATAAATATTATATTTCAAAATCTCCACCACAGTACGCAGGCAAAAAGATGCCATGCCGTACTTGCGCTGGTGTGCTTGGGGGACAGGAGCCACACTGGGGCATATATTCTGTCAGCTCTGCAGGGGCAGGCTGAGAGGTGGTTTATGGCAGGCTGGGAGTGGCCGTACGTCGTACCGGAAGTGAAGTAGGACTGGCGGAAGACACCATAACACCATTTTACTTCTTGTGCTGTTGTTTATTTAAATGTGAGAGTCCGATTTTTATTTCTTCAATTAAATCCTTATATTTTAACCAATTACTATACTATCAGAGCCTTCCCTCTCTCTCCATGTTTTTCATTATATTTTTGAGCTGCACACCTCTGTGAATATCTTCCCCGCAACTACAGTATAAGTTTACATGCATTATATGGCCCCCTTGTGGCCCGGTGTGGAGAATATCGCTTCTTAGTCTGCTGCAGTGGAGGACCCCCCTGGTGGCTGGAGACGAGGAGTGGAGTTGGTCAGCTTTTTCTGATGTGCCTGTTTTTTATACTTGGAGGTGAGAGTTCTGAGAGCCTTTAATCCTGGGATTTATATTACTGCTTTCATCTGCAACTTTTCACCATTGGTGCCTGTTAGGGATGAGCTTCGTGTTCGAGTCGAACGCATGTTCGAGTCGAACATCGGTCGTTCGTGCGTTCGCCGAATTCCGAACGTTTGGGCCGTTCGCGGCAAAATTCGTGTGGCCCACAATGCACTGCGATGGCGCAATGCATTGCTGTCTCACGATTGGCCAGGCATGCACTGTGACCCCGCATGCTTGGCCAATCGCAGCGCCAGCAGCGAGGAGAGCCATGGTTGGCCACAGGCATCCTGCCTGTGGCCAATCATAGCTCAGGCTGTGTAGTGCACGCCCCACACTATATAAGGCCGCCATTAAGGCAGCCTCGTGCAGTGTGTTGGCGTCTGAAGCAGTGGGTGTTCTGTGTACCTTCAACACAGTTACACACCAATCGTTTTTGGCTGATTTACTATCTTGCTCTTGTGTAGTGGTTACTGTCTGTGCCCTGACCGCAGTATACACCACTATATTCACCTCACCTATATAGCTAGTGATCTAGCTTTAATAATAGAGCTTGCAGTCAGTAGTGTTAGTGCGTGCTGTCTGCGTGCTCTGTACCCAGTACATACCACTATATACACCTACATAGCTGTTCTCTATTTGAGCCCGATTGTCATCTGCAGGAGTTATTGGAAGTTGTGTGTGCTTCCAGCACAGCACAGTATACATCTGTATATACCCCTTTAACTCTGCTGTTTTCTGGTTATTGTCTGCGTGCCCTGACCGCAGTATACACCGTGATATTCACCTCACCTATATAGCTAGTGGTCCATCTTTAACAATAGAGCTTGCAGTCAGTAGTGTCACTCAGGAGATAGTGCGTGCTGTGTGCGTGCTCTGTACCCAGTACATACCGCTATAATCCACCTACATAGCTGTTCTCTATTTGGGCCCGATTGTCATCTGCAGGAGTTATTGGAAGTTGTGTGTGCTTCCAGCACAGCACAGTATACATCTGTATATACCCCTTTAACTCTGCTGTTCTATAAAAAAGGCATCTGCAGGAGTTAGTGGGTGTTGTGTGCCTCCAGCACAATATAAACTACCCAACTACTGTTTTACCCAACTCCCTTCAGGCCATTACCATGTCTGGAAGGCCAGCAAGGAGAGGCAGACAGGCGCAAGCCGATAAAAGAGGGCAAGCAGGCTCTGTGTCTAGAGACAACAGTGCTGGTCGTGGACGCGGTGCATTGTCATCAGCACGTGGCCATGGGACATGCTTGTCCTTCTTTTCTGCAGCTGGACATGTTGAACCGCAACATGCCAACGACTTGGTAGAGTGGATGACCAAGCCCTCTTCATCCTCCTCATCCTCTCTCACCCAGTCTCAGGGTAGTAGAAAAGCAGCTGCCAACACATCGTCGTCCCTCCTCTCAATGTCATCATCAGTGACTCCTTCCCTAGACCCACCACGTCCTCCTGAGGAGTCTCCTGAACTCTTTGAGCACAGTGTTGGGTACATGCTCCAGGAGGATGCCCAGTGTTTGGTGGGCTCTGATGATGACACTCAGCTAGAGGAAGGCAGTAGCGTGAGCGCAGAGAGAGAGGATGCTCAAGAAGCACAGCAATCTGGCAGTCATGTTCCACAAGCTGCAGCATACTGCCAGGTTTGCTACAGCGATGAAGAGGGAGGGGATGATGAGGGCACTGACTCCACGTGGGTGCCTGGAAGGAGGGAGGAGGAGGAGGAGGAGGCACATGTCCAACGAGGCAGGATGCCCTCCGGGGGCCAGCTTAGGGGCAGCACACCGACTGAATCACACCGCAGAGCTCCGCCTGCGCAGAGCGCTTCCTCTGCTCGTTATTCTAAAAGTTCTTTGGTGTGGGCCTTTTTTGAGACGAGTGCATCAGATCGCACCGCTGCTATTTGCAACATATGTCTCAAGCGTATCTCACGTGGCCAAAACATCAGCCGCTTGGGCACCACATGCTTGACCAGACATATGTTGACCTGCCATGCAGCTCGTTGGCAAGCATACCTCAAAGACCCACACCAAAGAACAAAGCGGACCTCTCCTTGCGCCTCATCAGCTGGCATCTCCAACCCCACTAGACCTTCAGTCCTCTCTGAAACCTGCTCTGAGAGGAATGAAGGTGTAGAATTAGGTGTGTCACAGCCAAGTGCTTCCGGGAACTCTGCTAGTGGTACATCCACGTCCGATTATAGCAGGCAAATGTCCCTGCCCCAGCTGCTGGACCGGCGGAAGAAATTTACTCCCAGCCATCCACATGCCCAGCGGTTGAATGCTAGCTTGGCTAAATTGCTAGCACTTCAACTGCTGCCTTTTCAGTTGGTAGACTCGGCCCCCTTCCGTGAGTTTGTACAATGTGCGGTTCCTCAGTGGCAGGTCCCCAAACGCCACTTTTTCTCACGGAAGGCGATTCCGGCTCTCTACCGGCATGTGGAAGGCAATGTCCTTGCCTCGCTGGACAGGGCGGTCAGCGGTAAGGTGCATATTACCGCTGACTCATGGTCCAGCAGGCATGGACAGGGACGTTACCTGTCTTTCACGGCCCATTGGGTCACTCTTCTGGCTGCTGGGAAGGATGCAGGACAAGGTGCAGTAGTGTTGGAGGTTGTTACGCCACCACGCCTCCAAAATGCTACTATTGGTTGTGACACACCTCTCTCCTCCACCCCCTCCTCTTCTTCTTCCTCCATGGCCTCTTCCAGTGCTCTGTCCTCAGAACCAGCGGTGCTCCGTAGGCGTTGCAGGGGCTACGCAAGTACGCAGGCAAAACAATGCCATGCCGTGCTTGCGCTGGTTTGTTTGGGGGACAGGAGCCACACTGGGGCGGATGTTTTGTCAGCTCTGCAGGGGCAGGCCGAGAGGTGGTTGACGCCACGCCAGCTTAAGCCAGGAATGGTGGTTTGCGACAATGGCACCAACCTCCTCTCCGCCCTCCGACAGGGACAACTGACCCATGTGCCCTGTGTAGCTCACGTCCTTAACCTGGTGGTGCAGCGGTTCTTGGGCAGGTACCCCGGCTTACAGGATGTCCTGAAACAGGCCAGGAGAGTCTGTGTGCATTTCCGCCGATCATTTAATGCCTGTGCTCAGCTGGCTGAGCTCCAAAAGGAGTTGAACCTGCCCAAGAACCGCCTTATATGTGACATGCCCACCAGATGGAACTCAACATTGGCCATGCTGCAGCGGCTGCACACGCAGCAGAGGGCCAGCAATGAGTACCTGTGCGACTACAGCACCAGGACAAGGTCAGGGGAGCTTGGTTTTTTCTCACCACGCCAGTGGGGCATGATCAGGGATGCATGCACTGTCCTGTCACCGTTTGAGGAGGCCACAAGGATGGTGAGCAGTGACAGTGCATGCATCAGTGACACTGTACCTCTTGTCCACCTCTTGGAGCACACGCTGCGTGGAATAATGGACAGGGCACTTGAGGCAGAACAGAGGCAGGAAGAGGAGGACTTCCTTGCCTCTCAAGGCCCCCTTTATCCAGACAGTGTTCCTGCTGTGCCACCCATCACACAGGAAGAGGGTGAGGAGGAGGAAGAGGAGGAGGAGGATGATTGTGTCAGCATGGAGGTGGAGGCTGGCACTCAGCATCAGCAGCAGCAGCAGTCTTATAGGGATGATTTACAGTCCCAAGAAACACGTGGACTTGTACGTGGCTGGGAGGAGGTAGCTGCGGATCATGTTGTCCTTAGTGACCCAGAGGACTCCGGACCGAATGCCTCAGCTAACCTACGCTGCATGGCCTCCCTGATCCTGCAAAGCCTGCGGAAGGATCCTCGTATTCTTCGGATCAAGGAGAGGGACCATTGCTGGCTGGCCACTCTCCTTGATCCACGGTACAAGGGTAAGGTTGCCGACCTTATCTTGCCATCGCAGAGGGAGCAGAGGATGAGACATCTCCGGGAGGCCTTGCAGAAAGCTCTGTGCAACGCGTTCCCAGAGACTGGGAGGTCACAAACTCCTGGTCCTGGACAACGTGTTGCTGAGGCATCAGTCAGAAGGAGCGGTGGAGAAGGTGGCCGTCTGACTGATGCTTTCAGACAATTTTTTAGTCCGCAGCCCCAAGGTATGATTGGTTCCAGCACCCATCGCCAGCGTCTAATTTACATGGTGCAGGAATACCTAGGGGCAAGGTCAGACTTGGACACCTTTCCCACTGAAAATCCTCTGGCTTATTGGGTCTTGAGGATGGATCACTGGCCAGAGCTTGCACAGTATGCAATTGAGCTACTGGCCTGTCCTGCATCCAGCGTTCTTTCGGAACGCACCTTCAGTGCTGCTGGTGGCTTTGTTACCGATCACAGGGTGCGCCTGTCCACCGAATCAGTTGATCGACTGACCTTCATCAAGATGAATCAGTCTTGGATCACCCACAGCTACCAAGCACCTGAAGCTGATGTAACCGAATAATTTTTTTTGAAATACCACATCCCTTCAAGACTGCCTATGCTGATGCTGAGTGACTGTCCTGTTATGTTGATTGTCTATCCTCTTCCTCCTCCGCTGATATGTTGGAAGAACATTTTTGGTTCTGGGTGATGCCAGCAGCCCAATTTTTCTGCCCCTGTTTAACAGGGGCGTTTAAGTACAATTTTTGATGCAATGCTTTGCAGCAGGGCTAATTCCTGCAATAAAACTAGAGTATATGGCAGAGGTTGCAGTGTGATGGCACCAGTGCCTAAGGCCCAATTTTTCTGTCCCTGTTTAACAGGGACATGTAATTACAATTCTTGATATAATATTTCACAGGAGGGCCCCTTCCTGTGCCCACCCAGAGTAACTGTGAGGACTTATAGTGTTGTGGCACCAGCACCACAACCACCAAAGGTCAATTTTTCTACCACTGTTCAACAATGGCATGTAATTACAATTCTTGATATAATCGTTCACAGCAGGGCGCTCCAGCGCCCACCAAGAGTCACTTTGAGGGCTTACAATGTTGTGGCAAAACCAACACCTTGTTCCGCCATTTCTGCAGAGCATATAGGGCAAGCCCCTACTTTCAAACATCCAATTTACAAACATCTCCTACTTGCAAACGGAAGGAGACAACAGCAAGTGAGATGAAAAAAGATGGACGACAAAACAAATTATACAGGGGTGATAACCCTTCCCTATGTTTTCCAAAAAGCTTAAAAATAGTTTTTTTGACTGGAGCTACACTTTAAAAATGTACCAGTTGAAAATTACAAACAGATTCAACTTAACACAACAAACCTACACAGTCCCTGTCTTGTTTGCACCACCTGTATACTGCTGTTCTGAGTATATAGGGCCTGGGGGCCACACACATTTCCTTTTTTTAATATGGGTACGGGGTTCCCCTTAATATGCGTACAAGACCCAAATAGGCTGGTAATGGGCAGGGAGGGCTACCCATGCCATTTTTCTGAATGATTTTCAACCATATTCCAGGAACCAGATATAACATTAAAACCGCAAGCAGTTTTAAATGGTGTTATTTCCGTTTAATGTCATTTTGTGCAGGGACTGTTCTAAACACGGGAAACACGTGGCACTTCACAGGCATACTACAGACACCCCCCAGGCACCATATTTAAAGGAATATTTCATTTTTTTTTTCACTTTAATCGTCATTAAAATCAGTGTTCCCGCCAAAACGGCCGCTTTTAAAACTTTTTATTGCATTGACCCATGTCCCCTGAGGCAGGAGTCAGGTCCCCAAACCCTTTTTAGGACAGTATCTTGCATATCAGCCGTTAAAATTAGCACTTTCCATTTCGAACGTTCGAGTCCCATAGACTTCAATGGGGTTCTAACGTTCGTTACGAACGCGGGGTCCGTTCGAAAGTTCTGGTGCGAACCGAACCGGGGGGTGTTCGGCTCATCCCTAGTGCCTGTGAATTACACTTTATGGACTTTTAATTTGTTGCATAATATATATATTTTTTTCATACATTTCATACATTTATAAGTTTTTTATTTATTCATATTTCATCAGCACTTAGCACTTTAAAAGGGCTTTTTTGATTGATTTGCGCAGGACTTTTTGTTCACTTTTATTTTTGCTGGGTAGTTTGTGTATGCTATCAGGTTCAGCTGCATTTCTTGCACCTTACATTTGCACGTGCACTTTTGTTGTTGATTTTTCATATATTTACTATTTTATACACTGTTTCTTTGAAGAGGTATCTTTACCCTGTTTATTGTTTTTTTGATTAGTAGCGCGAAGGCCCGTTTTCATTATCTTTCTCGGAAGAGCCTCCTACCTGGACCATGTAAAAAGCTCTGCCAGAAACTTTTGTGCGCTCTGTATAAACAGTACACCAAGTCTGGTTTTCCCAGAGCCCAGTCTTCCAATAGGAGAGGACTTACAGGCCAAACCTCGCTTCTTCGGCTGACGAGGCCCGGGTACCATACCATCTTGGGAGTCAAAAATCGGCCCAAGGTATGGATCCGGTTTTGTTTTAGCCCTTAGGCCCCCGCAGGGACCTGCATAGAGCTAACGTTTTACGTGACCAACCACCATAGACACTGGTGAAAAAACTGAGGTGCCTCCCAGATGGGAGGGGTTATATAGGGGAGTAATTCTCCTTAATTGGGGTCAACCAGAGTCCAATCACCAGAGGTGCCTATATAACCCACTATGTAATGAAGCTCCTGTGTCCCGCGATGTATGATCAAGAAATAAATATATATATATATATATATATATATACATACATATATATACACATACCTAGGTCGTACATCCCTATATATATATATATATATATATATATATATATATATATATATATATATATATATATATATATATATATATATATATATATATATATATAGTGGCTCAGGAGCGAGCCCTCCATAAAAAGTAGCTTTCTATGGGGGCACTTGGTGGGGGGAGGAGGAGCAAGAAGCATGGGTGTGGGACCCCAGAAGAGGAGGATCAGGCTGCTCTGTGCAAATAAAAAAAAAAAATATATATATATATATATATATATATATATATATATATATATATATATATATATATATATATATATATATATATATATACATAAAATGGGGCATGGAAATTTTACCTCAAAATGGTTTCCTTTAAGCTCCTTGCTATAAATATTATATTTCAAAATCTCCACCACAGTACGCAGGCAAAAAGATGCCATGCCGTACTTGCGCTGGTGTGCTTGGGGGACAGGAGCCACACTGGGGCAGATTTTCTGTCGGCTCTGCAGGGGCAGGCTGAGAGGTGGTTTATGCCACACCTGCTTAAGCCAGGAATGGTAGTTTGTGACAATGGCATCAACCTCCTCTCCGCTCTCCAACAGGGACAACTGACCCATGTGCCCTGTCTGGCTCACGTCCTTAACTTGGTGGTGCAGCGGTTCTTGGGCAGGTACTCGGGCTCACAGGATGTCCTGAGGCAGGCCAGGAAAGTCTGTGTGCATTTCTGCTGGTCATATAATGCCAGTGGTCGGCTGGCTGACCTCCAAAAGGAATTGAACCTGCCCAAGAACCGCCTAATCTGTGACATGCCCACCAGGTGGAACGCAACATTGGCCATGCTGCAGCAGCTGCACACGCAGCAGAGGGACATTAATGAATATCTATGCAACTACTGCACCAGGACAGGGTGAGGGGAGCATGTTTTTTTTTCCCTACACCAGTGGGCCATGATCAGGGATGCATGCACTGTCCTGTCACCATTTGAGGAGGCCACGAGGGTGGTGTGCAGAGACAGTGCATGCATCAGTGACACTGTCCCTCCTGTCCACCTGTTGGAGCACACGCTGTGTGGAATAATGGACAGGGCACTTGAGGCAGAACCGAGGCAGGAAGAGGAGGACTTCCTTGCCTCTCAACACCCCCTTTATCCAGACAGTGTTCCTACTGGCCCGCTTATCATACAGGAAGAGGAGGAGGAGTATTTTGTCAGCATGGAGGTGGAGCCTGGCATTCAGCAGCAGTCTTTTAGGGATCATTTACAGTCCAAAGAAACCCGTCGACTTGTACATGACTGGGAGGAGGTGGCTGCGGATCATGTCGTCCTTAGTGACCCAGAGGACTACGGACCGAATGCTTCAGCTAACCTACGCTGCATGGCCTCCCTGATCCTGCAAAGCCTGCGGAAGGATCCTCGTATTCATGGGATCAAGGAGAGGGATTATTACTGGCTGGCAACCTTCCTTGATCCATGTTACAAGGGAAAGGTTGCGGACCTTATCTTGCCGTCATAGAGGGAGCAGAGGATGAAACATCTTCAGGAGGCCTTGCAGAAAGGTCTGTGCAACATGTTCCCGGAGACTGGGAGGTTACAAATTCCTGGTCCTGGACAACATGTTGCTGAGGCTTTGGTCAGTCACAGAAGGAGCGGTGGAGGTGTCCGTCTGACCGATGCGTTCAGACAATTTTTTAGTCCACAGCCCCAAGGTATGATCAGTTCCAGCAACCATCGCCAGCGTCTGATTTACATGGTGGACGAATACCTAGGGGCAAGATCAGACTTGGACACCTTTCCCACCGAAAATCCTCTGGGTTACTGGGTCTTGAGGATGGATCACTGGCCAGAGCTTGCACAGTAATTGAGCTACTGGCCTGTCCTGCATTCAGCGTTCTTTCGGAACGCACATTCAGTGCTGCTGGAGGCTTTGTAACTGACCACAGGGTGCACCTGTCCACCAACTTGGTTGATCGACTGACCTTAATAAAAATGAATCAGTCTTGGATCACCACCAGATACCAACCACCTGAAGCTGATGTAACTGAATAATTTTTTTTTAAATGTCCGATCCCTTCAAGACTGCCTATGCTGATGCTGAGTGACTATCCTCTTCCTCCTCAATGATCATGCTCATAGCTTGGAAGAACATTTTTGGTTATGGGCGTCGCCACCGGTGGCTAAGGCCCAATTTTTCAGCCCATGTTTAAAGGGGCATGTAATTAAAAATTTTGATGCAATACTTTGCAGCAGGGCTCATTCCTGCTCTCCAGCTAGAGTTTCTGTAAGGTGTTGCAGTGTTGTGGCACCAGTGCCTAAGGCCCAATTTTTTCGGCCCCTGTTCAACAGGTGCATGTAATTACAATTTTTGATATAATATTTCACAGCAGGGCCATTCCAGTGCCCACTAAGAGTAACTGTGAGGACTTACAGTGTTATGGCACCAGCACCACCACCACCACAAAAGACTAAATTTTTCTATGTTTTGCATATATAGGGCCTGGGGGCCCCATGCCTTCCCTTTTTTTTATTTTGGGTACTGGGTTCCCCTTAATATAATACAAGACCCAAAGGGGCTGGTAATGGGAAGGGGGGGTACCCATGCCATTTTTCTCAATGATTTTCATCCATATTGCCGGGACCAGACATTACATTAAAAATGCAAGCAGTTTTAAATTATGTTTTTTCCGTTAGAAATTTCATTTTGTGCAGGGACTGTTCTAAACATGGGAAACATGTGCCACTTCACAGGCATACTATAGACACCCCCCAGGTACGATATTTAAAGGAATATTTCACTTTTTTAAAATCAGTGCTCCCGAAAAAAAATGGCTGTTTTTAAAACTTTTTTTTTGCATTGATACATGTCCCCTGGGGCAGGATCCGGGTCCCCAAACCCTTTTTAGGACAATAACTTGCATATTACCTTTAAAATTAGCACTTTTGATTTCGAACGTTCGAGTCCCATAGACTTTAATGGGGTTCTAAAGTTCGCACAAATTTTTGGTCCGTTCGCAGGTTCTGGTGCGAACCGAACCGCGGGGTGTTCGGCTCATCCCTATTCAGGATTAGGGATGAGCCAAACACCCCCCGGTTCGGTTTGCATCAGAACTTTCGAACAGACCGCAAATTCGTACAGATTTTAGAACCACATTGAAGTCTATGGGACTCGAACGTTAAAAAAATAAAAAGTGCTAATTTTAATGGCTAATATGCAAGATACTGTCCTAAAAAGGGTTTGGGGACCTGGTTCCTGCCCCAGGGGAAATGGGTCAATGGCTAAAATGTTTTTAAAAACGGGCGTTTTTGCGGGAGCACTGATTTTAATGACGATTAAAGTGAAAAAAAGTGAAATATTCCTTTAAATATTGTGCCTGGGGAGTGTCTATAGTATGCCTGTTAAGTGCCAAGTGTTTCCAGTGTTTAGAACAGTCCCTGCACAAAATTACATTTAATGGAAAAAAGTCATTTAAAACTGCTTGCGGTTTTAATGTAATATCTGGTTCCGGCAATATGGATGAAAATCATTGAGAAAAATGGCATGGGTAGCCCTCCCTACCCATTACCAGCCCCTTTGGGTCTTGTACGGATATTAAGGGGAACCCCGTACCCATATAAAAAAAGGAAAGACGTAGGGCCCCCAGGCCCTATATACTCAGAACAGCAGTATACAGGCGGTGCAAACAAGACAGGGACTGTGTAGGTTTGTTGTGTTAAGTAGAATCTGTTTGTAATTTTCAACTGGTACATTTTTAAAGTGTAGCTCCAGTCAAAAAATCTATTTTTAAGCTTTTTGGAAGCTTAGGGAAGGGTTATCACCCCTGTATAATTTGTTTTGCCGTCCGTCTTTTTTCATATCACTTCCTGTTGTCTCCTTCCGTTTGCAAGTAGCAGATGTTTGTAAGTTGGATGTTTGAAAGTAGGGGCCTCCCCTATATGCTCTGCAGAAATGGGGGAACAAGGTGTTGGTGTTGCCACAACGTTGTAAGCCCTCAAAGTGACGCTTGGTGGCTGCTGGAGCGCCCTGCTGTGAACGATTATATCAAGAATTGTAATTGCATGCCATTGTTGAACAGTGGTAGAAAAATTGGGCCTTTGGGGGTTGTGGTGCTGGTGCTGGTGCCACAACACTATAAGTCCTCACAGTTACTCTCGGTGGGCACAGGAACTGGCCCTGCTGTGAAATATTATATCAAGAATTGTAATTACATGCCCCTGTTAAACAGGGGCTGAAAAATTGGGCCTTAAGCACTGGTGCTGGTGCCACGACACTGCAACCTCTCCCATATACTCTAGTTGTAGTTCAGGAATGAGCCCTGCTGCAAAGCATTGCATCAAAAAATTTAATTAAATGCCCCTGTTAAACAGGGGCTGAAAAATTGGGCCTTAGGCACTGGTGCCACGACACTGCAACATCTCCCATATACTCTAGTTGTGGTGCAGGAATGAGCCCTGCTGCAAAGCATTGCATCAAAAATTGTTATTAAATGTTCCTGTTAAACAGGGGCTGAAAAATTGGGCTGGTGGCGTCACCCAGAACCAAAAATGTTCTTCCAACATATCAGCGGAGGACATCAACATAACAGGACAGTCACTCAGTATCAACATAGGCAGTCTTGAAGGGTTGTGATATTTAAAAAAAAAAATATTTGGTTACATCAGCTTCAGGTGCTTGGTAGCTGTAGGTGATCCAAGACTGATTCATCTTTATGAAGGTCAGTCGATCAACTGAGTCAGTGAACAGGCGCCCCCTGTGATCGGTACCAAAGCCACCAGCAGCACTGAAGGTGCGTTCCGAAAGAACGCTGGATGCAGGACAGGCCAGTAGCTCAATTGCATACTGTGCAAGCTCTGGCCAGTGATCCATCCTCAAGACCCAGTAACCCAGAGGATTTTCGGTGGGAAAGGTGTCCAAGTCTGACCTTTCCCCTAGGTATTCCTGCACCATGTAAATCAGACGCTGGCGATGGTTGCTGGAACCAATCATACCTTGGGGCTGCGGACTAAAAAATTGTCTAAACGCATTGGTCAGACGGCCACCTTCTCCACCGCTCCTTCTGACCGATGCCTCAGCAACACGTTGTCCAGTACCAGGAGTTTGTAACCTCCCAGTCTCTGGGAACGCGTTGCACAGACCTTTCTGCAAGGCCTTCCAGAGATGTCTCATCCTCTGCTCCCTCTGCGACGGCAAGATAAGGTCGGCAACCTTACCCTTGTACCGTGGATCAAGGAGAGTGGCCAGCCAGTAATGGTCCCTCTCCTTTATCCGAAGAATATGAGGATCCTTCCGCAGGCTTTGCAGGATCAGGGAGGCCATGCAGTGTAGGTTAGCTGAGGCATTCGGTCCGGAGTCCTCTGGGTCACTAAGGACAACATGATCCGCAGCTACCTCCTCCCAGCCACGTACAAGTCCACGGGTTTCTTGGGACTGTAAATCATCCCTACAAGACTGCTGCTGCTGCTGCTGATGCTGAGTGCCAGCCTCCACCGCCATACTGACACAATCATCTTCCCCCTCCTCCTTGTCCTTGTCCTGTGTGATGGGTGGGACAGCAGGAACGGGGGCCTTGGGAGGCAAGGAAGTCCTCCTCTTCCTGCCTCTGTTCTGCCTCAAGTGCCCTGTCCATTATTCCACGCAGCGTATGCTCCAACAGGTGGACAAGAGGTACAGTGTCACTGATGCATGCACTGTCACTGCTCACCATCCTTGTGGCCTCCTCAAACGATGACAGGACAGTGCATGCATCCCTGATCATGCCCCACTGGCGTGGTGAGAAAAAACAGAGCTCCCCTGACCCTGTCCTGGTGCCGTAGTCGCATAGGTACTCATTGATGGCCCTCTGCTGCGTGTGCAGCCGCTGCAGAATGGCCAACGTTGAGTTCTACCTGGTGGGCATGTCACATATAAGGCGGTTCTTGGGCAGGTTCAACTCCTTTTGGAGCTCAGCCAGCCGAGCACAGGCATTAAATGATCGGCGGATATGCACACAGACTTTCCTGGCCTGCTTCAGGACATCCTGTAAGCCCGGGTACCTGCCCAAGAACCGCTGCACCACTAGGTTAAGGACATGAGCCACACAGGGCACATGGGTCAGTTGTCCCTGTCGGAGGGCGGAGAGGAGGTTGGTGCCATTGTCGCAAACCACCATTCCTGACTTAAGCTGGTGTTGCGTCAACCACCTCTCGGCCTGTCCCTGCAGAGCTGACAAAATATCTCCTGTCCCCCAAATAAACCAGCGCAAGCACGGCATGGCATCGTTTTGCCTGCGTACTTGCATAGCCACTTGAACTCCTACGGAGCACTGCTGGTTCTGAGGACAGAGCACTGGAAGAGGCCATGGAGGAAGAAGAAGAGGAGGGGGTGGAGGAGAGAGGTGTGTCACAACCAGTAGTAGCATTTTGGAGGCGTGGTGGTGGAACAACCTTCAACACTACTGCACCTTGTCCTGCATCCTTCCCAGCTGCCAGAAGAGTGACCCAATGGGCCGTAAAAGACAGGTAACCTCCCTGTCCATGCCTGCTGGACCATGAGTCAGCGATAATATGCACCTTACCACTGACCGCCCTGTCCAGCGAGGCAAGGACATTGCCTTCCACATGCCGGTAGAGAGCTGGAATCGCCTTCCGTGAGAAAAAGTGGCGTTTGGGGACCTGCCACTGAGGACCCACACATTGTACAAACTCACGGAAGGGGGCCGAGTCTACCAACTGAAAAGGCAGCAGTTGAAGTGCTAGCAATTTAGCCAAGCTAGCATTCAACCGCTGGGCATGTGGATGGCTGGGAGTGAACTTCTTTTGACGGTCCAGCAGCTGGGGCAGGGAAATTTGCCTGCTATAATTGGACGTGGGTGTACTGATAGCAGAGTGCCCGGAAGCGCTTGGCTGTGACACACCTAATTCTACACCTTCATTCCTCTCAGAGCAGGTTTCAGAGACAACTGAAGGTCTAGTGGGGTTGGAGATCCCAGCTGATGAGGAGCAAGGAGAGGTCCGCTTTGTTCTTTGTTCTTTGGTGTGGGTCTTTGAGGTACGCTTGCCAACGAGCTGCATGGCAGGTCAACATATGTCTGGTCAAGCATGTGGTGCCCAAGCGGCTGATGTTTTGGCCACGCAAGATACGCTTGAGACATATGTTGCAAATAGCAGCGGTGCAATCTGATGCACTCGTCTCAAAAAAGGCCCACACCAAAGAACTTTTAGAATAATGCGCAGAGGCAGCACCCTGCACAGGCGGAGCTCTGCGGTGTGATTCAGTCGGTGTGCTTCCCCTAAGCTGGCCCCCGGAGGGCATCCTGCCTCGTTGGAGATGTGCCTCCTCGTCCTCCTCCTCCTCTCTCCTACCAGGCACCCACGTGGAGTCAGTGCCCTCATCATCCCCTCCCTCTTCATCGCTGGAGCAAACCTGGCAGTATGCTGCAGCTTGTGGAACATGACTGCCAGATTGCTGTCCTTCTTGAGCATCCCCTCTCTCTGCGCTCACGCTACTGCCTTCCTCTAGCTGAGTATCATCATCAGAGCCTACAAAACACTGGGCATCCTCCTGGAGCATGTACCTAACACTGTTCTCAAAGAGTTCAGGGGACTCCTCAGGAGGACGTGGTGGGTCTAGGGAAGGAGTCATTGATGATGACATTGAGACGAGGGAAGAGGATGCATTGGCAGCTGCTTTGCTAGTACCCTGGGCCTGGGTGAGAGAGGATGAGGAGGATGAAGAGGGCTTGGTCATCCACTCTACCAAGTCTTCGGCATGATGCGGCTCAACACGTCCACCTGCCGAAAATAAGGACAAGCGTGTCCCATGGCCATGTGCTGATGACGATGCACCGCGTCCACGACCAGCACTGTTGTCTCTAGACACAGAGCCTGCTTGCCCTCTTTTATCGGCTCCTGCCTGTCTGCCTTTCCTTGTTGGCCTTCCAGACATCGTAATGGCCTGAAGGGAGATGGGAAAACCAGCAATTGGGTAGTGTATATTGTGCTGGAGGCACACAACACCCACTAACTCCTGCAGATGCCTTTATAATAGAACAACAGGTATTAAAGTGTAGATACCGGTGTATACTGTGCTGTGCTGGAGGCACACAACACAAACTAACTCCTGCAGATGGCTTAATTAGAGAAGAGCTATATAGGTGGATAATGGTGTATACTGCGGTCAGGGCACACAGACAACACCCACAATCTCCAACAGCTGACTGAAAGCTCAATTACAGAAGAGCAATATAGCTAGCTATATAGGTGGATAATGGTATATACTGCGGTCAGGGCACGCAGACAACACCCACAATCTCCTACAGCTGACTGAAAGCTCAATTACAGAAGAGCAATATAGCTAGCTATATAGGTGGATAATGGTGTGTACTGCGGTCAGGGCCCGCAGACAACACCCACAATCTCCAACAGCTGACTGAAAGCTCAATTACAGAAGAGCAATATAGCTAGCTATATAGGTGGATAATGGTGTATACTGCGGTCAGGGCATGCAGACAACACCCACAATCTCCTACAGCTGACTAAAAGCTCAATTACAGAAGAGCAAGAACGCTAAATCGGTGGATAATGGTGTATACTGCGCTCAGGGCACACAGACAACACCCACAATCTCCTGCAGATGGCTGAAAGCTCAATTACAGAAGAGCAAGAACGTTAATCGGTCGATAACAAACGATGTATACTGTGTTGAAGGTACACAGAGAACACCCACTAACTCCTACAGACGCCAACACACTACACAAGGCCGCTGTACTGGCGGCCTTATATAGTGTGCGGCATGTACTACACAGCCTGAGCTCTCCTCGCTGCCGGCGCTGTGATTGGCCAAGCATTCGGGGTCACAGTGCATGCTTGGCCAATGCATTGTGGGCCATGAGCGCCACACGAATTTGGCACGAACGGCCCATAACGTTCGTTATTCGCCGAATGTGCGAACAGCCGATGTTCGAGTCGAACGGACGTTCGACTTGAACACCAAGCTCATCCCTATTCAGGATGTATGATATATGACGATGGTGTCCGTGGGTGAATAATAAATGCTTACATTGTATATTGGATTGTATATAACTGCTGTATATGGACTAGATGTTGATCTTTAGACTGTAAGTATTCAATTTAAAAAAAAAAAAAAACATTTTTTTTGGATAAAAAAAAACCCTTTGCACTGCCTTTGCAGTGTGGCCACAGAATCTAAGCGACGACCCTGCCACTAGATTGTTGGTGATTGTATGTAAGCCAGCATTTAGTAAAAAAAAAAATCTTTCTCAGGAAGAAGTATCTTGCTAAAAATTGTTTTCAAATTTTGTTGAGATTCTCCGATTTTATAAATATTATTCTGAATTGGTTCTATAAAGTAAATTGCTCACAATTGTTTTTGATTGGAAATCATTGAATATGATAATTTCTTTGGTTTGTTGGTTCTATCAAAAATAGATTCTTTGACAGCAATCAACAGCTGCTTACTCATAATTGAGCTACTTTTCTTATTTTTTTTTCTTTCCAGTCTGATTAAAAATAACACTGCTATTATAAAGTTCCCTCTAAAATGGGATTTAAACTGAAGTCTGAAGGTTTTTTTTTAACCTTAAAGTGGATGTAAACCCAAAAAATTATTTTTTAATTAAGATTCGTATCTGTTACAGCAGAGGATGTCATTTTATCTGGGCCCAGTCTTGCCACGAAGAGCAAATCCAGTTCTGAGCAATCCTCTTATCTTTCTTGAGTAAGATAAACACAGACACATAGAGAAATAGGCGTCTGTTTCTTCCCCCTTGCTGTGAGTGATGGGTGATTTTCCTTATCTCATGTATGAGTGTGAGAGAGGCATTCTGTGTACTTCACATCCCACCTCCTTTCTTCTCCAGCTCTCCCATGATTGTATGTTCTACACCTCAGCATGCTGAAGTCATGTGGTGACTTTCCTGGGTTTTGACTGGATGTTAGTGATCATGGGGCATAATCCACGAGACCAACAGAAGTTCAGTGCAAGAAATATTGATGCCTGGCTAAGGGGAGTGTAGAGGTTGACGGGGAGTCTACTGACATCATGACTCCACCCACCGAGCCCTGGACAACAGACCTGCCTACAGTATTACAGGGCTCCAGACAGCTAAAGGGGAGATATTTGACAGGTAAGGATACATACAGGAGGCATGTATATCCTTATAGATCAGCACTATGGAAGTAAATTAGAACTGATAACATTGGGTTTACATCCACTTTAATGTATTCTATGCATTAAGATAAAAAAAACCTGTGTTATAGGATCCCCCGCTCACCCCACTTATACTTACCTGAGTTCGATTTTGATCCAGTGCTGTGCATCAAAGCAGCAGCTCTATCCGCACACTGCCTCCTCACAGGGCCATTGGCTCCCACAACTGTCAATCTACCGGTATGAAGTTGTGAGGTCTGTGTCAATAGATACAGAGTGGCTCAGGAACGAGCCCTACATAAAAAGTAGCTTTCTATGGGGGCACTTGGTGGGGGGAGGAGGAGCAAGAAGCATGGGTGTGGGACCCCAGAAGAGGAGGATCAGGCTGCTCTGTGCAAATAAATAAAAAAAATAAAAAAAGATATATATATATATATATGGATGAGCTTGGTGTTCGAGTCGAAAGAACACTGTCTGTTCGCCCGTTCAGCAAAGCCAGAACTCCATGGGCTGTTCGCGCCATATTCGTGTGGCGCTCACGGCCCACAATGCACTGTGCCATTGCAGTGCATTGCTGGCTCATGATTGGCTGAGCATGCACTGTGACCCCGCATGCTTGGCTAATCACAGCGCCAGCAGCAAGGAGAGCCATAATTTGTGGCCAATTATAGCTCAGGGGGTTTAGTACATGCCCCACACTATATAAGGCTGCCTGCGCGGCAGCCTTGTGTAGTGTGTTGTGGCGTGCAGGGAGAGAGCAGAATAGGCAGGGACAGTGTGTTCTTTTCTTGTGAACCTAGCGCTGTTAAAGTGGGTGTTGTGTGCCTCCAGCACAGTATACACCTGAAGATACCCCTTATTGCTGGTGTTCTGTAATACAGGCATCTGCAGGAGTTAAAGTGAGTGTTGTGTGCCTCCTGCACAGTATACACCTGAAGCTACCCCTTATTGCCGGTGTTGTTCTGTTTCTGTAACACAGGCAGGCAGCTGCAGTAATTACAGTCGTTGTACTGTGTCATCTGCTCAGTGTGCACCTAAAGCTACCCAATTGCTGGTTTTCCATCTCCCCTGCAGGCCATTACTATGTCTGGAAGGCCAACAAGGAGAGGCAGACAGTCATGAGCTAATAAGAGGGCAAGCAGCTCTCTTGATCGGCAACAGCTCTCTGTCACCAATCTCATAATTGCACTCAGCAGATGACAATTTCTTGGAAAAGTAGCCACACGGATGCATAGCGCTCTCAGAGTTAGGACGTTGAGACAGAAGGGCGCCAAATCCAGTCTCAGAAGCATCAACTTCTAGGATAAAAGGCAACGTAGGATCAGGATGTGCCAACACAGGAGTAGAAACAAAGGCAGCCTTGAGATGACAGCCAGACCCTGTCCCCAACCTGGTAGGAAGGCGCAGGCAGGCGTCTGCGGTCAGCATGGAGTCTGTACCTATCATTAGCATGACGCAAAGCCTCCTGGACTTGTACCCAAGTGGAACGAAGACCACGGAGATGCTCCTCTAATGCAGGAATACTCTGCGGAACAAACGAGTCAGCCAACATGGAAGGTTGGAAACCATAATTCGCCCTTAAATGGAGACAATCAAGAGGCAGAATTCAAGGCACTGTTGTGAGCAAACTCTGCCCAAGGTAATAGGTCAGACCAGTTGTTATGATGGTCAGAAATAAAGCAACGTAGGAATTGCTCCAAGGACGGATTGGCTCGCTCTGCGACCCCATTAGACTGCGGGTGATACGCAGAATAGAACGCAAGCTGGATTCCCAACTGTGCACAAAAGGCTCGCCAGAACCGGGAGATTCTTCCCAGGATGGCCAGCTGCCTTGGGAGAATGGTAAGTCTAGAGCACAGCAGTACGGAGACTCTCAGGGACAAAGCAGCGGTCACAAGGTTTATCAGGAGGAGCATGGACCTGAGAAGCAAGAATTTTGTCACCCAAAGGAGAAGTAAGACTGGTGCGAACCGTAGCCAAGATACGATCAGGAGGAATCATAGGAATCGGAACCGACTCCGACTTGGAAGCGGAGGAAAAATGTTGTGACAAGACATCAGCCCTTACATTCTTAGTACCGGGTAAGAATGAGACAATGTAATTAAAGCTTGACAAGAAAAGAGCCCATCGCGCCCTTCTGGGAGAGAGTCGCTTAGCCTCAGACAAGAATGTAAGATTCTTATGGTCAGTAAGAATAAGAACAGGCACAGTGGTACCTTCAAGGAGATGTCTCCATTCTTTCAGGGCTAAAATGATCGGCAACAGCTCTCTGTCACCAATCTCATAATTGCACTCAGCAGATGACAATTTCTTGGAAAAGTAGCCACACGGATGCATAGCGCTCTCAGAGTTAGGACGTTGAGACAGAAGGGCGCCAAATCCAGTCTCAGAAGCATCAACTTCTAGGATAAAAGGCAACGTAGGATCAGGATGTGCCAACACAGGAGCAGAAACAAAGGCAGCCTTGAGAGTCTCAAAGGCCTTAATGGACTCCGGAGACCAACTCTGTGGGTTACCGTCCTTTCTGGTCATATCAGTCAGGGGCTTGACCAGAGACGAGAAGTTACGAATAAACTTCCGATAGTAGTTGGAAAATCCCAGGAAACGCTGCAGAGGACGTAAACCAATGGGTTGAGGCCACTGTAGGACTGCCGAAAGTTTCTCTGGGTCCATCGAAAAATCAGCAGTGGAAATGAAATAGCCCAGGAATGTAACCTGTTCACGATGAAACTCGCACTTCTCCAGTTTACAATAGAGATTGTTCTCTCTTAGTTTCTAAAGCACACGACAGACATCTGTGTGTTGGCTCTCCAGGGACTTGGAAAATATGAGGATATCATCAAGATAAACCACCACACAAAACTGCAACAAATCTCGGAGGACATCGTTAATAAATTCCTGGAAAACTGCCGGGGCGTTACAAAGGCCAAAAGGCATCACCAGGTATTCATAATGGCCTGTTCTGGTATTAAACGCAGTTTTCCACTCGTCGCCCTCCTTAATGCGCACGAGATTGTATGCCCCTCTCAAGTCAAGCTTTGTGAAAACCGTTGCTCCCTTGAGGCGGTCAAATAACTCTGTAATCAATGGAATCGGGTAGGCATTCTTAATCGTGACATGATTGAGACCCCTATAATCTATACAAGGTCTCAGTTCACCGCTCTTCTTTTTCACAAAGAAGAAACCAGCACCAGCAGGAGACGAGGATTTGCGGATGAAACCTTGAGAAAGTGCGTCAGCAACATACTCCTCCATAGCCTTATCCTCCAAGACCGAGAAAGGGTAAACCCGACCACGAGGAGGTATGGCACCAGGTTGAAGGTCAATTGCGCAATCATAAGGGCGGTGTGGATCCAAACTACCGGATTGACCTTTATCAAAGACATCGCCAAAATCACGGTACTACTCCGGCAGGAAGGGGAGTGAAGTGGTGCACAGGACCTTGGATACCTTCAGGAAGCATGTCTAACTACTGTGGTGACCAGGAGAGAACCTCAGCACGGAGCCAATCAAAAAAGAGGGGTTGTGCCTCTGTAACCAAGGATAACCAATAACCAGTGGAAATCTGGGTGAGGAAATAACTTGGAATTGGATTATCTCATGGTGAAGAGCCCCTACGGCCATGGACAACGGAACCGTTTCATGAGTCACATGGGCAGGCTGTAAATGTTTCCCATTCAAGAGCCTCAATGGAAAATGGAGTGTCACACAGCTGCAGCGGAATCGAGTGCTGCGAAACAAATGCAGCATCAATGAACAGGCCTGCAGCCCCAGAGTCGATTGGAGCCTGTATCTCGATGGATGACTCAGCCCAAGAAAGGGTGACCAAAACCAGGGGCTTATCCTTCTGGATAACTGGGGCTGAAACAATGCTACCTAAGGTCTGACCATGACAGGACCTCAAGGTTCAGTTGTTCCCTGGACGGGTAGGACAAGACTTCAAAAAGTGACCTGCCTGGCCACAGTAAAGGCACAATCTCTCCCTCCTCCTAAAGGCTCTCTCATCCGCAGAGAGATGCGTGAAGCCCAGGTGCATGTGTTCATCTTCACTGACCAACTCGGTACCAGGAGGCATGGGAGGTGAGGGAGACATGGGTGGGACTACAAAGCTTGGAGGCAAACGTACAGGAGGCTTCCGCAAGCTATCCTTGAGAGAGTCTTTCTCTGAGTCTGGAGTCAATGAGGATGGCAAACGAAATCAAGCTCTCCAGCTCAGTGGGTATATCTCGGGTTGCGATCTCATCCTTGATAGAATCCGAGAGACCATGAGAAAAAGCAGCCACGAGGGTCTCATTGTTCCAAGCAACCTCTGCTGCCAGAGTACGGAATTCAATGACGTAGTCGGCAACAGTTCTCGTACTCTGTTTGATGGACATGAGGCACTTGGCAGCAGAAGCGGAGTGTGCAGGAACGTCAAAAACCCTTTTAAAGGAGGCCACAAACTGAGGGTAACTCAAGACAACAGGTTTTTGCATCTCCCATAGAGGGTTAGCCTAGGCCAAGGCTCTCTCAGAAAGCAAAGATATCACAAAACCTACTTTGCTTCTGTCTGTGCGAAACACCTGGGGCAGCATCTCCAAGTATATCTCAACCTGATTGAGAAACCCTCTCAATTGAACTGGATCGCCCCCAAATCGCTGGGGATGCAGAGCAGAACCAGACATACTTCTTAGAGGTAATACTCGAGGCGGGTGCCTGCACAGAGACTGGCGCAGCAGCAGGGACGGCCTGCGACTCAGGTTGTACCGGTGTAGCAACCGTGGGGGATTCCAGGTGAGCCATGCGATTCAGGAGCGTTTGTAACACCAAGGCAAACTGATCCATGCGGTGATCTTGCTCTTCCAATCTGGAAAAAATATTGCCAACAAGTGGATTGACTGTATCTTCTGAATTCATGGCCTTCACGTACTGTCAGGAACCATGAAACAGACTGAGACAGAAGTATAATCAAATCACACTTGTTTATTAATAATAAAAATAAAAAGGTAAATAGAAAAAAGCGTAGTCAAGCATAGCCAGAGTCCAGTAGCCAGATCGGCTAGTCAGCCAGTCCAAAGTTCATAAACCAGATCGGGTAATCAGCCAGTCCAGAAGTCAGGGATCCAAGGAGAGCAACTGCAAGCAGGATAAGAAGCCAGGAGGGATGTCAAAAAGCCAGTCTTGAAACAAACAGCAGGAGATGGTTCCTTGTGATGTGACCAGGTAAAGATGTGAAGGCAATGGAGAAATGAGCTGGAAGGCTTTAAATAGGCAGGTCAGATGAGCATCATCGAGAACAGCTGGTAACTGTGGAGAGAGAAGAGAGCTGGCAATTAGCCGACAGCTGAGCGGCCAGCCCAGAGGAGGAAGGGCTAAGCCAGCCCTGACACACTCCAACTAGAGTATCTGGGAGAGGTTGCAGTGTCATAGAACCAGCACCAGTGCCTAAGGCCCAATTTTTCAGCCCCTGTTTAACAGGGGCATGTAATTAGAATTTTTGATGCAATGCTTTGCAGCAGGGCTCATTCCTGCACTCCAACTGGAATTATACAGGAGTGATAACCCTTCCCTATGTTTTCCAAAAAGCTTAAAAATAGATTTTTTGACCGCAGCTACACTTTAAAAATGTACCAGTTGAAAATTACAAACAGATTCTACTTAACACAACAAACCTACACAGTCCTTGTCTTGTTTGCACGGCCTGTATACTGCTGTTCTGAGTATATAGGGCCTGGGGGCCCCACAAATTTCCTTTTTTTAATTTGGTTACAGGATTCCCCTTAATATCCATACAAGACCCAAAGGGGCTGGTAATGGGCAAGGGGGGCTACCCATGCCATTTTTTTTCTCAATGATTTTCATCCGTATTGCCGGAACCAGACATTACATTAAAACCGCAAGCAGTTTTAAATGACTTTTTTTCCATTAAATATCATTTTGTGGAGGGACTGTTCTAAACATGGGAAACACGTGCCACTTCACAGGCATATTATAGATGCCCCCCAGGCACGATATTTAAAGGAATATTTCACTTTTTTTTTTACTTTAATCATCATTAAAATCAGTGCTCCCAAAAAAACAGCCATTTAAAAAAAAAAATTGGCATTGACCCATGTCCCTCTAGTGCTCTAGTAGAGAAAAGACGTTGGAAGTGGCAGTAGAGGAGCCCCTTCTCTTTTTTCCGGGTGTGATCTATGGTCCATGGCTGAGTACCTAGAGGGGATTGCCTGGGGTATCTATACCAGCTGAGAACATACACTTTAACCATTGGAACGTATTGCTGTTTAACTGACAGCAGTGAGGTAAGGTACCCACTGCACTCAGTGTGCGAGCACCTGTCTTGAGGATTTGGGAGATCACCGGTGGAATTATCCCGTGTTTGTTCACAGAACTAGTCTATTACACAGCACAGTGTGGACTCACTTATTTGTATGACCTGATATGGATTGCCATTTTTTCTATAAATAGAGACACTTTAAGAATTTTTTTTGGATTGTGTTTTTATATCTATTTTTACTTTTTTTGTCTATTTATTTATTGAATTTTACTCTTATATTATATTTTTTTACGTATATATTTTTTAATATTTGTTTCACTTGGATGCACTTTATGGATTGAGACACATTTTGGATCGTACACTTTCTGTATTGTTATCATTACTATTTGTGACTTTGCTACCTATTGTTTCACTTGCACTTTACTAGGAATATGTGTACTACTTGAATATTTATACTGGTCACTTTATAAATGATTTTATGTATATAAGGGATTGATATAGTTTAAATCAATTGATCTGTAATAATCGCATAGGTGTGATTTAGATCTTTTATGCGATTATTTATTCACCATTATTGAATTTAATTTAGTTTTTGTGTGGAGCGCAACACCATTTTTGTATCACTATCATAATTTGAGGGGAGGGTTTGCACCTCTGTCGGTGTTTTCCTGCAACCATATTAGCTCTTTTGTTTAACCATTGTAGCGCTAGGATAACCAATAATTACCAGTGTAAATTTGCTGTTCCCTCAAAATAACTCAACAAACAGTCAATGTCTAAACCGCTGGCAACCAAAGTGAGTACACCCCTAAGTGAAAATGTCCAAATTGGGCCCATTTAGCCATTTTCCCTCCCTGGTGTCATGTGACTCATTAGTGTTACAAGGTCTCAGGTGTGAATGGGGAGCAGGTGTGTTAAATTTGGTGTTATCGCTCTCACTCTCATACTGGTCACTGGATATTCAACATGGCACCTCATGGCAAAGAACTCTCTGAGGATCTGAAAAAAGGAATTGTTGCTCTACATAAATATGGCCTAGGCTGTAAGAAGATTGCCAAGACCCTGAAACTGAGCTGCAGTATGGTGGCCAAGACCATACAGTGGTTTAACAGGACAGGTTTCTCTCAGAACAGGCCTTGCCATAGTCAACCAAAGAAGTGCACGTGCTCAGCGTCATATTCAGAGGTTGTTTTTGGAAAATAGACGTATGAGTGCTGTCAGCATTGCTGCAGAGGTTGAAGGAGTGGGGGTCAGCCTATCAGTGCTCAAGACCGTACGCCGCACACTGCATCAACTTGGTCTGCATGTCTGTCGTCCCAGAAGGAAGCCTTTTTAAAAGATGATTCACAAAAAAGCCTACAATCAGTTTGCTGAAGACAAGCAGACTAAGGCCATGGATTACTGGAACCATGTCCTGTGGTCCGATGAGACCAAGATAAACATATTTGGTTCAGATGGTGTCACATGGTGTGGTGGCAACCAGGTGAGAAGTACAAAGACAAGCAGTGTATGATCTCCTCCCTTCAGAGACTGGGCCGCAAGGCAATATTCCAACATGATAACGACCCCAAACACACCTCCATTGCCTTGCTAAAGAACCTGAGGGTAAAGGTGATGGACTGGCCAAGTATGTCTCCAGACCTAAACCCTATTGAGCATCTGTGGGGCATCCTCAAAGGGAAGGTGGAGGAGCGCAAAGTCTCAAACATCCACCAGCTCCGTGATGTCATCATGGAGGAGTGGAAGAGGACTCCGGGGGCAACCTGGGAAGCGCTGATGAACTCCATGCCCAAGGATGTTAAGGCAGTACTGAAAAATAATGGTGGCCACACAAAATATTGACACTTTGGGCCCAATTTGGACATTTTCACTTAGAGTTTTACTCACTTTTGTTGCCAGCGGTTTAGACATTAATGGCTGTGTTGCGTTATTTTGAGGGGACAGCAAATTTACTCTGTTATGCAAGCTGTACACTCACTACTTTACATTGTAGCAAAGTGTAATTTCTTTAGTGTTGTCACATGAAAGGATATAATAAAATATTTACAAAAATGTGACAGGTGTTCTCACTTTTGTGAGATACTGTATATACTTTGCAAGGTTAACTCAGGTTGATAAAACAGGCATCTCCAGGTGAGAGACCCCAGGGATCCTTGAAACCTCCACAGTGCATTAGATGATTATTGACTACCAAAGTTGCCAACATTTCAAAAACATTCCATGGGCACCATTTTTGATGTGGTCCCAGAAAGTCATTGTAGGTGGAAAATTACTTTAAGGGCAGCACAATTTAAAATGGGGAGTGGTCCTACAAGAGGCATATCATTAACCTGTTGAACAATTCAGTTTTAAACTATTGTATGGACAGAACGATTTATCATAATAAGGATAGAAATATAGCTAAGAATGTATTGTTCAACAATAACAATTATGGATGTATTTGTTTACCTAGCTACAATTTTAAACTGGTCATACGTGGCTCCTGCTGATTCCGCTGAAATTTGACCCTTTTCAACAAAAGCCAGCTTCAAAATCAAGCTGGGTGGAAAATTATGGGTCAACAGTGGCTGCATCCAGTCAGATGTATTATGCAATCGGATGTGTCATCAAATCAGATGCGCTCCCTGTTTGGGTATTCAGACAGCTGTGGCAGTAGCCGTCAAAGGAGACTCTTCCTTCCACACTGGTTAGTGTGGATAAGGGAATTGAGCGATTTCTTTCATTTGGAGCTGAACAAGAGACATTTACACAATCTATTTAAAGTGCAGCAACCCAACAGTTCTTGCAGAGAATACAGTAATAAACACCAATTACACTGTAAACACATTTGACATGAAATATTTAGAAAACATCATCTGACACTGAGCTTTCTGCTGAGTACTGCAACACCTGTTGTGATTGTTGTAGGTTTTTCTAGGTAGAAAAAATCTTATGTAATAAAACTGGTTAGGAGACAATATGCTGTGGCAAATTGTGAATCACTGAAAAACTGGAAATCTTTTGCATGTATGTAAATAGGGATTCTACACTAATCACCAAGTGTAACAGGATTTCTACACTGACCACCAATGTAAGAGGGGAGTTTACACTGACCACCAATGTAAGAGGGGAGTTTACACTGACCACCAATGTAAGAGGGGAGTTTACACTGACCACCAATGTAAGAGGGGAGTTTACACTGACCACCAATGTAAGAGGGGAGTTTACACTGACCACCAATGTAAGAGGGGAGTTTACACTGACCACCAATGTAAGAGGGGAGTTTACACTGACCACCAATGTAAGAAGGAATTTACACTGACCACCAATATAAGAGGGGATTTACACTGACCACCAATGTAAGGGGAGTTTACATTGACCACCAATGTAACAGGGGATTGCTACACTGACTGCGCTTGAGGAGATTGTAGCAGTATTAGTGCACTTGCAACAAGAACAATGGAGTTACTGTCTGTGATACTTTTTATTGGCACTAAGATCCATATTTTCAGGACAAGCTTTCGGATGTAAGGTCCAAGCAGTACTAATACACAACATTTTAGCAGGATGTTAAAGCATTTGTTACCCCAAAACTTCATATTCCTTATATGTGCCTGCTGTACCATGTACTTGTATGAGATAGCATCCTGTTCTCTTTGTATTGCTCCCTTTCTGTGAAATCCCTGGTGTTTCTGCCAACCCTTTCCTATTAAAAACTGACCACACTAAGCAGGAGAGCACAGTGAAGTCAGTTCTCTAGCTATGATGGAAACCCAGCCTGCTCTCCTCCAATGATTAGACTTGTCCTGACAGCGCCCACTGCACAGCCATTCACTGGGAAGCTCATTGTGCTGCTGCTTCTTCTCCCCCCAGCTCTTATGCAGCTAATTTATAAAAAAAAAGGTATTTATAATTTTTTTATATCTATACAAAAATGTTTTGCATTTCATATCTATTTTAAACTCAATGGGTTGTTTTAAACCCATCCCTTTTCACTCCCCTTCCCTTTTGTAGTATTAATGAAAGTTCCCCTCCCCCGGGTCTCTTGCACTCTATAAAGAGTTAGGCAAATCCCCCTCCTTTTTTTCCCTTCTCTCTGGTTTGACAAAGGAGCAGATTTGCTCCAAAACATGTTATCAACCCCTGTGTTGCGTTTGTTAAAATATGATTTTTTTAAATTAATCAGACATAACATTACACAATGTGTAGTGGTTGGTCATAGAGATACTGACAGGTTTTTGGCTTGAGTAGATTTCTCAAACACATGTTATTTCATACAATGGGTACATCGATATTCAAATTGACAGTTTCAAGACAGCTATTGTCTCTATAGCTACAGTAAAAAAGTAAGAGAGGGTCTCTCAAACTGAAAGAATGACTGTTAGATTACTGGCAGGTTTGAGTAGACAATGGGTCGATATCATTGTTGTATTCAACTGACAGTCCATTGTTTCTACAGCTACAGTAGACAGGTATGTTTTCTGTTGTTTGGTAATTATGGTAAACAGCCTGACACATAAAAGGGGGGTTCAGGCATAAGCTAGGACACACACATCATGATCATCATGCTGTAACATCAGAACACACATCATGCTTTGTAGATCAGTAGCCACTCATGATAGATGAACAAGTGCCTTACCTCTAGAAGAAACATTGCCAATGGAGATCACGAACATATAGTATCATAAGATAAGTAACCTTTAAATATATTTGTAGTTCTAGACCATAGGCTGTTCATTTGCTAGGCATTTTGCTTATTATAGATATCTGACAGTCTTGTATTGTATTCCTAAGATTGTAATAGTTTTGTATGTACAGCATCTTTGTATAGTATAAGCACATTTACACACTGCAGAAGTCTCAGCTTCTTTGTTATACCACAGAGTAACCTTGCTAGATAGACAAAAGCAAAACAATTGGGGGCTCGTCCGGGATCTGTGCTATAGTTCAATTGAAGCAGAACTGTTTTTTCTGTAGCGTGTTGTGTAGCTTGTGCTAGGTAAAATGCTGCGTAAGCTGTTTAGGAAAAGCAAGGCTGCAGAGGGTTCTGGTGACCAGAAGGAAGTGTGCAGCTTACCTATCTGGGCCCGAAACAATGAGTGGGAGCCTCTTGCTAAAGAATTTGTGAAGTATGCTTTTACTTTGAACCTGACTTAAGGTGATAAAGTCTCAGATCATTTTGTAGATTTTAGCCTTAAGGGGTTGGATTTAAGTAAAAAAGAGAAGAGGACAGTGTCCACAGTGGGTTGGCACTTCCTGAAAGTTATTTATACCGAATCACATAGAAGGAAGAAGGCAGGGGCAGAAGTTAAGGTATTAAAAGACCAGCTAGCAGTTGCTTCAGAGTGTGTACGTTCAACTGCTAATCGGGCTGATGATTTGCAAGAGCGGTGTGCAGCCTTCATGACCAAATCAATTAATGCCTTAATGAAAAGGAAGGGCCGTAAACCTGTTAGTAAATCCAGGGTACGTGCCATTGTCACATCCCAAAATTGGGATTGTGAGGATGTGCTCTCCTCAAATGATAGTGAGGATGAGGAGATAGTTTAATATTTTGCATGAAGATCTGTTAGTGCAAAAGAAAAAGTATGCCAGACCTCTCATTACTAAGCATAGGAAATGGCAACATGATAGAGAGGATATGGCAGATGGGGAGGTGCATTATCGCAACCCCAGAGATGTTGAATTTGAAGAAGTATGGGAGTTTACACGAACTGAACTCCATGAGCTGGCAAAACAATACAAACAAAGGTCTGGGGAGCCCCTAGTGAGTTGGCTCCTACGCTTATGGGATGAAGGGGCGGACAGTGTTGTTTTGTCAGGTAAGGAAGCTATGGGAGTGTTAACCCATGATCCACAATTGTGTCAGGCAATGCAAAAAGCCAGAGCTGTTAGACCTCATGAGAGATGGAATAGTCCGCGTATACGCTAGTCCTACTGACCTGCAAGATACCTACTCCTGGAGATCAATAGCAGAAGGTATTTCCAGGTTATGTGAGATGGGTTGTATAACCGGATTAAATAAGTTTCCAGAATGGATGGGTCCAGATATGGAAACCTTTACACCTGCTCTGCGCTCTAAGCTGATGAAGTCTGCATCATTTAATCTCAGGCCTCCATTATTGTCCTTGTTGGGAGGCCTGGGATTAAACTGCAAGATTCATGAAGCCACAACCCTTTTAAGCCAGTTGGGGGAGCTAGAGGAGACTAAAATAAAACCTGTCCAGGCAGTAGATAAGGTCAAGGCCAGACAGGAAGAATACAAGCAGAAAAGAACAGAGAAGAAAGGGAATGGGGGTGAAGAGAAAACCAGGCTGGTTCTTTCTAGGAAAGAAATGTGGGTTGACCTATTAAAGGCAGGAGCATCTAAAGATGAGATAGATGGCATTTCTACTGCAGAAATGCTGAAGAGGTGGAAACATTTAGTAGGGAAAACTGTCAGGGTTAGAAAGACTATTCCTAGTGAAGATAACTTCAGCCTAGACTTAGAGGAAACAGAACAGACCACTCATGTTAGCCCAATCCAATTCCCAAAACTGAACATGAACCCAAACCCAAATACCTTTATCCTGGGGAGGAGTTGGAGAGACTCAGAAAAGGGGATTGGGAGGTTCCTTATCCTTTATGAAGGGAAGGTGAATCTCCTATCATAGCAGCGAGGGCCTGTGACAGCAGGAGACCGAAGTCCATATGCACCTGTCACTGTATGGTTGGGGAAGTCATCTTCTATACATGTAATGGCTTTAGTTGATAGCGGAGATGAAGTTACACTTTTGCAAGGCAATCCTTCCCATCCCATGGCTATTTGCAAGGGATCAGGATTTATGACCAATGTTTTGGTGTCAGAGTTACCCGAAAATATTCTTGGGATGGATGTACTTCAAGGTCAATCAATTCAGACTGAAAGAGGTACATTCACATTTGGGTATCCTGATAAAGTGTATCTGGTAAGGGCGGTGAAGGCTGTGGTCAGAGGTCATGCAAAATGGACCCCTGTCTACATTCCTCCACCAGAGAAGTGAGGCTAACATGTAACACGCTATACTTATGTTTTTGAACATTTGAGATATCTAATGATTATAGATCTACTTTTTTATAGATGTAAGCACTTTAACTCTGAAGCTCTTGAAGAAGCGTATAAATATGCAAAACATTTGGAGCAAGCCGCTAAGCTGGACATAACCACCCCTCAATTAAGCCACTACTGGATATGGGTAAACCATGGTGGTTTTTACCACCATATACACACTATGATGAATTGAGGGCTACCTATTTTAAATTGAAGATTAGCAGTGACATCAGCATAATTCAGTTTGGGGTCAACAGACGAAAAAATATAGTGAAATATTTATGTATTTGGGATTGTTTTTATCTGAAATCATGTAACCTTTGAATAGATCCTATTTTTTAACTTGCGTTTAGTTGTGCTGCCATTAAAATCACATTCTTTGTCCATTTTTCTGTATACTATTCCAGTAGGGATGAGGAACATCTGTACCTATTAATGTCCGCAGCACCACTATGCTTTGACATTTTCTTTGAACTATGATAGGATAGCTAGCTAGAGTCATTTCGTTTTTTGCAGGCTAAGGTTTACTGAAAAATGTTCTAGTAATAGTCCTAAGAAGTAGTGAGCAGTTTGTGGCACCAAGTTATGGTCTATCAGTTAATGTTTTATTGCAAATAATGCAATGCATGTTTTTTGGGGTTTTTTTTGGTTGGCTATAATTTCACGGGTCAACAGATGTTCCTTTTTGAGTAGGCGTAAACAGAGAAAAATATGGAGGCTTTCTTCATGGGTTTCTTCTTCTGGAGACCTTGGTCATGCAGATACTCTTTAACACTGAAACTAGACATAGATGGAATGAAATTCGACCGGTTCAGCAGGAACCAGCCGAATCTTCAATCTTTGGCTGTTCCCATTCCTGAAACTTTGCTCTAATCGACTTCTTTCAAACTGGCTTGTTGGAAGGTTTTACTTTCAATAAGTGCTGATTAGTGTATTTTGACAGTGGAGTCGTCTCCCCTTTGTCAGAATACAATAACCAAGAAGGAAGGATTTCTCTTTTGACTCCACCTTTGTCAATGTGGTAATCGGTTCAGTTGTTTTTTTTGTTTTGTTTGTTTTTTGATCAGCCCACTTTAAAAAAAACTTCCATGTGTGGCAAGCCTTAGGCCGCGTACACACGGGCGGACTGTTCGCCCAACTTTGTCCGCTGAACAGTGTTTCAGCGGACAGTCCG
The DNA here is from genome assembly GCF_037356315.1 of Lithobates pipiens. Lineage (NCBI taxonomy): Eukaryota > Metazoa > Chordata > Amphibia > Anura > Ranidae > Lithobates > Lithobates pipiens. The sequence continues at coordinate 80,950,969 of NW_027507686.1, read as the reverse complement.
CTCGTGTGTGGGCTTCAGTGGACAGTTTCAGCGGACAGTCTGACGAACAAAGTTTTTCCGAATTCCCGTAAGACAGTCCGCTGAAACTTGGTTTGAGCGGACAGTCCGCTCGTGTGTAGGCTTGTTCGTCAAACTAAGTTCCGCGCATGCTCAGAAAGGATTTACACGCCGAAGGTTGCATTGCAGTGTATAGGACGTCGTTTTTCTAGTCCCGTCGTACGTGCCGTTCACGTCATCGCGCACGCTTTCAGCGGACTGTTCGTTCATCGTGTGTGGTCAAGTCCGCTCATGCAAATTTTGAGCGGACTGTTTGTCGGATTGTTTGACAAACTAAGTTGGGCGAACAGTCCGCCCGTGTGTACGCGGCCTTAGAGTAACTAAAGATGAATTTGGATCCATGTGTGGCCACTGTGTTTGAACAGAAGTCAATATATTCCCAATCAGTCAGTGCTGTAGGCTGGAGAGATGATCTGTATATTTTGACAGCAAGGAAGTCTTCCTGCTGTCAGAATACAATGATACAGTGGAGAGGATTCCAGCACCCACATTGAGTGTGTGGATGGAGGAATCCAGTCAGGTTTTTTTATTTTTTTATTTAACCCACTAGCTGAATGAAAAAAAACTGACATGTGCATGGCCAGCTATAGAGATTCAGGGGTTAAGTGACCTGGAGATATTGAAGCCAGGTTTAACCATAACAACCATGCAGCAAGCATTTTAGGTTAACAGTAAAAAAAAAAAATGTATATCGTGCCATGGTTTAGATTGTGTATTTTTAACCCAAACCTCAGATTTCATTATCACTGGATTAGTAAGCATAATGGCATTGTAAATTTTCTCTTTTCAATGACTAGTTGATAAGCCATGAAATCTTCCAGCAAGATGGGAAGCCATGATCTCTCAAAGCAAGATGGGAAGCCAGGCACACTGCAAGCAAGATGGAATCCCTTTTCTGCTCCTGCAGCATTAGCAGATGGTGAGTACCTACATAAAACTCATGAAGGATGATAAAATAAATTGTCTAACATGCTATAGAAGCAGTGCCAGAGTTATGAGCTTTAATCATAACTCATTGCTTGGGTTAACCACTGAATTTTGTGGACCCAAAAATATTGCTTGACTGAGTTAGGAATGAAAAAGTATATAGCTCACTCAACTGCCTATCATCATTACCTATCTTTCACGGCGCATTGGGTGACTCTGCTGGCAGCTGGTTAGGATGCAGGACAAGGTGCAGTAGTGTTGGAGGTTGTTCCGCCACCACGCCTCCAAAATGCTACTACTGGTGATTCTGACACACCTCTCTCCTCTACCACCTCCTCTTCTTCCTCCATGGCCTCTTCTTTTGCTTTTTCCTCGGAAACCAGCAATGCTCCGTAGGCGTTTAAGGGGCTACGCAAGTACACAGGCAAAAAGATGCCATGCGGTGCTTACGCTGTTGTGCTTGGGGGACATGAGTCACACTGAGGCAGATATTCTGTCAGCTCTGCAGGAACAGGCTGAGAGGTGGTTGATGCCACGCCAGCTTAAGCCAGGAATGCTGGTTTGCGACAATGGCACCAACCTCCTCTCTGCCCTCCGACAGGGACAATTGACCCATGTGCCCTGTTTGGCTCACATCCTTAACTTGGTGGTGCAGCGGTCCTTGGGCAGGTACCCGGGCTTACAGGATGTCCTGAGGCAGGCCAGGAAAGTCTGTGTGCATTTCCGCCAGTCATGTAATGCCAGTGCTCGGCTGGCTGACCTCCAAAAGGAATCAAACTTGCCCAAGAACCGCCTAACATGTGAAATGCCCACCAGGTCAAACTCAATGTTGGCCATGCTGCAGCGGCTGTACATGCAGCAGAGGACCATCAATGAGTACCTGTGCGACTATGGCACCAGGACAGGGTCAGGGGAGCTTGTTTTTTTTCCCCATGCCAGTGAGCCATGATCAGGGATGCATGCACTGTCCTGTCACCATTTGAGGAGGCCACGAGGATGGTGAGCAGTGACAGTGCATGCATCAGTGACACTGTCCCTCTTGTCCTCCTGTTGGCGCACACGCTGTGTGGAATAATGGACAGAGCACTTGAGGCAGAACAGAGGCAGGAAGAGGAGGACTTCCTTACCTCTCAAGGCCCCCTTTATCCAGTGTTCCTGCTGGCCCGCCGATCACGGAGGAGGAGGAGGATTGTGTCAGGGATCATTACTGGCTGGCAACCCTCCTTGATCCACATTACAAGGGTAAGGTTGTGGACCTTAACTTGTCGTTGCAGAGGGCACAGAGGATGAAACATCTTCGGGAGGCCTGGCAGAAAGGCCTATGCAATGCGTTCCGACTGGGAGATTATAAATTCCTGGTCCTGGACAAAGTGTTGCTGAGGCTGAGGCAGTCACAGAAGGAGTGGTGAAGAAGGTGGCCGTCTGACCATTGCATTCAGACAATTTTTTAGTCTGCAGCCCCAAGGTATGATTGGTTCCAGCAACCATCACTAGCGTTGGATTTACATGGTGCAGGAATACCTAGGGGCAAGATCAGAGTTGGACATCTTTCCCACCTAAAATCCTCTGGGTTACTGGGTCTTGAGGATGGATCACTGGCCAGAGCTTGCACAGTATGCAATTGAGCTACTGGCCTGTCCTGCATCCAGCGTTCTTTTGAAACGCACATTCAGTGCTGCTGGAGGCTTTGTTACCGATCACAGGGTGCACCTGTCCACCGACTCGGTTGATCGACTGACCTTCATAAAAATGAATCTGTCTTGGATCACCCCCAGCTACCAAGCACCTGATGCTGATGTAACCAAATATATATTTTTTTTTAAATGTCAGATACCATCAAGACTGCCTATGCTGATGCTGAGTGACTATCCTCTTCCTCAATGATCATGCTGATAGCTTGTGAGAACATTTTTGGTTCTGGGTGCCGCCACCAGTGGCTAAGGCCCAATTTTTCAACTCATGTTTAACAGGGGCATGTAATTACAATTTATTTTCTTGCATCGGGAGATACAGAGCCATAGTAATTACTATGTGGGTTATATCGGACCGACAGGTGCTGGACACTGGCACGCCCCTAAGGCGTTTACTCCCCTATATAACCCCTCCCATTACTGGGAGTCCTCAGTTTTTTTTCGCCAGTGTCTAACGTGTTGGTCACGAGTAAAGATGTGCTGTGCTGAGCTCCACGGGTAGTAATCCTTGATGAGGGCTAGCCATGGTGACCGGATCCGTTCTGATGTCTTTTCATGGGCTTAAATGAATGGTACCCGGCCTCGTGTCTGAAGAAACGAGCTTTTGCTTGAGAATGCTTCTCTTAGCCCTTGTACACACGGTCGGAGAATCTGTCAGAATGAGTCTTATCGGACCATGTCGTCAGATAATCCGACTGTGTGTGGTATGCATCGGACTGATTCCGTCCGAATCTCCGTCCGACCCAATTTTCCAACATGTTGGAAATATTTCCCGAGCCGGACGGACCTAATCCGATCATGTGTAGAGCATTTTCATCGGACCAAGTGCCACGCATGCTCAGATCAAATTCCTACATCAAAGCTATTGGCTGCTAGCCTGAATGTAGTCCCATCGTAACGAAATTACGTCATCACGTTCTGAAAGATCGGATTTTTCGCCAACTTGGCCCGACCGTGTGTATGCAACAGTTTCGGACACAATCCATCGGACTAAATCCGACAGGCAAAATCCGACGGATTTGGTTGGCAAAATCTCTGACCATGTGTACGTGGGCTTAGAGAGCTGGGCCCTGGGATCCAGTACTTTTTGGTAGTAAGGCCATAGACTTTTTCACTGGCAGGGTGCTGTCACAGGTCCAGGATTGTGGGTAACCCGAGGTTCCCTGGTTCTTGAATGTTTCCTAAAAGATCTTGGAGCTTACCGTGAAGGGCAGAGATTGGGTTTTTATCTCTGATAAAACCCTGTTGTGAGGATAAGGTAAGGGAGATTGTCTCAGGAATTTCTCCTACTGTATGTATAATGTTGTCATGCATATGTGTCTCCACTGGGGGTTGTATTGAGCACTCACCATCCTGATGCTGGAAACAGCAGAAGCCTTTACACTCCTTTCCTCCAGTTGGAACAGACCGTCTGGTAAGAAAGGGGGGTCTGGTCTCTTCCTGTGCCCCCAAATTGGCTTTATTCCCCTTCGGGGGTGAAATGGATATTTTATAGATAGGCAACTCCTATCCTCATATTGATTGGTGGTTCCAAATTAATAATAACTACTGCAGTAGGGAACAGACACAAAAGATACCCTCAGCATCTTTCCAAATAACCGTTCTCCTTTATTATGACGCATTTGAAGGTTTTTATACACATGATTAGGGATGAGCCGAACACCCCCCGGTTCGGTTCGCACTAGAACTTTCGAACGGACCCCAAATTCGTACGAACTTTAGAACCCCATTGAAGTCTATGGGACTCCAACGTTCGAAATTAAAAGTGCTAATTTTAATGGCTAATATGCAACATACAGTCCTAAAAAGGGTTTGGGGACCTGGCTCCTGCCCCAGGGGACATGGGTCAATGCCTAAAATGTTTTTAAAAATGGCCGTTTTGGTGGGAGCACTGATTTTAATGACGATTAAAGTGAAAAAAAGTGAAATATTCCTTTAAATATCGTGCCTGGGGGGTGTCTGTAGTATGCCTGTGAAGTGCCACGTGTTTCTCGTGTTTAGAACAGTAACTGCACAAAATGACATTAAACGGAAATAACATCATTTAAAACTGCTTGCGGTTTTAATGTTATATCTGGTTCCTGCAATATGTTTGAAAATCATTGAGAAAAATGGCATGGGTAGCCCTCCCTGCCCATTACCAGCCCCTTTGGGTCTTGTATGCATATTAAGGGGAACCCCGTACCCATATTAAAAAAAGGAAATGCGTGTGGCCCCCAGGCCCTATATACTCAGAACAGCAGTATACAGGCGGTGCAAACAAGACAGGGACTGTGTAGGTTTGTTGTGTTAAGTTGAATCTGTTTGTAATTTTCAACTGGTACATTTTTAAAGTGTAGCTCCAGTCAAAAAAACTATTTTTAAGCTTTTTGGAAAACATAGGGAAGGGTTATCACCCCTGTATAATTTGTTTTGTCGTACATCTTTTTTCATCTCACTTGCTGTTGTCTCCTTCCGTTTGCAAGTAGGAGATGTTTGTAAGTTGGATGTTTGAAAGTAGGGGCCTGCCCTATATGCTCTGCAGAAATGGCGGAACAAGGTGTTGGTTTTGCCACAACATTGTAAGCCTTCAAAGTGACTCTTGGTGGGCGCTGGAGCGCCCTGCTGTGAACGATTATATCAAGAATTGTAATTACATGCCATTGTTGAACAGTGGTAGAAAAATTGACCTTTGGTGGTTGTGGTGCTGGTGCCACAACACTATAAGTCCTTACAGTTACTCTGGGTGGGCACAGGAACGGGCCCTCCTGTGAAATATTATATCAAAAATTGTAATTGAATGCCCCTGTTAAACAGGGGCAGAAAAAAATGGGCCTTAGGCACTGGTGCTGGTGCCACGACACTGCAACCTCTCCCATATACTCTAGTTTTATTGCAGGAATTAGCCCTGCTGCAAAGCATTGCATCAAAAATTGTAATTAAACGCCCCTGTTAAACAGGGGCAGAAAAATTGGGCTGATGGCATCACCCAGAACCAGAAATCTTCTTCCAACATATCAGCGGAGGAGGAAGAGGATAGACAATCGACATAACAGGACAGTCACTCAGCATCAGCATAGGCAGTCTTGAAGGGATGTGATATTTCAAAAAAAATTATTCGGTTACATCAGCTTCAGGTGCTTGGTAGCTGTGGGTTATCCAAGACTGATTCATCTTGATGAAGGTCAGTCGATCAACTGATTCGGTGAACAGGCGCACCCTGTGATCGGTAACAAAGCCACCAGCAGCACTGAAGGTGCGTTCCGAAAGAACGCTGGATGCAGGACAGGCCAGTAGCTCAATTGCATACTGTGCAAGCTCTGGCCAGTGATCCATCCTCAAGACCCAGTAAGCCAGAGGATTTTCGGTGGGAAAGGTGTCCAAGTCTGACCTTGCCCCTAGGTATTCCTGCACCATGTAAATCAGACGCTGGCGATGGTTGCTGGAACCGATCATACCTTGGGGCTGCGGACTAAAAAATTGTCTGAAAGCATCAGTCAGACGGCCACCTTCTCCACTGCTCCTTCTGACCGATGCCTCAGCAACACGTTCTCCAGGACCAGGAGTTTGTAACCTCCCAGTCTCTGGGAACGCGTTGCACAGACCTTTCTGCAAGGCCTCCCGGAGATGTCTCATCCTCTGCTCCCTCTGTGATGGCAAGATAAGGTCAGCAACCTTACCCTTGTACCGTGGATCAAGGAGAGTGGCCAGCCAGTAATGGTCCCTCTCCTTGATCCAAAGAATACGAGGTTCCTTCCGCAGGCTTTGCAGGATCAGGGAGGCCATGCAGCGTAGGTTAGCTGAGGCATTCGGTCCGGAGTCCTCTGGGTCACTAAGGACAACATGATCCGCAGCTACCTCCTCCCAGCAACGTACAAGTCCACGGGTTTCTTGGGACTGTAAATCATCCCTACAAGACTGCTGCTGCTGCTGAGTGCCAGCCTCCACCTCCATGCTGACACAATCATCCTCCTCCTCCTCTTCCTCCTCCTCATCCTCTTCCTGTGTGATGGGTGGCACAGCAGGAACACTGTCTCGATAAAGGGGGCCTTGAGAGGCAAGGAAGTCCTCCTCTTCCTGCCTCTGTTCTGCCTCAAGTGCTCTGTCCATTATTCCACACAGTGTGTGCGCCAACAGGTGGACAAGAGGTACAGTGTCACTGATGCATGCACTGTCACTGCTCGCCATCCTTGTGGCCTCCTCAAACGGTGACAGTACAGTGCATGCATCCCTGATCATGCCCCACTGGCGTGGTGAGAAAAAACCAAGCTCCCCTGACCCTGTCCTGGTGCCGTAGTCGCACAGGTACTCATTGATGGCCCTCTGCTGCGTGTGCAGCCGCTGCAGCATGGCCAACGCTGAGTTCCACCTGGTGGGCATGTCACATATAAGGCGGTTCTTGGGCAGGTTCAACTCCTTTTGGAGCTCAGCCAGCTGAGCACAGGCATTAAATGATTGGCGGAAATGCACACAGACTTTCCTGGCCTGCTTCAGGACATCCTGTAAACCCGGGTACCTGCCCAAGAACTGCTGCACCACCAGGTTAAGGACGTGAGCTACACAGGGCACATGGGTCAGTTGTCCCTGTCGGAGGGCAGAGAGGAGGTTGGTGCCATTGTCGCAAACCACCATTCCTGGCTTAAGCTGGAGTGGTGTCAACCACCTCTCGGCCTGCCCCTGCAGAGCTGACAAAACATCCTCCCCAGTGTGGCTCCTGTCCCCCAAACAAACCAGCGCAAGCACGACATGGCATAGTTTTGCCTGCGTACATGCATAGCCCCTGGAACGCCTACGGAGCACTGCTGGTTCTGAGGACAGAGCACTGGAAGAGGCCATGGAGGAAGAAGAAGAGGAGGGGGTGGAGGAGAGAGGTGTGTCACAACCAATAGTAGCATTTCGGAGGCGTGGTGGCGGAACAACCTCCAACACTACTGTACCTTGTCCTGCATCCTTCCCAGCTGCCAGAAGAGTGACCCAATGGGCCGTGAAAGACAGGTAACGTCCCTGTCCATGCCTGCTGGACCATGAGTAAGCGGTAATATGCACCTTACCGCTGACTGCCCTGTCCATTGAGGCAAGGACATTGCCTTCCACATGCCGGTAGAGAGCCGGAATCACCTTCCGTGAGAAAAAGTGGCGTTTGGGGACCTGCCACTCACGGAACCGCACATTGTACAAACTCACGGAAGGGGGCCGAGTCTACCAACTGAAAAGGCAGCAATTGAAGTGCTAGCAATTTAGCCAAGCTAGCATTCAACCGCTGGGCATGTGGATGGCTGGGAGTCCCTCGCCGGTCCAGCAGCTGGGGCAGGGACATTTGCCTGCTATAATCAGACGTGGGTGTAATGCGAGCAGAGTGCCCGGAAGCACTTGGCTGTGACACACCTAATTCTACACCTTCATTCCTCTCAGAGCAGGTTTCAGAGAGGACTGAAGGTCTAGTGGGGGGGTTGGAGATGTCAGCTGATGAGGAGCAACGAGAGGTCCGCTTTGTTCTTTAGTGTGGGTGCTTTGAGGTACGCTTGCCAACGAGCTGCATGGCAGGTCAACATATGTCTGGTCAAGCATGTGGTGCCCAAGCGGCTGATGTTTTGGCCATGCGAGATACGCTTGAGACATATGTTGCAAATAGCAGCGGTGCGATCTGATGCACTCATCTCAAAAAAGCCCACACCAAAGAACTTTTAGAATAACGCGCAGAGGCAGCGTCCTGCACAGGCGGAGCTCGGCGGTGTGATTCAGTCGGTGTGCTGCCCCTAAGCTGGCCCCCGGAGGGCATCCTGCCTCGTTGGACATGTGCCTCCTCCTCCTCCTCTCTCCTACCAGGCACCCACGTGGAGTCAGTGCCCTCATCATCCCCTCCCTCTTCATCGCTGTAGCAAACCTGGCAGTATTCTGCAGCTTGTGGAACATGACTGCCAGATTGCTGTCCTTCTTGAGCATCCCCTCTCTCTGCATTCACGCTACTGCCTTCCTCTAGCTGAGTGTCATCATCAGAGCCTACAAAACACTGGGCATCCTCCTGGTGCATGTACCCAACACTGTGCTCAAAGGGTTCAGGAGACTCCTCAGGAGGACGTGGTGGGTCTAGGGAAGGAGTCACTGATGATGACATTGAGACGAGGGAAGACGATGCGTTGGCAGCTGCTTTGCTAGTACCCTGAGACTGGGTGAGAGCGGATGAGGAGGATGAAGAGGGCTTGGTCATCCACTCTACCAAGTCGTTGGCATGTTGCGGCTCAACATGTCCAGCTGCCGAAAAGAAGGACAAGCGTGTCCCATGGCCACGTGCTGATGACGATGCACCGTGTCCACGACCAGCACTGTTGTCTCTAGACACAGAGCCTGCTTGCCCTCTTTTATCGGCTCACGCCTGTCTGCCTCTCCTTGCTGGCTGTCAGGGAAATAGGCGCAACCTCGCGAGGTACGTTCGTGTTAACGCGCGTCAGCGCACACGGAGGCGCAATGTGTTTCCAAGACGAACGCCCGACGTTACGTCTGATCGAGCGCGAGTACGAGGTGGTGATACGAACGCATAACGTTACACGTCGTAGGCGTACGAACGCTATGGCGCGCACACGACGTGACCTAGGCACCTTGCCTATTTAAACGTTCACCTGACAGTGCCACATCGCTGGATTATCGTCAGCTTCTCCTGTGTACCTGTGTCCGTGATTCCTGCTGTCTGATCTCCTGTGTACCGACCCGGCTTGTTTGACCTGCTCCTGTTGTTCTCCTGGCTCTTACCACTGGCTTGTACCCGACGTCCCTTGTCTGCTCCCTGCACCCGATCTCGGCTTGGCTTAGACTCCTGCTCTCCGGTCTTCAGCTCAGGACCCGTTGCTCCGATCTCAGGACTGATCTTCTGTGTTTGACCCTCGGCTTGGCCTTGACCCTTCTATTGGACTTCTGTTATCTCTCTCCTGGACTTCCTAGCACAGTTGACTCCGGAGACTTGTTTACTCAGCTCTTATCATCTGCTGCTGCTACCAGGCAACCTGTGCTACTGTGGGCACCGCATCCCTGTGTCATCTTCAGGGTTGTGCTGCACTCGGCCACAAGGGGAGCCCTCTCAGCATCTCGGCCTCCCCCTAGATCGTGACACTGGCCTTCCAGACATGGTAATGGCCTGAAGGGAGTTGGGTAAAACAGCAATTGGGTAGTGTATATTGTGCTGGAGGCACACAACACCCACTAACTCCTGCAGATGCCTTTATTATAGAACACCAGCAATAAAGGGTAAATACAGATGTATACTGTGCTGTGCTGGAGGCACACACAACTTCCAATAACTCCTGCAGATGGCTCAAATAGAGAAGAGCTATGTAGGTGGATATAGCGATGTGTACTGGGTACAGAGCACGCAGACAGCACGCACAAGCTCCTAACACTGATTGCAAGCTCAATTATAAAAGATAGATATATCGCTAGCTATATAGGTGAGGTGAATATAGCGGTGTATACTGCGGTCAGGGCACGCAGACAACAACCACTACAGAAGAGCAAGATCGAAAAATCGGCCGATAACAATCGGTGTATACTGTGTTGAAGGTACACAGAACACCCACTAACTGCTTCAGACGCCAACACACTACACAAGGCCGCCGCGCTGGCGGCCTTATATAGTGTGGGGCGTGTACTACACAGCCTGAGCTATGATTAGCCACAGGCATCCTGCCTGTGGCCAATCATGGCTCTCCTCGCTGCCCGCGCTGTGATTGGCCAAGCATGCGGGGTCACAGTGCATGCTTGGCCAATCATGAGCCAGCAATGCACTGCGCCATTGCAGTGCATTGTGGGCCGTGAGCGCCACACGAATTTGGCGCGAACGGCCCATAATGTTCAGAATTCGCCGAACGGGCGAACAGCCGATGTTCGAGTCGAACGTATGTTCGACTCGAACACGAAGCTCATCCCTACACATCATTATGAAGGTATCACATTAATATTACAATTGTACATTTATGGTAACACGCCCCTAATTCTAATCAGAACTCGAAAGAATGCAAAACATGTACTAAAAACATTAATAGTGCCGTGTGCACAGTGAGGGCATTGTGCAATACATATAAAATAGAATACAATTCTATACAGAACCTACAAATTTCCATTACAGTCTCCTCTCTTTTGATCAATATTTTGATCACTAACCATACCTGTTATCACCTTTAACCTGGAACCTCCACACACTTAGGTGGAGGTAGTCCTGGCCAAAGAGGCAAAAACTCCATTGTGGAGAAAATAATAGTTGAGCAGCTTTTTTCATTACAAAATGACTTTTCATTGTGAAAAACAAAGACATATTTACAGAGTACTGGCTGTGTACACTCCTGTGGCCAGAATGGCCTTCTAGCTTAATTGTTGGTATGCTGACTTATTAGCATATGTAAACACAGACAATTCTACATAAAATGGAAGACGTACAAAAGACAAATATGACTTCAACATCAACTTTCAAATATATATATCCCTTACAATTAAAGTAATTGAATCAAAAAGTGCCCTAGACTGTGATCGCAAGAGGGAAACAAATCAAACACAGAGATTTCTTTAATTTAGTCATTTTTGCAGTGTCTGGTGTGGATCCAGGTGACTTTTCCTTCAAGTTTTGCAAAACTGTACATGAAATAAATGCTGTATTGAGTCTCCAAACATTTCCTTATATATAAATGTCTCTTAACAATCCACAAGTCACCTGGCTTTAGTTTTAGATCCTTCCAAACTTTTAGGATCTGGAATTGGGGAGAAAACACATAAATGAGTTTTTCAAAAACCTTAAAAGATCAGCAACATTCTCTGTGAGATCTGAATGGAAGACTTCAGCTGCTGAGACAAAATATAAGCAAGTGAGTAACACACTCCCAAACCAATTCCCATAGGGAGAGAGTCCAACATCCACTTAGGGGCTTGATAAAATATAATAAAACATTCAGGCAAAAGTTTTCTAGTTTCTTACTCTACTTTGTCCGCTACATTGTAGACAGTAGGGAGTGTAAAAATAAAACCTCAAAACTTCTAGTAAGGACTCTCCTATAAAATTGATTTCCTCTGTTAGCCCTTGTACACACGGTCGGACATTCCAATGGACAATGTCCGATAGGACCGTGTTGTCGGATAATCCAACAGTGTGTGGTCTCCATCGGACTGTTTCTGTCGGAGTATTCGACGGACCAATTTTCCAACTTGTCTATAAAATTTTCCGACAACATGCTCCGATCGGACATAGTCCGATCATGTGTAGCCTACTCCGACGGACAAAGTGCCACGCATGCTCACAATCAAATTCGGACACGGAAGCGCTTGCTCAGATAAAACTACTGCTCGTAATCGATATAGCACATTCGTCACGCTGCAATGTTAAAAATTATTTCATGCAGCGCATTCTCTTGTTCTTTAAAATGCTGCAAGAATGAACTTGTTTTGATGCTCAAATTCACACACACTTCTCCCGAACGTATTTCTTTAGACTTTTTACTCATTTCAGCAATACAATATTTTAAATCGTCACATCTACACAATCTTTTTTTGTTGTTTTTTTTAATTTTGTGTTTTTTTTTTTTTAATCAACATCTCCTTTTTTGACAGTTTGCTCATCTTTGCATTTTTTTGGGTGTGTTTTGTGTGTCAACTTACCACAACACCATTATTATCTTTTTTGTATTTTGTTTTTCTTTTTTAATCTACAGGAGGTTGTTTGGTGTTGGTGCCCCTTGTTATTCATTTCACTTTGTATTTTTGAAATGTACCTGCCTGCTCACAAATAAACTGTCCTTTTTGAAGTAAAACACATACGCAAGTATTTCTTCAAACAAAAAAAAAATCTTTATTTAGGTGTCAAACAACTAAAGAGGGAGGCAGCGCTGGATAAACTTGTCAATTTGGTGAAGCCTTTGGCCCCCAGGGCAGACGTGAACTAATTCAAAAATGCTAAATTGATGGCTTGAGGAGTACATATCTCAGGGAGAGAAGTCTGGTCCAGAAGTCCTAGAGATCAGGAAGAGCAGATGCCATCTATGTCCCCAGGATGTGGTTCTACAAGAGGCTGCATCTTCTGTCAGACCAGACTGAACCCAGGCCATCTCTCTCTCATCTTCCTTGGGAACTTCCCGCCAGTCTTCCTTCCAGGCTGTGGCTCGGCTCCTGTAGTTGTGGCAGGAGGTGGAGAAGGAGGGCGATGGTCGATCTTCTGGCTGCCACTTGCCACAGCCTCCCCCCGGCTGAGGTCTTCCGGTGTATGAAAATGGGACATAGTTTTAGTTTTTTGCTCATCAATCACACCATTTTGTGCTTATGACTGTTGCAAATTGAATGTTACCAAATAGAACAGACTATCATTCTGAGCCCAGCATTTTTCATTCTTGTCCCAAACATTTTTGGTCACTACTGTCTATTGATATGTAAACCACTTTGTTAAATCACAACTTACTGATCAATAATAACATCTAGTTAACATCATTAAATGTATGACAAGAAATATGTTCAGCAATGCTATACCTGTCTCAAGCTGGGTCCCCCCACTTGTTGTTGCCTGGAAGGCCCAGGTTGGACATTGGAAGCCTCAGCTGGGGGTGAAGGAAGCCTTGAAGGAAGACAGAGTGGTGGCCTGGGTTCCCCCTGGTCTACCAGAAAATGCAGCCTCTTGAAGTACAACATCCTGGGGTAATAAATGTCATTTGGATCTCCTGATCTCAGGGAATCCAGGTGCTTCTTTCTCTCCCTGAGATATATACTCTTCATGGCATCAATTTTGGCCATCACATAGGTCATGTCTGCCATGGGGACCATGATCCGTACCAAAGCAAGAAGTTTCTCCAGCGCTGCCTTCCTCTTTCTTCGGTCATTTTAAAATGGGTTGTTGATCTGCCACAGGCAGAGCATCTCCCTGAACAGTTCAAGGAATAGCCCCATAAAATTTGCGTTTTGGAAGGGATCCATCTTGTCTGCAAGACACAACACAAGATAAACCCTAAAATACTAATAATGTCATGCTAAACCCTCCTAATCTTGTCCCAACATAGGCCTATATAGAAGCAGTCTAGGCTAGTGATGTACCAAGTTAAAAATTGTACCTTTGTTTGCACGATCGGCGTGTCAGCTCCTCACTCTGTTCACAGATCGTACGTACGACACATGCGTGTTGCGTTTTATATACAGTGCGCATGTGTGAAACTCTGCCCGCCCCTAACGTTCTTTCTAGACTATTCCCCGCCCCTTCTCTTTCGGCGCAGTGGGGAGAGCACATGGCGGAGAGAAAACAGATGTGCAATCAGAGTTCCACTAATGAGGAGGAGGGCGAGGAAAGCCCGGAGCCTGAAACGTCCCGATCCTGGAGGAGAAGATTTAAGGCCTCCAAATATGTCTTTTGGAGAGATGTTGGAGATGGTGAACATAATGAAGAGGACTGACTATGATGGGAAGTATGGGCCTTACCCAAACCCAAATATCAGAAAGGCCAAAGATCATGACTAAAGTTGTGAAGAGTCTTCAGAAGAATTTTGGGGTACGACGATCCAAGGATCAACTGAGAAAACGCTGGTCAGACCTGAAACTGGGGGAGCACGATCAGTACAGAAGGATCAAGCGTGTTCTTCAAAAAAGTAAGTAGTTGTCGTGTGTTCATATGATTATTCTTGCTTGCATACTGCTCCATGTGCTTTTATTTAATGTTGTACAGTTTAAAATGGCCACTTTCAAGTTCATGGGTTCAATCGTTTGTAAGAAACATCGTTCGTTAGCCCACTCCTAAAACAATGTTTTCCCAAATTACATTTCACTACATTTCTATACACTGCAGGTAAGTATTCCAGCTTTAGAAAGTGTCCAAAATAATGTTCTCACCTTTGAACTCGGCCAAAAAACACAATTGGACCACACTTCCAAGCAATGTTTCATATTCCTATTTCTGCCCTCTGTGTGCTAAGTATTCCTTTTTTACATTCTCATAGGGGAGAGAAGACTCGGGAAGTCTGAGGACACCAGGGACTCCACACCTCCCAAAGAAGGCACAATTCCAACACCAGAAACAGAGGAGGAGGAAGGAGAGATCGTTGAAGTTGGACAAATTGTCACCACAACAGGAGAGTGTCGGAGACCACAGCTTCCGGTAAGCTAATCAATGTATGTCGTCATATTTATAATACATGGTGTTTTTTTTTTGCTTTCTTTTTAGGTGATGTGGAAGAAGAATCACATTTTACCAGTGAAAGTGCCCAGATCCTGATTGAGGAGATAATGGGGTGCAATCGCGATTTAGAAAATATACAGAAAAACATCAATGATATTCAAAATAAAATGAAGAACATCATTGATGTTTTGGGGAGAGTCTGAAACACCCCAAACTAGCTAGGGTTTTATTTTTGTGTTTTGAAAAAACAACTTTTGTATTTTACAAAAAGCCGAAATTGAAAGATGCACACAGTGTGTCAACATGCCTTATCTCCCATCATGGGGGATCAATGTACGTGTTTTGTGGAAAGTGGCTGAGATGAAGGGGTTGCACCATGATGGGAGATAGCACATGTTGACACACTGTGTGCATCTTCCAAATTTGGCTTTTCCAGGGGTGACACCCCATGTGATGAAGGCAATATCAGCCCAGTTTGTACATACTCATGTCTGATATTGTATTCACTTTTCAAAGTCGAACTTTGTAAGTTCCTGTGTTCTGTATGTTACGCTTTGATACATGCCTGTTAACACAAAAACACCAAGTTACAATAAAGTTACCTAAAATAATGTTTTTGATACACCTAATATGTTGGTTTTTTGTAAAACCCTTTTCTAAATGCACATGTGAATTTGAAGTTAAATTATCAACAATGTGTGGCTTCCTTTTTCAATGCGCAAAAGCAGTATTTGGAGTAAAATTGTTGTTTTCGGTGACAATGGGTGTTATTTACTAAAGGCAACCCCACTTTGTACTCCAAGTGCAGTTTCAGGTGCACTTTTGCAGTGCACTTGTAGTGCGTAGTGGATGTGCCTTTAGTAAATAACACCCACAGTGATGTGTAAATTTTCCCAATCACGCCATTTTCCTGACCACACATATTTCTACCATGGTGCTGAAAATGAGCAAGATTTTTGTCAGTAATACACTACATACATTAGTAACAAAAACAAGGTGTGTGTGTAGCAGACCCACAACATAATAAGATTATCTGAAGAAGAGACTGTCCCCTCATCTCGCTCAGAACTTGGGTTTGCACTGTTGTAGAAAAAGGATCAACAAAAAAAGCAAAATTACCTAGGAGACACCTAAAACCAAGCCAAGCAGTAAATGAAAACAAAGCTTATTGTAGTTTCAAAGAAAAATTTATTACAAAAATGCCTTTCAGACATTGTCTGGCATATCAATGGCCCCCCTACCCACAAAGTACTCCATGTATTGGGTTCGGACCTCACGGGCGTTTTGGGGGGGCAAGCCAGGACGAGCAGCTTCAAGGGCCGTGAGATTCTTATTTTCTGGCAAGTCTGCATCTGGGCCAACTGAGACCACATAGTTTGCTGAATGTCTTTTCAATAAATTGTGCAGAACACAGCAGGCAAGCACTATGTGATTGGGTTTATATTCAGCCATGTGTATTGGCGTTAAAAAAAGGCGGAACCGGCTGGCCAGTATTCCAAAAGTGTTCTCCACGACTCTTCTGGCTCTGGCCAGCCGGAAATTAAAGATCCTCTGATCCGGGGTGAGGGTCCTCATTGGGAAAGGCCGCATCAGAAGGTTTGCCAGGGCAAACGCCTCATCCGCAACGAATACAAACGGGAGTCCTTCCTGATTCTCCTCTGGGGTGGCAAGCCCAGACTGCCACTCTGGAGACACCAGTAGAATTCCATCCGTGAGAACACTCCACCATCCAACATCCGGCCATTTTGCTCCACGTCCACATACAGGAAGTCATAGGTCACTGACACCACCGCCAACATCACGATACTATTAAACCCCTTGTAATTATAATAGTACGACCCCGAGTTGGGGGGTGGGACGATGCGGACGTGTTTCACATCAATTGCACCTCCACAATTGGGAAAGTCCCAATGGCTGGCAAAGTGGGAGGCCACAGTCTGCCATTCCTGTGACGTTGAAGGAAACTGGAGTGAAACAAGACAAAAAATTTGTAATTTGGCACATCAACATTGCAAGCAGATTAGACACCAACATTTTTGGCAAAGATCAGTATAACATTTTGGAAAATGAGTATTTAAAGCCTAAAGTATAAGGTCCCCTTATCAGAGTAATCAACCCCCCATCCCCCCATCTGATGGGCCCTTGCAAAAAAAGGGGGGGATGTTTTGGACAGGTAACCCTCTCCACTTGATTGAGAGCTGAATGCATAAATAATGTGTGATACTTTGGGCAGCCCCTCCTTACTTACACTATTGGCAGCCCACCGGACAGGTAAGAAGTGTCATAATACCAAAAAATTTAAAAAATGGAAGCACATTTTGATATTCTGCTATTACCTATCAAGATAATAATAGGAGAAAAAAACAAAAAAATATAGCATTTGAAAGTATTGAGGCAGGCCCTTGCACTACATGCTTTGGTGAATTCGTCCATAAATGTGACCAGAAAAAAGGTAGGTAGAGTGGGTATTGTGTTTTGTAAAGTCAGCAGATAGAGGATCAGCTGACCTAGCGGTTGGGGGGAGGGGGGTTCCTAATGAGTTTGGCCCAACCAAAAAAAAAATGTCACTCTGCATGAATTGAAGCACACACATAACATTTGTAGACATTTTAGGGGGTGTTTAGGGGAAAGCAATACTATGGAGCTGACAAAGGACATTGGTAAGTGACTAGACTATAGTATAATATGCATGAAGGACAAAAAAGGAACTTGAAAAGCTTCCAGCATGCATGAGGACAAAGGGGCAGAGCATATCAATTAGAGTATATTGCAATCATGGTAATTAGGGAATGAGGAAAGAAATCCAATACATTAGCAATCATTAAATACATAGAATGTGATGTTAAAGGATAAAACTTACCTTCATATAGTCCTTCTGCAGGACCTGAATGATGGCAGAACAGGTCTCTGGAATAATGATCCCCAGAGCCTGGGGGGAGATGCCTGTGGAGAACTTGAGGTCCTGAAGGCTTCTCCCTGATGCCAAGTAGCGCAACATGGCGATGAGCCTCTGCTCCGGAGTGATGGCTTGCCGCATGCAGTTATCCTGCCTGTTGATATAAGGGGACAGCAAAGCCAGCAGACAGTGAAAAACGGTGTCTGTCATCCGGAGATAATTCCTGAAATCATCAGGATTATTCTCCCAGATCTCACGGAGCAAAGGCATGTGCGAGAACTGGTCACGCTGGCGCAACCAATTCTTGGTCCACGAACGCCTCCTCTCCCTGTTCATGGACCAGGCTCGTGTGAAAGTTAAAAGCCCAACCCCAAGCCCCTGCACAGCACAAACTCTAGGATGAGTACATACACAAAACATGGTTTAAAAAGGTCGGCTGGTCAGAACGGACAACAGAAAGCACCGATAAACAGCGATGCCTGAAAGAACGACCTGAAAAGCAGAAGCAAGCAGACAATAAGCAATGCAAATCAAAGCGTACTATACCAAGATATAGTCCACAATGAGAAACAAATGCTTACTGACTACACGCACTGATAATCAGATACGCAAAGACAAGCACAAACTAAAGAGAGCAGTACCGAACTGAAGCACAAATCTGAAAAGCGCGAATCGTCTCTCACCAAACTTCTACTAACATGCGATAAACACGAGATCAGCAGAAGGAGCCCAAAGGGTGCCGGACATGGTGATGAACTTCCTTTTTCTAGTCCCATCATACACCGCTTACGTCACCGCGTTCTTGGCAACCGGAAATTCCGACAACTTAGTCTGACCGTGTGTATGCAACATCACTTCCGGACCTCTTCTGGACTAAATCCATTGGAATTAATCCGACGGATTTGGTTGCCGGAATGTCCGACCATGTGTACGGGTGCTTACTCTCTGTAGATTCTGCACTCTGTACTTAAAATCTACTTCTGATAACATTTTTTACTGTGGCCTTTGCAGTAGCATTTGCCACTGGACATCCAGAAAACATGTCCATACAAACAAAATACATACTCGTAAGATCCTGACTTGGGCATCTGGATATATCTTTTTGTTATCTCCGGAAGGGATGTTCAGCTTTTGGTAACACCTTTTGATAACAGGTAAAACAAGAAGTGGTATGTTATAAAAACAAACTTTGGTGAACCCTGGCTCTATCCCATGCTCATTTACTAAGGCAGCCATAACTGCTTGTGACTGATGACACAGTCCATGTGTCAAGCTGAAGGGAAAAGAGTCGTGGGCAGACATAAATGATCACCTTTTCCAAAGTCTTGTTTCGTAAGAAGTTGCCCTCTGTGGACCACTTGTTCTTCTCGTTCTGGGGTCCTTAAAGTTGAATTATTAGCCCTGGGTGAGACAAGCGTTCCATGCTACGTACTCAAGCTATGCGAGGGGCGTGGCCATCTTGCTCAGTAAATCTCTAGCTTATAAAGTTGTCCACCTACATACTGATCAAGGAGGTAGATTCATTATCTTGTTATTAGAGATTGGCCGAGTGGTTTATGCTTTTGTTAATGTATATGGGCCTCCCCCTTTCCATCCGCAGATTTTGTATAAGATTAGTGAACTGCTGGCTCCCCTCCACTTCTCCAGTCTGTATATTGCGGGGGATTTTAATTCCATTTTAGATCCATCCCTGGACTCATCTAACCCAAGTAGGGTATGCTCACCAGAGCTATTGCACTGGGCTCAAACATTTCATTTTACCGAGATCTGGCGATGGAAACATGCGGATGCTAGGGCCTACTCCTTCCACTCTTCCACACATAAATCGGGTTCCAGGATAGACCTGGCTTTTGGCAGCCCTGGGGCTCTGACGTTGGTGAGGGGGGCACTGTATTTACCCGCAGGTCTCTCTGATCATGCACCTTTAGAGGTCAGCTTACAGTTGTCGAGTGCCAGGGGTAATCCTTGTTGGCGCCTAGCGCCCAAATGGTTGCAGGACTTGCGGGTGGGGGAGGAGGTCGCTCCTAAACTACAACAATACTGGGAGTTGAATGAGGGTTCTACCTCGGCACAGATGGTTTGGGATGCCTTTAAAGCCAACACCAGAGGAGAATATATCTCGGCTATTAAAGCAATCCGCTCTGATATGTCGTCCCAGATCCGGACGCACGAGGGGAGTGAGACCGAGGCGGCTGAGGCTTTTTCCAGCTCGCCGACCTTGGAGCGCTTCACTCGACTGGCGGAGACACGACGGGCCTTGTCCCTTCATCTTGCGGAAGCTACTCATTTAGATTTGAAGTCTATGGCGGGGAGAATCTTTGAATATGGGGACAAAAACAGTAAGCTTCTAGCGAATTTAGTGGCTGACACTAAAATGCAGACAGTGGTTTCGGAGATCCGAGGGTCTGATGGTCAGGTTGTGTCTGCACCTGATCTGATACTTGCGGAATTTAGAGCCTTCTATGAAACACTGTATGCTGAAGTCCCAGGGGGGTCGGTGGAGGAGCAGAGGGAGTTTCTATCCTCTCTGGATTTGCCCACTCTCTCACAGGAGGATTGTGCATTTCTAGACAGGGACTTTACTTTAGAGGAAATAGAAGAGGCAATTCGCTCTTTTCCTGGCGGGAAGACTCCTGGACCCGATGGCCTGCCCGGTGAGTGGTACAGGATGTACGCTTCTCTGGTCGCTCCCAAGTTGTTAACAGTATTCTCCGATTGTAAATCTCAGATGGCGCTCCCTCCGTCCATGTATCGAGCACACATAGTGCTGCTTCCTAAGCCTGGCAAGGACATCTCCCTTTGTGCTTCATATAGACCGATTTCCCTGCTAAATTGTGACCTGAAGATTTTGACAAAACTTCTGGCCACAAGGTTACGAACAGTCCTCCCATCCCTGATGGATATAGACCAGACCGGATTTATGCCAGGGAAGTCTACAGACATAAATCTACGAAGGGTATTTACTCATTTGCAGTTAGCAGCCACTGAGTCTTCTACGAGGGTTATAGTGACCTTGGATATCGAGAAAGCTTTCGATTCCGTGGCATGGCAGTTTATGTCCCTAGTACTGGAGGTTATGGGCTTTGGAGTGGAATTTCGTAAATGGATTCATATTTTATATAAGGAGCCCTCGGCACAGATCAAGATAGGTGGCGCCTTGTCAGCGCCTTTCGCTGTTCAGAGAGGAACGAGACAGGGTTGCCCGTTGTCACCGGCTCTTTTTGCCCTGGCGATGGAGCCACTTGCATCGGCCCTCAGGAAGGCAGAGGGGGTTCATGGGATACGGGTGGGTTCCATACAGGAGAAGGTAGCTTTATATGCAGACGATCTCATACTCTTTTTAAGTGACCCTGCCCAGTCTCTCCGGGAGACGTTACGTATTCTTTCCCATTTCACTGATTGTTCGGGGCTAAAGGTAAATTGGGACAAATCTCAAATTATGTCCATAGATAAAGGGGCTAAAGCGGCAGCAGATCCTAATCTGCCACTAATGTGCTGGACAGCCGAGGTTTAAGCTGTCGGTGTTGCAGAGGCCTTGGGGAGAGGGTGGTTTAGCTTGCCTGGATTTACACTCCTACTATGTTGCGGCCCTTCTGTCCCATGCTCACAATTGGCTGGTTTCCGATGAGTCCAACGCGGCGGTGGTTCTGGAGGCGGCGTGGTTGGGGTCGTATAAGGCGCTAAAGAACTTACTGTATCGTGGTCTTCGGGCCCCTTTCCCACTTACTGTAGCAATGAGGGCGGTTGTAAGGGCATGGAACGTGGCTAATTCGGTGCGCCCCGTACCTTCGGGATACATATCTCCACATAGTCCTCTTTGGTTTAACCCGAATCTCCCGGAATTTGGCTCAATTCCTGATCCTAGTGTATGGGCCAGCAGAGGTATCAAGTATATTGAGCATCTCTGTGTTGAGGGTAAACTACGGACCTTTGACGGGCTGAAGCAACAGTATGCCTTGCCTAACTCACATTTATTCCGATTTCTACAACTTAACCATGCCTTTCGAACACAGTTTGGAAATGCCCCAGTGGTGTTCTATACCTCGAAGCTAGAGACTCTGCTCAGGGACGGGGATCTGTCTAAACCTCTGTCTGCTATATATAAGGTGTTGCTCCCAAATGTACATACGGGCCTGGAAGCCCTGAGGGCAAAGTGGGAGGTGGATTCTTCCTCATTGGACACTGAGGACTGGGAAGATGTCTGGGAATATCCATTCTTACAATTAGTGGCAGCCAGGGATAGACTGGTACAATTTAAAATAGTGCATAGGGTATATTACACTCCACAACGTCTTCACAGAATTTACCCTTCTGTCCCTGCCTCCTGTTGGAGATGTAACTCACTCTCAGCAGATTTTATCCACATGTTCTGGAGCTGTCCTCAGATAGTTAGTTTTTGGGTGTAGGTGACTAATTTTATTTTGACTGTGACCACCGTAAATGTACCGCTGTCAGTAGAGATGTGCCTATTGGGGTTGGTCGGATCGCTGGCTCCACGCCGGGCGCTCCGCACACTCCTCGGCTTATTGCTATATTATGCCCGTAAATCTATTGTTCTTAAGTGGAAGGCTCCGATAGCTCCCTCTGTTAATTTCTGGAAGAATTTAGTAAACGCGGCTCTTATATAAGGCCACCTATCTTTCTCGCGGCTGAGGGGCCAAGTTTCATAAAATTTGGGACATCTGGACGGAGTCGTGCGACACTAACGCTGACTCGAATGCTGACTGACGGGGTTCCATTGCGAGTAAGTGGAAGTGTCTAGGGTACTGACATTCATGTAGCCCTGGGTCATTCCTTAGGGGGATGGTGAGGGGCTGGTAGGTGGGGGGGACTGCTTGCATAGTTCATCCTGTGGTTGTCTGTAGTCTGCAGTAGAGCATGAACGAGTTTGCAAACTGTCCTGAGTAATGAGCGGTGGTGCTAGAGGGTACGGTGGATTTTTGATTGTTTATGTTGGGGAGGAGGGGGGGTTTGTTTGTTCCCTGACTGTTTGCTTCAGGGAGTGTAGTAATAATCAGCCTGGGTATGCCCAATAGGCTGTAAGTTGTTTTATTTGTTATGTGCAAATCAATAAACAGAATAAAAAAAAAAAAAAAGTTGAATTATTAATCCCAGCTATACCGGGCCAGAACTAGGGTGGAATCTGTGAGTTGCACAGACCCAGCAAGTGTCCGGGGCTGTAAATGCAGCATCCTTAGAGTTGCCTGGTCTGCTTCCATGTGTGAGTTTTACTGTTAGTATGGCTACCTCAGCAAGATCCTGGAAGACTGAAAACAGCCGATCAAATTAACTTGGCGTGCTTGATTGGTTTACCTGCCGAAGTAAAAACAAACTTCTGGCCCTTCAAATGGAACCAAAAGCTCTCTCTATCTATCTATCTAGCTATCTCAACTATCTATATAAATATCCACTCTTTTTATAACTCACGGGCTTTGCTAAAACATGGAGCTCTGCTTCTTGAGCTGGGGAAAAAGGATCCAATGACTCTGAATACAGAGAATCCTTCTGGGTGATAAACTTCATCCTCAGTATAAAACCGGGAATAACACTACGAAAAAGTAAATACTCGGGTCTTCAGGGAGTGTGTCCTGCACTGGGCTCACAGCAGCTGATTCCTACGTCATCAATTTAACACATGTGGTTTTTCTTTGTCTCCAGCCTCCTCCAATAGAGGCAATAAGGTGGCTGGATTCAAATGTACGCATTTTTCATTGTTAGATTTGTACATAAAACAAACAACACAAATTGATATTTTGAACCTTTCATTAGACAAACATTTAGTTAGCTATATATTTGCTGTGCAGAATGTCGGACCATTAAAAATGAAATATTTGACTAAAATAATGTCTGTAACTTTGTCTAATAGCAACTTTGCATAAAGCTACAGCTCTGATATATCAGGGTGAACCCTTCATTACTGGGTCCAGCTTGCATAAATATAACAATTGCTTGTTTTGTATCATGCTGTTTGTGTAAGAACTCCAGTTTCATGTTTCAAAAAGACAACTTTTTCCTGGCAATATTATAATAAATGATAAGAATACCCTGCAGTCATGCAGAGATGCCCATAAATCCAAAATATTCTTCTACTTATACCCACTGCACTTACAAGGAAAAGGGGCACATCATTTCACAATCCACACATTCTGCTTTGGATTTCAAAAATAAAAATACATAAAAACAAAAGGACCAACAATATGTATGGTGGACCAGAAAGCACTCGGCCATCAAAAACTACAAACCAACTGGCTGCAGGCAGCATCTATCCTAACAGGGTGTGTGGACTTGATGTAATGGATCTGTTATATTTACATTTTATTTATTATTACTCTCACATCATGGACCGCACATCAAGTTATTATCAGACTTTAAGATTTCATTTTTGTAGAAAAACGTCTTATGTATCCCATCCATCTTGGCTTTGTTAAACATTATTGCAGCTGTATTCAAATTAACAACCTCATCTTAATCTTTTTTTTTATTTCCACTCCATAAATGTAAAATTACAAAATTGTTATCTTAATCTAAACTAATCCCATTTTTACCAATTTCCCCATTAACCTGGATTTAATTTCCAACCAAAGGTTGTCTAAACTAGTTTCAATATATCTATATTTATTAATAAAATTGTTAAACTCATATTAGAAATTAATACTCGTATGATAATTTCAATATCACACATAATATATATGCACAGATAAATGTCCTTAACCACTACAATACAGGGCACTTTCACCCCCTTCCTTCCCAGCCCAATTTTCAGCTTTCAGCGCTCTAGCGCTTTCAGTGACAATTGCGCGGTCATGCTACACTGTACCCAAATGAAATTGTTATCATTTTGTTCGCACAAATAGAGCTTTATTTTGGTGTTATTTATTCACGACTCCGTTTTTTTTTTTTTGCGATATAAGCGCAAAAATAGCGGAAATTTGGAAAAAAAACAATATTTTCTTTTTTCTATTTGAAAAGAAATCCAATAAAATCAAATTTTGTCATAAATTTAAGCCAAAATGTATTCTGCTACATGTTTTTGGTAAAAAAAATTCCGTTAAGTGTATAATAATTGGTTTGTGTGATCACGGACATATGTACGCAAATGATCATGTGCAGGTGATCACGTACATATGTGTGCAGATAATCATTAGGACATGTGATTTTAGTGGGACATATGTGGGGGACATGTTTTTATTATTAGGGACATGTGTTTTTATTATTTGGGGACATGTATGTTTTGGGGACATGTGTGTTTTGGGGACATATGTGGGGACTGTGTTTGTACTGTGTGGGGTGTTGTGTGTTTACACTACACTGATGATCAGTGAGTAAAAAGCTGTAAAAAGCAGCCCATACTCACTGATCATCAGCCGGCTGCAGCGTTCTGCTCTCCTCTCCTCAGCGGTGACTTCCGTGTGAGGAGAGGAGAGCCGATTGCCTAGCAACCGGCTGTTTGTTTACATCACATGACGGCCGTGATTGGACACGGCCGTCATGTGATCAGGAGGGCCAATCACAGAGCCCTCCTGCCGATCTGAGATGTGCCGTGTCCGGGTGACACGAGCACATCGGGATCGCGCCGCTGCGCGAGCGCGATCCCGCTACTCCTGAAGGACGTTCCTGAACGGCCTATCAGGAGTAGACGGCTCCCACCCGGCCGTATATATGCATTGGCCGGGTGGGAAGTGGTTAAAGGGGGACATATTACTTAATTTTACTCAATTTATCTCTTTTTTTTTTAATGCACTTTCCACTATCACAAGATAGTCAATTTGTGTAAGACACGGTTAAATGTAACCTTCATTTTACCATGTTTGGAAAACAGATTAAAAAATAATTGTGATCACATTGTTTATCATTAGATTCGTTAACCCGGCACATTTTGTTATAAATGTTTTGTCTAAAAAACTGAAATTGTCATGGTGTCCTTCCAGCTTATCACCAACCTCTCATCCCAGCTACATTCTTTCAGGAGAGCACAAAGGAGGGGGGGGGGGTCACATCTGCGTACATGACACATACAAGCGATAGAACTAAAGGTTCCAGCATTCACAAACATACTCAAATATATCTCTAAAATCGCTTACATTATTCCCATTTGTACACAACACATGCATATCATTCTCTCACTTTCTTTTAACTTTTTTAATACTTCCTTGCTTAAACTTCCGCTTTCTTTATTTTGTTCTGATATCCTTTGCATCCAATGTATTGTAATACCATACTTCACATACTGTGCCTTCTATGATCAGAGGGGCAGCCATAGTGCTCATCCCATCTTCCCTCTCTGACAACATATAAAGCATTCTCTTTTAACTCTCATTACTGTTTCTTGACTTTACTAGTTGTAGTGCCTGACCCCAAATTCATCCCACAACTTAACATCAAAAAGTCCCTTTCTGTCTAGTGTTAATTGTCACCCTTGATCCATCTTGCTCACATAGATAGCTGTTTCTCTAGCTGTATACTCTGCATGATTCTTTGTCCCTGTGGACTTTGGTGGTAACCCAGTTATCCATTGTGGATCCCTGTCCACTTTAACCATTAATCTAGGGGCTCAGTATAGGCGTAACCGCACCTTCGGTTCATATATAGTGCTCCTCTTGCGCTGGGCATTTTTGAGGGTCTCTTACCCTTCATTCCCTTACTTAATTTAATGCCCATAATGACTGGCCAGTCTTCCCTACGTGTGCCTATATCCTCTTGCCTCTAAACTACTTTATCTAGCAGATGTACTACATATACATGTGAACAGCACTATTCTTCCCTTTTTCTATAACACTCCGATGGACAGTAGACAGTGACAACATAACATATAACCACCAATCAATACAGTTCGATTAAGGGGAGTAAAATAGGTACCCTTTGTCCCGAAAATGCCTTACCGCTCAAGGAAGTCTGATAACTCAAATGTAAGCAAAAGGCTTACCTCAGCCGGCTGATTATCAGAAATTCTCGGATTGTCTCAAGCTCCTCGTTTCGGATACTCAGGGTCACCTGGTAACCCCTGCTGGCCAAGCTCGCCACCTGAAATGGATATTTTATAGATAGGCAACTCCTATCCTCATATTGATTGGTGGTTCCAAATTAATAATAACTACTGGAGTAGGGAACAGACACAAAAGATACGCTCAGCATCTTTCCAAATAACCATTCTCCTTTATTATGACGCATTTGAAGGTTTTTATACACATTATGTAGGTATCAAATTAATATTACAATTGTACGTTTATGGTAACAAGGGGCATTACATAGGCAGGCTAATTCTAATCAGAACTCGAAAGAATGCAAAACATGTACTGAAAACATTATTAGTGCCGTGTGCACAGTGAGGGCATTGTGCAATACATATAAAATAGAATACAATTATATACAGAACCTACAAATTTCCATTACAGGGGACTTTTAAAAAAAATAAAATGTGTATGTGTGTGTGTGTGTGTGTGTATATATATATATATATATATATATATATATATATATATATATATATATATATATATAGATATATAGGGCAGGCCGCATCAGCGGAGGATTCACCCCCCCACCATACTTACAGGTCCACAGGATGCTGCTAGCACAGGAAAGCACTTTCCTTGAAAGGACGCTGTAATTCGCAGGGGATGGGTAGTGGCTAATGGCGTCAGATGCCAGCCACACATGGAGGAAGCTGGTCTCTGTACTGTATGTGTAAAAGCTGCTGCTGGCTGTGGAGGGAGAGAGCAAGTGGATGGCTTGGTCAGGTTAGTAAACACAGGCTTACTACTCTGGCATATTATACTTTACTGAAGCTAGGGTTAATAGCAGCTAATGGCGCTGAACTATTGCTTAGCAATGTATATTCATTTGCATAGTGTCTCTGCTTTATGCTTCAGTCTATGAATGTTAATGGGACTAGGAACTTCTCCAAAAGGTCATTTGTTTTGCACTGTAAACTAAATGCATTTCCAAAAGAATGTCATCATCTGAGAGCGATACGGCTAGTCAGATTGAGCTGTCAGGGGTAGAACACTTCAGTCCCTGTATATATCATACAAACTGTTTGTTTTTTCTTCTACCATTTAAAATTTTGAAAGAAGATTAATGCTATGATGTCTCTCCATAGTAGGACTAAACATAGCAGATTTCCATCTAATCCTCAGGGCCCTTTTGTTGAGGTGCAGGAGGCTGGGGATCAGGTAGATCTTCCCAAATATTGGAAGATACTTGTTTATCCTCTTTGGGGGATCCTAAGATGGAAGGAGTAGCATCACAAGTCAGGTGCTTGTGTACTTCCTTACTCAACCCTTTTGTTGCCTGCAGTAATGCACTGATGTTAAAGGATCCAGCAAATTGGAAAAGTTGGAACTTCCTTTTATAGACAAAATGTCTTTTGCATTTCATTGGCTCAGCAGGGTTATTGCTGCAATTGGTGTATCTGTCCATTAACCCTTTGATGTTCTGCTCTACCATTTTGGTGGAGCACATTTTGAGTCACGCTAACTCATTGAAAAATGTGTACTTCAAGGGGTTAAGGAACAGTTTGTGGAGATACCTGAAATTCTACCTGATCAGCAGGCCCGGCAATGGGCTGTTGTATCTGACGCCCTGTGTCTCACAGTAGATGCTATGAAATACTCTATCATTTAAGCCTTATGGCTTATACTTGGACTAGTGCATTCTCACAGAGTTCTGTGGCTGAAATATTGATCAGCTGAAACACCGGCTCTTGAGGTATCTGCCTCTAATTGGGTTCATTAGAACCTCCCCCACCTGGGGATATTTTTTCCTATTCATGCATAGCTTATTTATTCCAAATGGGAACATTTCTATGAAGAAATTGCGGGGTTCCAGCAATAGCTGCAATCACCTCAGTGAGCAGAGTCTCACATGTCCTGCCATGTGAAAGCTCTTAGCCAGTTTGTTTCCCTTCCTGGGGTATGGCTATTTAGAGATGATCTGGATAAGTACATCCAAAAGACCTCTAATAGGGTAAAGCTCTTTACCAGTTAAAGGAGGCTCAAACATTTCTCCTTTTATCGTGCGGCCTCTCCTATGCCTGGGGCATCTGCCTCTAGGCAGTCTCGACAGCCTCAACTGTCAGGTTCAAGGCCCCAAGGGCAGCACCAGGATCTTGGAGCAGAAAACCCACAAAGTAGAATGCTAAAGCCTTCTCATGAAGGGGCACCCCCACTAATTTCGGGTGAGGGGAATGGTCCTGCGATTCTCAAGATCAGGCAAGAACAAGATGGTTTTCTGCAATTTTTTCTCTAGGTTACAACTAGAAATCCAAGAGTTTCCGTCTCCTCGGAGAATGTTCCTAAGGATCCAGAGAAAAAAAGTCTATCTTTCTGGCCTCTGGATCAGCTGTTATCCCATTCGGTGATATCAGAGGTTCCCTTAGTGGAACAGGGGGTTTTGACTCAAACCTTTTAAGGTTCCAGAACCGAACAGAGAGGTAAGACCCATTCTAGGTCTCGACTATCTGAATCGGCACTTAAACATCCGATTCTTTCATAATTCGATTGGCTGTGTTCACCCTGCAAGGAGGGGAGTTTCATATCTCCATGTGCCAAGTTTTCCCGCTCTCCAGAAATTTCTGCGTTTTTGAAATATAAAATTATCTTTTCAGTTGTGGCCCTGCCATTCGGCTTTGCCACAGCATCACAAGTGTTCTGAAAGATTCTGGCACCTCCTTTAGCCAGATTAAGGGCTCAAGGCATAGCGGTCCTAGCCTATTAGAAGATCTACTTTTAATAGATCATTCAGTCTCAGGTCTAAAATCAGAGTCTGATCTCAGCCGTAACTATCTGAAATCTCTAGGTTGGATACTCAATCTAGGAAGATTCTCCTTAAAACCATCAAGGAGATTACAGTACTTGGGCTGGTTACATATAGAAGAAGGTAGTCTTACCCCAGACAAGAATCCGTTCCATTGTAGGACTAATTCAACTTATCAAAACAAAGGACAAGAGTACTGCTTGGACCTTGAAAAAGGGGACATACCCCGAAAGCTTGTCCTGAAAAATTGTATGTTAGTGCAAATAAAAAACGTATCACGGACAGTACTCAATTTTCTCTCTCCAAAACAAAGGAAAATTCCTTCATCGGCTGTGCAGGAGATTTTTAGGGGAAATGGTGGCATCCTTCAAGGCCATAACTTGCACGCAGTTTTACTCAAAAACTGCTTCAAGACAGCATCCTGTCGGTCTGGAATAAAAAAAAGAAAAGATTCAGGCCTTGTTTGTTTCCAATACGCTTAGCTCCCGACATAGTCAGAGCCTAAATTGGTGGTGGTTATCCAGCAAAAGGGAAAATCTTTATCCTGGAAGGTGTTAACAGATGCCAGCCTTCTAGACTGGGGAGCAGCCCTGGAAGAAGATTCTGTTCATGGGAGATGGTCCAGGTTAGAGGACCTTGCCTATCAACTTTTTTTTTGGAAGTTTCAGGCAGTACATCTGCCCCTAGAATCTTGGCGGTCAGACTACGGGACTGTCCTGTCAGGATTCAGTCTGGCAAGGCCACGGCGGTGGCTTACATCAATCACCAGGGGGGCACTATAAGTCATGCAGCCCAAAAAGAGGTGAATAATGTTCTAGCTTGGGCAGAACACAACATTCCTTTCCTATCGGCAATTTCCATTTTTCAGGCGTACTACTTGAGTCGTACACAATTATTTCCAGGAGAATGATCTCTTCACCCCGACATCTTCCTTGTGATATGACAGAGAGGGGGTATTCTGGACATTAAACTATTTGTGTCCAGATTCATCAACAAAGTCGACAACTTTGTGTCGAGAACAAGGGGTCCGCTAGCAGGCGGAACAGATGCATTAGTCTTCCCATGGGATCAGTTTTCACTGATCTATGCATTTCCTTCAGTTCTGTTACTTCTGCGTCTCCTCCGCAGGATTAAGCAGGAACAAAAGGAGGTGATTCTGGTGGCCCCAGTGGGTCCCAGAAGATCTTGATTTACCGAGATCATAGAGATGGCAGTAGGAGTCCTTCAGACTCTGCCATTATAGCCAGACCTTGCACAAGGTCCAGTATTTCATCCTACCTTACGGATGAAAAATGTAACAGGTTTGACTGTTGAATCTCACTCTCTAAAAGATCGTGGGTGATCTCCTTCGGTAGTGTCTACTTTGATTAATGCCAGGAAACCGGCTTCCAGAATCACTTACTGTGGAGTCTGGAAGGCATATGTTTCTTGGTGTGGATCCAGGGGTTGGCACCCCAGGACGTATGTCATAGGCAGGATTACTGATGTCCTGCATATGGGATCTGAAATGAAGCTGGCCTTGACTTTTATCAAAAGCCAGATCCCAGCCTTATCATAGTTTTTTCCTATGGCCTCTTGTTTCCCACTCTTGGTGCATAACTTATTCAGGGGGTAACATGGTTTATTCCCCCTATCAAGGCACCTCAAAATCCTTGGGATTTAAAATTGGTCTTATCAGCTTTGCTGAATCAGCTGTTTGAACCTTTATGAGAAATTTCTTTGGTTCTTTGACAAGAAAGATAATCATTTCTTCTGCTAGAAGAGTATCGGAACTAGTGTCTCTGTCTTGTAAGAGCCATATTTCATCATGTATAAAGATGAGGTGGTTTTATGTCCTCATCCTGAATTCCTACCAAAAGTGGTAACAGGTTTTCATTTAAACCAAGATATTCTTCCTTCTTTCTCCCCAGAGCCTTAATCTAGGGAAGAGAAGGCACTACATTCTCTTGATGTAGTAAGAGCGATCAGAGTCTATTTAAGGGCACCCGCTCAGGTTCACAAAATACATCTTTTGTTTGTACTGCCATAGGGCCCAAGATGTGGACAGGCAGCATCAAAATCCACTATTTTTCCAAATGGATTTGTCAAGTGATTATTTAAGCTTCAGCTTAAAGAAGAAAATTCTTCCTTCTCATTTTAGAGCACACTCATCCAGGGAGATTAGTGCCTCTTGGGTGGTGCATCATCAGGCCTCTATCACTCAGATCTGTAAGGCCGAAACTTGGTCTTCGGTTCATAAGTTTATCAGATTTTATCAAATCAATATTAAATATAATGAGGATATTGCCTTTGGGCGCAGTATACTGCAGGCTGCAGTATGAGTCCTCTGACTTCCTTTCTTTTCTTGTTGTGTCTCCCCCCATTCAGTTGCCATTGCTATGGGACATCCCACATAGTAATTACTATGGCTCTGTGTCCCCTGATGTAAGAAAATAAAATAGGATTTTTAAAAGGGCTTACCTGTAAAATCCTTTTCTTTGATGTACATCAGGGGACACAGAGGTCCCTCCCTTCTTGGTATACCCTTGTATTGCTTGGCTACAAAACTGAGGATTCCCAATAATGGGAGGGGTTATATAGGGGAGTACACATCTTAGGGGCATGCCAGTGTCCAGCACTGTCAGTCTGATATAATCCACATAGTAATTGCTATGGCCTGTGTCCCCTGATGTACATCAAAGAAAAAGATTTTACAGGTAAGCTGTTTTAAAAATCCTCTTTTTTGATGCAATTCTTTGCAGCAGGGCTCATTCCTGCGCTCCAAATAGAGTATCTGTGAGGGGTTGCAGTGTTGTGGCACCAGTGCCTAAGGCCCAATTTTCAGCCCGTTCAACAGGGACAAGTAATTACAATTCTTGATCTAATATTTCACAGCTTGGCCCATTCCTGTGCCCACCAAGAGTAACTGTGAGTGCTTACAGTGTTGTGGCAACACCACCACCACCAAAGGCCCAATTTTTCTGCCCCTGTTCAACAGGTGCATGTAATTAAAATTCTTGATATAATATTTCACTGCAGGGCCCGTTCCAGCTCCCACCAAGAGTAACCGTGAGGACTTAGTGTTGTGGCACCAGCACAACCACCACCACCAAAGGCTCAATTTTTCTACTGTTCAACAATGGCATGTAATAACAATTCTTGATATAATAGTTCACAGCAGGGCATTCCAGCGCCCACCAAGAGTGACTGTGAGGGCATGACACCAACACCTTAGGCTCAAATTTCTGCAGAGCATATAGGGCAGGCCCCTACTTTCAAACATCCAACTTAAAAACATCTCCTACTTGCAAATGGAAGGAGACAACAGGAAGTGAGCTGAAATCTACCCCTAAGAAGGGAAATTCTCTCCTGTAAGAGTTTATATGGGAAAAACGTGTCTCCTGTCCACTGATGCTTTATCACCAATCCTTGTTTCACTAAAAACCCCACATTTTCAAAAAACATTTGTCATTGGGACAGAAAGTGAGGTGAAATCTTCTGAAGAGGTGCACAGACAGCAAACAAAGTTACAGGGGTGATAACCCTTCCCTATGTTTTCCAAAAAGCTTAAAAATAGATTTTTTGACTGGAGCTACACTTTAAAAAATTTGCCAGTTCAAAATTACAAACAGATTCTACTTAACAACAAACCTACAGTCCCTGTCTTATTTGCACCATCTGTATACAGCTGTTCAGAGTATATAGGGCCTGGGGGCCCCACGCCTTTCCTTTTTTTAATTTGGGTGCAGGGTTCCCCTTAATATCCATACAAGACCCAAAGGGCCTGGTAATGGACTGGGGGGGTATCCATGCCGTTTATCTCACTGATTTTCATCCATATTGCCGGGGACCAGACATTACATTAAAGCCACAAGCAGTTTTAAATTACTTTTATTCCTTTAAAAAATGTCATTTTGTGCAGGGACTGTTCTAAGCATGGGAAACATGCACCACTTTACATGTATACTATAGACAACCCCCAGGTACAATATTTAAAGGAATATATAACTTTTTTTTTTTTTTACTTTTTTTTTCATTGATACATGTCCCCTGGGGCAGGAGTCGGGCCCCCAAACCCTTTTTAGGACAATAACTTACATATTAGCCTTTAAAATGAGCACTTTTGATTTTGAACGTTTGAGTCCCATAGACTCTAATGGGGTTCTAAAGTTCACGTGAATTTTCGGTCCATTCGCAGGTTCTGGTGCGAACCGAACCAGGGGGTGTTCGGCTCGTCCCTAGTGTGGATAACAAGTGGGGTGCAGCTAATGATGGATCATGTAATTTGCATGTGTATGCATGTGTAATAAATAAATATATATATATATATATATATATATATATATATATATATATATATATATATATATATATATATATATATATATTATAGATAGAGACCACTCCCGACCGGTGGAGCAGAGACGGACGTGTTTGTGGGGGGGGGGGGGGGGAGACAGGGGTAAGGAGAAGGGGGAAGAAACAAACCAGAAATGTGTGTGATATGTTATAACAAGGTATATGCGTCTAACTCCTCATCGAGTCCCCCTGGAGGAAATTGATGGAATATATCCAGAAAGTATCCCACTGGCAGATGGAGATGGCCTCTATGATCCACACCTTCAGGACTTTGGTGAACTTTTGATGTTCAGTCAAAAAATGTCTTGGCACACTGTGCTCATCACATCCCTGTTCGATGAATCACCTGTGCTTGCCAAACCGTTGTTGGAGGGGACGGATGATACTGCCAACATATAGGAGGCCACAAGGACAGGTCAGACAGTATACTAAATGATCGCTGGAGCAATTGTGAAACTTTTATAGGGAAAGGTTTTCCTTTTTTATAGAGCAGGTTTTTTTGTCCATGCTGGACAAATTTACACATCATGCATCATTTTTTTTTGCATTGAAACATGCCCACTAATGAGATCAGGGGGGTGTGGGTGGTGGGATCTGGCTTGGGTTTGTGGATCTTACTTGGCGCAATTCGGCTCTTGCTATTTTTGGTCTTGCGGTAGGAAACTTTGGGTTTGGATGTTAGGGTAGAACCCAGAAAAGGATCTTCCAGCAGGATTGGCCAGTGTCAGGGCTGGCTTAGCCCTTCCTTCTCTGGGCTGGCCGCTCAGCTGTCGGCTAATTGCCAGCTCTCTTCTCTCTCCACAGTTACCATCTGTTCCCGATGATGCTAGTCTGACCTGCCTACTTAAAGCCTTCCAGCTCACTTCACCTCTGCCTTCGCGTTGGTCACATCACCTGCGGTTTGTTTCATGACTGGCTTGCTGATATCTCTCCTGGCTCCTTATCCTGCTTGCAGTTGCTCTACTTGGATCCCTGACTTCAGGCCTGGCTGATTACCCGATCTGGTTATTGAACTTTAGACTGCCTGACTACCCGATCTGGTTACTGGACTCTGGCTATGCTTGACTATGCTTTTTCTATTTGCCTTTTTATTTTTATTAATAAACAAGTGTGATTTAATTGTACCTCTGTCTCAGTCTGATTCATGGTTTCTGACAGCCAGTTCTTGATGAAGATTTTTTCCATTTGTCTGTAGTGGTCATGGAACTGGGTGGTAAACCTTGTTGGCTGGACCCCTTTTGGCCTGTTGGGTTTAGGTGTCGGTTTAGCCTGATACTGATGGAAAGCATCTTCTACAAGAGCTGGGGGGTATCCTTTGTCCAGAAATGTTTGGGTTAAGAGTTGGCCTTGGGTCTGGTAATCCTCATCTCTGATATAATTGCGTCAGATCCAGTGGAACTGGCTCCTGGGGTTATTATTCTTCCATGTGGGGTGGTGGAAACTCTGGTAGTGTGTATATGAGTTTCCTGCAGTGGATTTCACATAGTTGGTGGCATCTATTTGTGTGCCACTGTGGTAGAGTTCTAGATCCAAGAAGGCCAGTTTGTCGGGGTCCACTACAAAGGTGAAAATCCTAAGTTGTTGTGATTACAATGGGAAATAAACTGCG
Organism: Lithobates pipiens; assembly: GCF_037356315.1. NCBI lineage: Eukaryota > Metazoa > Chordata > Amphibia > Anura > Ranidae > Lithobates > Lithobates pipiens. Next base: position 80,915,594 of record NW_027507686.1, on the reverse strand, counting down.
TGAGGTGCCATCCCAGATGATTATCCCCTTCCCGCCGAGCGTACGCAGATGTGCGTACTCGGCTTCCGGGGGGTATACCGGGATGATGCCCGCACCTGCAGGCATCATCCCAGTACCGTTTTTTACAGCAGACGATTAGCTATCCAGCCATAACAACCAAAGCGGCTAAAAGCCGCTCAGCTGTTATGCCGGAGGATTGGGAGGGGACGTCCCGCCTCCCGCCACTGTTACCGGTGCTCCCGCTCGATCGGGAGCACCGATTCACAATCTGATGCCTCCGGCTGCTGGGGAGGAACTGGAATGATGCCATTTACTTCCCGTTTACTCGGCTGCCAATGGCGCCGGTTTAAAAAAAAATATACAGTATTCAGAATCGCCGTTTTCAGCGATCTGAATACTTTGAAGTGTAAAGGAGGGATTGGGGGTCTTTTAGACCCCCGATCCCTCCATAAAGAGTACCTGTCACCACCTATTACTGTCACAAGAGATGTTTACATTCCTTGTGACAGCAATAAAAGTGATCAAAATTATTTTTATTTTTTTAAAACAATTTATTCATTTTAAAATAAATTAAAAAAAAAAAATTTTTAAAGCGCCCGCCATCCCCGTGAGCTTGCGAAGCAAAGAAAACGCATACAGAAGTCGCGTCCGCATATGTAAACGGTGTTCAAATCACACATGTGAGGTATTGCCGCGATCGTCAGAGCGAGAGCAATAATTCTAGCACTAGACTTCCTCTGTTATGCTAACCTGGTAACCGTAAACAAAATTTAAAGCGTCGCCTATTGAGATTTTTAGGTACAGTACTTTGTCCTCATTCCACGAGTGCGTGCGATTATAAAGTGTGACATGTTTGGTATCTATTTACTCGGTGTAACATTGTCTTTCACATTATGCAAAAAAATTGTGCTAATTTTACTGTTTCGTTTTTTTAATTCATGAAAGTGTCCCTTTTCCCAAAAGTTGCGTTTAAAACACCGCTGCGCAAATACCGTGTGACATAAAATATTGCAACAATCACCATTTTATTCTCTAGAGTCTCTGCTAAAAAAAATATATATAATGTTTGGGGGTTCCAAGTAATTTTCTAGCAAAAAATATGGATTTTAACTTGTAAACACCAAATTCCAAAAATAGGCTTAGTCATAAAAGGGTTATTACATCATCAAAGTAACACCCGTAAAAAATTATGCTGGCAGCAAAGGGACATGTGACGTGATGGAGTTCCCAATAACACATCATTAGATTTGCGTAGCTTGGAGGGAAGTTTGCTCCCATGGCATTGACTTGGGTTTGTAGCTCGAACTGATCTTTAAATTCAAAGTAATTATGCTTGAGGCAAAAAGTTGTTGCCTCAAGTATAAAGTGGGCTTGTCATGGGTTGATAAGTGGATCGGTGGATGGGAAGTGTTCTACTGTCATCAGACCTACATCACGGGGAATGGATGTGTAAAGGGAGGTGACATCCAGGGATGCCCATATGTGCATCCATATGTACACCCTATCTATATATCTATATCCAGTCACTTCGGGTGTCGATCTCCTAGGTTGTGGTGAAGGATCACTTAGCAATTTGTTGGATATCACTATCAAATTTGGAAGAATTTTCATTTTTATGTTGGAACCCATGAACCTTTTAACATTTTTTTTTTTTTTAATCAGATACTTTTTATTGAAAAACACAAAACAAACATACAAAAACTTTTTCTTTTCCAGCTTACAAATATAACATATGTCATATATCTGTGAAGGGCACATAAGGTGCAATGCTGGATGGCCTTGCTTTCTGTTATTTACATTGCATATATAAAATATAGAAATATGCAAAATATAGAAATCTATGTGTATCAAGGCCCCTGTGGTTGTAGTTCTTTGGTCACATGTGTCCTTCATGTATCCTTTCCTCCCCTTCCGCTCCCGGCTACACTGCAGCCATCAAGCAGAATGGGGTACCACTATCCCCTAACCAGCGGGGAGTGGTGTGTAATTTAAACAATAAACATTAACCGTTGGGTAAAGTAACTTTAACCATTCTAATTTCTGCAGAACCTATCATGTGCATAGTATCTCCCTTCTGGGTTACTCTAACAAATAAAACCGCTTTGTCTCCCCTTCACCCATTCTTAATTAATTTCTCTTGGCTCTATGATCTACAGTGGTGTTATTGTCGGTGCTGTTCTGCCCCTAAAATTGTTTTGTGTATTGTGGACCAAACTTAATGGTGCCAGAACAGGAGTGACCAGCCAGTTCTCCCATATGTGCTCAAATTTGCTCGAGCTGCCTCAGAGTTTGTATGTAAGTTGCTATCTAATAAGAGTCATTCACGGATGTAATCCATTCTGCCTGTGTGGGGCCATTGTAGATTACCGCTTTCTAGCTATTAGTTTCCTGGCCAGGAATAATACTATAAGAATGGCAATGTACGTGTGTGGTGTGTGGTATATATTTTTCTTCAACCAACCAACCCAACAGACACAGCTTAGGGTCGGTTACAAGTTTGAGATTCCATATGATATTGACAATATTTACCACACCTGCCCAGTACTTTTGTAGTTTTGGGCATTTCCACAACATATGGACAAGTGTACTATTATCAACAAGACATCGGGGACAAAAGGGATCATCTCTTCTATAAAAATTGTGCAAACAATTCAGATAATGCGCAAAACCTCTTAGTGAATGAATAAAATCAAACAAATAACATATATAGTCTGTAAAAGCTGACTAAATATATAAAGTAAAGTATTGTAAAGTGCTCAACACCAAAAAAGTGGTGACAGTCCATACAGTGTAAAACAGGTCCAAAGTGCCAACAAAGTGCAAAAACTGGTGTCAACCAAAAATTGTTCATAAAATTGCATCCATGAGTGAGTGTGCTCTTGCCGATGAGATTCCCACTGTCAGACGTTGGTTACAATTCCACTGGTGCGCTTACAGTGCTCTTATCTCATAAGCATTTAAAAGTGCCTTAAATGGGTGCCTTAGCCATCTGTACAGGCCCTTGGATCCATCATACCACTGTGCCAAATGCAAAAATGAGCGTCCACTAGAAGTGTTGGATGAATACTCGCATAGATGAACAGTATCCACATGTAAAAATGAATAAGGCTCCAATAGTTTATTACCCCAATAAACAGACTGGTTTAATAAGCTTAAAAAAGTGGCTGCTTACATTTAACATATAGTAAAATGGCCAGACAAATGGTACATTGGCATTCGCCGCCACCACCTACGTTACTTCCGGTATTGCGATGTTTACTTCCGGTCAACAGTAACGACTTCCGGTTTGCGGCAATTACTTCCGGTTACACGCTTGCGTCCTACGCATTACGTCATGTACCTCGTGACTTCCTCAGGGGAAAAAAAGTAGTTTCTCAGGTGTATGGTAAGTTCGGTGGATGATGAATAGTTGGGTGAGTCTCTGAGAGGAGGATAGTGACACTTTAAGCACATTGTCTAATATGATGTTCCATTCCTCATCCAAGACATGCCCTATGTCATCTCCCCATCTGGCTCTGGTAGAGTCATTGCTTTAGACCCCTGGTAGAGAAAGGAGCTATAGATAGAGGAAATTCATCCCTTCAGGGATAATGACATAATTGAGTAAGCACTGTGGGCCTGGACAATTCCCAAGTGGAAGTTGTGGCCTGTGCCGTTATGGCATGTCTCAGCTGCAGGTATTGGAAAAATGAGTTATTCGGTAAATCAAATTCTGTACGGATTGATTGGAAGTCTCGAATTATACCCCCCAAAATATAGTTGTGGGATGAAGTTCACTCCTTTCCTTGACCAATTAGTGAAATTTTGTAGTTTGTTTAGTTCTGGGTAGTTTTGGTTGTTCCATATACGTGACCAGTTTGTATAGCCAGTGTATTGCAAGTGTTTGGTTTTGTTCCATACTTTATGAGAAATAGTATAGGGTACTGGATCAGTGCTCCCAGTTCTCCGGCCTATATGCACTCCAAGTCCATCACCTGAAACCTTGGGTGTTCACAATGTTACGAATGGGGTCAGAGGGCTCAGGGTAAAGCCAGCCTGTTAAGTGCTGCAGCTGGGCTGCTATAAAGTAATAAAATGGATTTGGTACTGCCAGGCCCCCCCGAGTCCTTTGCTTCCTGTAAGGTTTCCAATTTTATTCTTGAAACCTGTTTTCTCCATATCAATGCACGGTAGATAGTATTACACCTCTTAAATACATGAATGGGTATCCATATAGGGGCATTGTGGAGTGCATACAATATCTGTGGGTTCCAGACCATCTTTACTAAGTTGCAGTGACCAACTACGGAGAGCGGTAGCTTAATCCAGCTAGTTTTTTTCTTGGAATTGCTTGAGTGGTGGTTCTATATTAAGCTAAATATATTGGGCTAGATTAGGGTGTGTAATTATGCCTAATATTTAAATTTATCCACTACTTTTATCTGTTCGGCGGTCTGAGGTAGCGGCCCTTTTAGTGGGTCTAAGGGTAATATCATGGACTTGTCCCAATTTATTCTGAACCCCGAGAAGGTTCCAAATGTGTGGAGCAATTCCATGAGTTTTACCAGGGATGTAGAAGTATCATCTAAGAAGAGAAGTGCATCGTCTGTATGTAATGCCAATTTGTCTTCCATTTCCCCCCTTTTAAATCCTGTTATTTCTGGGCTCCCTTTTATGGCAGCTGCCAGGGGTTCTATGGCTAGAGCAAAAAGTAATGGTGAGAGGGGGCAACCCTGCCTAGTCCCCCTATGTAAGTCAAATGAGGGTGATAGGGTGTTTATCTTAATGCAAGCCCTCGGTTCCTTGTATAGTAATTTGATCCAAGAAATTATATTTTCACCCAGATTAAATTTTTCTAGCGTTTTCCATAGGTATTCCCATTCGACGCTATCAAACGCCTTAGCGGCATCTAGTGAGAGGATAGCTCTTTGTCCTTGGTTGTCAGTGGGTATTTGCATATTAAGATAGAGGCATCGGATGTTGTTTGCCATGGACCTGTTTGGTATGAAACCGGATTGATCCGGGTGAACTAACTTGGTTACCACCTTTTGAGAGTCTTGTGGCGATAATTTTGGTGAGAATTTTCAGGTCTGTATATAACAGTAAGATGGGTCTATAGGATTCGGGTTTATCTGGTTCCTTTCCTGGTTTTAGGATAACTACTACTACCTCCTCATACATGGATTTTGGTAAGGAGGCTGAGTTAAACTCCTCTGTAAGTGTATGGAGTAGCTCTGGTAAGAGTATTCCTCCAAATTTTTTATATAATTCGATTGGTAGTCCATCATTACCCGGGGCCTTTGAGTTTGGGAATGTAGCCAGTTCGAGTTGCATTTCATCCAGGGTGAGAGGGGCATTTAAATGTTCTCTGTTTCCTGTAGCTGTGGTAGTGTAATAGAGTCCAGGAATTGTGTCAGCTTATCTGTTGGGTAGGATACTAGAGTATAGGTCCTGGTAGAAAGAGCAAAACTAGTAAGGTGAGCAACAGAAGTTTAAGATGTGGTGTTGATGTGGCGATTTCAAGCTGGTGCATGGCCTCTTGCATTTCCTTGCAGTTGTCTCTGACGGTCGAGCCAGTTGGAAGCCATGTTTGGACTTTCAAAAAAGTGCACTGATCCATCTTCCACCACCTGTAATTTAGCCGGGTATAGCATGGAATAAATGAATGGGATTGCCCGCATTCTCTTTTTCACTTCTGTGAATTTTGCCCTCTGCTTCGTGGACAGCTGCTGAGAAATCTGGGTATATTGATATTTTGAAGCCTTGTATTTCCACGTCCGCTTTCTGCCTAACCAGACCGTGTATAATGTCTCTATCTTTGTAATGCAGAATTTTCAGTAAGAATGGGCTGTCATTGCCCCCTGGTGGCGGTGGGCACAATGGCATCCTGTGAGCCCTTTCTACTGAGAAGAATGGAGTAAGATTATTCTTCCCAAAAGTATCTGTTAGCCATGCTTCAATAAAGTCATCAGGGTGCTTCCCTTCGGATTTTCAGGCATTCCAACTATGCGGATGTTTGACCTCTCAGTCTATTCTCCATGTTCTAAATTCTAACTGCAGTTTCATCAGCTTTAAATGTTGTTGCATGCATTTCTTGGATGAGGGGAATTGTTTTTTACCTGAAATCATGTAACTTTTCAATAAATTCTATTTTTAACTTACCTTTAGTTGTGGTGCCATTAAAATCCCATTCTTTGGTCATCTTTCTGTATATTATTCCAGTAGGGATGAGGAACATTTGTACCTATTAATGTCCTCCGTACCACTATGCGTTGACATTTTTCTTGAACTATGCTAGGATAGCTAGCTAAAGTCCTTTTGTTTTTTGCAGGCTAAGGTCACTGAAAAATGTTATGGTAATGCTCCTAAGTAGTGGCAAGCAGTTCATTGTGCCAAGTTACGGTCTATCAGTTAATGTTAAAATGGTGTTGCCACCAAAAAAAAAAATTGCTTAACAACTTGCCGCCCGCCCTATAACAGAAACATGGCGGCATAGTGGTTTCAAAATCCTGACCGGACCTCATATAACGTGATCAGGATTTTGAGCCGATCAGCGAACGTTGTTGCGGCGTGTCAGTCTGACACCCTGCAACTACGATCTGGGTGAAGAGTCTCCGACGGAGACTCTTTACCACGTGATCAGCCGGGCTGCGGGTATTGAAGAAGGCAGACTACGAGGGACCCCCTAGCAACAGGCATTTAGAAGTAAAATATATTTTTTTTCCAATTTTTAAAAAAAAAATTTAATGAATTTTAACCACTTCAATACCAGGCACTTAAACACCTTCCTCCCCAGACCAATTTTGTGCTTTCAGCGATGTCGCACTTTGAATGACAATTGCGCAGTCATGGTACACTGTACTTGAACACTGTACTGCACCATGACATCACTTCCCCTCGCTTCGCACAGTCATCTGGGACCTGTCACGTATCCCAGATGACTGTGCCGCATATCACGGCATGCGCAGTGGGTGCCTGGCTGTGAAGCCACAGCCAGATGCCCACAGTAAGAATGCCGGCGCCATGAGCGGAGCGGGGAACCGGGGGGGGCTTCGTTCCCCCGCATTGCTGGACCCAGGGACAGGTAAGTGTCCGATTTATTAAAAGTCAGCAGCTGCAGTATTTATAGCTGCTGACTTTTAATTTTTATTTTTTTTATTTTTTTAGGGAGCACCCCACTTTAATGTTTTATTGCAAATAAAGTAATACATGTTTTTTTTGGTTAATAAGTAAAAGCAAACAGGGTCACTTATCCAGCACTCAAGATACATAAATTAAACTAAGCAGCTGCTATAATCAAATATAACATTAAGGAGAAAGCAAAAAAGTTTTTATAATTTTTTTCCCACAAATAGAGCTTTCTTTTGGTGGTATTTAATTACAGCTGGGAATTTTTATTTTTTGCTAAACAAAAAAAAAAAAGACGCAAAAAAATAAAAAAATCATGTTTAATAGTGTGTTATAAAATTTTGCAAACAGGTAATTTTTCTCCTTCATTGAAATGCGCTGATGAGGCGGCACTGGTGGGCACTGATAGGCAGAGTTAAGGTGGCACTAATAGGCACAGTTAAGGCGGCACTAATAGGCACAGGGATACCACATGTGTGGGACTTTTTGGGCCCTGAAAACCAATCGCCACCTTCTGGATTTCTAAGGGCGCAAATTTTTGATTTCACTCCTCACTACCTATTACAGTTTCGAAGGCCATAAAATGCCAAAATAGCACAAACCCCCCCCCCCAATGACCCCATTTTGGAAAGTAGACACCCCAAGCTATTTGCTGAGAGTCATGTTGGCTGAACGAAAAAAAAGATTGATCGGTGGGTATGCCCACCATTAGAATACCTCCCTGCATCCGCCCACTTCTAATGATGGGCATACATGCACCATTTATATATGCCGAAGCATGGGGGCATCCTTCCACAAAAAAGTTATGCCACGTACGCACGATCGAACTTTTCCACAGGCAAGCCTTCCGTCGGTTCGACCGTATGTACGCGGCATTAGGAGCAAAATCGCTCCTCCGCCCCTGCTGCCCCCATGCTTCGGCATATATGCTCTTTTTTTTTTAACTGTAGTGGTGAAATCACCTCCTACAGCGTTGGAGTCATGGCTTTATGTATCGTGGGAGCAAACGCTGTTGCTGTCAAGATAAATAAATCCGCGCTGCAACTGAATGGCGTACCTGCTAAGCAAATTATGGTTAACATTAAAACAAAGTACTGTATTTGCTGGCGTATAAGACTACCTTTTACACTTAAAAAAAATGCCCAAAAATTGGGGGTCATCTTATACGCCGGGTATATAATGCTGCCCGATGGATGTCAGCCCCCAAATGTCTGCTAATACTGTATGTGGCTTCAGCAACAAACAGTATACGCCGTTGAGCCAATCCCGGCGAGCGATGTATTCTATTAATGAATACAGAGCCTGCTTGGATTGGAGTAACAACCACTGCCAATCCGAGCAGGCTACATAGAGTAGCCTGCTGAGAGAGAGAGAGAGAGAGAGACACACAAGGGCTGATGATGCTACAGCCTCTGCCAATCCAAGCAGGCGTTGTATTCATTAAAATAATACACCGCTCACCATACTTCCCTGGGTAAATCCATTCACTGATCTCCAACTACTATACATCCTGCTATTTGCCTTTGAGGTCTCAGGCACCCAAGAGGGACAGGTAAATCTGGGACATATGACAGGGGGGTTATTAAATGCATTTTGGTGGACAATTCCCATAGAATGTAACCCAAAAGTGGTATAGGTTTGGTTAGTGAAAAATTCTACTTTCCAGAGTTGTGGCATTCAATAGATCTGTTTGTGTTATTTTTGTTTGATTTACTTTATGACATAACACAGCATGGCGGATGAGTAGTTGGCATTCTTGCTTTGTATTTTTTAATCGTTCTAATGTTTTTTTAAAATGGTGTTGCCTCAGAAGGGGGGTAGTCTTATACCATGAGTATTGCCCAAAACCTATGTTTTCACTTGAAAAATAGGGGGTCGTCTTATATGCCCAGTCGTCTTATACGCCGGCAAATACGGTAACATTACAGTATAACAGTAAAACCTTACCATACCTGCAAAGCAAATGCCCAAAAAAAAAACAGTAAAAAATAAAACATTTTTTAACACAACCTGTGCCTAAAATATATATATGCCAAAGCATGGGGGCATCCTCCCACAAAAAAGTTATGCCACGTACACACGGTCAAACCTTTCCATGGACAAGCCCTCCGTCGGAATTTCGACCGTATGTACGCGGCATTAGGAGCAAAATCGCTCCTCCTCCCCTGCTGCCCCCATGCTTCGGCATATATGCTCTTTTTTTTTTTTTAACTGTGGTGGTGAAATCACCTCCTACAGCACTGGAGTCACGGCTTCATGTATCGTGGGAGCAAACGCTATTACTGTCAAGATAAATAAATCCGTGCTGCAGCTGAATGGTGTACCTGAAAACAAAAAAATGGTTAACAATAAAACACAGTAAAGTATAAAAAATTAGAGAGAAGAGAGAGACAGAGAGAATAATAAAACGACAACTATTTTTGTTTTTATATTTTTTTTGTTTTTTTATTTTACTTTTTTTATTTTATTTTTTTACACTTTTTTTTTGAACTGTAAACTGTAACAACTGTAACGGTTCGGGTCTCTCAAAATGCAATGGCATCTTGGGAGACCCTGTGTTAGTGTGCCTAGCCTGTGAAATGCTGTACCCTACGCTAATACTTCACTAGTGAATGGTAGCGTTCAAAACATTCACCAAGGCAAAGACCAGGATTGCCAGGACAGCGGGGACAATAACAACGGGTGTCACGCCTATATCCGTGCTTGGTACAGACATGACATCTTCTTTGGGGGGCTCGTTGGGTAGGGGTATTCGGGAGGGCATAAGGATAATGCCTCTCATGCAGCCGGCTTACTGCATTTGGTTGGGAATGGTGAGGTGCAGAACCATCTGGATACAGAAGGTCTGTGACAACCTCTCTCTGGAAAAAAAGAAAGGTTAAAGTCCCACCTGAAGCTTTGTATAGCACATAAGCATTCAGCAAAGCCAATTGAAATAAGTAAACAGACACTTTTTTGTACCAGCGTCTGGCCTTACGGGCAACTAGATACGGCGCCAACAACTGGTCATTGAGGTCCACCCCTCCCATATTTTTGTTATATTCGTGGACACAGAGGGGTTTCCCCACAATACCAGTCGCCGTATGAATTTGGACCGTCGTGTCTGCATGAAGGGAGGTAAGAACAAAAACATTCTTATTATCCCTCCACTTCACAGCGAGCAAATTATTACACCGATAGCAGGCTCTCTCCCCCAGCCTAAGACGGGAATCTACAAGCCCCTGGGGAAAGCCCCGGTGATTAGGTCGCACGGTGCCACATGCTCCAATCTGATGATCAAACAAATGAATAAACAGTGGCACGCTCGTGCATTAATTGTCCACGTACAAGTGGTACCCCTTTCCGAACAAGGGTGACACCAAGTTCCACACTATCTTGCCAGCGCTTCCTATGTAGTCAGGGCAGTTCTCCGGCTCTACGTAACTATCTTTACCCTCATAGACCATAAAGCTCCATGTATAGCCTGTGGACCTGTCACAGAACTTATAGAGCTTGACTCCGTATCTGGTACGCTTGTTGGTAATGTATTGTTTGAATGACAAGCGACCAGAAAACTTAATCAGGGACTCATCAACGCAGACAACTTGATGGGGAGTAAACAAGTCTGCAAAACGTTGGTTGAAGTGGTTTATGAGGGGCCGAATTTTGTAGAGCCGATCGTATTCAGAGTCTCCACGAGGACGACAAAGTTCATTATCATTGAAGTGCATGAACCGCAAGATCTGCTCTTATCGTTTCCTGGACATGGAGTTAGAGAACCAGGGCATGTGGTCAGTCGGATGCGTGGACCAATATGCCCGCAACGTCATGAATTTATGTGTGCCCATGTTGAGGGAAAAGCCCAGAAAGGTCTTAAATTCAGAAACCGTAACTGGTTTCCAATCTCTGGCAAGGGAAGGCAACTGGGGATTAATGGCGATGTGTTGACCAGCATATAAATTAGTTTGGTCCACAATAGATCTATAGAGATCTTCCGTGAAATACAGCGAATAAAAATCAAGTGGCGTAAAATCAGCTGTATACACCTGAATACCGGGTTGGCCAGTGAATGGGGGAAGTACTGGTGCTGCAGAAGTGGTGGGCACCCAATCAGGATTGGCGAATTCTGCAGGAAGGGCACTATGGGAACGACGGGCCTGCCTTTGTCTTCTTTTTGGTCGCAAGGGAAACACTACTTGTGCTTGCCACCTCGCCAGCTTGAACTGCACTTATGGGACTCGCCACGTCACCACGTGATACTGCAGTGCTGGATGTACGTCCAGGGTGTACTAGGCCGCTGGTGCTTGTCAGTTCACCAGAAGGATGAGCGGCTTCTTTACTTCTCTGCTCCATACGAGGGACCTGCGATTTTATTCCACCTCAACAACATCAGAAGATCGGGGTCTGGTACACCTGACTTTAGCAGGGACCTCATCTTCGTCGTCAGAGCTATCTGTCATGGAGCCGCTGTTCTCTACAGGATCGTATTCTGAGCCTGAATCTGACAGATCAGTGTCTTCCTCTTCACTATCTGTCATGCTCAGAAACGTGTAGGCCTCTTCACTAGTGTACCTTTGCTTTGCCATTTTGGGCTCTAAATTTAGGGGTACACTAGTGAGACTCACAGGTAAAAAAGCACCTAGGCTGCCAGCGACTGTATAAAATGCTACCAAAAAAAACTGTTAGCGATCGCAGGGATCAGGCCTGACTCTGCGAACGCTGCAGTTATGTGTGTTGTGTTTTGTAAGTGACAGTAATCGATTGATACTGCACTTGGGTGGGCTGGGCGGAGGGGCAAAACGCAGGTGCTAGCAGGTATCTGGATTGATCCCGCTAACAATGCATTTTTTTGGAACCCTAAACTGCTGGGGACGCTAGTATAGATCTGATCAGATCAGATATTGATCTGTTTAGATTCTATACCACTAAGGGAGGTGTATGCTTTGCACGTGGGTGTTAGCGTTACTGGCACTAACCTAGCGCTGCCTGGGGCGACGCAGACCCTATCTGACCCTAAAACCTAATTGATATCAACCGCCGGGTGATCAGGGGGTTAAACCTTTATTGGGTAATAAATGGCGGGTGCCCTGATGCTATAAAAAGTGAACTACCTAACCAGCGTCACCCGTAACACTTATACGGTGATCACTGGTGAAAGGGTTAACTAGGGGCAATCAGGGGGTTAAAACCTTTATTAGGTATTATATGGGGGTACCTGACGCTATATAAAAACCTGACGGGGAACCTAAATAGCTAACTGGCTAACCAGCGTCACCAGTGTAACTTATACGGTGATCGCTGGTGAAAGGGTTAACTCTAGGGGCAATCAGGGGGTTAAAACCTTTATTAGGTTATATATGGGGGTACCTAACACTATAAAAACCTGGCGGTGAACCTAAAAAAATAACTAGCTTCCTAGCGGCACCAGTGACACTAATGCAGCGATCAGAAAAACAATCGCTTAGTGACACTGGTAAAAGGGGGTGAAAGGGTTAACTGGGGGGGGGGGGCAATCAAGGGGTTAAACCTTTATTAGGGGGGTAGGGGGCTACTCTGGACCTAAAGGGGCCTAACACTAACTGCCCTGACACTTTTTACAGTCACAACTGACACTAAATGCAGTGATCAGTAAATAAATGATCACTGCAATCAGTGACACTGACTGGGGGGGCGGGGGGGGGGGTGATCGGGGGGTGACTGGGGTGAAAAGTGTGCCTATGTGTACCTATGTGTCAGTGGACTGTTGGTGCACTTACTTGGATGTCTTCTCTCCTCGTCGTCCGGTCGAAAAGACCGCCACGAGGAGAGTGGCATCACTTCCGCCCTGCCTGTGTTTACACTACACAGGCAGGGGAAGCTTCTCATTCGCCATGAGCGATCGAGAGGGGATGACCGGAAATCAACGGCCATCCCCTCATCCCGGATCACTCCTGAAGCGAAACGGACCGTCGCAGCCAGCGGGAGGGGGTCCGATTGGACCCCCAACCTGCTGGAAGGCAAGCACGTACATGTACGTGCTTGTGCCTGTCGGTGCCATTGTGCCGACGTACATTGACATGCGGCCGTCCTTAAGTGGTTAAGTAACGATCAAATCAACAGATATGGCATCCTGATCCTGAACATTCCAGAATGAACACACCTGCAGTCCTCTTATTACACTCAAGCATATAGAAAGAAAATGAATCCTCATAGTATGAAATTGCAAACTTTTATTGTCCCAAAAACACCTGACCCTTAAGCACTTACACAAAGATATAGTTAAAACGGCACTCAGGTATAATATATACTGCTGGTGAAAGCAGTTCCGATAATCTCGCCATCTCAGAGAGACAGATCGTTTGTGGTGGTTCCCGGGAGAGACTCTGAACAAATCCCCAGTGCAGCGAGCCGTGTGGACTTTGTAGCCACCTATTGCCAAAGACAGAATGCGGAAACGCATCTAGGGGAGACCACACGGCTTGCTGCACTGGGGATTCATTCTGAGTCTCTCCCGGGAACCACCACAAACGATCTGTGTCTCTCTGAGGTGGTGAGTTTATCGGAACTGCTTTCACCAGCAGTGTATATTATACCAGAGTGCTGTTTTAAATAAGTCTTTGTGTAAGTGCAATAGCTTAAAGGGATTGTAAAGTGAATTTTTTAAAAATAACAAACGTGTTATACTTACCTCCACTGTGCAGCTCGTTTTGCACAGAGTGGCCCCGAACCTGCTCTTCTGGGGTCCCTCGGCGGCTGTCTCTGCTTCCTCCTGCAGGTACTTCTCACGTTCATGCGAGCTCCCTCGCATGGTGAGAAGCATCTGCGGGCGCGCTCCCGTGATACAGCCGGCGGCTGTAGCCGCTCGCTGTATCACACGGCCCCGCCCCCCGATGCTCTGCATCAGTGGATGTGATTGACAGCAGCGTGAGCCAATGGCTGCGCTGCTTTCCATCCATCCACTCCAGCCAAACAGCGGCCAGGCTGAACGGTGGAAAGGATGTCGGGGGATGAGCGCGGGACTTTCGAGGGGTGAGGTAAGTAAAATGGGGGGCTGGGGGTGCAGGCACTGTCAGATGTTTTTTCACCTTAATGCATAGAATGCATTAAGGTGAAAAAACATTTACCTTTACAACCCCTTTAAGGGTCGGGTGTTTTTGAACCAAAAAAGGATTGCAGTTTCACAGTAGGATTCCTTTTCTTTCTATAGGCTTGAGTACAATAAGAGGATTGCGGGTGTGTTCATCCTGGAATGTTCAGGATCAGGACACCATATCTGTTGATTTGATCGTTTCTGAAATTGCGCGCTGATGTCCTTTTGTGCAAAGGACATCAGCAATCCCTATAGGGAGCGGAATCACAAGGTGTGGTGATGTTGGAATATTTCTGCAATGATATGAACTGTCTCATGAGAAATTACTTAACACCTGGACTGTCACAATTTTTATATTTTTAGAGTGCTGGTTGCTCTTATGCATTTATTTCTTTTTTTGAACTTTATGTATTTTTTTTTTTGAGTGCTGCTTAAGCTGGAAAGAACCTATTTCTTGGGAACTTTTTTGCTTTCTCCTTAATGTTTTTTTTTGGTTGGCTATAATTTCACCTATTAACAGATCTTCCTTTTTCGATTAGGCTGCTTTCACACTGGGGCGGTATTCAGGCGTTACAGCGCTAAAAATAGCGCCTGTGTAACGCCTGAAAAAAACCGGCCCCTTTAACTCCAGTGTGAAAGCCGGAGGGCTTTCACACTGGAGCGATGCGCTGGCAGGACGGTGAAAAAAGTCCTGCTAGCTGCATCTTTGCAGCGGTGAAGGAGCGGGCGGGTTTAACCCCTTTTCGGCCGCTAGCGGGGGTTAAAACCACCCCGCTAGCGCCCGCACACCGCCGCTAAAACGACGGTAAAGCGCCGCTAAAAATAGCGGCACTTTACCGCCGACGCCGCTCCCGCTGCAGTGTGAAAGCAGCCTTAGGCTTAAACAGAGAAAACTGCCAGATGGTCCAAAGAGAGGACAGGCAGCATTTAGATCCACCATTTCCAAGTGGATTTGTCAAGTCATTAATCAGGCTTATGGTTTAAAGAAGAAAATTCCACCTTTTCCTGTTAAAGCACACTCAACCAGGGCGATTAGTACCTCTTGGGCAGTGCATCATCAGGCCAATGTTAAAGGTCATGAGGATATTGCCTTCGGGCGCAGTGTGCTGCAGGCTGCAGGATGAGTCCTCTGACTTCCTTACTTTTCTTATTGTGTCTCCTCCCCTTCAGTTGCCATTGCTATGGGACATCCCACATAGTAAATACTTTGGCACTGTGTCCCTTGATGTAAGAAAAGAAAATAGGATTTTTAAAACGGCTTACCTGTAAAATCCTTTGTTTTGATGTACATCAGGGGACACAGAGGTCCCTCCCTTCTGGTATACACTTTTATTGCTTGGCTACAAAACTGAGGACTCCCAGTAATGGGGGGGGGGGGGGTTATATGGGGGAGTACACGCCTTAGGGGCTTGCCAGGGTCCAGCACCTGACGGTCCAATATATAACCCACATAGTAATTACTATGGCTCTGTATCCCCAGATGTACATCAAAGAAAAGGATTTTACTGTACCCAAATGAAATTTTTATAATTTTTTTCCCACAAATAGAGCTTTCTTTTGGTGGTATTTAATTACAGCTGGGAGTTTTTTTTTTTTTGCTAAACAAACAAAAAAAGATGCAAAAAAAATCATGTTTAATAGTTTGTTATAAAATTTTGCAAACAGGTCATTTTTCTCCTTCATTGAAGTGCGCTGATGAGGCGGCACTGGTGGGCACTGATAGGCACTGATAGGCATAGTTAAGGCGGCACTAATAGGCACAGATAAGGTGTCACCGATGGGCAAAGATAGGCACAGATACGATGGCACGGATGGGTGGCACGGATGGGTGGCACTAAGGGGCACTGATAGGTACCACTGATAGATGGGACTGATGGGCCTGATAGGTAGCACTGATAGGTGGCTCTGATAGGTGGCACTGATGGGCGGCACTAATGGGCACTGGTAGATGACACTGATGGGCACGGATATGTGGCACTAGGGTGCAGCACCGTTGTTGAGACAGATTGTGGGAACTGATGTGTGGCACTGTGGACACTGATGTGTGGCACTGTGGACACTGATGTGTGGCACTGTGGGCACTGATGGGTGGCACTATGGGCACTGATGGGGGGCACTTTTTAATTACTGAGGTGGCACTGGCAGGGGGCAGGTGGGCACTGGTAAGCTGGCCGTGATCGGGACTGATGTCCCGATCACGGCCGCTGATGATCGGCTCTTTTTTTTAATAGCCAATTACCGGCTCCGTTGTATCACATGATCAGCTGTCATTGGCTGACAGCTGATCACGTGGTAAGGGTCGGGATCGACCCCTTGCTTCGATCCATGATCAGGCGAGTCTCATAGACTCGCTGATCACAGAGCGCGCCGCAAAGGAGGTCCGCGCTGTAGCCGTCATTTGGCTATAGCACGGATCTCTAGTGGTTAAAAATCCTATTTTTTAGAAATGGACGGATTTGAAGACAAGCCAATGGAAATCCATAGTCTTAAATGGAGCTTTTGGGAGATCTGTATGAAAAATGGACAGGCTAACTTGATTACCAAACCTTTTGTGAAAAGAACCTAACTTCTACCAGTTAATCTTTTTTTTTTTTACTTTATATTTTTATTAATTTCTTTTCCATTTAACAAAAACATTATTCTCATACATTTATCCTTTAAAAAGAAAAGGGCGATTTATCAAAAGAATTTCAAAGGTCCCCCCTTCATGAGTAACATCATTAATCTCTATACATTATCTTACCTCAGGGCGTTACAATTCCAATGGTCCCATATTTCACACATCCCTTCCTTCTAATACCTCCATCATTCACCCCTCCATTCCTCTCTCAACAGTTACATAGTTTTTCTTTAAATATCTCTTTATTGATTTAAAGCGGTTGTATACAAATTTTTTTTACTTTTACCTACAGGAAAGCCTATAATAAGGCTTACCTGTAGGTAAAAAAAATATCTCCTAAACCTGTACGGTTTAGGAGATATTCCCCTCGGTATGCGCCGCTGACTGCAGCAGCGCATGCGCACAAGGGGATTCACGGCTGAAAGTCCGGCAGTGGCCCGGCCGGGATGAAATCTCCCACGCGCATGCGCGGGAGTGACGATTTCGCGGCTCCGGCCACTCACAGCGCCGGAGCTGCGATACCCGGAAGAAACGCCGAGGGAGCATGTCAGCTCCCTTGCTGTGGATCGGGCCAGATGTCGGGGCCTCGTTCTAAGGTAAGTATTTCATAATGAGCTAGTATGCAGTGCATACTAGCTCATTATGCCTTTTGCTTTGCAGGTGGTAAAAAAAAACATTTTTGCATGTCGACATAATATCAGATATATTTGGTATGCACAGTTGGTACTCGTGTGGGAGCTATCTGGAGCAGGTACTACTAGGAGACCTCCGAAGCAGAGGAGGGATCTGTCAACCATTTAGACCAGATTTTGTACATAGTTACATAGTAAGGTTGAATAAAGACACCAGTCCATCCAGTTCAACCTGAGGGAGTGTCTACAATTGTCCCTAACCCTGTACATTGCACACTCACATCAGTCCCTACCCTCAAGGAGCCCACAGTCCAAGGTTCATATACTAGGGCCAATATTGGACAGAAGCCAATTAACCCACCTGCATGTCTTTGGAGTGTGGGAGGAAACCGGAGTGCCCGGAGGAAACCCACGCAGGCACAGGGAGAACATGCAAACTCTGGGCAGGTAGTGTCCTGGTTGGGATTCGAACCCCAGAGCTACTCGTGCTTCTCCACCACACACTCCACTTTGTCAAGGATAGATTTGATAATGGGGAATGATGAGGCGATTGTAATGGTAAACAATTTAAAATACTTGCCAAGAGGTCTTTCAGACCACTCACCAATGACAGCCTCCCTGGATTTAGGGGAGGGAAACCATCTCCGGGAGTGGAGAATCAGTCCCTCTTGGTTGGAGCTTATGGGAGAATCATACTAAGTATTAACTGCCCTAAGAGAATATGTAGATTGGAACCCGTGTACGGCCCCTCGGGGTCATATGGGGCACACTGAAGGCCTACTTTCGAGGCCTATTGATACAGCAGATTTCCAAAATAAAAACACAATATAGGGAAAGGGAAGAACAGATATCAACAAGAGTGACATGTTTAGAAGAAACTCTCCCACAAACTGGGATAGTCGACCATCGGGTGTACCCCCTCGTTGTGTCCCATGAGGGAGCCTATCCATTATTTGGTCGATGACCATGTTGAAGTCACGCACAACTATTAGTGGGACTCCCAGCTTATCCAACACAAACTCCACCAAGTCATATAGGATCTCTGTGCTAAAGGGTGGTGGTATATACACATTGGCCAGGACTAATATCCTTTCTCTATTTTACAGTGCATAAAGATATAGCGCCCTTGTTCATCAATCCTAGCCTGTAGACAGTTAAACGATACCCCTGTTTTAATCAAAATGCTGACCCCTCTAGAAAAGGAAGTATGGACCGAGTGGAATTGGGAATGGAACGCATCCCACCCCAACTGTGGAATGGAAATATTAGTGAGATGTGTCTTCTGTAGGCAAAGGAGCGTAGCCCCATGGGTCTTTACCGTTGACTTAACTGCTGCTCTTTTCCCTGGGTCCCCCAGGCCTCTAACATTCCAAGAACATAAGGTGATATCTTTCCTTTTTAACAGTGTGGTTTTAATCATTAGTGTTTACGTTTTCCTATTAATCTTGTGACACTGTGTATCATTTCCTTACTAATTAACTCGATTAGCCCTTTACTAATACTTTTTGCCTGTGGTATCTTAGTGAAAAACTCTATTCTCTTGAATGTGCTTCTTCCAATCTTCCCTCCACCTTAGATACCTACTGAGCCTTACATATCTTGCATTCAAAACACTCCAATCATACCATCTACCCATCTCATATACACCTCTCATTGCCTTGCTAGGCATAACCTGGGGCCTTCTACTGTGACCTAACCATACGCACCTCATTTGTAGAGTAATCAACATGAATCTATTTAAGGTTATCCCTTCCCCCAGCCCTCCCTCCCAAAAAAAAACAGCTAAAGAAAAAAAAGAAAAAACAATACAACCTATATAGGGAGCGTTAATCTTTGAGCACACATCTGATTTTAAAAACAAGTAAACCGTACCATGAAAACTTTCATCTCATTTATGTTGTCTAGTTGGGTTTTTGTTTTGTTTTTTTGTTGTTTTCTTTTGCAACGTTAATGAGAAAATGTAATAAATAGAAAGACTGCAGAAGTATAAAATACACTTAGGACTATTCTTACAAATATCTCATCTCTAACCCTATTTGTCTTGTTTTTAGCTGCTGTTTGTTTCAACAAGTCTGCTCAACTGGACTAGCAGTGTTGGTGTATCGGCAAGGTTGAGGTGAACTGCATTCAACCCAAAGACGTCATCAATTCCTCTGATTTCCTTTGTCAATTTATTATCTCTGATGAGCATCGTGCAGAAGCCCTGTTATGATTACTTCAAAGACTGTACTCTACCATTGTTTGTTTGAAATGTAGAATAAAAATCATTGTACATAGCTAAATAAATGTTGACCTGATTTTTAAATCGAATGTCTTCCAATCTTTCCTTTACTACATATTTTGTACTAGATTGCGGTGGGTAGTTTGCTTTTATTTGGTTTACTTAACCTATGGTGGACGTCGTATGACATTCTTAGGTTGAAGTGGAGAGATGTGCTTCTCCCGGCTTACCTGGCCTGGATGGTCCCTGGCCATCTCTATGACCCTCAGAGGCAGGAAGGGACGTCCCTTCCGGTGCCTGTAGAAGCAAGCACTATTGGGTTTTTTGCTGGGAAGCCTGAGATTGATTTTTTTTTTCCCCAGCATACATAGAGGAGAGATGTTGGGACTTAAAGACCCCAGATCTCTCTATAAAGAGGACCTGCCATACCCTATTCCTATTACAAGAGATGTTTACATTCCTTGTAATAGGAATAAAGGGGATAAAAAAATTGAAGGGAAAGTGTAAAAATAATAGGACAGAGGCAAGATCTGGGGACTTAGACCCCAGATCTTGCTGCAAAGGGGGCCTACGTCGCCAGATTTCTTTATCTTATAAAAATTTAAATATTTTTACACTATCACTTTTATTCCTGTTACAAGGAATGGACACATCCCTTGTAATAGAAGAAGGGCATGACAGGTGGTCTTAATGGAGAGATCTGGGATAGGAATAGGGCATGATGGGTCCTCGTTACAGAGAGATCTGGGGGTCTTAAGAATGACCTATTCATATTTCAAACACTATTACTTTTATTCCTTTTACAAGGAATGTAAACATCCCTTGTAATAGAAATAGGGCATGACGGGTCTTTTATGGAGGGATCTAGGATAGGAATAAGGCATAACTGGTTCTCTTTACAGAGAGGGTCTATGTCATGACCTATTCCTATTACAAGGGGTATTTACTTTCCTTGTAATAGGGATAAAAGTGATCAAAAAACTGTTTTTTAAAAGGAAAGTGTAAAAATAAAAAATATTAAATGGAGGAGAGATCTGGGCACTTATAGATCCCAGATCTCTCCAAGACCTATTCCTATTACAAGGATTTTTTTAAAGGATACTGTAAAAAAAAAAAAAAAGAAATCCTTTAATAGCATCCTCTCGTGCTCAGACTCAGAAGTGAAAACCATAGGTAGGTCAAGCCCACATATGTAACTGGTGTTCAAACCACACGTGAGATATTGCAGCAAACATTCGAGCGAGAGCAATAATTCTAGCACAGGAACTCCTCTAACTCTAAACTGGTAGCCTGTAAAAAAAAAACTTAAAGCGTCACCTATGGACATTTTTAAGTACCCAAATTTGGCACCATTCCATGGGTGTGCGCAGTTTTAAAGCATGATACGTTGGGTATCTATTTACTTTGTGTAACCTCATCTTTGAGAAATATGGGTGGCCTCTAAGAGCAGTGTCAATAACTATATATATTAAAACAAAGTTTGCACCATCATCCAAGATTTAATGAAATAAGGGGTTTGGGAACTTGGTCCCCAACCAGGGCTCACCAAGGAGAAAGAGGGAAGCAAGTGGACTATCTCGGTACAATACAAAACAGGGATACAGTAGAATATATAGACAATAATAAAATTTAGAAAAGCTTATTGATACATAATACATGACAAGGAAAGTCAGTAGTAAATTAAAAACATAGGTGACTTCATGAACATGAACAGTGTTTCAACTAGTTTTGCGGGCTAGGCCAATTCATCAGGAAAAACATCTGCGATATAATACACAAAATCAATGGTAATATAATCAATCATATATAAAAAATATATTTTACAATTCAGCAATATATGTTACACAAGGAGGGAAAAGGGGGGAGTGTAAAACTGCTTTCCTAAGTTCTGGTGTGCACATGGCACAGGGCATCACCAGTGAGGGAGGGGAGAAATGAGGTACATAAGGTAAATGAGCCAAAAAATTACATAACGGATGAAAAGAGCCCAGTGAAATGGTGACTATGAATAAGGTGTTGTGGAATGATGGGTGGTTACCATAAAGGGAAGGTTGGTGGTGCAAATAGTGAATAAATTGTGATAAAAATTAGGTAATGAATGAAGGGAAATCAAAGGAAAACAACCAAACTGAATTGATGTGAGAAAAAACAAAGGCATGTACACCACAGTGAGGAATGGAAGGGGATGGAGATGAAAAGGGGGAGGGAGGGAAGAGAAAAGGGGGGAAATAAGAGGGAAGGGAGAAAATGGGGGGTAAGGAAAAAGGGGGAACAGGAGGGAAAAGAAGGGGAAAGAGGGGAAGGGGTAGAAGAAGTGGGTAAATGAGTGGAATGAGTGAAGTGGGTAGGAGAAAAAGGGGAAAAGAGGAGGGGGAGAGAAGGAGGCAGAAAAGAGGTGATAGCAAGGAGAGTAGAAAAATGTGAGAAGAAGCAGGGAGATGAGAAAAAGGAGAGGGAGGGCCTATAAGCATTAATGGGGAAAATTTAAGTAATATTGAATCACATTAGGCAAGTGAAGGTAGAGATATGTGGTATGTACCTAATTTTCAGATGGTCGTAGGTAAGGGAACACGGAAGGAAATGTTCCACTGGTAGGGGGTACCAAGGAGATACTGATGGAAAGGGTACTCTGTGGAGGGGATGAGAGGTGCACAGTCACACGAATGCACAACTCTCAGCCGCCTACCCTGTAAGGAGAAGTAATGTGTCCTGATTAATGCTAGAAGAAATAATCTAGTGTAATGGTCCTTGGGTAAAGAGGGCTATGCAGAGGCCATTAGGAATCCGAAAGATAAAGAACTTGTAGTTCAGGTGGAGTGAAGAGGGGCTCTTCTGGGTCCATGGTCCAGCTTAAAGGTAAGCAAGTAAGCAACTGCCTTCTACTTGTAGTTCCTAACCCTGTGACATTAATCTGACATCCATAGCCAGCGCCACAGGGTCAAGCGTCCTGCAGTGCACTTGCGCGGAAGTATCGCGAGCGTGCCTGCTCACATGCACTATGGCCAAGGGCCGGAGCCCAGGCCAAGACATGTGCAAGTGGGAGGACATATCATCCCCTTAAGGGTGGCCGCCCCACCACCAGGGAACCTACTGAGTCCCTACAACTGGTCATAATTCTGGCACATCCAAGCGCAGCTGCAAACCACCAGAATAGGTTGATATAGCGTTGTAAACTTAATCTGGTCAAAAAATTACAATACAATGTAAAATACATATAGGAGGATTGGATAACTCCCCACATAAAGCCAAAACAGCATATAATGGACACGTGAAAACCTGGACTTAAGGCTGAAATATATATATATATATATATATATATATATATATATATATATATATATACATAACAGGTGAAATGCATATAGGTGGTATAGGTACAAAGGAATATTGTTAATTAAAACTAACAGCAGCTAGACAAAATTAATTGCATCAGAAGAAGCAGTTAAACAGAGACAAGGCATCACAGATT
This sequence comes from Lithobates pipiens, assembly GCF_037356315.1. Taxonomy (NCBI): domain Eukaryota; kingdom Metazoa; phylum Chordata; class Amphibia; order Anura; family Ranidae; genus Lithobates; species Lithobates pipiens. The sequence continues at coordinate 80,892,497 of NW_027507686.1, read as the reverse complement.
ACCCTCACTTTAGAATAAATGGCATTCTGCATTGAAAAACAAAGGCAAGGTATGGAGGGAATCCAGGAGTCATCAAATTTATAGAAATGGTCCTGGCTTAAATGGAATTAACTTAACCACTTAAGCCCAGGTCCATTTTGCTGGCTAAAGACCAGAGCACTTTTTGCGATTCGGCACTGTTGGTTTAACTGACAATTGTGCAGTCGCGCGACGTGGCTCCCAAACAAAATTGACATATTTATTTCCCTACAAATAGAAATTTCTTTTGGTGGTATTTGATCACCTCTGCGGTATTTATTTTTTGTGCTATAAACAAAAAAGAGCAACAATTTTGAAAAAAACACTTTTTTTTTTTACATTTTTTACATTTTGCTATAATAAATATCCCCCAAAAATATATTAAAAAAAAAACATTTTTTTCCTCAGTTTAGGACGATACGTATCCTACATATTTTTGCTAAAAAAAATTGCAATGAGCGTTTATTGATTTGTTTGCGCAAAATTAATAGCGTTTACAAAATAGGGGATAGTTTGGACATTTTTGGGACAATTGTCATTTGTACAGCAATTAGTGCTATATAAATGCACTGATTCCTGTGTAAATGACACTGGCAGTGAAGGGGCTAAGTGTGTGGGGGGGCGTGGCTATGTGTGACATGTCACTGATCTCTGCTCCCGATCACAGGGAGCTATGATCAGTGACACTGTCACTAGGCAGAACGGGGAGATGCTTGTTTACATTAGCACAGGATGTACAGAGCCATGGAAAGACACGTGTTGCCTCGATCACATCTGGCCACGCCCCCAGCATCTCCCCGTTCTTCCTCCCGTGAGATGATTGTGGGTATCCCTGTGGCAATCGAGTCCGTGGGACCCGCAATCCGACTCACGGCGCGAGTACGCGATGGCATGGCAGCAAATTTAAAGGGACGTACAGGTACGCCCATTTGCCTGTCAGTGCCATTCTGCCGACGTACATCAGCGTGCTCCGGTCGGGAAGTGGTTAATTTAAGCCAGGTGGAATAGTGGCATTGAGCCTCTCAATCCAGAGGGTTTCCCACTGCAAGAGTACTCTGTCGCGGGGGGGGCCACCGCCAAGGCCAAAAAACTTAACAACTTTGGGGTTAAATTTGTGATGAGGGCCTGTGTCGGCCAATGGTAGTAAGTTTGCCAATGACTGAATGTTATACACAGTCTCAGTCTGTCTCAAGCAGTACAAACTTCCTGGAGGCCACAATGAAATTGGGGAGACTATTCAAGAACTGTTGAGAGTAGGGATCATTAGACCTGCTGTAAGTCCTTTCTCGTCTCCAGTGTTCCCAGTAAAGAAACCTGATGGAGCATATAGAATGACTGTGGATTACAGAGGTCTAAACAAAGTGGCACCTCCATTGAAGTCAGCTGTACCAGATATGATCTCAATTGTTGAGAAAATTGCTAAAGATGCAGGAGAATATCATGCTGTGATAGACCTGGCTAATGCTTTCTTTTCAATGTTAATAGACCCAGAGTGTCAAGACCAGTTTGCTATGGTGTGGGACGGCCGCCAGTACACTTTCACTGTCCTTCCGCAAGGCTATCTTCATTCTCCAATGATTTGTCATGGACTGATTGCCTGAGATTTAAGTACCCTGAATTTGAAAGTCGCTGTGTTTCACTACATTGATGACATCATGATCTCTGGGACAAAAGAAGATGTAACTGAAGCACTGCACCTGCTGATAGAGCACTTGGAGAACAGAGGGTGGGCTATCAACAGAGACAAAATCCAAGGACCTGCCATAGAAGTGAAATTCCTGGGAATGATGTGGACTGGGCTGCAGAGGAAAATTCCAGAGATAGTTATGCAAACTATCCAGGCGCTGTCACCCCCTACTACCAAAAAGGTAGAAGTTCATTGGAGTTGTGGGGTTCTGGAGATCATTCATCCTACATGTTGGACTGATTCTGAGGCCTATATATAATGTCACCAGGAAAAAGACTGAGTTCTCATGGGGTTCAGAGCAGCCGAATGCATTCCTGACTGCTAAAGAAGCTATTTTGCAGCATCAGGGATTAGGACCCGTGAGACAAGGAGTACCATTTCAGCTGGATGTAATAGAGCAGAATGGTACCATATCTTGGAGTCTATGGCAGCCAAATGAAAAGAGAGGACTGTGAGCAATACCCATTGGATTTTGGTCCAAACAACTGACAGGGGCACAGAAGAGATACACGCCCCTAGAGAAGTACTTGTTTGGGGCCTACACAGCACTTCAACATGTAGAGACCATTACAGGAAAGGACACAGTCACCATCCATACTGCATTGCCAATAGCAGGATGGGTGAGAGATAATGGACTGACCACTAGGGCAGCTGTAGCCCAGAACAAGACACTGATGAAATTGAAGTGGTACCTTCAAGAAAGAGGGGGTATTGCAGCTGGGGATGTTAGAGACATATCAAAACAGTTGGCAGGGCTTGTTACTTTTACCAGCACCCGGCCAAAAGAAGATATTCCTGTGCTATAGTCATCCCCCATTCAAGAGGCTCCACCCTTTGAGTCTCTGTCAGAAGACATGAAGCAGTTATCGTGGTTCACTGATGGTTCAGCCATAGTCGCCTCGTCTGGGCGTAAATGGACAGCAGCAGCCTACAACCCAAGTACAGACACAGTCCTGCAGGAGAGCAGAATTGGAGGGTCCAGCCAGTATGCAGAGTTGAAAGCTGTAGTGATGACTCTTCAGGAGGATCCTTCTTCCGATGTCACTAGCGACACTGACAGCTGTGCGGTTTTTAAAGGACAGACAACTTAGATGCCCACGTGGAAGTCCAATGAATGGATGATTCATGGAAAGGTGGTGTGGGGAGGCAAGGAAGTCTGGGACTACATCTGGAAGGAAGCTCATTCCCGCACCATAAAAGTGGGGCATGTTGATGCACATGTGCCCCTAGTCCCAGACTTTGAGAACTATAACAGAGTTGCAGATGAAATTGCCAAAGTGAAGGCAGTTGATGAACTTAATGAACTTGGCCAACTGGGCCCACAAGCAATCTGGACATTTGGGGCAGAAAGCAACATATGAATGGGCACAGCAGAGAGGATTGCCTATATCCATGGACATGATAAAGACTGTAATAGGGAACTGCACAGTGTGTGGAGAAGTACGACAATGGCCATTGCAAAAGTACTCCACCGGTTCTATTAAGAGGGGTGAGAGGCCTGCAGAGATCTGGCAGATTGACTTCATCGGTCCCCTGCCCCAGGGAAACAATGGACTGAGATATTGTTGCACTGTAGTGGACACCTATTCAGGACTTATGCTTGTTCATCCTTGCAAACATGCAGATCAAGCCGCAACACTTCAACTACTCCAGAAACTTGTCATTGCTTATGGTTGTCCCAAACATGCCCAACGTGATAACGGCTCACACTTCACCAGATCAACAGTACAGCAGTGGGCCAAAGATTCTGGAGTGTACTGGTTGTGCCACATCCCATACCATCCACAGGCATTGATTGAAAGATACAATGGGCTATTGCAGGACCAGATACGCAGACTTACACCCACACATACACTAAGGGGGTGGGATCGGGTCCTCACACAGGCAGTCATGTTGTTAAATTCTAGGCCAATAGCCAAAAGCACACCATATGAGAGGATGGTAGGGGCTGGGGCACAGATTTCACAGCTGAAGTGCAGAGTTCAGTATTTATGTAAGGTTCCTGAAAGAACAGGGCTTAACAGATACCATGTTACTGCTTCCCACGACACAGAAACCAAGCGTGACGTATCTAAAGCTGAAGCCTATCTAGGAATGAGAGGGAATCTGGCAGGAAGGTTTGAAGTTATATTTGCATTGGCAGATGAGCTTCAAGACAATGGCTGGGACTCTGACTGGTTAGTGGATACTTCTCAGCAAGAGTGGAAAGTGAGGCTACATAACATCAGACCTTCCAAAATAAACAGCAGTGATCTTCTGGGAAATATCAGTATATTTCCTCTCCTCCCTATTGATGTTCTTTGGGAGGGTCAGAAGTGGGTACAGGCAGGGGGCAAAGTGTTAGTCAGATATCCAGGCAAGAAAGCATTTAGAGGAGAGATCATAGCTAAAGGGCCTGGATCTACTGTTTATGTATTATTATGCCGCGTACACACGTAGCCAACTATCCGGCGGACTTAGTCTGGCGGACTTCCCGCCGGACTGTCCGTCCGACTTTCTGAACGAGCTACTTGCCCACACACGGCACTTTTCAGCGAACTAATACGGCGAACTAAGTCCGCCGTACTTTTGAAATCAACGGACTCGCCCACACACGCGTAGGAAAGTCCGCTCATTTCGAGCGCATCTCCAGGTAGGCGGGGCCCGCGAAGGAGACGTCGCTGGCCCTGCCACCTGGTATGGACTTAAAGGGGTACCCCAACGCCGAAAAAAATCAGCGTGGGGTTCCCCCCCAGGTCCACATCAGACCCTTGTCCGAGCACGCTACCCGGCCGGCCAGGAAAGGGGTGGGACGAGCGAGCGCCCCCCCCCCTCCTGAGCCGTACCATGCCTCATGCCCTCAACATGGGGGGGTGCCTTGGGGAAGGGGGGCCGCGTGGCCCCCCCACCCCAAAGCACCTTGTCCCCATGTTGATGAGGACAAGGGCCTCTTCCCGACAACCCTGGCCGTTGGTTGTCGGGGTCTGCGGACGGGGGGCTTATTGGAATCCGGGAGCCCCCTTTAATAAGGGGGCCCCCGGATACCAGCCCCCCACCCTATGTGAATGAGTATGGGGTACAATGTACCCCTACCCATTCACCTGTGAAAAAAAATACAAAAAAAACACAACACAGGGTAAAAATAGTTTATTGCACAGCTCCGGGGGTCTACTCGACGGACTCCTCCACTATCTTCTTCTAGCTCTTTTACTAGCGGAGGAGCCTGGCTTTCTTCCTCGCCGCCGCCCTCTTCTTCCGACTTCGGGGGTCTTGTCCCCTCTTCGATCTTCTGCCAGGCCACCGGTCTTCTGTCGCCGCTGTCGTCGCTGCCTTCTGTTCTTCTGTTCTTCTGTTCTTCTCTTCAGATGTTGACTTGTCGCTCTCTCCGCTCACAATGACGGGGACCGGACGTGCGGCGACTTATATAGGGACATCACCAGATGATGTCCCCACCCATTATGGTGTCACAGTCCTAGAGGATGCTGGGACTGTGACATCATAATAGGCGGGGACATCATGTTGAGGACAAGCGGCATGGTACAGCTCAGGAGGAGGGGGCGCTCACTCGTCCCCCCCTTTTCCTGGCCGGCCAGGTAGCGTGCTCGGACAAGGGTCTGATGTGGACCTGGGGGGGACGCCCACGCCGATTTTTTTCGGCTTTGGGGTTCCCCTTTAAGTCCATACCAGGTGGCTGGGCCAGTGACGTCTCCTTCGCGGGCCCCGCCTACCCGGAGACCCGCTTAAAATGAGCGGACTTTTCTCCGGGCGGAAAAAGTCCATTCATTTCAAAAGTACGGCGGACTGGCATACGCACGGCTGGATTGTCCGCCGAAATGCAAGTCCGGCGGGAAGATTGGAGTGCAAAACTACTTTCTAAGTCCGCCGTACTTTCGGGCAAAAAAAGTCTGCCGGAGGCTACACATGGGGGGATTGTCTGGCGGACTTGAGTTTGCCGGACTTTTCCATCTGATTGTTTGATCGTGTGTACGCGGCATTAGAAGGAACAGGTAATCCGCTTTGTTTTCAACTCCACAGGCTGTCTCCGATTTGATCCTTAGGAAGACCAGAGAAAAGTGGTTACAAGATGGAAAGAATGACGGAAGATCACAAGAGCTGTGGAGACCAAGGCCTTTGATGTATTACAAGCCTGGACTTGTTTCTAAAGAACTTTAGAATGGACTTTCTAACAAACTTTTAGTTAAAGACTGAAACACCTTCTCAATGACAGAAATATGGGAGGTGTTGCATTCAAGGAAAATTAATGTTTAAAATTAGTTTTAATAGTAATGAAGTGATTTTCTGTATGGAATCTGAAAGGGGAAAAAATCTAGGGCGGAATGTGTTGCATTTCTTAAAATATGATTTTTTTTAATGAATCAATCAGACATAAAACATTACACAATAGTGGTTGGTCATAGAGATACTGCCAGGTTTTTGGCTTAAGTAGATTTCTCAAACACATGCTATTTCATACAATGGGTACATAGATATTCAAATTGACAGTTTCAAGACGGCTATTTTCTCTATAGCTACAGTAAACAAGTAAGAGAGGGTCTCTCAAACTGAAAGAATGACTGTTAGATTACTGGCAGGTTTGAGTAGACAATGGGTCGATAGCATTGTTGTATTTAACTGATAGTCCATTGTTTCTACAGCTACAGTAAACAGATATGTTTTCTGTTGTTTGGTAATTATGGTAAACAGCCTGACACATAAAAGGGGGATTCAGGCATAAGATAGGACACACACATCATGATCATCATGCTGTAACATCAGAACACACATCATGCTTTGAAGATCGGAAGCCACTCATGATAGAAGAACAAGTGCCTTACCTCCAGAAGAAACAATGGAGATCATGAACATACAGTAACATAAGATAAGTAACATTTAAATGTATTTGTAGTTATAGACCATAGGCTGTTCATTTGCTAGGCATTTTGCTTGTTATAGATATCTGTCAGTCTTGTATTGTATTCCTAAGATTGTAATAGTTTTGTATGTACAGCATCTTTGTATAGTATAAGCACATTTACACACTGCAGAAGTCTCAGCTTCCTTGTTATACCACAGAACAACCTTGCTAGATAGACGAAAGCAAAACACCCCCTTTGTGACGTCATTACGTCCTGACGTCCTTAGGGTCCTATCGCTGACTTGCGTTCCAGCATGGCTACAACTCTAGTCTGTGGATCTCTTCACCTGCCTGCTGGTCCTGCAGAGCCCCTTTTGAAACCACTCAGCAACGCTTCATTACAGTGGAATATACAGAGGTGCACATTAACTACTTTCTGACCCTCTGCTTCCTGAGCCTGGACAGTGTACTGGGACTGATGTAATGCTCATTTTTCTTCTACCTCTGTGAGTGCAATTAAACTGCTTAAACTGCAATTAAAGTGCTTTACTCATGAATTTTAATAAATAGATACACTTAGATGGTGGTGCCTTCTGTTTATTTGTTGTTCCTGTACAGTATGTTTGTACAGTGGCAAAAGAAGGCTACTACTTGATAGTCACAGTTTCAGACCCTTGCTGCAAAAAAAAAAAAATAGGGTCATTTTTTAGACATTTGCTTAGGAATGATTACACACACAGGTTCTCATCAAACTTTGCCTATTCAGGTGTTCTGTACCCCAAACATTTTGCATATTCAGGGAAAGATACAGTAAATGTCATATATAGTGTTGTTTTTTCATCTGCTGTTTTATATGACCACTTTTTGTCAAAGGTTTTTAACCACTTGCCGACCGCCGCACGACGATGTACGTCCTATTTTTGAAGAGGGATATCTTGGTAACGGCAGCAGCTGCTGCCACAACCGAGATATCCATCTCTTCAGGCGGCGGTCGGCTGTACGATAACGGTGGTCTCCGCGGCGGATTCGCCGCGAGATCACCGCTATCGGCGGCGGGAGAGGTGCAACCCCCCCTCCCGCACCTTCCGCCGCTTACCGGAGCCGTCGGTAGCGGCGGAGGCGATCGGGTCCTTTCATTAGTTGGGCATAGAGACAAGTGAGGCTAAGATGGCCCCCACTCGTCTCTATACCATAGGAGGGCGGAAGCGACGTCAAAACGTCACTTCCGCCCATACCTCTTAAAGGTATATTTTTTTTAAATGTCAGATTTTCTTTTTTTTTATTGCATTTTAGCCCAAATATGAGATCTGAGGACTTTTTGACCCCAGATCTCATATTTAGAGGACCTGTCATCCTTTTTTCTATTACAAGGGATGTTTACATTTCTTGTAATAGGAATAAAAGTGATCCATTTTTTTTTTTTAAAACAGTGTAAAAATAAATAAAATCAATTAAAATAAATAAGAAAATTTTTTTTTTTTAAAAAACACCCCGTCACGACGAGCTTGCGCACAGAAGCGAGCGCATACGTGAGTAGCGCCCGCATATGAAAACGGTAGTCAAACCACACATGTGAGGTATCGCCGCGATCGGTAGAGCGAGAGCAATAATTCTAGCCCTAGAACTCCTCTGTAACGCAAAAAATGCAACCTGTAGAATTTTTTAAATGTCGCTTATGGAGATTTTTGAGGCTAAAAGTTTGACGCCATTCCACGAGCGGGCGCAATTTTGAAGCGTGACATGTTGGGTATCAATTTACTCAGCGTACCATTATCTTTCACAATATAAAAAAAATTGGGCTAATTTTACTGTTGTCTTATTTTTTTATTCAAAAAAGTGAATTTTTTCCAAAAAAAGTGCGCTTGTAAGACCGCTGCGCAAATACGGTGTGAAAAAAAGTATTTCAATGACCGCCATTTTATTCTCTAGGGTGTTAGAAAAAAAACAATATAAAATGTTTGGGGGTTCTAAGTAATTTTCTAGCCAAAAAAACTGTTTTAAACATGTAAACACCAAGTCTGAAAAAGAGGCCTGGTCCTTAAGTGCTTAAGGAAGCAGTGGGTGCTGACACCCACTTAAAAACCAGTGACATCACCCAGCTCCATTAATTTGCTGGCTGGGGATTCCTGGTCATGTAAACGAATGGACAGGGATAGAACTGAATCCCTAACCAAACATATATATGATTGATGATGTCACCTGGAAACCCCTGCCCATTTGTCTACTTTTAGCAGGGGGTATTGGGAGTTGTCACTCGGCAGCAAGTTATTTTTTTAATAAAAGATTTGTCAAAAGCTGTGTGCGTTTTTTTTTACTTTTCACTTTTTTGTGTTAATGAATAGGAATATTGTTAAAGGGGGCTTCCAGATCACAATAAGTCCCTGGCCACAGACCACACAACCACCGGGCCAGGATAAGTGATATTGGAACAGGGTACTTTGCCAGGCAAGGTACCCTCCTCATGTTAAGGGCATGTGGCTTGGTATGGTTTATTAGGGGTTGGGGTGCAGGCTCTCCTGCTTTCCTTGACAGCCAGGCTGCAAGCTCAGATAAGGATCTTGTATGGATTTTTGGGGGTCTCACTTTTGTTCTTATTTTTTGCGTGAGGTCCCTCTTGACATCCATACCAGACTTCCATCAAAGATAAGGTTCTGGTATGTGTTTTTAGTCAGAACTCCACACACATTTGTTTTGGTGGGGTCCCCATTGTCATTGAGGAAAGGGAGTCCCAAACCTTTTTTGTTTGCAAACAGAAGCAGCTGGGAGCTCTCATTTGCTATCAAATTAAAGCGTTTTTTTTATCAGAGCGTGTCCGGATGTGAGTGGCAGCAGACCTGTCTGAGAGGAGCTCCGGGTATCCTAAACTCAATCCTTTGCCATCTATGCATGTAATTGACTAAAAAAGATCAGCCAGCCTGCCTACCTGTCATGAGAGCCATGTATCTGATTTGAGACCGAAGTAGTGGGGAGGCATTCCTTGCACCTCGGGTCCTCGAAGCCTCTGGAGAGGGAGACACACTGGGGTGTAAGGGGATAATCACAGGAATAGATGGGCTAATAACAGTTACTAAAATGGCCGAGTCTGAACATCTGGTGATGCTTGTCCGGCGGAGCCTCTCCAGATGGAGGTACAGGAACAAAGATGGCCGATTCGCAACATCCGTTGATGTATTTCCAGCGGGAGATGTCCGGCCGAAAATACAGGAACAAAGATGGCTGAATGTAAACATCCGGTGATGCACATCCAGTTGATGACAACTTCCGGAAGCGTCTCCGTTCAGCAAGCGGGGCGGGGGGATCACCGGCAATTAGGGCAGGGGACAGTATAAAAGAGCATTAATGATTGCTAACGGCAGTTACCTGAGGATGCAACAGTTCTATTTGCTTTTATTGCTTCTATTTGATTAGGTTCGGTGGATGAGGGAGAAGGATTGGAACGTATTCTCAGGAACCGCGGATCATTACTGAGGGCTTTTGACCATACGGAAAGGTAGACCCCCATCCATACTCCCACGTACATTGCTGGACATGCTTGGTGCCGGCTCAGGCACAGGCATATGTGAGTGTGCATTTAGCTATTGTTTTTGAATTTTTTAATAAACCTGTCTTGACTTACTGCACTATGATGGTCCCTTATATATTTTTTATGAGCCAAATAGCATAGAAAGCTTCTATCTTCCTACTTGGAGAGGCTGTTGATGAGACCCTTAAAGGAGTGCTTATCCTTAATGAACTAAAGGCGCAGATACAGACTAGGTCTGGTGAGTGGCCATTCTATCTGGTGGTGGTATAAGCACGTGATTGGTGATTATAAGAAGCACTTTAAATCTAAAAAGAAGCACTTTTGAAACAAGAGGAACTAGTATTGAAGTGATTGTTTATTCTTATGCACCATGCACTTTCTTTACAGGAGTGATCACTCACTTGGGACATTCATGTTATATTGTGATCTGTTTTTTATAATTTTTTTTATATTATGTGATCTGAGGCACTATAAAGCACTGTATTTGATATTTCTGTGGGTGCTCCCATGCGACTACTTCCTTGGGGCATTCATAGTATTTTTGTACTGTTTGGTGTTTAGGCACTTTTATTGTTGTATGGTAGGGCACTGTAAGGCACTTTAAATGTTTTGATGCCAATGCGGGGGTGAGCAACCCAGGTAACAGGTTGGCTCTGCACTGGCACTAATATATTTGAACATTTTTTGAATACCCTTTAGCCCACATTTGGCACTTTTGCAATATTGTGACAGGAGACCCATATTATATATTTTTTTTCACAGGCAAGTAGGTGTTTTACTTGAGTTTAGCACTTTAGGTCAAATAAGTTAGCGCAATCCATGCTTCACACATACTTTATTTAGACAGAGACTTGGTGGACACCGAGTGGCACGGGTGCCAGGGATGCGGAGCACTGTGCAAGCCTTAGTCCGAGATCCGAGGTGAGGTCAAGTACAGTTGGATAACGAAGTATAAAAGGGTTAATCAGAAGAAGAATGGTCGAGATCCAAGCCGGAGTCAGTTCCAATCTGGCAGCTAGTACAAAAGAGGCAAAGAAGTAGAATGGCTAAGGTACAAATCTGAGGTCATTGGCAAGCAGCAATCAAGAGTAGTCAAATAGGTTTCCAGGTCACAACAAGTTAAGACAGATCACACACTAGCATAGGAACAAGGAGGGACTGAAGATAATCCAGCAATTTGGCAGTGTCTGGGCTGGGCTTACATAGGGAAGTTTGAGGTCACCTCCAGTGCAACCCCCGGGCATTTTCCTGCCTTTTTCCATCAGGTTGAAGAAACTTCCTGTGCTTGTCCTGGGCATTTTTCTGTATTTTTCCATCAAGTCTTCTGTGCATTAGTGCAGGAGGCGTCTTTGCCGCATGCTCAGTTGGTATGGATTTCCTCTTATGGTAACGCGCAATTGGTGCATGCGTAGTTAGCCCTGGACTCTTATGCCGCATACACATGATCAGACTATCTGGCGGACTTTGCAGCGGAGGTCTGCCGGACTTTCCGAACGACTTTCCGAATTAATGTGTTAATTGTGTAATTGTATTTTAAGTTTTTGCTATAGGGGAGGGGGGAGTATCCATGAGCAGCCCTACCTCGTTATCTACCCCCCTTGTGTAAAATGTGTATAAAAGTCTGTATTCTGTCCAATAAAGAGTTCAAGATTCTACAAGCTATTTTCGGCTAGAATTGTATTCATTGCAACTATGAGAATATATCTCTCTGATAGTCAGATTGGAGGAAGCGGGATATACTGATGGAAGCACTCAATCGGAGTGTGGGATTGGATCCGTCACATTGGTGGCAAGCAGTGGGTTGCTTCCTGCAGTCTGGGACATCCAAACCTCCACTGGGATCCAAGATCAGGATAGCAGACTTAAGTCACCCCAGCGGAGATATGGACCTGGCATCAGAGTTCCCGGGGCTGCTGCGGATCATCCTTTCGGCATACACCAGGACTGTGTCTGAGGATGAATACCTGGAGCTCAGGCAGCGGATTCGGGTGGAGCTCTGGATTGGAGCCCTCCAGCTCACTGGTATAAAACAGGGCAAGTGCTTTCCAACCCAAGAGCAGTGACCAACGGGCATTGCGGATGGCATTCCTGGGAGAGTGGCCCCAGGAGCAATGGGTGACTGAGTTGGACAGGCTGGTCCAGCAGGAGATAGAGCTGGACAATCATTATTGGGCTCTGCAATGGCACGCAGAGCAGGGATATTTAGGGGAGACAACAGAATGCTCTCCGGAAGGATATGACTTTGGAGGCCCTGGATTGCTGTGGGAGAGCCTTACAGATCATTTTGTGTTTGGCGATGAAGGAGAACCTACCCTTGAGGACCTGTGAGAATATAGAGAGGCTATGCTCGGTCTTGCAGGGGTCTCAGAGCTTAAACCTGATCTGGACCATTTGTTAAGGAAGGAACAGCATCTGGAAAGGGCATACAGGAAACTGCTAGAACACGTTCAGCAGCATGCCAGAGAATCGGCAGTGGAAACTTCGGAGACTGCCGTCCCCAAACCTGAAGTGCTGACAACAGGGCAGAGTTCTGCTAACTATTTCCCAGCACCCACAGTGGCTTTGGCCTTCTTGAGAGATAAGGTAGTCGGCCTTTCTCCCACATCACTGACAGGGACATGTGATTTTCTGCCAGCAGCATCTATGGAGTTACAACAAACTTCTCCAGCTGAAGATCTGGTAACTGAACAGAGGGTCCCAGACCTCTGTCCCACACTTTTAGCAATTCCAGAGACTGGGCATTTAATAGACGTTTCTGTAGAAGTGCTGGCAACCGGACAGAGGGTCCAAGACCTTTGCCCCACACCTGCAGCAATTCTGGAGGCCCAGGGTGAGGAGGTGGCAGTCTATCACAGGCTGCAGATCAGGATCCATAGAGAGAATGCAGTCGTCACCTCACAACTGCAGCTTGATCTGGCGTCAGTGGATAGGCCTGTGGTCTCCACTAACAGAACACCAGCAGAAGTGCTAGCAACCGGGCAGAGTGCTACCAACCTCTGCCCAGCACCAGCAACAACTGCTGAGTTCCAGGGAGCAGGGGCAATCAGCCTCTCTCCCCAACAGTTAGCTGGAGCAGATGATGTAGGGAAGCTTCTACGCCTAGCTGAACTGCTGTCAACGGAACAGAGCGCTGCTGGCCTCTGTTCACAACAAACAGAGGACAGATTTCTTGTAAAGGTGGATGGGACTTCAGTCTCCACTTGTATACCCCAGGGATTCTGGACAGTAGGCCCAGATGCCCAACAGCATGACGGACTGAGCCCAATAACCTTGTCTTCTCTCCTGTGGCTAAAGGGACTCCAGGGGGCAGGACTGGTCCGCTCTTCTGCCCAGCAGGGAGCATGTTCTGTGAGAGAGGCAGAGGTTGGCTGGGGGAGTAGTGCTCTGTTTGGAACAATTTGTTTGGGGTACTGTGTGGGTACAAGCATCAGAGGACTGGAACTATGGACTAACTTCGGAGTCAACCCGTCTGGGGTCTCCTCCTGTGCTAGTCTTCTGCCGAAAGGGGGGAGATGTGACGGGAGGGCACATGGAACCCAGAATCCCTTGGAAAGGTTGGGAAACCCATGTTTCAGCTCACCGTACAACTCTTATGTCTAAATCACCCTGTGCCATCCTGGTACAGGGTGAGTGAGAAAATATATCTTGGATTGCTTAAAATGTAAATAAGTAATATTTATCCCCAGTGTGTCATGACCGTCCTGGTGATCCGATCGCACAAGGGAGATCTGCTCGCAGGGGCCCGTTGCTGAGAACTTGCCGGTACCTTTTGGTGCGCGTTAACACGAACGGACGCACGCGGGTGCACGTTGGTACGATCGGGCGCACGCGGGTGCGCGATGGTGCGAACGAGCACACGCGGGTGCGCGGGGTCACGAACGGGCGCACAGTTACTCGCGGGGGCACGCAGACTCGCCGTGCGACCGCTTTGGCGCCCTAAAGGCTTCTTAAGGACTCTGCCTCGGTTTCCTTCTTGCTGTCCAGTCTACAGCGTGTCCGGTAAATCTGTTACCCGCTATTTGTTGTCTTGATTCCTGTTACCCGGCCTGTTCCTGACTACGTTCGTTTGCTGCCTGCCACCGACCTCTTGCCTGTCTGACTACGTCTCCGTCTCTTCCCGTGTACCGTTGTTGCCTGCCTGTTACCGACCCGGCCTGTACCCGACTCTGCCGTTTACCTCCTGCTGCTCCGATCGGATACCCAATACCTGTTGCCACCAGCTGCCTACCATCTGCTGTTCCAGTCCGACTGCCTGTGCCTGCTGTCACCTGCTGACGACCTTCTGCTGTTCCAGTCCGACTGCCTGTGCCTGCTGTCACCTGCTGACGACCTTCTGCTGTTCCAGTCCGACTGCCTGTGCCTGCTGTCACCTGCTGACGACCTTCTGCTGTTCCAGTCCAACTGCCTGTGCCTGCTGTCATCTACCGACTGTCATCAGCCGTTCTTATCTGCTACCTGTGCTTGCTGCTGACGATCCGGATCTGCCTTACACCAGCCAGGCACTTGTGCCCTCTGAACTTTTGAATCCCTGTTACCACCCTCAGGGGTTCTCGAGCCAGAGGTTACGAGAGGCCGCTCCCTGCATTCTGGGCTCGCCTACCAGGTACGTGACAGTACTGGACAGCCATGTCCGAGCCCACGCAGGGAGCCTCCCCTATGGACGAGCTCTGCCGCCATTTTGCCGGCCTTACCCAGGCGGTGAAGAACCTGCAGGAAGGTTACGGCAGACTGGAAGAACAAGTCCAAGCCCTATCTGCTACTTTGCCAGCCATCTCCGGGTCCTCTGCCCCACCATCGGTGGTGATGATGCCGCCCGAACCTAGGGTCCCTACTCCGGAACGGTTCTCTGGCAACCGGAATAAGTTCAGAGCCTTTCGTAACTCCTGCGAACTCTTTTTTGCCTTGCAACCAAGGACCTTCTCCCTCGAGGCAACCAAAGTAGGATTCGTCATTTCCCTATTGACGGACGAACCTCAGGCCTGGGCACACCGCCTCTTGGAGCGGAAGGATCCATCTCTAGATACCCTGAATACCTTTTTCCTGTTAATGTCAAGGTTATATGAGGACCCTCAACTTGCTGCTACCAAAGAGGCAGCCTTACACGCCCTGCAACAAGGTCGCAGGCCTGTGGAGGATTATGTGTCGGAATTCAGACGCTGGAGCTCCGACACGGACTGGAATAACGCAGCTCTTCGATACCAGTTTCGTATGGGCCTCTCAGAGTCTCTGAAAGACGAACTGACCCGAGTATGTACCCCCGAGACTCTGGAAGCCCTCATAGACCTTTCGGTCCAAATCGACAGACGATTAAGAGAGCGTCGTCAGGAGCGTTCCTCCACAACCACTCGCCCCGTCTGGATGATGCCACGCGTGCCAAGCTCCTCTCATTCGGCCCCTTCTGCTCCTGCCACGGCCGCACCAGACCTTTCGTAACCCATGCAGCTGGGGTTACTCCGACCATCCCTGACACCCGAGGAACGCCAACGCCGCCGGGCCGGCAACCTTTGCCTTTATTGCGGAGAACCGGGACATTTTGTTCGCACTTGCCCTGCTAAGATGCGTAAGTGCCTTTTCATCCCTCCCGTTTTGTCTAATAACACCTCTCACCTGGCTGTTCCTTTTCTTTTGCAGCTTCCAGGAAGGACTATCCAAACCCACGCAATTATTGATTCCGGGGCGTGTAGTGGCTTTGTGGATTCGTCCTTTGCCCTAAGGAACAATATTCCTCTTTGGCCTAGGGAGAAAGGACTTTCAGTATTTCTGGCCGATGGCTCTACCCTTGAGTCTGGACCAGTGACTCAGGAGACTTCCCCACTGTCCGCTATCATTCCCGGGGTTCACCAGGAGTTTTTATGCCTAGACGTCATCAAGTCTCCGTTGTTCCCTGTCATTCTAGGCATGCCTTGGTTGAGGGCACACAACCCGCGCATCAATTGGGCCACAGGAAGAATTGAGTTCCCCTCAGCCTACTGCCTCCAGCATTGTTTCCCGGTTGACAACAAGGACTCTTCTTCCCTCCTCTGCTTGGAAACAGACGCTGAGATCCGACAAGCCGTACCTAAGGATTATCATGACTTCCTGGACGTATTCAGTAAAAAGGGTGCCGAAACCTTACCTCCCCATAGGCCATATGACTGCCCTATAGAATTGCTGCCCGGGGCAGAGATTCCTTTCGGAAGAATCTTCCCTTTATCTGAGACAGAGTTGAGTACCCTGAGATCCTACCTGGATGACAACCTGGAGAAGGGATTCATCCGACCTTCCACCTCCCCGGTGGGTGCAGGGATCTTCTTTGTTGAAAAGAAAGACCATTCCCTACGCCCATGTGTGGACTATCGGGCACTGAACAAGATTACTATTAAGAATCGTTACCCCCTGCCATTAGTACCCAAACTATTTCAGAGACTAGGATCTGCTAAAGTATTCACCAAGTTGGATCTTCGGGGTGCCTACAACCTCGTCCGTATTCGGAGGGGTGACGAATGGAAGACTGCCTTCCGTACCCGCTTCGGGCACTTTGAATATCTAGTTATGCCTTTTGGTTTGTGCAATGCCCCTGCCACATTCCAACACTTTGTAAATGATATTTTTAGAGACTACCTTGACCTGTTTGTAATAATCTATCTTGATGACATCCTGATTTTTTCCTCCACTTTAGCTGATCACCGAGAACATGTCAAGAATGTCTTAGCTCGTCTCCGTCTTCACGGCCTGTATGCCAAGCCTGAAAAGTGCGTCTTCGAGCAACGAAGCATCCAGTTCCTCGGTCTGATCACCTCAGTAAAAGGGATTGAGATGGACCCCCAGAAAATTTCTGCTATCCAGGACTGGCCTGCCCCTTCTGACAAAAAGGGGGTCCAGCGATTTGTGGGATTCGCTAATTTCTACAGAAGATTTATTAAGGGATTCTCCTCTATCATTTCCCCCATCACCGGACTGACCAAACAGGGTCGGAGGTTCCAATGGACCCCCAAGGCGCAGGAGGCCTTTAAGATCTTGAAAGACTTGTTTGTATCGGCTTCAGTCCTAAAACACCCCGACTCAACTCTGCCATATATCCTAGAGGTGGATGCTTCAGAAATAGCGGTTGGGGCGGTGCTTTCCCAGAGACAGGGGCCTAAGTCTCTTCTGCACCCGGTCGCCTTCTTCTGCCGCAAGCTATCTGAGGCGGAAAAGAATTACGATGTCGGTGATCGTGAGCTACTGCCAATAAAGGCGGCACTCGAGGAATGGCGCTATCTTCCTGAGGGTGCCACCCACCCGATCCTGGTTTATACAGACCATAAAAATTTAGAATATCTTAAATCTGCTAAAAGACTGAAACCACGTCAGGCCAGGTGGGCGCTGTTCTTCTCCAGATTTTCGTTCCATATTACCTACCGTCCAGGATCCAAGAACACCAAACCTGATGCCCTGTCTCGCATGTATAGTCAACCAGAAAGCCCTTCGTCTCTGGATACCATCCTCTCCGCAGGGAACTTCCTCTTGCTCCAGGGAGACTTACTGTCCCAAATTAAGCAGGCCTCCATAGGCACTGCCTCTCCACCCGACATCCCGCTATTATCCAGTGATGATCTCCTTTGGTACAAGGATAAGATCTTTGTTCCTCAGGAAGTACGAATTTTAGTTCTGAGTTCCTGTCACGACCATTTGTTGGCCGGCCATTTTGGGGTACATAAGACCTTGGAGTTACTTCGACGTACGTTCTGGTGGCCACAGATGAAGGAAGACTGCAGGAAATATGTGGAGGCTTGTACCACCTGCATTCGGAGCAAGGGCAGTAAGTCGAGAGCCTGGGGTCTGCTGAAGCCGCTGCCCGTTCCCGATAGACCATGGAGGATGATCTCCATGGACTTTATCGTCGAGTTACCGCCTTCGGAGGATTATTCTACAATTTTCGTGGTGGTAGATAGGCTCACCAAGATGGCTCACTTTCTGCCCATGAGGGGCACTCCTCCTGCCACAGAGACGGCCAAGACCTTCATTAGGGAGATTGTGAGGCTCCACGGCATCCCCACTAATATCACATTGGATAGGGGGGTGCAGTTCACCTCTAGGTTCTGGAGAGCGCTCTGCGGGGCCCTGAAAATTGAACTCTGCTTCTCCTCAGCATATCATCCCCAGACCAACGGCCAGACCGAAAGGATGAATCAGACGCTGGAGCAGTATCTGCGTTGCTTCTCTTCCTTTTCTCAAAACGACTGGGCCTCGTTTCTGCCCTTGGCTGAGTTTGCCTACAACAACTCTGTTCACTCTGCCACCAAGCAATCCCCGTTTTTTGCGAATTTCGACTTTCACCCGCTATTTCTATCTAGCAATCTCCCTGAATGTCCGGTACCGGCGGTGCAGGAGAACCTCAATTTCTTCACGACAAACAATAAACTTCTGCAAGAGACTTTGACCAAAACACAGGAGTACAATAAAGAAGTGTTTGATAGGAAGAGAAGGGGGAACTGGATCTCAAGGTCGGGGATCAGGTCTGGTTGTCCACCCTGAATCTAAAGCTGGCTTGCCCATCTAAGAAATTGGGCCCAAAATTTGTGGGTCCCTTTCCGATCGTGAGGAAGTTGAATAGCGTGGCATTCGAATTGAAGCTTCCAGAATCTTTTCGGATCCACCCAGTTTTCCATGTATCTCTACTCAAGCCTGCAGTTCTGGATTCTTTTGCCAACCGAAATGCCAGTCCTCCGGAACCCGTGATTATCGATGGAGAAATCGAATACGAGGTTGAATCCATTGTAGACTGTAGGAAGAGACGGAACCAGACTCAATTCCTGGTTAAATGGAAAGGATATGGGCCTGAGGAAAATTCCTGGGAACCGGAATCCAACATCCATGCGAAGAGACTAATCCTTGCCTTTAAAAGGTCCCATCCGGGTAAGATGGCACAATTGGGCATCCGGAGGCTGCCCCTTGGGGGGGGGGGCAATGTCATGACCGTCCTGGTGATCCGATCGCACATGGGAGATCTGCTCGCAGGGGCCCGTTGCTGAGAACTTGTCGGTACCCTTTGGTGCGCGTTAACGCGAACGGACGCACACGGGTGCACGTTGGTACAATCTGGCACACGCGGGTGCGCGATGGTGCGAACGAGCGCACGCGGGTGCGCGGGGTCACGAACGGGCATACGGTTACTCGTGGGGGCACGCAGACTCGCCGTGCGACCGCTTTGGCGCCCTAAAGGCTACTTAAGGACTCTGCCTCGGTTTCCTTCTTGCTGTCCAGTCTACAGCGTGTCCGGTGATTCTGTTACCCACTATCTGTTGCCTTGATTCCTGTTACCCGGCCTGTTCCTGACTATGTTCGTTTGCTGCCTGCCACCGACCTCTTGCCTGTCTGACTACGTCTCCGTCTCTTCCTGTGTACCGTTGTTGCCCGCTTGTTACCGACCCGGCCTGTACCCGACTCTGCCGTTTACCTCCTGCTGCTCCGATCGGATACCCAATACCTGTTGCCACCAGCTGCCTACCATCTGCTGTTCCAGTCCGACTGCCTGTGCCTACTGTCACCTGCTGACGACCTTCTGCTGTTCCAGTCCGACTGCCTGTGCCTGCTGTCACCTGCTGACGACCTTCTGCTGTTCCAGTCCGACTGCCTGTGCCTGCTGTCACCTGCTGACGACCTTCTGCTGTTCCAGTCCGACTGCCTGTGCCTGCTGTCATCTGCCGACTGTCATCAGCCGTTCTTATCTGCTACCTGTGCTTGCTGCTGACGATCCGGATCTGCCTTACACCAGCCAGGCACTTGTGCCCTCTGAACTTTTGAATCCCTGTTACCACCCTCAGGGGTTCTCGAGCCAGAGGCTACGAGAGGCCGCTCCCTGCATTCTGGGCTCGCCTACCAGGTACGTGACACAGTATCTCCCAGCATATATGTAAATACTATTCTTAGGTTGTTAATTCTGAATACACAATCCTTGAATGAGCTGATTGCATTGACCTCCGGAGACAGACTGTTTGGTCACCTAGGCTGCCTTAAGTGCTGGGGTAATTAACATGTTAATTGTGTAATTGTATTTTAAGTTGTTGCTATAGGGGAGGGGGGAGTATCCATGAGCAGCCCTACCTCGTTATCTACCCCCTTATGTAAAATGTGTATAAAAGTCTATTCTGGCCAATAAAGAGTTCAAGATTCTACAAGCTATTTTTGGCTAGACTTGTATTCATTGCAACTATGAGAATATATCTCTCTGATAGTCAGATTGGAGGAAGCGGGATATACTGATGGAAGCACTCAATCGGAGTGTGGGATCGGATCCGTCACACTCTCCAAACAGTTTTACACCACGAAAGGGAAATCCCGCCAGTAGGTTCTTACATGGTGATTCGGCTGACCACTTTTTCAGCCACAAGATTCTACGCATGTACCAATCCAAGCGTAAGGCAAGAGGTCTGAAGGATAGAATCTCTGATAGCATCAACAGAAAAACACAGAGCCGCTGGAAGGTTAGCTAACCCCCGGGCTTGCTGTTCAGGTAAGGCTTTAAGCACCTGTTTAACATGGTCTCTCAAATATTGACATACTCCAATTGCTGCCACTGCAGGTTGTGCTACTGAACCTGCCAAGGAGAAAACATTTTTTAATAGGAATTCCATTTTCTTATCACTTGGATCCCTAAGCATCTGAGTATTGTCAACAGGACAAGTCAGGCTTTTGTTTGCGGAGGAAATGGCGGCGTCAACTGGCGGTATACCCCACAACTTAGTAAATTTTTCCTCCATAGGATAAAGTGTAGAAAACTTTTTAGGAGGAAAAAAATGTTTATCTGGGTGATCCCATAGATAAGCCTTTCCAGCAAACCATGAACAAGAAAAGCATGTGCAGTTTGAGGTGGTTTCAGTGAACCCAGAGAAGAAGTGGGTTCTTTAACTGACTCAGGTACGGGTAACTTAAACGTGGAATGGACCAATCCAGCAAGAATTTCGCACCAACATTTTCTCATCCTGAGAAGCTGAAGAGGGCCCTTCTCCACTAGATTCCTCAGAAGTGGAATCATCAGTTTCCTCCCGATCCTCTGAGGGGGATTCCTCTCCTTTATCCCAGAGTTCCTCACTCTGAGGGTCCTGGGTGACAAAGGGGGCCTAGTGCGTTTTCTTCCACTGAGTGAAGATGATATTAAGGCCACTAATCTTTCCTCTAAACCGTTTATGGTTGAGGAAAAAACCTCCTGTGTAATGTACACAGGGGCTGAAGTGCCAGAAGCTGCTGCAACCCCTGACCCCGACGGCTCTCCCTGGCCAGCTTCCTCTGGTCCTGCAGGGGGGAAGGTGCTGCAGAGGGGGGGTCCTCAGAGCCTGAAGGGGACCCCTTAGAGCCCCTATTCTTCGGGGTACTTGTACCTCTTTTACCCATAGTGCAAAGCAACAAAAGATAGAGGTACCACAGTTTTTAAAAATGAGCGTTTCCCGCACGAGCAGAGGCTGTAACCCTGCTGGCAAGCATGGAGGGGAGGCTGGGACAGAGGAGAGGGAAGGGCTGGTGGATGTGAAGCCGCTATAATGGAGGCGGCGGCAAATGGCGGTGGACAGCGGCGGGTGGTAAGGTATATTACTGCTCTCTGCCCAGGCCTGTCTTAGCCCCCTAACTCATGGAGGGAGAATCCCAGAAGGGAAAAAAAACCCTTACCTTCATCCTTCCTGAAGCATGGCTGGAGGAGCATAGAGTGTGGACACCAAGCAGACAGATCAGGCATGAAAAGGTATGGGCTCTTGGCAGCCCCTGGTGGCGACTATAGGCATAGCATACATTTACTTAAAAGGAGAAAACCTACTAGAATTAGAAAAATTCTTGAGGAGTCTCCCTTGCCTTATCCAGCTGCAGGGTCTGAATAAAAGACCGAATCTTCACCTCCCACGGTGGGCTCCATTAGGAAAAAAGCCTTCAGAGACTGTGCCCCCCTTGAATAGGGAGATCCGCAGTTCTGGGCCCGTAAAGCACCCTGCCAGGAGTATGGCTAAAAAAAACAAAATACTGGATCCCAGGGTCCAGCTCTCTAAAAAGAGTAGCGTTACAGGTAAAACCTTGTTTCTTCAGACACGAGGCCCGGGTACCATCTAATTCAGCCTGGAAAAGACACTGAATGGATTCCGGTTGCATAGCTGGCCCCAGTAAGGATATTCCCGTGGAGCTCAGCACAGCACATCTTTACTTGTGACCAACACCTAAGACACTGGCGAACAAACTGAGGTACCTCCAGTATGGGGAGGGGTTATATGGGGATTGAACTTCCTGTCTAGGGTGTGCCAGTGTCCAATCACCTAGTGATACCCTATAACCCATCAGTAATTACTGAGTCTCTGTGTCCCGTGATGTCCGAAAAAGAAAATTATCTTTAATGATCCTTTAATTTATGCCAAACCTGCCTCAAGGCAAATCAAGATTTGTTCAGCTCATTCCTACTTCAAGCTATGTTAAAACACTATCAAGGCATATTCTGCAGCCAACTCTCCCATGTTTCCTTACACAAACAGAGAAACCGTTGCCCATGGGACTTTAAATGAAGTGTTCATGCTGGTCAAAAAGTAAACAAATATGAGTAAGAAAGTGACCAAGTTTATTAAATGGTATCAAAGGTATCCAACATAAAAACATAAGCATGGGTAGCAGATGAATCAGCAACATAACATAATTGTCCTCTAGGTATAATCATAGTAGTATAGTAGTATAACATCACAGATTATTAGTAATACAGACATGCATAGTACATCTCTAACCCGACGCGTTTCGCGAGCTTTCCTCGCATCTTCAGGGGCTGATGTGCATATCTAATATCTGTAACAACAATAGAATATATATTGAAGTAAAACTTGTAATGTGGACACATGTATGAGGCCTGAACTGATCATCCCATACTTACTTGTCAGATAATTGACCTCGATGGCCGATCCCAAAGAAAGGTCAGCAAGAGATGTCTCCCAAGGGAGCTGAATGGACGGAGACCACAGCGTGAAGGACCAAGGCTGGACACAGGGTAGACATGGCAAAAATGTGAAAAAATGTGAAAAAAGATGAACCCATGCTTCTCCCATGGACTTGTAGGGCGTACTCACTGTATAAAATGTATATTAAGATAGGTATGAGTATCTAAAATAACAATAAATAAGGGCGTACTTACTATGTAGCAAATGTATAAAAATATGAGTTTATGTATCTAAAATAGAGATATCCTATATGTATAAAATCATATATGCAGTACAAGGTGTTCCAAGGTGTCCTGCAAACCATGGGAGAAATCTAATGTGAAAAAAACCTAATGTGAAAAAAAAATAAAAAAATAAATAAATAAATAAAAGGGGAAAGAAAGGAAAAGAATGTTGTATGAATGTGAAAAATGGGAAAAAAGTACCATAAGGTGCAAATATAAGAGTGAATGAATGTGCTCGTAGTGTAGTAGTGTTGTAGGTATATATACCAAATATAAAGTGCTTACCAGTGTAGTTGAACCTCTCGAGTGTGTGTTGGGAGACCAAATAAGAGAGAAGATTTGCCATGCCAAAAAACCCCTGCTTAAAAGCCCGGACATCCGCTACAGCCTCCGCCCATAACGTCATGCAATTGGTGGTCAGGGGGGGGGGGCGCGCGATGCGCCCGCCAATCACAGCAGCGCAGCGGCACGCCACCGCAACCTCCACCCACCGCCCATGATGACACGATGCGCTCGAACACGTGGAGACGCCGCATACAGCGGAAGTCCTCCACGGCGCACACAGGCATGACGCCGATGCACAGGTGGTTCCGCCCATCCATATGAATAGAGGGGCGGAGACAGCAGGGAAGAGAACTTCCCATTTGTGCATCGCAGCTCCCGTCTGGGAAACAAAACAGCATCCCCAATCCAAAGGAAACGTACAAGGGGGCCAAATGCACAAGTAAAGGGATTATTCAAAGTAAAATGAACAAACTTGTCTATTGTAAATACATCATAAGACGGTATAAAACCGTCAAGATCTGGGGGCAGCAGCAGACAAGGGCATTTGGGTGTCTTCCACCCGGATAGGTTTAGCAAGAAAAAAAAAGTCTGATTACTGACCCCTGGACATGAAACACTTCCATCCCTAAATTATATACAAAAACAGAGAAACGGTTGCCCATGGGACTTTAAATGAAGTGTTCATGCTGGTCAAAAAGTAAACAAATATGAGTAAGAAAGTGACCAAGTTTATTAAATGGTATCAAAGGTATCCAACATAAAAACATAAGCATGGGTAGCAGATGAATCAGCAACATAACATAATTGTCCTCTAGGTATAATCATAGTAGTGTAGTAGTATAACATCACAGATTATTAGTAATACAGACATGCATAGTACATCTTTAACCCGACGCGTTTCGCAAGCTTTCCTCGCATCTTCAGGGGCTGATGTGCATATCTAATATCTGTAACAACAATAGAATATATATTGAAGTAAAACTTGTAATGTGGACACACGTATGAGGCCTGAACTGATCATCCCATACTTACTTGTCAGATAATTGACCTCGATGGCCGATCCCAAAACCCCTGCTTAAAAGCCCGGACATCCGCTACAGCCTCCGCCCATAACGTCATGCAATTGGTGGTCAGGGGGGGGGTGGCGCGCGATGCACCCGCCAATCACAGCAGCGCAGCGGCTTTTAAGCAGGGTTTTTTTGGCATGGCAAATCTTCTCTCTTATTTGGTCTCCCAACACACACTCGAGAGGTTCAACTACACTGGTAAGCACTTTATATTTGGTATATATACCTACAACACTACTACACTACGAGCACATTCATTCACTCTTATATTTGCACCTTATGGTACTTTTTTCCCATTTTTCACATTCATACAACATTCTTTTCCTTTCTTTCCCCTTTTATTTATTTATATATTTTTTTTTTTTTCACATTAGGTTTTTTTCACATTAGATTTCTCCCATGGTTTGCAGGACACCTTGGAACACCTTGTACTGCATATATGATTTTATACATATAGGATATCTCTATTTTAGATACATAAACTCATATTTTTATACATTTGCTACATAGTAAGTACGCCCTTATTTATTGTTATTTTAGATACTCATACCTATCTTAATATACATTTTATACAGTGAGTACGCCCTACAAGTCCATGGGAGAAGCATGGGTTCATCTTTTTTCAAATTTTTTCACATTTTTGCCATGTCTACCCTGTGTCCAGCCTTGGTCCTTCACGCTGTGGTCTCCGTCCATTCAGCTCCCTTGGGAGACATCTCTTGCTGACCTTACTTTGGGATCGGCCATCGAGGTCAATTATCTGACAAGTAAGTATGGGATGATCAGTTCAGGCCTCATACGTGTGTCCACATTACAAGTTTTACTTCAATATATATTCTATTGTTGTTACAGATATTAGATATGCACATCAGCCCCTGAAGATGCGAGGAAAGCTCGCGAAACGCGTCGGGTTAGAGATGTACTATGCATGTCTGTATTACTAATAATCTGTGATGTTATACTACTATACTACTATGATTATACCTAGAGGACAATTATGTTATGTTGCTGATTCATCTGCTACCCATGCTTATGTTTTTATGTTGGATACCTTTGATACCATTTAATAAACTTGGTCACTTTCTTACTCATATTTGTTTACTTTTTGACCAGCATGAACACTTCATTCAAAGTCCCATGGGCAACCGTTTCTCTGTTTTTGTATATAATTTAGGGATGGAAGTGTGTCAGGAACGGTGTTGTTGCTGGGGTCACCTGCTGGTGTCACTGTTTCTTTTGCCATCAAAGGTTGCAGTTCTGGTGGTCACCAGCGGGTGTCCCCCAGCAAACAGACATTCTAATAATCCAGCTGCACCTGAAGTGGTATGGCTTGGAAGTATATAAGCCCGCCATTCACTGAGGCTCATTGCTTCAGAATCCTTCCTGCTAGCCTTGTCCCTGCCTGACCTGTTGCCTGAGACCTGTTCCTGATTTGCTTCCTGTCCTGGACTCTGTTCCCTATACCTGTGACTTGTCCCCTGATTCCTGCCTTGGCTCCCCTTACTTCCGCTTCCTCCACCTGGCCTCCTGTTCCCCTTGTCTCTCATCCCTGCCTTGTTATATATGTGTTCCCTTTCCATGTATATAGTTAGTTAGTTAGTTTAGGGTTTTGGGGTTTGCTGTGTATTATTTGTGTTCTTGCTTGTTTATGGTTTGCTGTGTATTATTTGTGTTCTTGCTTGTTTATGGTTTGCTGTGTATTATTTGTGCTCTTGCTTGTTTATGGTTTCTGTGTATTATTTGTGTTCTTGCTTGTTTATGGTTTGCTGTGTTTGTTTGGTTTGCACGTGTGTCTTTTTCCTTAATAAATATTTATATCTTCACTTACCTTTCGAGCCTCATTCCTTAGTGCAGCCCATTGATCTTTTTACTTTGTGCTGGATGCCTGTGTTAGGCATCCCTTCCATGACAGAATTCTGAAGCCATACCAACAGATCGGCTGCACTTGGGAATAGGGTCTGGACACTTGCTATTGCCTAGAAAAATGCATCTGGAAGATATCCTGTATCTTTCGCTTCTGGCAACAGATGACAGAGATTTTTGTCATCAGACATTAGGTGAATACACTAGAGAGCAACTGCTGGAATGTATCCGTATAGCCCATGTTTTTGTTGATCAGGGCAGTTTTCTGTTTGAGGATGTGCAGCCATTGATTCGGATCTGTACAGATTTGGCCCTGTCTGATGTCCCTAGTGGAGGTGATGACTATACACCCCCTTTTAGTGCAGCTCAGGTAGAGTCTTTGGTGTGGCTGTTGGAAGATGACTCAGCCTTTTTCTTTGAGCAGTACTCAGCTTGTCCTCAACAGGTGCTTGCAGCATGTATTGATTCAGTGCAGTCTCTGGTCAGACAAACCGTGTGCAAACCAGATTTTGTGCAACCATTATTACAGGCCTGGTCAAGCTTGTTGTACTCAGCTTCTGTCAGCTCCCAACCACCCATTTCTGTGTCCAGATACCAGCCTGCTGGGATATCTTCCTCTCTATTACCCCCAACAACCACAATTTCTGATCAATACACCCTGCTACCAATGAAGTACCAGTACCCTGTTTCCTCCTGCTGTACCTACCCAGCCTTTAACCCCTCTGCTACTTCTCAGCTGCCTTCATCAGTTCCATTGAATCTCCCCTCAAGATCTGCTCCCTCTGCTTTACCATCCTTCCACTCTTCGCTCTTACCAGCTGCATCCACTACCTACAGCCCTGTACCCACATACAAATCTTCAGTTGCTAAAACCAAAAAGAAACGGAAGTTTTTCCCAACCCATACCATTCTGTCATCACCCACTTCTGCCTCCACGCCTGATGTTCCAATGCCTGCTGTTCAGCCTGTTGTGCCAGTGTCTCTGCCTGTTGTCCAGCCTGCTGACGTCTTCCAGCCTGCTGACGCCTTCCAGCCTGCTGCCCCGGCCTTCCAGCCTGACGCCTTCCAGCCTGCTACCCCGGCCTTCCAGTCTGATGCCCCGGCCTTCCAGTCTGATGCCTTCCAGTCTGATGCCTTCCAGTCTGATGCCTTCCAGTCTGATGCCTTGCAGTCTGATGCCTTGCAGTCTGATGCCCCGGCCTTGCAGTCTGATGCCCCGGCCTTGCAGTCTGATGCCCCGGCCTTGCAGTCTGATGCCCCGGCCTTCCAGTCTGATGCCTTGCAGTCTGATGTCCCGGCCTTCCAGCCTGATGCCTTGCAGTCTGATGCCTTGCAGTCTGATGCCTTGCAGTCTGATGCCCCGGCCTTGCAGTCTGATGCCCCGGCCTTGCAGTCTGATGCCCCGGCCTTGCAGTCTGATGTCCCGGCCTTGCAGTCTGATGTCCCGGCCTTGCAGTCTGATGTCCCGGCCTTGCAGTCTGGTGCCTTGCAGTCTGATGTCCCGGCCTTGCAGCCTGATGCCTTGCAGTCTGATGTCCCGGCCTTCCAGCCTGATGCCTTGCAGTCTGATGTCCCGGCCTTCCAGCCTGATGCCTTGCAGTCTGATGTCCCGGCCTTCCAGCCTGATGCCTTGCAGTCTGATGTCCCGGCCTTCCAGCCTGATGCATTGCAGTCTGATGTCCCGGCCTTCCAGCCTGATGCCTTGCAGTCTGATGTCCCGGCCTTCCAGTCTGA
Source organism: Lithobates pipiens (assembly GCF_037356315.1). Classification (NCBI taxonomy): domain Eukaryota; kingdom Metazoa; phylum Chordata; class Amphibia; order Anura; family Ranidae; genus Lithobates; species Lithobates pipiens. The sequence continues at coordinate 80,864,342 of NW_027507686.1, read as the reverse complement.
TGCCTTGCAGTCTGATGTCCCGGCCTTCCAGTCTGATGCCTTGCAGTCTGATGTCCCGGCCTTCCAGTCTGATGCCTTGCAGTCTGATGTCCCGGCCTTCCAGTCTGATGCCTTGCAGTCTGATGTCCCGGCCTTGCAGTCTGATGTCCCGGCCTTGCAGTCTGATGTCCCGGCCTTGCAGTCTGATGTCCCGGCCTTGCAGTCTGATGTCCCGGCCTTCCAGTCTGATGCCTTGCAGTCTGATGTCCCGGCCTTCCAGTCTGATGCCTTGCAGTCTGATGTCCCGGCCTTCCAGTCTGATGCCTTGCAGTCTGATGTCCCGGCCTTCCAGTCTGATGCCTTGCAGTCTGATGTCCCGGCCTTCCAGCCTGATGCCTTGCAGTCTGATGTCCCGGCCTTCCAGCCTGATGCCTTGCAGTCTGATGTCCCGGCCTTCCAGTCTGATGCCTTGCAGTCTGATGTCCCGGCCTTCCAGTCTGATGCCTTGCAGTCTGATGTCCCGGCCTTCCAGTCTGATGCCTTGCAGTCTGATGTCCCGGCCTTCCAGTCTGATGCCTTGCAGTCTGATGTCCCGGCCTTCCAGTCTGATGCCTTGCAGTCTGATGTCCCGGCCTTGCAGTCTGATGTCCCGGCCTTGCAGTCTGGTGCCTTGCAGTCTGATGTCCCGGCCTTCCAGCCTGATGCCTTGCAGTCTGATGTCCCGGCCTTCCAGCCTGATGCCTTGCAGTCTGATGTCCCGGCCTTCCATCCTGATGCCTTGCAGTCTGATGTCCCGGCCTTCCAGCCTGATGCCTTGCAGTCTGATGTCCCGGCCTTCCAGTCTGATGTCCCGGCCTTCCAGTCTGATGCCTTGCAGTCTGATGTCCCGGCCTTCCAGTCTGATGAATTGCAGTCTGATGTCCCGGCCTTGCAGTCTGATGTCCCGGCCTTGCAGTCTGATGTCCCGGCCTTGCAGTCTGATGTCCCGGCCTTGCAGTCTGATGTCCCGGCCTTCCAGTCTGATGCCTTGCAGTCTGATGTCCCGGCCTTCCAGTCTGATGCCTTGCAGTCTGATGTCCCGGCCTTCCAGTCTGATGCCTTGCAGTCTGATGTCCCGGCCTTCCAGTCTGATGCCTTGCAGTCTGATGTCCCGGCCTTGCAGTCTGATGTCCCGGCCTTGCAGTCTGATGTCCCGGCCTTGCAGTCTGATGTCCCGGCCTTCCAGTCTGATGCCTTGCAGTCTGATGTCCCGGCCTTCCAGTCTGATGCCTTGCAGTCTGATGTCCCGGCCTTCCAGTCTGATGCCTTGCAGTCTGATGTTCCGGCCTTCCAGTCTGATGCCTTGCAGTCTGATGTCCCGGCCTTGCAGTCTGATGCCTTGCAGTCTGATGTCCCGGCCTTCCAGCCTGATGCCTTGCAGTCTGATGTCCCGGCCTTCCAGCCTGATGCCTTGCAGTCTGATGTCCCGGCCTTCCAGCCTGATGCCTTGCAGTCTGATGTCCCGGCCTTCCAGCCTGATGCCTTGCAGTCTGATGTCCCGGCCTTCCAGCCTGATGCCTTGCAGTCTGATGTCCCGGCCTTCCAGCCTGATGCCTTGCAGTCTGATGTCCCGGCCTTCCAGCCTGATGCCTTGCAGTCTGATGTCCCGGCCTTCCAGTCTGATGCCTTGCAGTCTGATGTCCCGGCCTTCCAGTCTGATGCCTTGCAGTCTGATGTCCCGGCCTTCCAGTCTGATGCCTTGCAGTCTGATGTCCCGGCCTTCCAGTCTGATGCCTTGCAGTCTGATGTCCCGGCCTTCCAGTCTGATGCCTTGCAGTCTGATGTCCCGGCTTTGCAGTCTGATGTCCCGGCCTTGCAGTCTGATGTCCCGGCCTTCCAGTCTGATGCCTTGCAGTCTGATGTCCCGGCCTTCCAGTCTGATGCCTTGCAGTCTGATGTCCCGGCCTTGCAGTCTGATGTCCCGGCCTTGCAGTCTGATGTCCCGGCCTTGCAGTCTGATGTCCCGGCCTTGCAGTCTGATGTCCCGGCCTTGCAGTCTGATGTCCCGGCCTTGCAGTCTGATGTCCCGGCCTTGCAGTCTGATGTCCCGGCCTTGCAGTCTGATGCCTTGCAGTCTGATGTCCCGGCCTTCCAGCCTGATGCCTTGCAGTCTGATGTCCCGGCCTTCCAGCCTGATGCCTTGCAGTCTGATGTCCCGGCCTTCCAGCCTGATGCCTTGCAGTCTGATGTCCCGGCCTTCCAGCCTGATGCCTTGCAGTCTGATGTCCCGGCCTTCCAGCCTGATGCCTTGCAGTCTGATGTCCCGGCCTTCCAGCCTGATGCCTTGCAGTCTGATGTCCCGGCCTTCCAGTCTGATGCCTTGCAGTCTGATGTCCCGGCCTTCCAGTCTGATGCCTTGCAGTCTGATGTCCCGGCCTTCCAGTCTGATGCCTTGCAGTCTGATGTCCCGGCCTTCCAGTCTGATGCCTTGCAGTCTGATGTCCCGGCCTTCCAGTCTGATGCCTTGCAGTCTGATGTCCCGGCCTTCCAGTCTGATGTCCCGGCCTTGCAGTCTGATGTCCCGGCCTTGCAGTCTGATGTCCCGGCCTTGCAGTCTGATGCCTTGCAGTCTGATGTCCCGGCCTTGCAGTCTGATGCCTTGCAGTCTGATGTCCCGGCCTTGCAGTCTGATGCCTTGCAGTCTGATGTCCCGGCCTTCCAGTCTGATGCCTTGCAGTCTGATGTCCCGGCCTTCCAGTCTGATGCCTTGCAGTCTGATGTCCCGGCCTTCCAGTCTGATGCCTTGCAGTCTGATGTCCCGGCCTTCCAGTCTGATGCCTTGCAGTCTGATGTCCCGGCCTTGCAGTCTGATGTCCCGGCCTTGCAGTCTGATGTCCCGGCCTTGCAGTCTGATGTCCCGGCCTTCCAGTCTGATGCCTTGCAGTCTGATGTCCCGGCCTTGCAGTCTGATGTCCCGGCCTTGCAGTCTGATGTCCCGGCCTTGCAGTCTGATGTCCCGGCCTTGCAGTCTGATGTCCCGGCCTTCCAGTCCGATGCCTTGCAGTCTGATGTCCCGGCCTTCCAGTCCGATGCCTTGCAGTCTGATGTCCCGGCCTTCCAGCCCGATGACCCGGAGCTCGCTGCCCAGCCCGATGACCCGGAGCTCGCTGCCCAGCCCAATGACCCGGAGCTCGCTGCCCAGCCTGATGACCCGGAGCTCGCTGCCAAGCCTTCTGCCCAGGCTGATGACCCAGTGTTTGCTGCCCAGCCTGGTGACCCGGTGCTTTCTGCCAAGCCTACTGTCCAGCCTGATGACCTGGAGCTTGCTGCCCCACCTGATGACCCGGTGCTTGCTGCCAAGTCTACTGCCCAGCCTGATGACCCGGTGTTTGCTGCCCAGCCTGATGACCCGGTGCTTGCTGCCAAGCCTACTGCCCAGCCTGATGACCCGATGCTTGCTGCCCAGCCTGATGACCCGATGCTTGCTGCCCAGCCTGATTACCCGGAGCTTGCTGCCCAGCCTGATGACCCGGAGCTCGCTGCCAAGCCTTCTGCCCTGGCTGATGACCCAGTGTTTGCTGCCCAGCCTGGTGACCCGGTGCTTTCTGCCAAGCCTACTGCCCAGCCTGATGACCTGGAGCTTGCTGCCCCACCTGATGACCCGGTGCTTGCTGCCAAGTCTACTGCCCAGCCTGATGACCCGGTGCTTGCTGCCAAGCCTACTGCCCAGCCTGATGACCCGATGCTTGCTGCCCAGCCTGATGACCCGATGCTTGCTGCCCAGCCTGATGACCCGATGCTTGCTGCCCAGCCTGATGACCTGGAGCCTGCTGCCCAGCCCGATGACCCGAAGCAAGTTGCCCAGCCTGTTTTTATTTCCAGATCTAAACTTCCAGACCCTGGTGGTGGGATACATGTTCCATTGTCGGACTTGGGTGGCATGCCTCCCAGTAGGTTAAGAGACTCTGGCGGGAGAGCGCAAAGAAGTCAGCAATCACAGGGGAGACTTTTCTGGACTTTTCCCCATTTACATGCACTGTCAGGTCAAGGGCAGAATGGAGTGTCCGGAGGCCACTCCTTAGGGGGGGGGACTGTCAGGAACGGTGTTGTTGCTGGGGTCGCCTGCTGGTGTCACTGTTTCTTTTGCCATCAAAGGTTGCAGTTCTGGTGGTCACCAGCGGGTGTCCCCCAGCAAACAGACATTCTAATAATCCAGCTGCACCTGAAGTGGTATGGCTTGGAAGTATATAAGCCCGCCCTTCACTGAGGCTCATTGCTTCAGAATCCTTCCTGCTAGCCTTGTCCCTGCCTGACCTGTTGCCTGAGACCTGTTCCTGATTTGCTTCCTGTCCTGGACTCTGTTCCCTATACCTGTGACTTGTCCCCTGATTCCTGCCTTGGCTCCCCTTACTTCCGCTTCCTCCACCTGGCCTCCTGTTCCCCTTGTCTCTCATCCCTGCCTTGTTATATATGTGTTCCCTTTCCATGTATATAGTTAGTTAGTTAGTTTAGGGTTTTGGGGTTTGCTGTGTATTATTTGTGTTCTTGCTTGTTTATGGTTTGCTGTGTATTATTTGTGCTCTTGCTTGTTTATGGTTTGCTGTGTATTATTTGTGCTCTTGCTTGTTTATGGTTGCTGTGTATTATTTGTGTTCTTGCTTGTTTATGGTTTGCTGTGTTTATTTGGTTTGCACGTGTGTCTTTTTCCTTAATAAATATTTATATCTTCACTTACCTTTCGAGCCTCATTCCTTAGTGCAGCCCATTGATCTGTTTACTTTGTGCTGGATGCCTGTGTTAGGCATCCCTTCCATGACAAAGTGTTTCATGTCCAGGGGTCAGTAATCAGACTTTTTTTTTCTTGCTAAACCTATCCGGGTGGAAGACACCCAAATGCCCTTGTCTGCTGCTGCCCCCAGATCTTGACGGTTTTATACCGTCTTATGATGTATTTACAATAGACAAGTTTGTTCATTTTACTTTGAATAATCCCTTTACTTGTGCATTTGGCCCCCTTGTACGTTTCCTTTGGATTGGGGATGCTGTTTTGTTTCCCAGACGGGAGCTGCGATGCACAAATGGGAAGTTCTCTTCCCTGCTGTCTCCGCCCCTCTATTCATATGGATGGGCGGAGCCACCTGTGCATCGGCGTCATGCCTGTGTGCGCCGTGGAGGACTTCCGCTGTATGCGGCGTCTCCACGTGTTCGAGCGCATCGTGTCATCATGGGCGGTGGGTGGAGGTTGCGGTGGCGTGCCACTGCGCTGCTGTGATTGGCGGGCGCATCGCGCGCCCCCCCCCCCCTGACCACCAATTGCATGACGTTATGGGCGGAGGCTGTAGCGGATGTCCGGGCTTTTAAGCAGGGGTTTTTTGGCATGGCAAATCTTCTCTCTTATTTGGTCTCCCAACACACACTCGAGAGGTTCAACTACACTGGTAAGCACTTTATATTTGGCATATATACCTACAACACTACTACACTACGAGCACATTCATTCACTCTTATATTTGCACCTTATGGTACTTTGTTCCAATTTTTCACATTCATACAACATTCTTTTCCTTTCTTTCCCCTTTTATTTTATTTATTTTTTTTTTTTTTTCACATTAGATTTCTCCCATGGTTTGCAGGACACCTTGGAACACCTTGTACTGCATATATGATTTTATACATATAGGATATCTCTATTTTAGATACATAAACTCATATTTTTATACATTTGCTACATAGTAAGTACGCCCTTATTTATTGTTATTTTAGATACTCATACCTATCTTAATATACATTTTATACAGTGAGTACGCCCTACAAGTCCATGGGAGAAGCATGGGTTCATCTTTTTTCACATTTTTGCCATGTCTACCCTGTGTCCAGCCTTGGTCCTTCACGCTGTGGTCTCCGTCCATTCAGCTCCCTTGGGAGACATCTCTTGCTGACCTTTCTTTGGGATCGGCCATCGAGGTCAATTATCTGACAAGTAAGTATGGGATGATCAGTTCAGGCCTCATACGTGTGTCCACATTACAAGTTTTACTTTAATATATATTCTATTGTTGTTACAGATATTAGATATGCACATCAGCCCCTGAAGATGCGAGGAAAGCCCGCGAAACGCGTCGGGTTAGAGATGTACTATGCATGTCTGTATTACTAATAATCTGTGATGTTATACTACTATGATTATACCTAGAGGACAATTATGTTATGTTGCTGATTCATCTGCTACCCATGCTTATGTTTTTATGTTGGATACCTTTGATACCATTTAATAAACTTGGTCACTTTCTTACTCATATTTGTTTACTTTTTGACCAGCATGAACACTTCATTTAAAGTCCCATGGGCAACCGTTTCTCTGTTTTTGTATATAATTTAGGGATGGAAGTGTTTCATGTCCAGGGGTCAGTAATCAGACTTTTTTTTTTCATGTTTCCTTACACAACTGCCTGCCACCTATAGTCACAAGAGGACCTCACTCTGCTTTTCAGCACAAGCCGCACCATCCTCATCCTCAAACATTGACGCCTGCATTTTAACTACGTTCTTCTTCTACAGCCACAGATAGAGCTGCACGGCCATACATATCAGATAAAGTGGATGTCCATGGCTTTTCCAGCTGATCCACAATTCCTGAAACCACTATTGATGACCCCAGCAATTAAAGGGTCTGGAGCCTGGATCAGGAGAAATGGCTCACAGTGCCTCATAGGTTCCCTGTTACTCAGCCTTAAAGTTCAGCTCAGTTAATCTTCCCCCATCTGTCCTCCTACTACCTTGAATCACCCTGCACACTTTTTGGTTTAAAATAAATATGTTATATACATACCTGTTTTGCATGGGCCTTCAGTAAGGATGCATGATATCATGGGTCCTCTTCCTCCTCTTCTATCCTTGCCAGGAGGCGTGTTCTGCCAACACTTGCAACAGTGGCCAGGGTGCTGTACATATCTTTCATGGGGATTGGGTCTATTTATTAATCCTAAATTAACTTGCAGACAGGTGTATTGTCACTATTAAGAGAGGCCAGAGGCAGCTCTAGGCTTTGTGAGGCCTTATGCCCCGTACACACGTTCCGATTATCGTAAGACCGATCGTTCGTATTTTGTTGCATACAACTAAGATCGAATACAACAGTGCAAAATGTGTGTAAGATTTCTGTCGTACGATTCTGGCAAAATCTTCCGTCGTGCGTAGCTACGTATTTTAAATGATGTCAAATACGTGTGACTCGTGTGTCCATCTGGTTTATTTTTGTGTTTCTGATCATGCGTGGTGTTTGTCGAACGACTTTTATCGGACGCATACTGTACTGACTACACGATTGTCGTACGATGGGCTGTCGTTCGACCAAAGTTTTCCTGTTTGTCCCTTCGGATTTGGTTGGACGGACTGTCGTGATCGGCTGTCGAAAGCTGCGTACTAACGATCAGATTATCGACCGATCCGTCCGAAAGCGACTTTTGTGGTCCGATAATCGGAACGTGTGTACGGGGCATTAGGCATAACCTAGACGTGAGGCCCCACTCACCTCTAAAATGGGGGGAAAAAATAATTGAAGCAATAAAAATGAATTGCATATATTAAGAGTACTGATGTCAGTGTGCTCTATCACACCAGCACTGAGAGCACACTGACACCAGTACTGAAAGCACACTGACACCAGCGCTGAGAGCACACTGACACCAGCGCTGAGATAGAGCACACTGACACCAGGGCTCTTAATATATGCAATTAATTTGAATTAATACTTAGTACTGTGTGCTGTTGTCAGTGCTCTCAACTCCCCATTCACATGTATCCCCCAATCACATGTACCACCCCCCCAGTCACATGTACCACCCCCCCAGTCACATGTACCACCCTAGTCATATATACCACCCCCTCAGTTACATGTACCGCACCCCCCAGTCACATGCACCACCCCCCAGTCACATGTACCACCCCCCAGTCACATGTACCACCCCCCAGTCACATGTACAACCCCCCAGGCACATGTACCACCCCCCAGTCACATGTACCACCCTAATCATATATACTACCCCCTCAGTCACATGTACTGCACCCCCCAGTCCCATGTACCGAACCCCCAGTCACATGCACCACCCCCCAGTCACATGTACCACCCCCCCAGTCACATGCACCACCCTAGTCATATATACCACCCCCTCAGTCACATGTACCGCATCCCCCAGTCACATGTACCACCCCCCAGTCACATGTACCGCACCCCCCAGTCACATGCACCACCCCCCAGTCACATGTACCACCCCCCAGTCACATGTACCACCCCCCAGTCACATGTACCACCCCCCCAGTCACATGTACCACCCTAGTCATATATACCATCCCCCCGTCACATGTACCACCCCCAGTAACATGTACCACCCCCCCAGTCACATGTACCACCCTAGTCATATATACCACCCCCTCAGTCACATGTACCGCACCCCCCAGTCACATGCACCACCCCCCAGTCACATGTACCACCCCCCAGTCACATGTACCACCCCCCAGTCACATGTACAACCCCCCAGGCACATGTACCACCCCCCAGTCACATGTACCACCCTAATCATATATACTACCCCCTCAGTCACATGTACTGCACCCCCCAGTCCCATGTACCGAACCCCCAGTCACATGCACCACCCCCCAGTCACATGTACCACCCCCCCAGTCACATGCACCACCCTAGTCATATATACCACCCCCTCAGTCACATGTACCGCATCCCCCAGTCACATGTACCACCCCCCAGTCACATGTACCGCACCCCCCAGTCACATGCACCACCCCCCAGTCACATGTACCACCCCCCAGTCACATGTTCCACCCCCCAGTCACATGTACCACCCCCAGTCACATGTACCACCCCCCCAGTCACATGTACCACCCTAGTCATATATACCATCCCCCCGTCACATGTACCACCCCCTCAGTCACATGTACCACCCCCCCAGTCACATGTACCACCCTAGTCATATATACCACCCCCTCAGTCACATGCACCCCTCCAGTCACATCCACTGCCCCCCCCGCCCATGTACCTCACACATAGCAAGGCTCTGTCCCCTCACAGCTCAGTCAGTAGGCTGCACACAGCGTACTGGAATTGGCTCCGCCTCCACCATGGAAGCCCCGCCCTGGAAGGAGGGTGGACTCTGCAATCCTGTGCTGAGGTGCTAGCTATGCCCTTGCAAGATATTGGCTGAATGGAGGGACAGGATTTGCTGGCAGGGTGGGGTGGGGCAGGGCGGCAGGGCAGTTGACGGTCTGTGTGTGTGTGTGTCTGCCAGGAGTTATCTTGACAGGATTGGAGACTGGGCAGTGCCCTGGTGGGGCAGGGTGTTTCTGAGCAGAGAGGAGGCAGACTGACTGGACTGTACTCTGAACGAGGTGGCACAAACCTCTGCTGATTGGACCTTGGACTGATGTATGAGGATAGCCAAAGGAGGCTCTTTAGGCAAAGTAGGAGGTCCACGAGGCCCCTGGGAGGGCGAGGCCTTAAGCCACCGCCTACTTTGCCTAATTAGAGAGCCGCCTCTGAGAGAGGCTACTACTGGATAGCTGAAGTTTATGTTTATGCTACAAAAAGAGCATGGGGTAAGGACACCCCAATGCCACACCCCCTTAAAAGAGAATTATACAATAAAAAATATTAGTTAAACACCCAGGTAATTTTTGTAACCACTATTATTCCTTCATACATACCTGTCTTCAGCAATTTACAAATGTAGCAATTTAGAAATTGTATGAAAGTTTTAGCACTGGGAAACACTTTTTGAAAGATAATAGTGCATTTTATATTCAACTATATAGATCATACCTAAATAAGGGACAAATGAGGAGGAAAGAGGGACAGAGGGACTTTGTTCCAAATCAGGGATAGTCCCTTAAAAACAGGGGCAATCATGCATGCAGCACCATCACCACCAGTGAACACCGTAGCCTGCATTATGACAAGGTTCTTTATACTGTAGCCACTGCAGCTGTACAGATAATGGGGAATCCAGTGTTTTTCTGGCAGCTCCACCAAATTTGGTTTAAAAAAACAATACAAACATAAATTTTCCATGAATCTTCAGTACAGATGCATAACATCCTAGGATAATTGACTTCCCTTCTGTCCTTGTTGGTGAGTTCTGAATACTACAGCATTCTCCTGAAATCCATGGGCAGCTGGATGATGTGCCCCTAGGAGATGAGTTCCCGATGCCCTGAATTCACAGGAAATTGGCTGTATGACACTGGCTGTCATTCAAAATAGAAGGCTTATGATATCTAGTGGTGGAAAAGATACTGCTGGGAACAGTGGTGGCTGATGAAGTTTTAGGATGGGGGGCACCAGACCCCGCCCCTCCGTGTTGACCCCTCCCACTTCTCACAAGCCCCACCCCTTATATAATCCACCTACTCCATCCCCTGTATTCCACTTGCTTCCACCCATAGTGTCAGGAGTATACAGCTCAGCATCACAGGACAGAGTATACAGCCCCAGCATCACAGGGCAGTGTATATAGCTCAGCATCACAGATCAGGGTATATAGCTCAGCCTTACAGATCATTGTATATAGTGCAATGTCAGAGAACCACCAGACTTCAATATCGGCACTTCCCCATGCGCCTGTGGGTAAGAACAGCGCACATGGGTGCGCGATGCGGCGGGTTTGCTCATATGGGTGCGTGATGCGGCGGGCCTGCGCACACACAGTTCCACGGCTTGCCGCACGCATATGCGCAATACAATACAACGTCGTGCACGCATGCGCACACCTGTGCACATGGCTATGGGCATCACCTGATTGGCCTGACAGGCCTATAAAAGGCATTAATGGGCTCTGTGTCTTTGCTGGTTTGTCTTTTCAGCTCCAGTGTTCCTCTGTCCCTGTGCCTTATTTCCTGAGCCTTCCCATTGTGACCCGGATCATACCTGACTACTCTCTTGGACCTCTCCTGTGATTGACCTCTGTCTTGCTTCCTGGATTCCCCGCTCTGCTGTTCCTGTGTTTGACCCTCGGCCTGCCTCCTGGACTTTGCCTATTCCCTGTGTTGTGATGCCTGGATTCACGGACTTACCTCTGTGTATGACCTGGCTTGCTCTTGGACTCTGATCTAATCTCCCTGGTTTTTGACCCTCAGCCTCCTGCTATCCTTCACTCCAGGTGTTAGAACCCTTGCCGGGCGTTCCCTTCTAACTAGTTCCAAGACCATCTGCATGGGCATCTCTTCCTTCAGAAGACCTTCTGCATACAAGTCACCTGCTGGCAACCCACGCCCCTCTGTGCCCTGTACCCACTGTTCCATCCTCAGGGGTACTGTGCACCCCGCTGCAAGGGAAGCCGCTCTCAGCACTTCGGCTCTTGTGAGTACCTGACCGCAACCTCACAGATCATGGTATATAGCACAGCCTCACAGATCATGGTATATAGCGCAACCTCGCAAATTGTGGTATATAGCACAGCCTCACAGTTCAGCACAAACTGAAAATTTACACCGTTAGTAATGCTGGACCCTAAATAGGCATTTATCAGGTGATTAAGTGTCATTACTGCTAGATAAAATATAGAAAATTTTAATGTTTAAGTCAACTGTTAAAGAATGCAATAAATGTACCACGAATCAGTGATTTAAAAAAAAAAAACTCTATTGTACAACAAACAACAAAAAACTCTGAATCAGAGTAAAGATGACGCAATACATATGCACGCCACATTCACATTAGCGACAGTAGTACTATTTGAAATTACAATTTGCTCTCCTTTCTGGCTTTCTCAGTGACCTTTTGGTTGAAGTCAGTTATCTCTGTCACCATGGGCGTCCGCAGGTAGGGGCAAGGGGAGTCAAGTGCCCCCCCCCCCCTGTAATCAGGGATCGGATCTTAAATACAGCACAGTTGCCTCGCTATGGGGGTGCGGGCAGCCAAGGTGCTGTCAAGCCCCTCCATCAGTATAGTGTGACTTTGGGCTCTTTTCCCTGCTCAGCCCAGCAGAGAACTCAGCAGCACTGTGACAGCAGAAAGGTGAGCTCTGGGCTATCAGAGGTTTCCCCCGCTCACCCCCCTTTCTCCTGTCAGGGAAAAGAGACGGCGGCTCTCACCAGGTTCCCTGCTCAGCTTCCTGCCTGCTCTGTTCCTTTCCTATTTGCCATAACTGAGGGCCAATCAAAGGAGACTAGAGCATCATTGGACATGTAGTCCCAAAGATTGGTGGTCCCGTTTTCCACAGGGAGGAGGCTACAGCTCGATCAAGAGAGAGATTGAGAGACTGCAGCCTGGAAAAAAGCTGAGGGAGAGAGTGCTACAGGACAAAGAATGAGGAGTGTGCTGGGCAGAAGCCAGAGAGAGAGCCACGCTGCCCAGCACCACCAGAGAGAGAAAGACAGAGCCACTACCAGGGTACAGACATGCTACACTACTGACCAGAGTCGCCCCTGGGGAACTCAGAGTGAGAAATTGTCCAGCCGGAGGGATCACTGCTGTAGTTTCGCTGGGTCTGGTAAGAGGGTCTGTTGGCCATTATCCATTACTTATCCTAGGGACGGCACTATGTCTGCAGTCTCTGACCATGATAATGTGATAATTACATTATCGAAAAGGGGCGGTGCATGGGTGACTCTAAGAGGATGCCCCTCCGAAAAAAGTTCTGCGGACGCCCATGTCTGTCACCACTTTCTTTTCCATTGACAGCATGGCCAATGCCTTCAGCCTCTCCTGGGTCATGCTATTTCTCAGAAAAGTCGTAATCCTTTTTAAGGTTGAGAAGCATCTCTCAGCTTCTGCTGTGGTCATGAGTGAGGTGAAGAAGATCTTCAGCAGAGTGACAGTCTCTCTAAATACTTTTCAAGATTGTTCTCCATAAACAGCTGGAATAGGTCCACAGCACCATTACACTTTCTGAACTCTTCTGTGCGGTAGATGAGACTAAGCTCTGTCTTTAACTTAGTCTTATTGAGCAGTGGATAGCCCTTCAAAGTCTTACTCAGTGCATCCTCTGGAAATTCCACTGCGTACAGAAAAGCCCAGAGCTAAATTAATAAAATGAGGTAAGCAAAGGGCTGACATGACAGTGTTAACAGGGGGTAGTGGATAGTAGGGGCTCTAGGATTGGCCAGGGCGGAGAGGGGAGGGGGATGGAGTTAATATAGGAAGCTGGCCTGTCCCCCCTGGCAGAAGAGTGGGAGGGAAAGTTACTGGATAGAAAAGATGGCAGACGTGGAGCAGCTTTTAGCGCAGCTATGGGCAGAAGCAGTGACCCGGGGTCCTGAGAGGCTAAAGGAGACGCTTGGGAATGTGTTGGGGCAGAGACGACAGGTACTGGGGGGAGGGAGGCTATGCTAGCTCGGAGACCCAACCGCAGCTACGGTGGCTGGGCCTGTTACCCCCATGGCCAGGGCTCCCTAGAGATTAGAAGCAGAAGAAAATAGAGGGACGCTGAGGCAGGAGTCCAGTGGTGCTGTGGTTGCCCACACCGGCCCACGTAAATTGTCGCAGAAATCAGATGATGGGTATGCAGCAAGGAGAAGTGAGCAGACTGATGCGACCCTCAGCATCCAGGGCCATATCTCCCGGAGGGCTGTCTGGCAGAGAAGAGGAGAGGACCAGTCAGAGATCGGAGGGTTAAATGACGGGTAGGAGGAGGTTCCCCTGAGACATGCTCCAGTGAGGGAGACGGGATGGTCGGCTGGTGGGTCCATCCCTGTGCAGCCCAGTAAGTCCAATTTAACTTTACTTACAGTGGGGGGAGCAATAGTGTGGAGGCAGGCCATAGGGGTGGAGAGGAGATACAGGCTGGGTTAGTGGTGGGGCTGGTGGGGCCTAGTGATTCCGCAGCAGTTGCAGGCACTGTTCACGGTACTGCAGTAGGGGCTGAGAACAGCTTGATGGGTTTCTGGGCGGGTATTAAGGAACTGGTTAGTAGTTTTGAAAAGCCTAATAGAGTCCCTACCAGTCCGGCGGCGGCTTGGGTCCCTCCAGTTTGGGGGCTGGGGTAGTCCTGGGGCCCGAGGGGGGAGGTGAATTCCCCAGCGGGGACAGCCGTGCCAGCAGTGTTAGAGAACGCGGTGCCAGAACAGCAGGTGACCCCTAAGGCTGCGGGGGCCAGAGAGGCTGCGAACAAACAAGACATCATCCGTTTGGTGGATTCCGCTAAATGTGAGGTGTATGTTTGTTTTGAGGGGCCACTGGGTACGCCCGCCTGAAGCCCGAGGTTCAGGAAAAAATATGGAAGGGTGAGTATGTAGAAATATTTTCACTACTGCCGTTATTAACATTTAATCTGGATAGGGTGAAGCCAGATGATTCCAAAAAAGAGGATGAAGAGAAGAGGAAGTATAGGCTGATCCTTAGGATGTTTGCCAATTGGCTGCAGGCCTTCGCTGCCATGGCCAGTACTATTGGAGAAAAGAATGCCGAACATTGTTCAGCTCTTTTGTTACCTGGATTCAGCGGGTGAAGCATACCGAGTATACAGGGGCACAGCGTGCCTAAGATATGGTGAGCAGTTCCGTCAATGAAGGTGGTCGTCCATCGTTGAGATAAGACCATAAGGATATCAGCCTTTGGATGCGGCTCTTGACATCGGTAAGGGCCCCGAGTCAGTTTTCCGGGGGGGGGGGGGGGCGGTGGACCTTCTTCCCCCAGACAATTGGCCAGTAACAAAAAGGGGGCATGTTGGCAGTATAATGAAGGAAACTGCAGGTTTGGGGGATCATGCTGTTGCAAGCATGAGTGTTCAGGTTGTGAGGGCCCACCCTCTGTCCAGATGTTTCAAGCAGGGAAAAGGTTGTTCCGGAGATTCTGCGCACAAGAGGGAGGATGCTGGTGATGGTGGAGAGGTTGCGGCCATTCCTTGGTAGGTATCTGGATAAGAAAGCGGCACGATTGCTAGACAGGGGCTCTACTGAGGGTTTCAGGATACCATGTAAGTTGGACGTGGTTCCACCTTTGTCTCTCAATTTGAAATCGACCATGCTTCATTCAGACGTAGCTTCAATGAAACTGCCTAAGGATGTAGAATTGGGGTGCATGGGGGGCCCCTTCACATCCGCGCCATTTACCAATTTGGAGGTGTCCCTATTGGGGTAGTGCCGAAGAAAGAACCCAATAAATTTAGGCTTATTCACCACTTGTCCTTTCCAAAAGGCGGGTCAGTCAATGATGCCGTTAACCCGGAGGATTGTACATTGATTATACCTCGTTTGATGCAGCGGTAGGCTGGGTTCGACGGTATGGGTAGGGGGCGTCGATAACAAAAAACAGTATTGAATCGGCCTTTCAATTGCTCCCTGTTCACCCAGAAAGCTTTCGGCTCTTTGGGTACCACTAGAACAATGAGTTCTATATAGACCAATGCCTTCCGATGGGATGCTCCATATTAGGGATGAGCTTCGTGTTCGAGTCGAACATACGTTGGACTCGAACATCGGCTGTTCGCCCGTTCGGCGAATACCGAACGTTATGGGCTGTTCGCGCCAAATTCGTGTGGCGCTCACGGCCCACAATGCACTGCACCATCGCAGTGCATTGCTGGCTCATGATTGGCCAAGCATGCACTGTGACCCCGCATGCTTGGCCAATCACAGCGCCGGCAACGAGGAGAGCCAAGATTGGCCACAGGCAGGATGCCTGTGGCCAATCATAGCTCAGGCTGTGTAGTACACGCCCCACACTATATAAGGCCGCCAGCGCGGCGGCCTTGTGTAGTGTGTTGGCGTCTGTAGGAGTTAGTGGGTGTTCTGTGTACCTTCAACACAGTATACACCATTCGTTATCGGCCGATTTTGCGTTCTTGCTCTTCTGTAGTGCAGTATACACCATTATATATACCTATATAGCTAGCTATCTTTCTCTTTTTAAATAGAGCTTGCAGTCAGTTGTAGGAGATTGTGCGTGCTGTCTGCGTGCCCTGACCGCAGAATACACCATTATATCCACCTATATAGCTAGCTATATTGCTCTTTTTAAATAGAGCTTGCAGTCAGCTGTAGGAGATTGTGTGTGCTGTCTGCTTGCCCTGACCGCAGAATACACCTTTATATCCACCTATATAGCTAGCTATATTGCTCTTTTTAAATAGAGCTTGCAGTCAGCTGTAGGAGATTGTGCGTGCTGTCTGCGTGCCCTGACCACAGAATACACCGTTATATCCATATAGCTAGATATCTTGCTCTTTTTAAATAGAGCTTGCAGTCAGTTGTAGGAGATTGTGCGTGTTGTCTGCGTGCCCTGACTGCAGAATACACCGTTATATCCACCTATATAGCTAGCTATATTGCTCTTTTTAAATAGAGCTTGCAGGCAGCTGTAGGAGATTGTGCGTGCTGTCAGCTGTAGGAGATTGTGCGTGCTGTCTGCATGCCCTGACCGCAGAATACACCGTTATATCCACCTATATAGCTAGCTATCTTGCTCTTTTTAAATAGAGCTTGCAGTCAGCTGTAGGAGATTGTGCGTGCTGTCTGCGTGCCCTGACCGCAGAATACACCGTTATATCCACCTATATAGCTAGCTATCTTGCTCTTTTTAAATAGAGCTTGCAGTCAGCTGTAGAAGATTGTGCGTGCTGTCTGCGTGC
The DNA here is from genome assembly GCF_037356315.1 of Lithobates pipiens. Classification (NCBI taxonomy): domain Eukaryota; kingdom Metazoa; phylum Chordata; class Amphibia; order Anura; family Ranidae; genus Lithobates; species Lithobates pipiens. Next base: position 80,847,810 of record NW_027507686.1, on the reverse strand, counting down.
CCTGACCTCAGTATACAAGGTTATATCCACCTACATAGCTCTTCTCTAATTGAGCCATCTGCAGGAGTGGGTGTTGTGTGTGCCTCCAGCACAATATACACTACCCAATTGCTGGTTTTCCCATCTCCCTTCAGGCCATTACCATGTCTGGAAGGCCAGCAAGGAGAGGCAGACAGGCGCGAGCCGATAAAAGATGGCAAGAGACAACAGTGCTGGTCGTGGACACGGTGCATCATCATCATCAGCACGTGGCCATGGGACACGCTTGTCCTTCTTTTCGGCAGCTGGACATGTTGAGCCGCAACATGCCGAAGACTTGGTAGAGTGGATGACCAAGCCCTCTTCATCCTCTCTCACCCAGGCTCAGGGTACTAGCAAAGCAGCTGCCAACGCATCGTCTTCCCTCCTCTCAATGTCATCATCAGTGACTCCTTCCCTAGACCCACCACATCCTCCTGAGGAGTCTCCTGAACTCTTTGAGCACAGTGTTGGGTACATGCTCCAGGAGGATGCCCAGTGTTTTGTAGGCTCTGATGATGATACTCAGCTAGAGGAAGGCAGTAGCATGAGCGCAGAGAGGCTCAAGAAGGACAGCAATCTGGCAGTCATGTTCCACAAGCTACAGCATACTGCCAGGTTTGCTCCAGCGATGAAGAGGGAGGGGATGATGAGGGCACTGACTCCACGTTGGTGCCTGGTAGGAGAGAGGAGGAGGAGGAGGCACATGTCCAACGAGGCAGGATGCCCTCCGGGGGCCAGCTTAGGGGCAGCACACCGACTGAATCACACCGCAGAGCTCCGCCTGTGCAGGGCGCTGCCTCTGCGCGTTATTCTAAAAGTTCTTTGGTGTGGGCCTTTTTTGAGACGAGTGCTTCATATTTGCAACATATGTCTCAAGCGTATCTCTCGCGTGGCCAAAACATCAGCCGTTTGGGCACCACATGCTTGACCAGACATATGTTGTCCTGCCATGCAGCTCGTTGGCAAGCGTACCTCAAAGACCCACACCAAAGAACAAAGCGGACCTCTCCTTGCTCCTCATCAGCTGGGATCTCCAACCCCACTAGACCTTCAGTCCTCTCTGAAACCTCCTCTGAGAGGAATGAAGGTGTAGAATTAGGTGTGTCACAGCCAAATGCTTCCAGGCATTCTGCTAGCAGTACACCCACGTCCGATTATAGCAGGCAAATGTCCCTGCCCTAGCTGCTGGACCGCCGAAAGAAGTTCATTCCCAGCCATCCACATGCCCAGCGGTTGAATGCTAGCTTGGCTAAATTGCTAGCACTTTAACTGCTGCCTTTTCAGTTGGTAGACTCGGCCCCCTTCCGTGAGTTTGTACAACGTGCGGTTCCTCAGTGGCAGGTCCCCAAACGCCACTTTTTCTCACGGAAGGCGATCCTGGCTCTCTACCGGCATGTGGAAGGCAATGTCCTTGCCTCGCTGGACAGGGCGGTCAGCGGTAAGGTGCATATTACCGCTGACTCATGGTCCAGCAGGCATGGACAGGGACGTTACCTGTCTTTCACGGCCCATTGAGTCACTCTTCTGGCAGCTGGGAAGGATGCAGGACAAGGTGCAGTAGTGATGGAGGTTGTTCCGCCACCACGCCTCCAAAATACTACTATTGGTTGTGACACACCTCTCTCCTCCACCCCCTCCTCTTCTTCTTCCTCCATGGCCTCTTCCAGTGCTCTGTCCTCAGAACCAGCGGTGCTCCGTAGGCGTTCCAGGGGCTATGCAAGTACGCAGGCAAAACGATGCCATGACGTGCTTGCGCTGGTTCGTTAGGGGGACAGGAGCCACACTGGGGTTTTGTCAGCTCTGCAGGGGCAGGCCGAGAGGTGGTTGATGACACGCCAGCTTAAGCCAGGAATGGTGGTTTGCGACAATGGCACCAACCTCCTCTCCGTCCACCGACAGGGACAACTGACCCATGTGCCCTGTGTGGCTCACGTCCTTAACCTGGTGGTGCAGCGGTTCTTGGGCAGGTACCTGGGCTTACAGGATGTCCTGAAGCAGGCCAGGAAAGTCTGTGTGCATTTCTGCCGATCATTTAATGCCTGTGCTCGGCTGGCTGAGCTCAAAAAGGAGTTGAACCTGCCCAAAAACCGCCTTATATGTGACATGGCCACCAGGTGGAACTCAACGTTGGCTGTGCTGCAGCGGCTACACACGCAGCAGAGGGCCATCAATGAGTACCTGTGCGACTACGGCACCAGGACAGGGTCAGGGGAGCTCGGTTTTTTCTCACCACGCCAGTGGGGCATGATCAGGGAAGCATGCACTGTCCTGTCACCGTTTGAGGAGGCCACAAGGATGGTGAGCAGTGACAGTGCATGCATCAGTGACACTGTACCTCTTGTCCACCTCTTGGAGCATACGCTGCGTGGAATAATGGACAGGGCACTTGAGGCAGAACAAGTCAGGAAGAGGAGGACTTCCTTGCCTCTCAAGGCCCCCTTTATCCAGACAGTGTTCCTGCTGTGCCACCCATCACACAGGAAAAGGATGAGGAGGAGGAGGAGGATGATTGTGTCAGCATGGAGGTGGAGGCTGGCACTCAGCATCAGCAGCAGCAGTCTTGTAGGGATGATTTACAGTCCCAAGAAACACGTGGACTTGTACCTGGCTGGGAGGAGGTAGCTGCGGATCATGTTGTCCTTAGTGACCCAGAGGACTCCGGACCGAATGCCTCAGCTAACCTACGCTGCATGGCCTCCCTGATCCTGCAAAGCCTGCGGAAGGATCCTCGTATTCTTCAGATCAAGGAGAGGGACCATTATTGGCTGGCCACTCTCCTTGATCCACGGTACAAGGGTAAGGTTGCCGACCTTATCTTGCCGTCGCAGAGGGAGCAGAGGATGAGACATCTCCGGGAGGCCTTGCAGAAAGGTCTGTGCAACGCGTTCCCAGAGACTGGGAGGTTACAAACTCCTGGTCCTGGACAACGTGTTGCTGAGGCATCGGTCAGAAGGAGCGGTGGAGAAGGTGGCCGTCTGACCGATGCGTTCAGACAATTTTTAGTCTGCAGCCCCAAGGTATGATCGGTTCCAGCAACCATCGCCAGCGTCTGATTTACATGGTGCAGGAATACCTAGGGGCAAGGTCAGACTTGGACACCTTCCCCACCGAAAATCCTCTGGCTTACTGGGTCTTGAGGATGGATCACTCGCCAGAGCTTGCACAGTATGCAATTGAGCTACTGGCCTGTCCTGCATCCAGCGTTCTTTCGGAACGGACCTTCAGTGCTGCTGGTGGCTTTGTTACCGATCCCAGGGTGCGCCTGTCCACCGACTCAGTTGATCGACTGACCTTCATCAAGATGAATCAGTCTTGGATCACCCACAGCTGCCAAGCGCCTGAAGCTGATGTAACCGAAAAAATTTTTTTTGAAATATCACATCCCTTCAAGACTGCCTATGCTGATGCTGAGTGATTATCCTGTTATGTTGATTGTCTATCCTCTTCCTCCTCCGCTGATATGTTGGAAGAACATTTTTGGTTCTGGCAGCCCAATTTTTCAGCCCCTGTTTAACAGGGGCATTTAATTACAATTTTTGATGCAATGCTTTGCAGCAGGGCTCATTCCTGCACCACAACCAGAGTATATGGGAGAGGTTGCAGTGTCGTGGCACCAGCACCAGTGCCTAAGGCCCAATTTTTCAGCCCTTGTTTAACAGAGGCGTTTAATTACAATTTTTGATGCAATGCTTTGTAGCAGGGCTCATTCCTGCACCACAACTAGAGTATATGGGAGAGGTTGCAGTGTCGTGGCACCAGCACCAGTGCCTAAGGCCCAATTTTTCAGTCCCTGTTTAACAGGGGCATGTAATTACAATTCTTGATATAATATTTCTCAGCAGGGCCCGTTCCTGTGCCCACCAAGAGTAACTGTAGTGTTGTGGCACCAGCACCACAACCACCAAAGGCCCAATTTTTCTACCACTGTTCAACAATGGCATGTAATTACAATTCTTGATATAATTGTTCACAGCAGGGTGCTCCAGCGCCCACCAAGAGTCACTTTGAGGGCTTACAATGTTGTGGCAACACCAACACCTTGTTCCGCCATTTCTGCAGAGCATATAGGGCAGGCCCCTACTTTCAAACATCCAACTTACAAACGTCTCCTACTTGCAATCGGAAGGAGACAACAGGTAGTGAGATGAAAAAAGACGGACAGCAAAACAAATTATACAGGGGTGATAATCCTTCCCTATGTTTTCCAAAAAGCTTAAAAATAGATTTTTTGACTGGAGCTACACTTTAAAAATAAAATGTACCAGTTGAAAATTACAAACAGATTCTACTTAACACAACAAACCTACACAGTCCCTGTCTTTTTTGCACCACCTGTATACTGCTGTTCTGAGTATATAGGGCCTGGGGGCCACACGTATTTCCTTTTTTTAATATGGGTACGGGGTTCCCCTTAATATCCGTACAAGACCCAAAGGGGCTGGTAATGGGCAGGGGGGGCTACCCATGCCATTTTTCTCAATGATTTTCATCCATATTGCCGGAACCAGATATAACATTAAAACCGCAAGCAGTTTTAAATGACGTTATTTCCGTTAAATGTTATTTTGTGCAGGGACTGTTCTAAACACGGGAAACACGTGGCACTTCACATGCATACTATAGACACCCCCCAGGCACGATATTTAAAGGAATATTTCACTTTTTTTTTCACTTTAATCGTCATTAAAATCAGTGCTCCCGCCAAAACGGCCATTATTAAAAACATTTTAGGCATTGACCCATGTCCCCTGGGGCAGGAGCCAGGTCCCCAAACCCTTTTTAGGACAGTATCTTGCATATTAGCCATTAAAATTAGCACTTTTACTTTCGTACGTTCGAGTCCCATAGACTTCAATGGGTTTCTAAAGTTCGTATGAATTTTAGGTCCGTTCGAAAGTTCTGGTGCGAACCGAACCGGGGGAGTGTTCGGCTCATCCCTACTCCTTATCATGTGCTTTGTTCAAGATGTTCAGCTCATTCACGGAATGGGTAGTGAGTGACGTGTCGGCAGTGAATTCTATCATCCATTACCTGGATGATTTCCTCTGCATGGGTCTGCCGTCTTCGAAGGTCTGCGGGGTGCTCTTGGCTACGCTGGAACATATTGCAGATCGTAGCGGCATACCATTAGCACCTGAAAAGACAGAGGGGCCAAGTAAGGCCATTACTTTTCTGGGCATCGTATTGGACTCGGAGTGCCGTTTGCTGGAGGATAAGCTGGAGGATCTCAAAAAAGAGATCAGGGGGATGTTAGGAGGCGCAAGATCCAGCTCCGGGTAATACAGTCATTGTTGGGGAAGCTCAAATTTGCTTGTCGGATACTGCCGATGGGGAGAGTATTTTGCCAACAGTCGGCAAGTATGGCTGGGATCAAGTCGCCCAAACAGTTTGTGTGCCTGTTGAAGGTGCACAGGGAGGATTTGGAGATGTGGCATTCCTTTTTGGAGTCCTTCAATGGTAGGGCGCTGTGGATGGTGAGCAAATTTTGATCTAGAGTTGTTCACAGATGCCGCTGCCTCATCTGGTTTTGGGGCCTTTTTACAAGGACAGTGGAATGTGGGCCTGTGGCTGCAGTCATGGACTGACACAGGGTTTACCAAAAATTTGGTGCTGCTGGAATTGTTTCCGGTGGTGCTGGCAGTTGAATTGTGGGGTACATCGTTCAGGGATCTGAAGGTGCTTTTTCACGGCAATAACCTAAGGGTGGTGCAGGTAATTAATAGAGTATCGGCATCATCTCCACCGGTTGTACAGTTGCTGCAACACTTGGCGTTGCACTGCTTGCAGTTAAATGTGTTCATTCATGCAGTGCATCTTCCAGGAGTTGAGAATGTTATAGCTGATGCGTTATCTCGCTTTCAGTGGGACAGAGTTGGTACCTTGTCCTGACTGTTTGTGAAAGATTGCATTAGACAAGTCGCCGGATGGATCAATCGGTCAGTGAGTGAGGCTACATGGTCTGCGTATAACAAGGTATGGTAGGAATGGTTGGCCTTCGTTCACGGGACAGGGGAGGATCCTGTTGGCCCAGAGGTGAGGTTGCTGGTGTTGTATTTTATATCCAAGCACATGGAGGGGTCCGCTATGGAGTAAGAAGATTGCTGGATTGGCATTTTTGTTTAAGTGGCAAAGGTTGCCAGATTTTACAAAGGATTTCTGGGTGCGCCAGGCTCTGAAGGGATATAGGCAGTTGGTCATCGGGACATCAGACGACCAGTGTCATTTGATATCCTTAGGGGGATAATAGAGAATTTAGCGGGGGTGTGTTCTTCAGCCTATGAGGTCTTGTTGTTCAGGGTGGCTTTGTTTGGAGCTTTTAGGATTAGTGAGTTGGTTCGCCCCTCCAAAAAGGTGCAAGGGGGGATTGGGTGTCAAGATGTGATATGCAGGGAGGAAGGGGTATCATTGCTGTTGCGTAGATTGAAGACGGACCAAGGGAGTACAGGCAAGAAGGTACAAGTCTTCTCTTTGACGGACTCGCCGCTGTGTTCAGTAAAGGCAGTGCAGGGATTCTTAGAGAGGAGGCCGGCGGGGGTAGGGTCCTTTTTACTGCATGCAGACGGATTTCCCCTATCAAAGTTTCATGTTGTTACAATTTTTAGAAAATGTTTGAGGGGGTTAGGTTTAGAAGAAAAGGAATTTTCTTCTCATTCTTTCAGGATAGGGGGCAGCAACTGAATCAGCCAGGTGTGGGATACAGGATGAATCAGTTAAGCGCATTGGGTGTTGGGAGATGCGTAGGTTTAGGTTGTACATTCACCCCCACCTGCTGGTGGGGTAAGAGCTAAAAGGGCTGGGGGATATTGGGAGTGGTTTTGTGTAAGTTGGGTGTTGAGGCCATGGTGGTGTGTTGTTTTTCTTCTATTTCAGGTACAAAGCAATGCTTAATATGGATTTTGTACCATACCTATGTGTGCTGGGGGGCAAGAAGGGCAGATGTGACACCAAACGGGTGACAATTGGGTTTCTTCAGACAGGAAGCCTGTGTCCGCTGGCTGGCATTTCTGGGAATGTTGAGGAGCAGGATGGTCTCAGAGGTACACCATTTTGTACGTCTGAACAGGCCGCCCAACGTTTTCATTTTGCACGTGGGTGGTAATGATTCCGGACATGATAATAGTGTGGTCGGACATGGTGGCTCAGACATCATGGGGGATAGCTAGATCTGCGGAAGGGGTGAATAGGGCTCTAAGGAAGATTAACAGGGATATAAGCAGGTTTGTGGTGAGGAATGGGGGTTTGGGGATAAGGCATCTGGAACTTGGAGGTATTTAAGAGGAGATGGAGTGCACCTTAACAAAGTAGGGATCGATATGTGGGGTTTTAGAGCTGCAGGATAGCGCTCAGAGAGTAATGAGGGTGTGGAGGGGTACCCAAGGGTAAGGTGTTTCTCTTGAGTGCTGTGGCTGGTGTTGATCTTTCCGCGTGAAGGGAGATATTTCGGAAGGAAGAGTTCAGGACCTGTTTTTGGCATGGGTCCTGATGGTGGTATTCCAGTTAGTGGAGGTTATCTGGAAATTGGTAATGGGTGTCTCTGAGCCAGCCTGTCGGCTTGAGGCCTAATAACTCACTTGAGAGGTACCGCAATGTAGTATTTTGATACAGATGGTTATGGAGGATCCTGCAAAGACCAATGCTATGAGGGACTGATGGTTTTTCATAACAGATGTTTTCATGTTGATGTTAATTGGAATATATATATATATATATATATATATATATATATATATATATATATATTACGAAAATAGGGCTGCCACGGCCTATGCTTACTCTAGATTTTTGTATGGCTTTTATTAATAAGGTCAGAGGGTAAAGTTGGAGTATAAGGGATGTTAGCAGAAAAGGGACATCTGTTATACAATAGTCAAGTTCAAACCTGTCTGCTTGAAGCAAGGCGGCACTAATAAGGTAGTTTGTGAAGGAGAAACGTTGCATGGTGTGTAAGAGCATGGGCGTCTGCAGAACTTTTTTTCAGGGAGGGGCATCCTTTTAAGGTCACCCATGCTCTGACCCTTTTCGACAATGTCATTATCACGATCATAGACTGCAGACGTAGTACAGGTTATGGTCAGAGACTGCAGACATGGCCCAAGAGACTGTCAGAGACTGCGGACATGGCCCAAGAGACTGTCAGAGACTGCAGACATGGCCCAAGAGACTGTCAGACTGAGAACATGGCCCAAGAGACTGTCAGACTGGGAACATGGCCCAAGAGACTGTCAGAGATGGCATACATGGCCCAAGAGACTGTCAGTGACTGCATACATGGCTCAAGAGACTGTAAGAGGCTGCGGACATGGCACAAGAGATGACCAGAGACTGCATACATATCCCAAGATACTGTCAGAAACTGCATACATGGCTCAAGAGACTGCGGACATGGCACAAGAGACTGTCAGAAACTGCATACATGTGGGGGGGTGACAGAGAGAGAGAGGGGGGTGACAGAAAGAGACAGAGGGGGGTGACAGAAAGAGACGGGGGTGACAGAGAGAGAGGGGGGGTGAAAAAGACAGAGGGGTGAGAGAGAGAGAGAGGGGGTGACAGAGAGGGGTGATGGGGGTCATCACTCCTGATCCGATACCTGATTCCAGGGGGGGCACTTGTCCCTCCTTTCCCCTACCTGCGAACGCCCATGTGTAAGAGTATAGTATCATAGACCTGTAGAGTGCAGGATAAAAACAAAAATGATGTAGTCATGACAAAATGTCAATTTTATCTCTGTCAGCTCTCATCAGAAATGCATGAAACTTGACATATTTACTAAGAATGTCTTGTCCATGTGTATGGAGTTCTGAGAAATTATGGAGTCAAAAACACTGAAACTGATCTCCCTTCATAACTTTAAACTAGTAATTTAAAATGTTCAGTTTTAAGTTATAAAGGGAGATCAAGATTCATGCATTTCTGATGCCCAGGCAGCTAACACAGATGAAGGCTGTAATACTAATGTTATCCACTAGAGGGAATAACAACTCCTTTAACCACTTGCTTACCGGGCACTTAAAGTGGTTGTAAACCCTTACAACCAACTTTGACCTACAGATAAGCCTAGATTAAGGATTACCTGTAGGTCCAAGAAATATCTCCTAAACCTATATGGTTTAGGAGATATCTGCCCGAAGACAGCCACCACTGTCTATGGCGCATGCGCCGTAGATAGCGGCGTGCAGGCACACTGTGGCAGGCCACAGATCGTGGCGATATGTCGCGAGCGTCGGCTCCCGTGTGCATGTGTGGGAGTGACGTCATCTCGGTTCCGGCGAATCACAGCGCCAGAGCCGCGAGACCCGGAAGTCGCTCTGGGATCCATGGCAGCGACGAAGAGGAAGACCTCTTCGGGGGCTTCGTTCTCAGGTAAGTTATTCATAATGAGCTCATTATGTCTTTGTCTTGCAGGATTTTTTTTTTTCAGGATTTTTTAAAAAGGGTTTAAAACCACTTTAAACCCCCCTCCTTCCCAGACCAATTTCAACTTTCGGCGCTGATACATTTTGAATGACAATTGCACGGTCATACAACAGTGTACCCAAATTAAATTTTTATAATTTTTTTCCCCACAAGTAGAGCTTTCTTTTGGTTCTTTTTGGTTCTGATTTTCTTTTAATCACAGCTGGGGTTTTTATTTTTTGCTTAACAAATTTAGACAAAAAAAAAAAAATCATGTTTAATAGTTTGTTATAAAATTTTGCAAACAGGTAATTTTTCTGCTTCATGATATGCACTGATGAGGAGGCACTGGTGGGCACTGATAGGCTGCACTGATGGGCACTAATAGGCACAGTTAAGGCGACACTGATAGGCACAGATAAGGTGGCACTAATGGGGATAGATAAGTCGGTACTGATAGGCACAGATAAGGTGGCACTGATGGGCCCTGATGGGTGGCACAGATCGGTGGCATGGATGGGCACTGATAGGTACCACTGAAAGATGGCACTGATGGGCACTGAGAGATGGCACTGATGGGCACTGGTAGGTGACACTGATGGGCACTGATGTTCAGCAGCACTGTCCAGGCACTGATTGGGGGCACAGATAGGTGGTACTGTGGGCATTGACAGATGGCACTGTGGGCACTGACAGGTGGCACTGTGGGCACTGACTGATGGTGCTGGTGGGCACTTGCTGTCTCACTGTGCACATCACATGTAGCCTCACTGCGCACATCATATGCAGCCTCACTGTGCCTATAATGAGGGGAACCCACCTTGCCTGTGCGGAGTTCCCAGGTCTGAACACCTGCTGGCTGCTGTGCCCATTATAAGGGGTTCCGACCATCCCTGTGCTGAGTTCCTGGGTCTATACACCCACTGTGCGCATTATCAGGGGTCCCACCATCCCTGTGCTGAGTTCCTCGGTCTGTACACCGGCTGTGCCCATAATGAGGAGTTCCTACCATGCCTGTGCTGAGATCCTAGGTCTGTACACCTGCTGGCTGCTATGTCCATTATAGGCCCCCCCCCCCCCCCCCCCCATCCCAGTGCTGAGTTCCTGGCTGGATTTTATACTGGCAATAGACTTCAGAGGACAAGTGTACAGGTACAGGGTAAATTATGTAGGTTCAATCTGATCATATTTTCCCAGCTGTTCTGGATGCATGTTTATTCAATATTGCCATGTGAAAAACACAGCCAGAAATGTTCAGTTTATCTTGGAAAAACAATAGCTATCAGTTGTTATTTTGGGGTATTTCACTTTAGATTGCATACTTGAAAGGCAGTATAGACTATGGGTCTCCAAACGATGGCATGAGAACCACATCTGACCCACTACAAGATTTTACCCGGTCTGCAGCAACTCTGATATGATGGGGGTTTCTGACATAATGGGGGAGGGGTGGCTCTTGGATGTGATGAGGGGGCTTCTAATGTGAAAGGGGGATCTTGATGTGATAGGGGGTGTCTGGTGTAAAAGGAGGAACTCTTATGTCATGGGGAGCTCCTGATGTGAAAGAGGTATTCTGATGGAAGGGGCTTCTGATGTAAAAGGGCGAACTTCAGAAGCAAAAACCTGGACTGATATTTTCATCCCACAAATCTATATATGATTTACATAGCCATGTGTATAATGTAGAGCCTGGTACATGATATACAGAGCCCTGTGTATAATGGTGAGCCTGTTATATGAAGTACAGAGCCCTGTGTATAATATACAGACTGGTATATGATGTGCAGAGCCCTGTATATAATATACAGCCTGGCATATGATGCACAGAGCATGGTGTTGTACATCATATACCAGGATGTACATTATATACCAGGCTCTACATTATACACAGGGCTCTGTACAACATATACCAGGCTCTACATTATACACAGGGCTCTGTATATCTTATACTATACACCGGGCTCTGTACATCATATACCAGACTCTACATTATGAACTGGGCTCTGTACATCATATACCAGGCTCTACATTATACACAGGGCTCTACTAAAGCAGAAGAATGATGCCTATCTATTGTATAACCACATCGGGCACCTCTGCCAATATACCAACTGGTTGTTTTTGTACTGACTTTTCTTACTAATTCTTTCACTCACCTGAAAACCCAACAGAGCACCCAGGATAGGAATGCCTAAGGCATAGAGAGCACAGACCCTGCATAGAAATAGGTTTTCTTTACCTGCGCCCTAGAAGGAAACATGTCCCCCCTTGCTGGGTGACCGCAGCCGCAACACTTGTAAACTTTTTTTTTTACATTTTGAATACGGTATCACAGGGAACTGAAAGTAAAAGAAAAGCTAACATTCTAGGTCATCACCAGAGTTGGCATAGAGGGGACATTTTACAATGGGGACACATTTCCCAAATTAAACCCAGATGGCAAAGAAACAGGGTTTCACCATTTGCTATCCTGTCCAATATTAAAAAAATGTTTTTGGCTTTAGATATAGTTTAAATGCTGACCACCAGAGGCGGCTCTCTAATTACGCAAATAAGGCGGTCGCCTAAGGCCTCCCACTCACAGGGGCCTCGTGACTGCCTAATCAAAGAGCCGCCTCTGCTGACAATAATTCTGCTGCAGCGTTAAGCTCCAGCCAGCAGCGGTTTAACATTGCCTGTGTGCTCTACGGCCAGGCAGTGGAGAGAGAAGACGGAGCGTGGCTGTGTCTTGGGGACGAGGCGGGGCCATCGCTGTGTTGTTCGGGGTAGGAGAGGGGGAGGAGATTCCAGTGGCCAGAGCAAAATGTTTCCCGCTGCTCCGGAGATGCAGATTGCACCCCCCGTCACCCCCACCACTGGAGTGCTCAGCGGAGCGGTCCACACACCGGCAGGAGGAAGCATCTGGCATCCAGTGGCGAGGACGGGAAGAGGAAGGTCACGTGGAGGAGGCCCCAAGAGTGCTGTATGGAGCCAATAGAAAGGGAGGTAGGAAAGAAGAGGTGTCCTGACCAGGCTGCCCCTCTCTGGGGCTGTCAATCAGTGCGGGGGGCGGAGGGGGGACCGAGACTCCAGCTGCAGGGAGAGGCACAGCTATCCCCTGTCCCATCCCATCCACTCCACTCCCTTCCTCCTGATCATGTGTCACTAACAGTAAGGACAGCTCAGTCCCAGTATGAATGGCAACCCCTGACCCCTCCCTCCACCCTTCCCTTACCCCTACTTATGCGGGACTCCACTGTGGGGGGGTTGGGAGGTCCCAGACCAGTGCTGATCCTCAGCCATGGTGGGTCGAGTGCTCCGCATCCTGTGCTGGCACTGCCTGGTAAATGGCTTCCGCTGCTATCTCCTTCACTGACACCAGCACCGAGATAGAGAACACTGACACCAGCACCGAGATAGGGAGCCCTGACACCAGCATCGAGATAGAGAGCACTGACACCAGCACCAATATAGAGAGCACTGACACCATCACTGGGATAGAGAGCACTGACACCATCACTGAGATAGAGAGCACTGACACCAGCACCAAAATAGAGAACATTGACACCAGCACCCAGATTCAAGAGCACTGGCACCAGCACCGAGATAGAGAACACTAACACCAGCACCGAGATAGAGAACACTGACACCAGCACCGAGATAGAGAGCACTGACACCAGCACCGAGATAGAGAACACTGACAACAGCACTTTAATGCTCTTAATATATGTAATTTATACAGGTCATTTTTTTACTTTATTATTTTTCCCATTTTGGGCTTGAGTGGGGCCTCATGTCTAGGTTTTGCCTAAGGCCTCACAAAGCCTAGAGCCGCCTCTGCCTGTCATTGCGCCAGATGGAAAGGCACATGCATGTAACTCAGCGCCCATAGAGGACGCACGTGCAATGTGTGAGGCATGGCACAGAGGCCCAGCCCTGCCCCCAACTTTTTGGAGTGAGGGGGGGGCCGGGCCTGGGCACATCGCAACCCCGGGATGCGGACACCAAATGCCAGAGCCAGCCCCCAGTGGGCATGGCTGGCTAAATAGATGGAATAAAAAATGTGGATTTATTTTAAATAAACTGAGCCAAAGGAAAGATCTAACTAAAAAACAATAAAAATATATGTACAAGGATGCCAGATTATATATAGATACTATTAAAAAAACTCAACGACTGTAAGGTATGATTAAAGAGATGCGTTGGGTGTATGAGGTCACTGAACAGATAGGTGTCTTTCACCCCAATATTGAGCCCAACCCGATTATGTCATACACATGCCTCCATCCATATGTGGAAAAAAGAAAGAAGGGTTTTGGGACTTTTTTTTTTTTACTTTAAATTCTCTTTATTTGTTTTTATTCTATCATACAAATTTTCATACTACAAAACCACAATATAAACATAAAACAGTGGAATTAAATTAAACAGTTATCTTCCATACTTTCTACCTTATTTTATCTCATAATTTCTTATATATTTACATATTACACCCTTTTAGCTCCCATCCCCCCTCCCTCCCCTAACCCCTTCCCCCCCCCCCCCCACCCACCTCAACATTTCTTTCATACCAAGTTAATCACTATCTCCTTTGTTCTACCTCCAGGTATTTCACTCTACGGTGTTTAACTGAACTTATCGTTTATCCTATTCCTCTTCTACTGTTATTGGTCAAGCGGATACCCTATTTCATTCAGCCATGGTCTCCATATTTTCTTGAATCCTCTGAGATTTCCCCTGCGTATATATACGATCTTCTCCCTCCACACTAGATCGTTAATGACCTGGTTCCATTCACCCAGAAGAGGTGCCCTCTCGGACTGCCATTTCTGTGCTATCAATTTGCGTGCTTGAAATAAGCAGCGTATAACTGCGAGTGTAGTATTCTTCTGTTCCCCCAAGCTTCCCCTATATCCTAATATACAAGTTTTAGGGTCCGGATCCAATTTAGTCCCGAATATCCTATTTATAGTTTCAACTATTCCTTCCCAATACCGAAACAGCTTTGGGCACCTCCACATCATGTGTATGAGATCTCCAAAGCCTTGACATCTAGGGCAATTAGCGTCTGTCCTCTTTCCAAACGAGTACAACCTCTTGGGGGTGAAATAAGCCCTATATACCAACATCAAATGTGATACTTTTTGTGATGGAGAAACCGATATCAATGGTCCCAATTCTAATATTCTCCTCCACTGTTCCTCTGTGATTCCTCCTATGTCCTCTTCCCATTTCTTCTTTAATTTTACTAATCCGAGCTCCGTGTCGGGGCCTTTACATAATAATTCATATATAGTAGATATAAATCCCCTAGACTTATCTATTTTAAGTATCTTCTGGGGTAAGGATATCTTGTCCCACTCAGGTATCTGTGGGCCAAACTGCGCTGTCAGAGCATGCCGAATCTGTAAATATCGATAAAATGTCTGCTGTGGTATATTATATTCCCTTTTTAGGTCTATGAATGTCTTCAAAGTTCTACCATCATATAATTGGCGCAGCCTAGTTATACCCTTCTTCTCCCATATGCTAATTTTCCCGATTAACAATACTTCCTGCAGGTTATTGTTATCCCACAAGGGTGTATGTTCTGACCATCCTGTACAACCCATCAGCTTTTTTGCCATTTTCCATACTTTGCTCATCATATTAATTATGGGATCCTTGCGCTGGAAAGAACTTGCCTCCAGTGCGTCCACCAGTGTTTTATGTAGGGCTTCTGTCAATATTGCTCTACCGTTCAAGTTACCTTCCCCCTCCTGATCACTACCCACCAGGTGCTGCAACTGCGCTGCCAGATAGTAATTCCTGGGGCAGGGTACCGCCAATCCCCCTCTGTCCGTTGGGAGCTGCAGTGCCCGGAGCCGGATCCTCGCCTGCCCTTTTTTCCAGATCAGCTCCCGAAAGAGAGTTTCAAACTTTTTAAACCACTTTTTACATATCCAAATCGGGGCATTATGTAGAACATATAGTAGTTGTGGCAACCATATCATCTTTATCAAACTACATCGACCTGCTACCGACAAAGGAAGCCGACTCCAAGCATCACAGCTCCGCTTGAATTTTTCCAGTAACAGAATTATATTTTTGTCAACATACTGATCTAAATCTGTTGCTAAATATATGCCGAGGTATTTCCTTACATCTACCACCTCCAATTGCGGTATCCCCAAGCGGGACTTTAAATGAGGCATGTGCATGTGCAAAATAAAATAAAATAAAATTAAAGATATCCAATTATAGACAGATTACATTTCGTAATTCCCACTGGGAACGACAATTATTGATATAAGTTTATAAGTTCAATCAATTTAATACACTTGATAAATATAAAACACCGTATGATATATAATGTATCATATAAATGATATATAATACATATTCCCCACATAGAAGGGCATAATAAATAATAATAATAATCATATTGACATATTTAATATTAATAAACTTGATCGGTACATACAGAAACAATTAATTGATGTAAATACAGATCCAAAAATTGTGATCGTCATGATAACTATAAACATATATAATAAAATAAAGATCAGCAAAATTCATGATTTTAAAACATGCTTAGCATCCTTGAATCAACACAACGCGTTTCGTGGTGGTAACAGCCACTACAGGATAAGATAGAAAAATAATAATAAATAAATCAAGTCTAGAGGAATATACCATATACTCAGCAAGAGGGAACTAAGAACTTATACGTTACCTATGGTGTAGCCCATATATATATATATATATATATATTTGACCCAGCCATTGCCCAAGGGAGGAGGCCACGGACAAGAACAGCCGGGAAGCAGGCCGGGCCTCCACAACACACCACAAGAGGGGGCAAATCATATGTCAGGCTCTAGGAGGAAGAGTGATAGAGAGAAAATGAAATTGAAGTGAAAAAAAAAAACATGTATAAACATGAATAAAAAGCAGGGAATGCAAAGTATTGCAGCAAATAAATGTATGTGTCATCAGTAAAAAATGTGTAATAAAAAATGAGAATGCAATTACAAGTGATGATTAAACTTAAATTTCAGAAAAAATAATACCAAAAAATATATATTAAACAAGTACAAATGAGCACTAAGTTTATCAAAAGTGGAATACCAAATACATTACAATATTTTAAATGAAGGTGAAGGTGAAGGTGAAGGTGAAGGTGAAGGTGTGTGTGTGTGTGTGTGTGTGTGTGTGTGTGTGTGTGTGTGTGTGTGTGTGTGTGTGTGTGTGTGTGTGTGTGTGTGTGTGTGTGTGTGTGTGTGTGTGTGTGTGTGTAGGCACAATGACCCATGGGAGACAGAGTAAGTCCCCGCCTTCGGCAATTATGTCTAGGTGGGAGCTCGTCCGTCCCCTAGCATCGCGCCAGATGGAAAGGCACATGCACGCAACTCAGCGTCCATAGAGGATGCACGTGCAATGTGTGAGGCATGGAGCCGAGGCCCAGTCCTGTCCCCACCTTTTTGGGGTGAGAGGGGGGCCGAGCCTGGGTGCATCACAACCCCAGGATGAGGACACAAAATGCCAGCAGGGGTTAAAACCACCCCACTAGCGGCTGACTAGCGCCGCTAAAACGGTGCTAAAATTGCCCACCCCAGTGTGAAAGTAGCCTTACTCTTGACTTTGGAAGGCCCCCTCCAGTGGTGTGACCAGTCCACTACAGCCTACTCTCTAAGGCCCTTCAGGCTGCAATTCGAATGCTTATTCCAACCGTTTACAACCAGCCAGCTGATCAAACAAAAACAGATTCTCCAATCCACACATTCGATGTCGATAGAGGAATCCTCCCAGCTGGACTATTGTATTCTGCTGTCAGAATACACTGATCAGCGCTGCAGCCAATTGGGTGTAGCGCTGATCGAATTAACAAGTACCCGGGAGTTGATTTACTAAAGGCAAATAAACTGTGCACTTTGCAAAGTGCAGTTGCACTCTAAAAGTGAAGTTGCTCCAAATTTTAGTAAATGAGGTAAGGCTTCACTGTGCAAACAATAGCCAATCACATGAAAATTAAAATAATAAAAAAATAAAAACAGCATTTTTGCTTGCAAGTGATTGGATGATGAAAGTCAGCAGAGCTTCTGCTCATTTACTAAGCTCTGGAGCAACTGCTCTTGCAGAGTACAACTGCACTTTGTACAGTGCACAGTTTATTTGCCTTTAGTAAATCAACCCCCAACTGTCCTGTTTAAAAGGAGGTGATCATTAAGCCTTGTACACACGATCGGATTTTCCGCAGACAAAACCTCTGACTTTTGTCCAAAGGGGCGTGCCTGGATTTTGTCTTGCATACAAATGGCAAGGAATTGTGACCGACAGACACGAATGCAGTGATGTACTACGTGGTTTTTCAGCTCTTTAGCACCACCCTTTGGGGTCCTTCTGCTAATTTCGTGTGAGTAGAAGTTTGAGTGTTGATTCGCGCTTTTCATTTCTAAATACCTGTTCTTCAACCAGCCATGTTGCAGAATCGGAGGATATAACTTGTTATTTATTATTGGCCTTGGAGTTATTGCTTTGACCCAAGTCCAATCCAGGAACAGGAGGAGGTGGATTTCTTGGACCAAAAATTGGTTGCTTTATTAATCGTGACCAATTATGTGATATGCCTTTGCTACGGGAGCTCCAGGAGAATAATCCAGATGATTTTCGTAATTATCTCCGAATGACGGACCCCTGCTTTCACCAACTCTTGCCATTGGTGATCCCCTATATTAAGAAGCAGAACACATGCATTGGGCTTTTATTTTATTTTTTGGTTGAATAATGATTTGATTTGGTATATTTTCTATACTTTTGGATGCATAGAATGCACTTTTTGGTTAAGTTCTGTTGGCAGATAGCATGTCTAATTTTATTTGTTTTCTTTTTTTTAATGCACATTAAAAAAGTTGTGGAGAATAATACTTGGCTATTTGCTTTACTTCAAATGACAGTTTGGGAGTTGGCAGTTACATTTAAAAAAATACAATGTAAAATTAACAAGGGACACCAACATAGTTGTATCTTTGATCTTAAAAACAACAGGATAATCGTGTTGTGGAGAATTGTGCGCTGTATTTTGATATTTCATAATTTGCCACGTCACGAATGTTAATCCTCCATTACGAATGCTAGTTTACAAGATCGACCACTTCCAGCTCGTCCTTGCTTCCAAGCATGTGTATTTTTACTTTGGACTTTTGTCAAACGGACTTGTGTACACACGCTCGGAAAATCCAACAACAGACATTTGTCCATGGGAAATTTTAAAGCCTGCTATCCAACATTTGTCTGTGGAAAATCCAACAATTGTCCGGTGAATCGTAAAAAACAGCCTGTCATCACACATTTCCTGTTTGAAAATCTGATTGTGTGTACGCGGCTTTAGAATGGGAATGACCATAAATGGAACAACATTTATCTGGTCCCTGGTGAACCAGCTGAATTTCAAGCCATCTATGGTCAGCTTTAACACAGCCTGTTCAGTACTCCCCCGCCCCCAAAAAAATAAATAAAAGAGCATTTAACCCTTGCGGTGTAGGGGAGTGTTTCATATCACATTAAGTTGAGCTTTAAAGGATTGTTATTCTGTATATCGTAGAAAAGTTCAGCTTTCAGTTCTGAGCATTGCAATTGCTTTCCTGTCTAAAGCCTCATACACACGATCCAATTATTGGCAGAGGATTGTCTGTTGACAAACTGTTGTCCTAAAATCTGACCATTAGTATGCTCTTTTTGACAACTGTTGTCCCACTTTCTGCCAACAAATGTTGGATGACATGCTAGTAAATTTTCGACAGACAACGGTTGGTTATCAGATTTTCTGATGGTCAGTACACAAGTCCATCACACAAAAGTTGAAAGTACAAACACGCATGCTCGGAATCAATGCTCACCAAACACGAAATTAGCAGAAGGGGCCCAAAGGGGGGTGCTCAAGAGATTAAATTCCTCATAGTACGTCATTACGTTTGTGTTTGCTGCACGAAAATTGAGTACCGTTAGTATGCAAGACAAGATCCATACACACACCCTTAAGACAAAAATCTGACGCTCGGTTGCCCAACAATTGGAGCGTATGTACGAGGCTTTAGGATGTGCTAATTTTATGGTATGGCAAATAGGTTACTGTCCTGAAAACCTGCCAGCCTGTCCTGGTAGGTTTCATTTAGGTGGCATGCTATATTATTTTGAATTTATTTTTTGCTAAAGTTAGTAAACAAATAAAGTAAATCCAAGAACACATACCTTTCTGCCACAGTCATATGACTTCTTATAGAATGTTTTACTTTGCACACTACATGCATTAGCTGTCCACATGGTGGTAGCAAAGTATTATCTTATACTCAGAACTCTAACATTGTGTTACATAAATACTTGTACATATGCTCCATATGCTTTGTTGCAATTTTAGGGTTGCATAGATGACTTGGAACCGTAGTGGCCGGGTTAGAAAATCTGGCACTTCACTAATGTATGGTTTATAATTTCCCAGTAACAAGCAGGTTCTATAATGTGCACCATGACTGCAGCTTCCGCCCTTTCTAATTGTACTACCTTGACTATCGCTGCCATAAGTAGCTTCATGTCCTAGTTGGTACATAGGTTTATGTGTTATGTGACTCCTCAGTTATGCGCTCTTTCCATTTTTCTTGCCTTCTTTTCTGTATTATCCTTTATAAATTATCCAGTTACACACCTATTTCTTTTTAAGGGTTCATTCACACCAGGTGTTGTGCAGGAACATGTGCAAAATTGTGCATTTCCCAGCACTGTATGAAAACATATTGCCTTCTGCAGATGCACATGGGTACCATTAATTCCTACGCACGTGGCATGCAGTCACATCTGACAAACCACAGGGTACCACAGTACCATGCAGTTTGGTGTGGCACAATTGAAAAAATTGTGCATGTACTGTTTTGTAAATTTCATGCACGTAGGGTGGCCCACTAATTTCAATGGCACCAATGCGCAAGAACACGCAATAAATGTGCATGCTCAGACATGGCTTATACTGTGAAGAAACCCTAAATCTTGTAAATCAAATGTGACTGCTACTAGATATAGATTTTGCTTTCATTTTTTCAGGGAAACATACTGAGAAAAAATATGCTAAACATATCCTTTTGGTGACCTCATTCTGAAATTGCTGGATAAGACCCCTTTCACATAGGCAGACCCAATCAGTCCCTCCATTGCCCTCCATGGAGTACTGGGTGTCAACAGACATCTGCTTTCAACCAATCTGATCCTATCTACCAAAAATAGACGGATGGGGATCGGATCAGATGGTCATTGGGTGTAAACAGACAGGTGGTCAGTTTAGATCCAGCTGCCCATAGAGGACAGCAGGATGTGTATGTGTCCACTCTACATAAGTGGAGCAGAAACAGTCAAGGAATCCACCTGCTCAGCGGAGATTAGTGGATAGATTTCACCCCATGTGAAAGGGGTCTATGTGTACTCATATATAGGTACAATGCAACAATTCTAGAGAATAATGATACAGTGCAACAATTATAGAGAACACTTGAGAAAGTTATCATACTAATGGTTATATAATCTATCTAGAAGCCCCCTTTAAATTGGTGGTCAGTGTAAATTTCCAATTACAATGGTGGTGAGCGTAAATCTCTCCTTTATTGGTTCTTGATGTAAAATTCCCCATTACATTGGTTGTCAGTGTAAATTCTTCATTACCCTTTACATTGGTGGTAAGTGCAGAATTGCTCTTACATTGGTGGTCAGTGTAAATCCCCCACCATATACTTGCCAAAGATTTCAGGCTTTGCTCTACATGATTCCGAATTTGCGACAGTGTACTGCCTCCTAACTAATCACATCCCCCCACCACTGATCCCATTGCTACAGATCACCGCCCCCCACCCCCTCACTGCCACTGATATCATAAGTCCTAGGAGTTTTCTGTCTATTGATGGGTCCCCACACTTCCACAGTCCGTGGTGTTCAGGCAGTGAGGAGATGATGTGCTGTAACCTCTAGCAACCAATCGGTGAACAGTAATGATGGGCACTAACCTCTAGTGACCAATCAGTGAGCAGTAATAATGTGTAGTAACCTCTAGCAACCAATTCGTGAGTGGGTAAGGATATCCAGTAATCAAGGAACCAGTGAGTATTGAGGTAAAGTAATCTCTAGCAACCAATCAACAAGCAGTCATGTGCTGTAACCTCTAGCAACTGATCAGTCAGCCATAATGTTTACTGTAACCTCTAGCAGCCAGTCAGTGAGCAATAACGATAGACTTTAACCTGGCAAGCACTTGCAATCACTGCCTGCTCTGATTCAGTAAACTGACTTTGAGTCTAGTTGCTATTTATTGTATCTCTCAGAGCAGGTGGAGAGTGAAATTGCATGGAGGGGGGTGTCCTGAGAAAATGTTTGCCCAGGGTCCAATCAGTATTAAAGAAGGCCCTGCCCGCAACCATGCTACAGGCAGTGGTTAACTCACTTTGCATTTCATTTTGTTCAGAGGACTAAGGGTCCCATACCCCTTGACCCTTTCCATGTCAACCACCATCAAAGCCAGGTGAGTTGGCTTAGCAGGCAAAAACTACCCCAGATGTGCAATTTCACCCTATGCTCTGCTCTGGCTGAAACATTCTTTACCCCATTTGTATATGCTAGCTGACCCAGAAGCATGAGCAAAATACAAGGTTAAATGCATTTCCTAGGTGGTAGCAAATAGTACCCTGAGGCCTTTAACTCACCTATCGTCAGATTTTAACATCCCAGCCACGTATTCCTTTTATTATATGCAACTCTCCCATGCATCCAACAGTCAGTTTCCACAAACCTCACTCCAAATGGTACAATCGACCCTCGAGCAGGTACTTAGGACAGACTACACTGAAATGCCAACCATCCAACTGTATGCCCATCTAATGTCGGTTTCACTGGCTGATTTGGGGTGGCAGAGGGACATTCTGCTTTTAGATGATAATGATTGTGAAGATATCTGGGACTTCCCATTTCGTATTCTAGTTTCCCTACAAAACTCATTCTAGACTTCAAAAAATGGACCAGTGTTGGAGATGTGGCCAATTTCAGGAAGATTTCTCCCACATCTTTGGGACTTTTCCTGCTGTTAGTGGGTTCTGGGCAGAGGTGCTAACCATCAATAATTATGTAATTTTAACTCCCCGTATCCCAACCATAGAGATTGTTCCTACAGTGGCGGAGAGAACACTGGTTAGTTTCCTTCTTTTCTATGCCATATAGGCCATAAAATTACACTGGAAAAAACAGGCTTCCTACTAATCCCCCTTTGGAACTCATTGATAAATAATAACCTTCCATTATTAAAGAGACATATATACCAACAGGCGTTGCCCTGCTGAGTATAAGAGAGTATGATCTAAGTGGTTGGCAAAACCTACAGCCACCTAATAGTGTTTGGACAATCTGGATGTTCTCTTAAGTAACTTTTTCAGCTGCCTATCGCTGACAGGGCCATCCTTAGAAGTACATGGTACATTTTCATTTAAATAATCTACGTAAATCCACATGAAATTTACAGGGCTGAGCCGCAACATATTTCTCCAAGTGTTACCTGAGCTGCTATCTTTTATTTATGATAATTTGATTTTATCACACCCCTGCATGGGTAACAACTTGTCTATTTTGTTTTTATTTGTTTTAAGTTGTTGTTTGTGTACATGAAGATGTTCAATAAACAGATTTTTAAAAAAAAATAAATAAAGAAAAAAACAATGGTAATAACCTAATTTAGCACACAAAGTGATTGGCAGTGAGAACTGAGCATTAGGAAGACATTTGGCATCCATATCAGCATATATAGTAGCAATGCTACCTCAAGTGCAGCAGTGAGCAGTAGTAAAGTTAAATGTACCTACTGAAAATATACTGCTAGAGCGCATTAATGGCAGTACTAGTCCTAGACCAGCTGGGTATGCTTTCCAAAAGAAAAAGGAAGCTGGTAGAGGAGGGGGGGGGGGGGGACAGGGGAACAAAGGGGACTTGCAGAATAGTTATTAGGGGAGGGGCAGTCCTCTGAGATGTTCTTCTGCTGGCTATTATTGGGGCCCTTTAAAAGCATTGGTGCACTTACCAACAGTACCACTTAACCTGTTTGCAGTATACTGTATGTACAGTATATGTATAGTATAGTCTCGACACAGGTGCAAGGTAGATGTGGTTCCGATGCAATAAACTAAATATATATAAGATATAACGTAGTATAGGGTTGGTATAGGTGCAGTCAGGGTTTGTAATAAGTGCAATATAGAGTGCAGTATGGGCGCAGTATGGATTGGGTACACTTGGTGTCCTGCTCTCAGTGGCTCAGTATCAGCAATGGGTGAATTGTGCTTTCACCAGGCTCCAGGATGCTGTTTTGACCTCTTGTTGTAAAAGGGGGACCCCCTCAGACTCTCCCCGAAGGCCTCTGGTGATCAGCAGCGGTGAGTGGATGCCCCAGTCTCCCTGAGACAGCAGTGCAGGTGCTGTGATGTGAATGGTGCTGTGTTGCCTCACTCCCAGTTTTAGGATAGTATCTCCACTGATATGATCTTTTTAACACTATTTAATTTAAACAATCGCCAGACAGTGTCAAAATAAGTCACACAGCATAGCTTGTGATCTTTTTTCAGTACCACACTGTAATGTGTGCAAAGTTTGAAAAAACATCAAACCAGAGTGCACCAAAACATCTCAAAACAAATAACAGTGTATTGTTTTTAGACTGAAGATCGAAAAATAGTACATATTTGCAGCATATGTTTTAAAACTTTTTTTTATATTCTACTATTTCAGAGGGAGAGAGCAGGGAGATGTCATGTTTAAGAAGAAAAGATTGTCAATTTTCTATGACTAAAGACTAAAATATTTTATAGATTTACAACACGCCTTTTAAACCTTTCCTAGATTTTCCACAATTTCTGAAGGAGGGAGCAAGCACTTTGCAACTTGAAAGAAAAAATGTATGTATTTTTTTTAAATAAAAATAAAACTAGTTAACCTCACGCTCAAAAAGAAAACAGACTGCTGCACTTTTAGAATCCCGAATACAGCATAAAATGGTGAAAAAAAGATAATAAAGACTGTCTGCTAACTGAAAACCAACAATAAAGTGGACAAAACAAATGAAGTGAAAAAATGGTTACAAATGTATCAACCTAAACAAAACACATACCACTATGTGATCAACATCACAGTCTAACTGTCTGAGAAGGCAATTAAATGTAACAAGTCATTGCACCATTCTAGATGCTACACAAACATGTCAGAAACTCCAATTGTGACAAATCAGAATAAAGCAGCCTTTACTGCAAAGGGCCTTGGAAAAGACAGCAAAGAAAGGAGAAAAAGAGACAGAAGAGGGAAGGAAAGTAGCGAGAGAGAAAGAGAGAGAGACCCAGATAGAGAGAGTCAGCAGGAAGCACACAGGGAGTAACATACAGGCATACCCCACTTTTAAGTAAGCAATGGGGTTTATTTACTAAAGCTGGAAAGTGCAAAATCAGGCTCACGTCTGCATAGAAACCATTGGGCTTCTAACTTTGGCTTGTTCAATTAAGCTTTGGTAATAAAACCTGGCAGCTCATTGGTTTCTATGCAGAAGTGAGCCTGATTTTGCACTGTCCAGCTTTATTAAATAAACCCCATTGTGTACTTAAAAGTGGGGTATGCCTGTAATCTAGTCACCTCCCCTAAAGCTTAACATGCACATAGTCAGCCCAAGGGCTCCAGATAGCTTCAAAACGCTTAGTAGTGTCATTGCTCACACTAGCAACTAAGCATAATCCAGCATACCTTTCATCTATATGTAGCACGACCCCCTACCTGGATTCACCTGCTCATCTGCACCACCATGACCCTGTGAACATTCCAACCCACCTCACACTCTGGGTTCAGACATCTTTGCACCAACTTAAAGTAATGAGTGAAACAAATCAGTGAGTTTATATAGTTACATAGTTAGTAAGGTTGAATAAAGACACCAGTCCATCCAGTTCAACCTGAGTGAGTGTCTATAATTGTCCCTATCCTTGTACATTGCACACTCACATAGGTCCCTACCCTCAAGGAGCCCACAATCCAAGGTCCCCATTCATATACTAGGGTCAATTTTGGACAGAAGCCAAATCCTATTAAAGTTTACTGGAATAACTCAAAGAAGATCTTGTTGCAAAAAGGAGGTAATAGATCCACTGAGCTTTGGATAACAGTCCCGACTCAGCAAAAGAATTCCTCTACAATAAAACAAGTTAAGACGATTTGGCCACAACAGTATATTATATACACGTATGTACAATGGAGTACAACTTGAACATAACCTGAAAGGATAAGCAAGAGTTAGGCATTAATTCTGGCAAGACTTCTAAAGGGGGAACCCAGGCCGGCCTATTTAACTTTTAATCCTAGTGAGAGATCAATCAAACAAGAATGGTGTGAGGGCCCTTTAAGTAGTAATGACAGCAATGTTCCAGTTGCAGGCCTGATGGTCTTCGATGGGAGTCGGAGCTCATTAACTATATCCAATAAGGTGCAGTAACAAGGTAATGGTATTTCTTGGAATTGTTGATGCAACTGGTGCCTATGTACAGTGTTCAAACAAAAGTGTAGTAAAGTGTTTCTCCACTGTACACAGTGTCCCAGGGAAGCAACAAAGAAAGGTTTGGAATGGTGGGCAATTGCCCTCTCACCAACGACCAGGCCGATTCAATGCCTTCCGAACAGCGCCTCCCGACAATCATCTGATGCAAAGCATGAATAGCAGGTTGTCCCAGCAATCTCTCTGATGGTAGCAAAGATCCCTTGGTTATGTAGTCCAGGTGTATATTCATGTGGGCCAATTGCCATTCTGAGGAACTACTAATCCCACAATCCCTTTGGTTTGGCTCACAGAGATGATGTCAGTGATGCTGGGCACTAGAGGGACAATACAGTACATAGAAATGACGGGGAATCAACACACTTTGCAATTGTAGTCCATAGTGCTACATTATTATTATTATTATTATACATGATTTATATAGCGCCTACAGTTTACGCATCGCTTTACAATGTATAGGGGGACAACACAATTACAGTACAGTTCAATACAAAAGGTACAGGAGGGCCCGGCTCATAGAGCTTACATTCTAAAGGGAGGGGGTGGTACAAAAAGGTAATAACTGCAGAGAATGATTTGATGGGGGTGGCTTGGGGACAGTTAGGTGGGTGTGGGATAGGCTTCCCTGAATAAATGGGTTTTCAGGGATCTCATAAAGGTGGACAGGGTAGGGGCTGATCACATATACTGGGGCAGGGAGTTCCGAAGGATGGGAGAAGTTCTGGAGAAGTCTTACAGGTGAGCATGGGAGGAGGTAACAAGGGAGCTAGAGAGCAGGAGGTCATGGGAGGAGCGGAGGGGACGATTTGGGCGATATCTGCAGATGAGGTTGTTGATGTAGATGGGGCGATGTTGTGAATGGCCTTGTATGTTATGGTTAGCATTTTGAATTTTACATGGTGGGGTAGGGGGAGCCAGTGAAGGGATTGGCAGAGAGGAGCAGTAGTCATGGTCATGGTTTGGTTAGTGAGGTGTATTAGTCTAGCAGCAGAATTCATAATAGACTGAAGGGGGACAGCTTGCTTAAGGGTAGGCCATTAAGGAAAGAGTTGCATTAGTTAAGGCGGGAAATAATCAAGGAGTGAATGAGTTGCTTTGTGGTGTCATTAGTCAGGAAGGGTCGAATTCTGGAGATGTTGCAGGGGTTAAGGCGGCAGGATTTAGATTGGATATGAGGGCTGAAGGAGAGGTCAGAGTCAGGGATTACACCCAGGACCCTGGCATGTGTGGAGGGACCAATGGTTGTGTTGTTGATATTAATGGTGAAGTCATGGGGGGGAGCGTGAAGGAGGAAATATAACAAGCTCAGTTTTAGCTACATATATAATTACATACACACAAAGGTCTTCTTCCATGAGCGGGCTATAGTAAGTTTTCTCGCTAACAACATTAAGAATATATTTATTGTTTAGATGGAGGTAGGTTTTCAAATGGTTAATTTACCCACTTCAGCCCCGGAAGAATTTACCCCCTTCTTGACCATGCCATTTTTTTGCCATATGGCACTGCATCTCTTTAACTGACAAGTGCACGGTTGTGCGACATTGTACCCAAACAAAATTTATTTCCTTTTTGCCCCACAAATAGAGCTTTCTTTTGGTGGTATTTGATCACCTCTGCGGTTTTTATTTTTTGCACTATCAACAAAAAAATTGTGACAATTTGAAAAAAAAAACACAATATTTTGTTCTTTTTGCTATAATAAATACAGTGGAACCTTGGTTTATGAGTAACGCGCTTAGCAAGCGTTTTGAAAGACGAGCGACTTTTTTTTTAAAATCCTGACTGTTTGCGAGTGTTGTGTCGCAAAACGAGCAGGATTCAAGCCAATGAGGTGTGCAGTACCGCATTTGGCCAGAGATGCGGGGAGCGCTGGTGACACTCGGAATGGTTTGGAACCATTCGGAAATACTCGGAAACCCTCGGAAAAACTCAGAAATACTCCATTCCTGAGTGTTTCTGAGCCTTTTTTGAGCCTTATTGATTGGTTTGCACAAAAGTTATAGGACCTACAAAATAGATACATTTATGGCATTTTTATTATTATTATTATTTTTTTTTTACTAGTAATGGCAGTGATCAGTGTTTTTTATCATGACTGCGACATTGCGGAGGACAGATCGGACACTTTTGACACTTTTTTGGGACCATTGACATTTATATCATTGACATCAGAGCTAAAAATATCCACTGATTACTGTATAAATGTCATTGGCAGGGAAAAGGTTAACACTGGGGGTGATCAAGGGGTTAACTGTAAAAGTTAGTCAGGTTAAAAAAGACATAAGTCCATCTAGTTCAACCAATAAATCCCATCTAGTCATAACTGACATTGGCCTCCACCAGAGATATATTCAATATGCCTTTGTAAGTTAGATAAAAAGAGGAGTGCCAATGTTTCACATCCATGTCAGAGGCAAGATCCAAATCCCATGCCCGCATGTAAGGTAATCTGCCCGGTCTAGCAGCAGCCTATAGATAATAGATATACCGCATTACTAGTCCATTACCAAAGATAATTTAATAATAAAAATGTTTTATATAAAAGTGGGTACTCACAAAATGCAACTGAAAAAAGGCCATAAAAACAATGCATGGGCAAGCACAGAACACAGGGTACAACTGACGCGTTTCAGGGGCGCACCCCGCTTCCTCAGAGCTTCCTTAGCGTTGGACGTGACTGTGTAATAGATATACATCCCCTGAACCCTGCCTCCTGGGTACACCAAGTAAATGTATGCATTTTTTAGGAAACTAAAGATGTTACAGATGTGTACCACAGATATCATGCCTGTACACACAGGCTTTAATATCAGAGCAGACATATTCCATCTGGAAGTAAAAATTATTGTCTTGATTCAGAGACTTACAAGGATAAACTATTAGAGATTAGCACCACAGATATAAAGCCTGTATGAACGGGCTGCAATTTCTGAGTGACTGTGTAGGTGCAGTATATTGCATGAGGAAAAATTATACAGTTTAGCAATATAGCTATTAAAGAGGAAGTAAACCCTGATGAGTTTACTTCCTCTTTCATTCCCTGCAAAGGCAAAGCACAATGGACTACTATGCATCGCATAGTAGCCCATTATGTGTCACTTACCTGACACAGGAGCCAGCGAAGTCACTGCTGTCCCCTGTAGTCCGCCGCATCCATCTTCTCGGTGGGTCTCGCAGCTCCGCCGCTGTCATTCAGCGAAGCCGCGATGACGTCACTCCTGCGCATGCGCACGGGAGCCGAGACGCGCGGCATTGCGCGGCATCTTCGTTATCGAGGATGCCACGCTCAGTGCGCCTGCGCACCGCTGTCTACGGCGCATGCGCCGTAGACAGCGGTGCCCGTCTTCGGGCAAATATCTCCTAAACCGTATAGGTTTGGGAGATATTTCTTGAACTTACAGGTAATCCTTAATCTAGGCTTACCTGTAGGTCAAAGTGGTTTGTAAGGGTTTACAACCACTTTAAGCCTTTTTGGACAGGCTTCAGATTTTAAGGGATTGCACCTGCCAAAAATGTCAAGCTACTTTCTATTTGTTTCAGATTTCGAAGAAAAAAAATGCACAGTATTTCATGCAGCACACTTTTTAAGACTTTCTAGGTTATGCTGCAATTTCTGAGGGAGAGAACAAGCACCTGGAAATAATCTGGAAATAAATAAAAAATCATACATTTTTGGGAGACTGAAGAAAGAAAATTGTTACAGATTTGCGCCACTGCTAGAGTTTGCATCATCCTATCCTGCCTTGTTGCTAGGAGGTTAAAAATAGAGTCCTAGTTTTCACTGCCCACCTCCACCTTCACAGGCAGGGCCATCTTTAATATTGATTGGACCCTTGGCAAACATTTTCTTGGGCCCCCCCTTCCATGTAATTTTGCTCTCCACATGCTCTGCGTCATATAATAAATAGCAGCTAGACTCAAAATCAGTTTACTAAATCAGATCAAGCAGTGATTGCGATTGGTTGCCGGAGGTTACAGTGTATCATTACCACTCACTGACTGGCTGCTAGAGGTTACAGCACACATTATGGCTCACTGATTATTTGCTAGAGGTTACAACACATGACATCTGCTTGTTAATTGGTTGTTAGAGATTGCTGTACATCAATACTGCTCCCTGATTGGTTGCTAGAGGTTACTGGAAATCCTTACCACTCATTAATTGGTTACTAGAGGTTACTGCACATTATTACTGCTCACTGATTGGTTGCTAGAGGTTGCTGCATATCCTTACCACTCAATGATTGGTTGCAAGAGGTTAGTTCAAATCATTACTGCTCACTGACTGGTTGCTAAAGGTTACAGCACATCATCTCCTCACTGCCTGCACACCATGGACTGGGGAAGTGAGGGGACCCATCAATGGACAGAAAACACCTAGGGATCCTTGGACTCCTGGGATCAGTGGCAATGCTGGGGGAGAGGGGTGTGATCAGTGGAAATGTTGAGGGTTGATGGGATCAGTGGCAGTGGTGGGGGGTGGGATTAGTTAGGAGGCAGTACACTGTGACAAATTCTGAATCATATAGAGCAAAGCTGGAAATCTTTGGCAAGTATATAGTGGGGGATTCTACCCTGTCCACCAATGTGAAGGAGGATTTACACTGACCACCAATGTGAGGGGGAATTTGCATTGACCACTTTGTAATGGTGGATTATATGCCACCCCCCAAATATAAAGAGGGATTTCTACACTGACACCAATGTAATAGGAGCATTTACAACAACCACCAGTGTGATGCCGCGTACATATGATCGGAATTCCGGACAGAAAAAGACCGATGAGAGCTTTTCATCTGAAAATGCGACCATGTGTATGCTCCATCGGAATTTAGCTGTCCCAATTTCCTCCAGTCAAAAATTGATAGCATGTTCTCAATTTTCCTGACAGAAAAACTTTCTATCGGTAATTCCGATCATGTGTATGCAACTCCGACACACCAAAAATCATGCATGCTCAGATTCAACTACGAGACAGAAGCTATTGGTTACTGGCTATTGAACTTCCTTTTTCTAGTCCCGTTGTACGTGTTGTATGTCACTGTGTTATAAACGATCAGAATTTGGTGTGACCGTGTGTAGGCAAGACAGCTGGAGCTGAATTCCATCGGAATTCCGTCGGAAAAAGGTCTGAATTCCGATCGTGTGTACGCGGCATAAGGGGGAATACACAATGACCTCTATGTAAGGGGGAATTTACACTGACAATCATTGTTAAGGAGATTTGCACTGACCATCAATACAAGGTGACACTTCTATACCAACCACCAATGTTAGGGGTATATACACTGACCACCAATGTAAAGGGGGATTTACACTGACTACCAATGTGCAGGGAAATGTACAATGATCACCAATGCAATGAAGAATTTCCCCTGACCACCAATGTAAGGGGGACCTTCACACAGACCACTAGTGTGAATGAAAGGACACCAAGCCCCAATGTAATGAGAAGAGTTGCACTGACCACCAATGTAACTGAAACATTTAGCCTGCGTTCACATTTCTTTGTGTCGAGAACGCATTCAAAATCTCTTTCCTGACACCACAGAAACGTGCTACCCTTTAGCAGATACACAACAGTGGCATTAATTGTTGATGACACCCTCACGCATCTTAAGAATGAAAAGGTTTGGTATGGGGGTATTGGGGTAGCCGTTCACGCTAACCTCCTATAACCAACCCAAACCAACAAATAGTATTTGGACTATTTTTGTGGGTAAATCAATCGGTATAACAGTAAGGGACAAAGCACCATTGCATCTATGAATAAATAAATAAAAATAACCAGTTCGTAAGATAGTAATGATGGATTAGTGTGTCTGGGATTGGATCTCTCAAGCAATGTATGTAATGTTATTTAGATATCCTCCTGAAGAAGCGGATGGTCCGCGAAACTAGTAGAGGAGACCTTTGTACGCCACCAGAACTGAACTCTTCTTTGAGTATCTGTAAAAATGCTAAACGCTCTGGGGTGTATTGTCCTTTTTTTTCTTTCTTTTTTTGTATTTATTAAACATTGGTAAATTTTATCCATTTTCTTTTTGCCTTTTTTTTTATAAAAAAGTACCGGTATAGTCTAAATACTATTTGTTGGTTTGGGTTGGTTATAGGAGGTTAGCGTGAATGGCTACCCCAATACCCCCATACCAAACCTTTTGATTCTTAAAATTTGTGGATGATAGTACTTGGTATTTCTATACTTATCTGAGGCGATACTCGCAACTCCTTGAACCCTCACGCATCTGCTGAGAGGTGCGTATTTACATGCACCAAAATTCACAGTGCTGTGGCACCATGTTATTTTAAAAAAGGGTTCCACCTCAAATTTGTTTACCTTTGCAGAAGAGGCTAATGTTAGGCTTATGACCACAGTTGTTAGGCAGGACTTTCAAGCATGCCTCTTTAACTCCCCAGTGGGCAGCATTCAGCAGAAGTAAAGGTGGATATGCCTATGAATGCTGCCTCTATTTACAGATCAGTGCCGCAGGTCTGTGGCTATTTACATATTAATGTTGCTGCTATTTACATATCAATGCAGGTTATTTCCAAGTAAACACAGGATCTGCAGGTCTACAGGTGAGTCATCTGTAAATGGCAATAGGGCAGAGCTGGGTAGCATTAGTAAAAGAGCTTCACACTGAGATATTGGAACACAGCACAGGACTAAAACTTCAAGGGGCGAGGGAATTTAAACTGGGTTGGCAAGTATGAGGCAGCTGCTTTGGGCCCCACAACAATGATGGGGCCCAGGGAGGCTGCCCCTTTTGCCCTGCCTTAAAGATTGCCCTGATCACAGGAGTGCGTTCTTTCTCTGATTCAACCCCAATCACATGCGCTTTCTCACCCCTGAAACAATATGTCTAAGCTCAGCATTTCAGAGCACACTCCTGTGATGGTGGAGGTGAGCAGTAATAGCTGGAAGTCCCTTAAAAGCAAGGCAGGATGGTATGATGTGATCTCTGGGAGTTTTTTTGTCAGGTTTCAGAAGGTAGGTAAATGGCCTACTCCTATAACAACGGCAATATTTAAACTTTGGTCAGAGTTGCACAGGTTGTTTTTATCTAAAGATGCCTCTTAGCTGCATGGATACTTTTTTGCTAAAGTTGAACTGTGCCTTTAAGCAACCCTTAAAGTGACTCTCTCACTTTAATAAACAAAAAAGCTGCTGAGAGGAATAAAGTGCACACACCACATGCCTCTATCAGCTTTCAGTGCCTCTGCGCTGCACCGATGACAGTCTGATCAGGCAAAGCTTCAGAACCTCCAGGTAGAGTCAAAGGTTGTCCCCTCGCCTATTGCCCACTACACATTCCTATTTGCCGGTAACTTAACTGTCATAGTGTGGCTGAGGGTCAAGAGCCAGGATATCAGTGCTTGATAGATTTGATTGCTCACAAACAGATGGGAGACAACCAAGAGGTAAAAATACACGCTGAAGGTCAGAACTACAATGTACTTACTGAGCATTGTTATGAGCTACCAATTACAGTATAAATCACACTGCTAACATTTAACGGACTGCAGGCAGATAAACAGTCTTTTTATTATGTGTGATTTCAGCTATTCAGACATTTGGGGCACTGAAGTATGGGTTTCTAGTAAAGGGCATATAACAAGACAATGTAATAAAACTCAAGTCTTAAAGAGGACCTGGACTCTAGAAAAAGCAGGCAGAGAGAAAAGGACTGGTCATTAGAATTTCCTGAATAGGGATGGCCGAACTGTTTGCCCAACGGTCGGTTCGCGGCGAATTGTGCGTGTTCGCGATTCGCCAAACCGGCGGACTATTGCCGCTGTTCGCCCGGCGGATATATGTGTTTAAAGTGTGAAAGAACTGTGACCCATGATGACACATCCATCATGGGGCACAGGACAGCCAATTGAGACATTTCAGCACATGGACAATTGGACATACCCCCTACCTTATAAATAGACCTGATCTGGTGGCCATTTTACATTCTGTCTTATGTCAGTGTAGGGAGAGGTTGCTTTGTGGAGCAGGGACAGACTGTAGTGACACAAATCGCTAGCTATTAGGTCCACAAAAGTCCTTTTAATGACTGGTATAGGTATAGTATAGTATATAGGGTTCAGTGCACAGCTGTGCTGTTGATTGCAGCAGCCTGTCTTTTGTCAGTGTAGGGAAAGGACACTGTGTGCAGCAGGGACAGTCAGTTTAATCACTAGCTAGCTATTATTATTAGGTCCACAGAGGTCTTTTTAAGGACTGGTATAGGTGTACAATATATAGGGTGTTGTTGCAGGGCTGTGCTGCAGATTACTGCTGGTTTCTGCAGCAGTCTTTTATCAGTGTAGGGACTGAGGGACAGTCTGCAAATCACTAGCTACTAGGTCCACAAAGGTCCTTTTAAGGACTGGTATAGGTGTACAATATATAGGGTGCTGGTGCACTGCTGCTGACTGCAGCCCTATTCTGCAGCAGTCTTTTAGCAGTGTAGGGACTGAGGGACAGTCTGCAAATCACTAGCTACTAGGTCCACAAAATGTCCTTTTAAGGACTGGTATAGGTGTACTATATAGGGTGCTGGTGTACTGCTGGTGTGTATGGGGCATCAGACACACAAAAATATATAACAACTGGGAGCAAAGCCTCACTCCCAGGAGAATGAAACTTTCTTCCAGACATTTTTTTTTAAATGCAAAGTAAACTAGAATGTAGTTTAAAACTCCATCCCTTTCTGTAAGTAACATCTACAACCTAATGGCTGGAATCAGTATGGCAGAAGTCCTTAATAGCAAAGTATTGAAGTTACTGTACAGAGTAGAGAATCTTGACCACAAAGTTATCTACTGTAAACCTATGACTATCTGGCTATGTACCCCATAGTCCATTTAGAGCAACAAAAAAAAACTTCTCAGTCTCTTTCAAAAACTGAAGACTCTTCTTCTGTAGTTTGAAAAGGAACATACTGTTGCTTTATAGCAGAGACTGATATTTGCCAGCAAAACTATGACAGTCCCTTTAGATGGCCATCAGTAGAAACGAGGATCTGGCAAAGTAACTGGTTTCCCTTCGTTATCCACAGTAGTGACAAAGTAAAAAACATTTTCTTTTCCAGGTCTGCAGATGACCACTTTGTCAGAGTAGATATCCCGGCCATAGTTCCATTGAAGCATGCATCCATCATAACGCTCATCCATGGCAGATGAAGAGACAGCTTTTCTGAAAGGCTTTGGTACAGACAGATAGTCCCAGATAGCTTGACTGTACCGCTCCTCTCACTTTGATTTAATTTCTTGCATTGTCTCTGAAGGAATATATGGAAATTCCAAACCATATTCTGTGGAAACTCTTTTGTTGAGCACTCTTTGCAAACAAGCAAGCTTTGGTAAGGCTCTGGTATATTCTAATCCAGGAAGCACACATGGACTCAAAGATTTCCTCACCATGGCTCTAGCAGACAACTTTTTAGTCTCAACTGGACTGATAACTTTAGGCAGAGGCTCACTAGTAATACTTGGCGGTTCCACACTAGTTGAGGTCTCCCCAAAG
Source organism: Lithobates pipiens (assembly GCF_037356315.1). NCBI lineage: Eukaryota > Metazoa > Chordata > Amphibia > Anura > Ranidae > Lithobates > Lithobates pipiens. The sequence continues at coordinate 80,812,315 of NW_027507686.1, read as the reverse complement.
TCTAGAGCTGCCCAATCAGGGAAAGTGAAGGCAGAAGCAACATCCTCACTATTAGCCCACAACAGTTCTTGTGACATGGATTCAAACAGTTTATCATCACCAGATAAATCAGACAAGGAATCCAGCTCAGAATCCCTTAATTCTTCAGCAGGTATATACTTACACATTGACCCTACTGAAATATTTGTCCCAGATTTCTCACCCCATATCTGGTAAGGCTTGCTGGGAAGATACTGTTTGAAAGACAAGCGGACAGAAAATGTAATCAGGGACTCATCAACGCTGACAACTTGTTTAGAAGTAAACAAGGCTGCAAAACGTTAGTTGAAGTGGTTTACGAGGGCTATCCAGGGTCTCCACGAGGATGACAGAGTTCATTGTCATTGAAGTGCATGAACTGCAAGATCTGCTCATATCGTGCCCTGGTCATGGAAGCAGAGAACATGGGCATATGGTGGATTGGGTCAGTGGACCAATATGACCACAACTCACTCTTTTTAGTTACACCCATGAGGGACCCATAAAGGTCTTAAATTCAGAAATCGTAATTGTTTTCCAATCTCTGGCAAGGAAGGACAACTGGGGAATGGGATTAGCGGTGATGAATTGACCATAATATAAATTACTTTGGTCCACAAGAGATCTTCCATGAAAAACATTGAATAAAAATACAAGTGATGTAAAATCAACTGTTTCCACCTGAATTCCGGGTTGGCTAGTGAATGGGGGAAGTACAGGTGCTGCAGGAGTGGTAGGCTCCCAATTAGGATTAGCAAATTCTGCAGGAAGGGCACGACGGGCCTGTCTTCGTCTTCTTGGTGGTAGCAGGACACTACTTGTGCTTGCTACCTTGCCAGCTTGAACTGCACTTATGGGACACGCCATGTCACCATGTGATACTGCAGTACTGGATGTATGACCAGGGTGTACTAGCCCGCTGGTGCTTGCCAATTTACCAAAGGGGTGAGCGGCACTAGTACTTCTCTGCTCTATACAAGAGCCCTGTGGTTCTTGCACCTCAACAACAGCAGAAGAAGAAAAGGGTCAGGCACGCCTGACCTTGGCAGTGACCACAACTCCATCGTCAGAGCTATCTGTCATGGAGCCGCTGTCGTCTGCAGGATAGTATTCTGAACCTGAATCTGACAGATGAGTGACTTCCTCTTCACGGCCATGCTCAGAAACATGTAGGCCTCTTCACTAGTGTACCTTCGATTTGCCGTTTTGGGCTCTAAATTTACTGGTACAGTAGTAAGATTCACAGGAAAAAAAGCTACTAGGCTGTCAGCAACTGTATCAAACACTACCAAAAAACTGTTAGTGATTGCAAGGATCAGGCCTGACTCTGCAAACGCTGCAGCTATGTTTTTAGTGTTTTGTAAGTGACAGTGATTGATCTATAATGCACTTGGGTGGGCTGGACAGAGGGGGAAAACGCAGGTACTAGCAGGTATCTGGGCTGATGCCGCTAACACTGCATTTTTGGGAACCCTAAACTGCTGGGGATGCTAGAATAGATCTGATCAGATCAAATATTGATCCGTTCGGACACTATACCACTAAGGGAGGTGTATGCTGCGTGTGTGGGTGTTAGCGCTACTGCTGCTAATCTGTCACTGCCTGGGGCAACGCAGACCATAAATGACTCTAAAACCTAATCGGGTGATCAGGGGGTTAAACCTTTATTGGGTAATAAACAGCAGGTGCCCTGACACTATAAAAAACAAACTAACCAGCATCACCCGAATCACTTAACTAGGGGGCAATTAGGGGATTAAAGCCTTAATTAGGTAATATATGGGGGTACCCAACGCTATAAAAATACCTGACAGTGAACCTAAATAGCTAACTGGCTAACTAGCATCACCTGTGGCACTTATACGGTGATCACTAGTGACAAGGGGTGAAAGGGTTAACTAGGGGGCAATCAGGAGGTTAAAACCTTTATTAGGTAGTATATGGTGCTAACTAGCGTCACCCGCGATACTAATACGGCGATCAGAAAAAAGATTGCTTAGTGACACTGGCGACAGGGGGTGAAAGAGTTAACTGGGGGGAGATCAAGGGATTAAAGCTTTATGGGGGGTTGGGGGGTACCCTAGACCTAAAAGGGCCTACCACTAACAGCCCTAACACTTATAACAGTCACAAAATGACACCAATGCAGTGATCAGTAAAAAAATTAAAACTGCTATTGGTGTCACTGTGATAGGGGGTGCAGGGGGGGGGGGGGGTAATTGGGGGTTGATTTGTGTGCCTATGTGTACTGGTGTTAGTGTGCTTTTGGTGTAACTCACAGTGATGACTTCTCTCCTCAAGCTTCTCATTCGTCAGGAGCGATTGTGAGGGAGAGGCCATGAATCAGTGGCCTCCCCCTCAGGATGGATTGGTCCTGGAATGATGCCGACCACCTCGGGCACCGGGGGGGGGGGCGCGATCGTGCCCCCCTCCCGCGGGATGGGAGTAACGTATGTGTGTGTTACTCTGCCTGCCCGTGCTATTCTGCCAACGTATATCATCGTGAGGCGTTGGTAAGTGGTTAATATGGTAAAAACAAAAAATCCAATGCTCCCTAATTAACATTTCTTGCATAGCACAGCTGCAGTTACACCTGATAAAAAATGAAGATAGTTAAAAGATATGTTAACATTTTCGGGCAGAGTGTTTTCCAATGTAATTTCTGGCCCAGCCATCCCAATGTGCTTTTATCTAACTTACATCATCCACAGAAGGTTTAGAATCAATTTTTTTAAATGGATTTTCAGATTCCATCACTTCCTGTAGCGTGTATCAACATTCCCTTCCTGTTAGGTCATCTCCCAGAAGCCTTCACTTGCATCACAGAAGAGGGCGTGATAGGATGTGTTCACCACTCTGTACCACACCTCCCTCATTACAATACCACCTTCCACCTACATCCTATACAATCTGATTGTACAATCTCCTTTAGATCTCCCATCAGCTATGTAGTACAAGGGCCTGTTTGATTTGATACAAATTGAATCTATTGTTTAGGCGTGTCTTTCTATTCCATAGTTCTGGTAAATCTAAAGGAAATTGTACAGAGATTGTACAATCAGATTGCATAGTGTATGGCCATTATTATACAAGTACATAGGAGGGAGTAGATGTCAGGCCTTATTCACATCTCCACGTAATGAAGATTCACATTCATGCATGGGTTTGTTTTGGGTGTTTTGGAGCGTTTTCACTTGAATAGGCTGCCCTACATGTGACAAATGCCCCAGAGAAGCTCCAGAACTATTTTGGAGCGGTGCATTACTGCAGTTTTCGGTGCCTTCGCACTTGGGAAGCCTTTAACATATAATAACAACATGAACATGATGCACATTTGCAGAATTTATGAAACACAAGGCACAGCATGCATTTTCTATGTGGTTTGCCATGTGTTTGGAAACACACAGGCCGCGTACACACGCGCGGACTGTTTGCCCAACCTTGTTCGTCAAACAGTTTCGGCAAACAGTCCGCTCAAAATTTGCATGAGCGGACTTGCCCACACACGAGCGGACTGTTTCAGCGAACTGTTTGCCAAACAGTTCGCTCAACTTTTGAAATGAACGGACTCGCCCACGTAAGGAGGAGGCAAATCCGCCCATTTCGAGCGCGTGTACAGGTAGGCGGGGCCCGCGAAGGAGACGTCGCGGGCTCCGCCGCCTGGAATGGGCTTAAAGGGGAACCCCAACGCCGAAAAAAATCGGCGTGGGGGTTCCCCCAAAGTCCACACCAGACCCTTGTCCGAGCACGCTACCCGGCCGGCCAGGTACGGCTCGCCCCCCCTCCTGAGCCGTACCAGGCTGCGTGCCCTCAACATGGGGGGTGCCTTGGGGAAGGGGGGGCCGCGCGGCCCCCCCACCCCAAAGCACCTTGTCCCCATGTTGATGAGGACAAGGGCCTCTTCCCGACAACCCTGGCCGTTGGTTGTCGGGGTCTGCGGGCGGGGGACTTATCGGAATCCGGGAGCCCCCTTTAATAAGGGGGCCCCCGGATACCGGCCCCCCACCCTATGTGAATGAGTATGGGGTACAATGTACCCCTACCCATTCACCTGTAACATAAAAGTACCCAAAAAAAAACACAACACACGAGATAAAATATTTTATTGCACAGCTCCGGGGGTCTTCTGTCTTCGGGGGTCTTCTCGCCGGACTCCTCCGCTATCTTCTTGTAGCTCTTTTGCTAGCGGAGGAGTCCGGCTTTCTTCCTCCCCGCCGCCGGCCTCTTCTCCCGACTTCGGGGGTCTTGTCCCCCTCTTCGGTTCTTCTGCCGGGCCACCGCGCCTTCTTGTAGCTCTTTTGCAGGCGGTGGCCCGGTCTTCTGTCGCCACTGCCTTCCGTTCTTCTGTCGCCGCCTTCCGTTCTTGTTCTTCTTCTTGTTCTTCTTCTTCTTCTCCTGGAGATGTTGACTCGACGAGCTCTCCGGCCGGAATGCCAGGGACACGCTCCGCTGCCACTTATATAGTGACAATGGGGCGGTGTCACATGGTATATGTCACATGGGTTGGTCACATGGTGACCCCGCCCCCTTACGATGTCATAGTCCCCATGTGACATCAACCCATGTGACCAACCCATGTGACCAACCCATGTGACACCGCCCCATTGTCACTATATAAGTGGCAGCGGAGCGTGTCCTTGGCATTCCGGCCGGAGAGCTCGTCGAGTCAACATCTCCAGGAGAAGAAGAGGAAGAAGAACAAGAAGAAGAACAAGAACGGAAGGCGGCGGCGGCGGCGACAGAAGACCGGGCCACCGCCTGTAAAAGAGCTACAAGAAGGCGCGGTGGCCCGGCAGAAGAACCGAAGGCGGCGACAGAAGAACGGAAGGCAGCGGCGACAGAAGACCGGGCCACCGCCTGCAAAAGAGCTACAAGAAGGCGCGGTGGCCCGGCAGAAGAACCGAAGAGGGGGACAAGACCCCCGAAGTCGGGAGAAGAGGCCGGCGGCGGGGAGGAAGAAAGCCGGACTCCTCCGCTAGCAAAAGAGCTACACACAGATAGCGGAGGAGTCCGGCGAGAAGACCCCCGAAGACGGAAGACCCCCGGAGCTGTGCAATAAAATATTTTTTCCCTGTGTTGTGTTTTTTTTTTGTACTTTATTTCACAGGTGAATGGGTAGGGGTACATTGTACCCCATACTCATTCACATAGGGTGGGGGGCCGGTATCCGGGGGCCCCCTTCTTAAAGGGGGCTCCCGGATTCCGATAAGCCCCCCGCCCGCAGACCCCGACAACCAACGGCCAGGGTTGTCGGGAAGAGGCCCTTGTCCTCATCAACATGGGGACAAGGTGCTTTGGGGTGGGGGGGCCGCGCGGCCCCCCCTTCCCCAAGGCACCCCCCATGTTGAGGGCACGCGGCCTGGTACAGCTCAGGAGGGGGGGGCGCGCTCGCTCGCCCCCCTTTCCTGGCCGGCCGGGTAGCGTGCTCGGACAAGGGTCTGGTGTGGACTTTGGGGGAACCCCCACGCCGATTTTTTTCGGCGTTGGGTTCCCCTTTAAGCCCATTCCAGGCGGCGGAGCCCGCGACGTCTCCTTCGCGGGCCCCGCCTACCTGTACACGCGCTCGAAATGGGCGGACTTTCCGAGCGGGAACAGTTTGCTCATTTCGAAAGTAGCCTACACACGGGCGGACTGTTCGCTCAAACACAGTTTCAGCGGACAGTTTTTCGGAATTTCCGAAAGACTTTGTCCGTCCAACTGTCCGCTGAAACTGTCCGCTGAAAGCCCACACACGGGCGGACTGTCCGCCCAAACACTGTTCAGCGGACAAGGTTGGGCGAACAGTCCGCCCGTGTGTACGCGGCCACAGATGTGAATGGAGCCTCAATGTTCTTGCGTAAACTCACCAATTTCACTTTTAGGCCCCATTCACACCCGGAGTAGAGGGAGTGCATGTTTTTTGCTCCTTTTTTCAGTAACACACATAAGGCAGCCCATTGATTTTAATGGGCTGTGCTGCACCTGCCAAAGTAGCATGTAGGACATTTTTGTACATTTTTTACTGCATTTCTCACTCGTGTTTTAACGTGGCAAAATGTGTGTTTGCTTCTGTGTTTGAGTCTCTTTAATTGTTAACGGAACACCAAAGTGCAAATAGGTAATTTTAGGTGTATAAATATGGCCATACACTATACAATCTCTGTACAATCTCCTTTAGATTTACCAAAATTATACAATAGGAAGACACAGCACCTATCCAATCACTCTGCATCCAATCAGGCATTCTCTTGTACCACATCAGGAGTGTCCCGTGGGCTGCATGTTGTCCCTGGGAATTTACCATGCAGCTTGAGCCTGTCTGAAGGAACACTGGGGAAGCCAGGCAATTGCACACATGGAGGAATGCCAGGATGCTGTGAAAATGTATTTGATGGGTGAAGGTGTGCTAATGAGGTTAGCTGGTAAACTCTGTCCTGTCTGTATATCAGGAAGTTTCTGAAGTGATTTGTGAAATATAGCCATGGATGAGGTAGGCCTTGTTTTCAAAATCAAAGAAAACTTGTATTTTTGTGCAACAGAGGTACATTAACCACTTCAGCCCTGGAAGGATTTACCCACTTCCTGACCAGGCCATTTTTCATGATACGGCACTGCGTGCGACGCTGAACCCAAATAAAATTAATCTTATTTTTTTCCCACAAATAGAGCTTTTTTTTGGTGGTATTTGATCACCTCTGCGGCTTTTATTTTTTGCGCTATAAACAAAAAAAGAGCGACAATAAAAAAAAAAAATTAAAATGTTTTACTTTCTGCTATACATTACCAAAAAATTTAAAAAAACAAATGTATTCATCAGTTTAGGCTGATATGTATTCTGCTAAATTTTTTTGGTAAAATAAAATCCCAATAAGCGTATATTGATTGGTTTGCCTAAAGGCCCATACACACGATCAGAATTTTTGACAACAAACATGCAAATTAGCTGTTTTGGAGCAACATCCGATCATGTGTACGCTCCATCAGACAAACTTTTTTGGTTTTCATCGGACTTTTGTTGGCTGTGCGAACGGACAAACTTTCTGGCAACAAAAGTCAGATGGAGCAAAGTCTGATTGTGTGTACAGAAAACCATAGGTCTTTTGTACAAAGTACAAACAGGCATGCTCAGAACCAATGCAAAAGATCAGACAACAATACAGAAGTTGACCAAAGGTGGCGGTAAAGAGCAGAAAAACCACATGATTTGGTGAAAGTTGGCTGAAAAAGTCCTGCTGTGTGTATGCAATACAAGTTCAGGGCCGACGCCTTTTGTACAAAAATCCAAGGGAAAGTTTGTACAAAGTCCTATCGTGTGTATGAGGCTTTAGAGTTATCACGTCTAGAAAATAGGGGATAGATTTATGGCATTTTTATTTATTTTTATCAGTAATTGTGGAGATCAGTGATTTTTAGCGGGACTGTGACATTGCAGTCGACAGATCGGACACCTAACTGACATTTTTGACACTTTGTTGGGAACCAGTGACATTATTACAGTAATACTAATGACACTGGCAGGGAAGGGGTTAACACCAGGGGTGATTAAGGGGTTAAATGTATTACCTGCAGGTGTTTTCTAACTGTATGGGGGACTGTGTGACTGGGGAAACATGCAGATCCATCTTCCTGCTTAGCATAAAGACAGGATCTGTGTGATCTCCCCTGTCAGAAGGGAGATCTGCCTTGTGTACACAGGTAGATCCCCATTCTGTCACTGCGGGGAACGATCTGACATAGAGTCCGCCGGACCTGCTGATTGGCTCCCCGTGGGCCAATGGGAGCTCATGCATGCCTCCGGGTGTGGCCTCACACCCACAAAAGAGGGTTCCCAAGCCAACCTATACCTGCGGTGATTTGCAGGATCGTGCCACCTTGCTGCAGTATAATAATGGTGGCTGGTCGGCAAGCAGTTAATGGTATATTAGTACATTGGGGAGCTGGATTTTAGAGGAAAAAAGGTGAACTTAGCCTTTGAAGCTTCAGGTCCAGAAGGAATCCATCTACACGTGTTAAGAATTTATTTTGATAACTGATAAATCTCTTCATTAAGAGATAATTATTGATTGCCCAAATTACCTATTTGGGTGAAATGACCAGATATAACAAATATATGTGTAGCACTGACCCCTGAAAGAGCGGCTGTTTTTTTTGGGCTTACCATTTACCTTCTCCACCTCGTTGTCCTTGTCTAGGGGTTCCCGAGATTGATGGCCCAATAACTGCAGAGACCGACACTTGAATCCCTTTTGAGGAATTTTTATTTGCATAAAACGTTGAACAAAACACAGTCTCTCAGTTGGGAATAGAGGGTATTGGTAGGAAAGCTCAGGTACTTGTATGGAAAACTGCTGACACTTGAACTGTCTCTATATGATCCAGGGAATAGCCACTCGCAACTGAATACTTCAACTGTCGGATAACTCCTGGTTCATGGATTTAGTAGCCAACAAGTGATTTAAACTTACCAAAGTCTCTGCCACAGACTTGGTTGTAAAACTTTAGATGAACACAGAAAGTCTCTCACAGGAACTTAGTTGTAACTGAAGGATGAAATGAGGAACTTTCTAACAGTACCAGAATCTTGTAGCCAGTCCAGCGATACCATAAGAATGTGGATTTACTTGGTGTCCTTACAGCTCAGCTTCCAGGCTCTTACCGAGCAGCTAGCCTCGTGCATGGCCCTCTTCCTAAGGGTCCTTCCCTGGTTGTGGTTTGAGTTGCTGGGCCTCTCCAAATCCGAGACAACACCGGAGCACCTTGAAATCCTCCTTCCAGTTACTGTGCCTCGGACTAGCCAGTCTCGAGACTCGGAAATTGATGTATCTGCACCCCAGGCCATGAGGGCCTCTAGGGGCTGGTCAGGAGGACCAGGACCATTGAGTCAGAACATACTTCTGGACCAGAACCCAGAACCACGTGACTTCAGCACCTTAATCACTTCAGCCCCGGACCAATAAACACCCTAAGGACCAGAGGTCTTTTTACAATTTCGCACTGCGCTGCTTTAACTGGTAATTGCGCGGTCATGCAATATTGCACCCAAACGAAATTTTCCTTTTCTTCCCACAAATAGAGCTTTCTTTTGATGGTATTTGATTGCCTCTGCGATTTTTTTTTTTTGCGATATAAATGGAAAAAGACCAAAAATTTTGAGAAAAAATTATATTTTCTACTTTTTGTTATAAGAAAAATCGAAAAAACTCAATTTTAGTCATACATTTAGGGCAAAATTTATTCAGCCACATGTCTTTAGTAAAAAAAAATGTCAATAAGCGTATATTTATTGGTTTGCGCAAAAGTTATAGCGTCTACAAACTAGAGTACATTTTTTGGAATTTACACAGCTTTTAATTTACGACTGCCTATCTCATTTCTTGAGGTGCTAAAATGGCAGGGCAGTACAAACACCCCCCCCCCCCAAATGACCCCATGTTGGAAAGTAGACACCCCAAGGAAGTTGTGGAGAGGCATATTGAGCCCATTGAATATTTTTTTTTTTTGTCCCAAGTGATTGAATAATGACAAAAAAAAAAAAAAAAAGTTTACAAAAAGTTGTCACTAAATGATATATTGCTCACACATGCCATAGTTATATGTAGAATTGCACCCCAAAATATATTCTGCTGCTTCTCCTGAGTACGAGGATACCACATATGTGGGACTTTTTGGGAGTCTAGCTGCGTACGGCACCCCGAAAACCAATCACTGCCTTCAGGGTTTCTAAGGGTGCAAATTTTTGATTTCACTCCTCACTACCTATCACAGTTTCGAAGGCCATAAAATGCCAAAATAGCACAAACCCCCCCCCAAATGACCCCATTTTGGAAAGTAGACACCCCAAGCTATTTACTGAGAGGCATGTTGAGTCCATGAAATATTTTATATTTTGCCACAAGTTGCAGGAATTTTAAAAAATTTTCTTTTTTTGCACAAAGTTGTCACTAAATGATATATTGCTCACACATGCTATGGGCATAAGTCAAATTACACCCCAAAATAAATTCTGCTGCTTCTCCCGAGTACGGGGATACCACATGTGGGGGACTTTTTGGGAGCCTAGCCACGTACGGGACCCCGAAAACCCAAGCACTGCCTTCCGGATTTAAATATAAAATGCTACCAAAAAAAACGTAGCGATCGCAGGGATCAGGCCTGACTCTGCGATCGCTGCAGTTATGTGTTTAGTGTTTTGTAAGTGACAGTGATCAATCGATACTGCACTTGGGTGGGCTGGGCGGAGGGGCAAAACGCAGGTGCCAGCAGGTATCTGGGCTGATCCCGCGTCACCAGTGACACTTATACTGTGATCGATGGTGAAAGGGTTAACTAGGGGCAATCAGGGGGTTAAAACCATTATTGGGTAGTATATTGGGGTACCTAGCGCTATAAAAACCTGGCGGTGAACCTAAAAAAATAACTAGCTACCTAGCGACAATAGCGATCAGAAAAAAGATCGCTTAGTGACACTGGTAAAAGGGGGTGAAAGGGTTAACTCTAGGAGCAATCAGGGGGTTAAATCTTTATTGGGGGGTGATAGGGGGCTACCCTGGACCTAACACTAACTGCCCTGACAGTTTTTACTTTTACAACTGACACTGAATGCAGTAATCAGTAAATAAATGATCAATGCAATCAGTGACACTGTGACTGGGGGGGATCGGGGGGGGGGGGGGTTTGTGTGCCTGTGTGTACCTACATGTCAGTGTAGTGTTGGTGCACTTACTTTTTGTCTTCTCCTCATAGTCCGGTCAAAAAGACCTCCCCGAGGAGAATGACATCACTTCCTCCTTCCTGTGTATACAATACACAGTGGAAGGAGGCTTGTCATTGGCCAGGAGCGATCGAGAGGGGATGGCCAGAAACCAACGGCCATCCCCTCATCACAGATCAGTCCTGCAGTGAACCGGACCGCCGTATACAGCGGGAGGGGGTCCAATCGGACCCCCCACCCGCTGGAAGGCAGGCACGTACATGTACGTGCTTGTGCCTGCCTGTGCCATTGTAATGACGTACAATGGCAATATGGCGGTCCTTAAGTGGTTAAGTACCCTCTCCTGGAATACACAGCAAGACAACGCACCCGCTGATTGGCTCAGAGAGAGAGAGAGAGATTGGTACCTAATGCATCCAACCAGACTGTGTTCCAATGCCTTTCAGAGATGGTACCCAAGACCAAATTATAGTCTTAGGAAAAACTAAATTTACAAACATAGCACGTACTCTTCAGGAGTACCGGCGCTACATATGTATTATAGCTTTTGAGCCTCACATTCATTTTTTAATGAGTGCAAAGCCATGCACTGTGAGCAGCCTACCCAGATTCAGGAGGTACCTGGGGGAGTGCCATGGTCCCTGGTTGGTGCTTCCCTACAATTTTTGAATTCCAGGCACAACCAAACTAGTTTTAAAGATATCCCCTTCCCCCTCCTAACACCTATGCTGACTAATCTGTGTAAGAAATATGTACGTTATTTGTACTTACCTATTTTCAGCCCATTCTAGTCTGGTCACAAGACCCGGTTCCCCTGTTTCAGCAAGCGGCTGTAGGGAAAAGGAGAAAGCGCTGCTGGCTGACACAGGGGATCATGTGACCTGACAAGAGCGAGAATAGGTAAATATAATAGGTAATCTTTTTTACACAGGTTAGGCAGCATAGATGTTAGGAGGGCGGGTGGACATTTTTAAGAATAGGGTGAAGCTGGAATTCTACTTTAAAGTGGTTGTAAACCCTTACATTACATAGTGACTAGATCCAGGTTACACACAGAGATGAAACAAATCCTCCCACATAAGTTGTACCCATTGACCCGCAGTCTTCTCTTCTGTACATCCATGCAAAGTCCAGGATTTATAAAGCTTGTCTGAGCTGTCAAACAAGAGGAGGCGGAGAGTTGAAGCTACACCCTGCAATGCTCAGTGCAGAGCTCTAAGAGCTTACTGGAGGGAAAGGACACACACCCCTTCACACAGCACACAGGAACAGAGCAGAGGCTGTCAATCAGCTAGAGCTTTCTCCCTGTCACCCTTTTCAGGAAAACTTCTCAGAAGTGATTTGTGCTGATAACAGAAGAATGAAGCAGCAGACAGGAATAACACTAATGTTGCGTACACACGATCACACTATCTGGCGGACCAGAGTGCGCCAGACAATCCGCACGTGTGTGGGCTCACTTAGACTTAGAAAGAAGTTTTGACTCAAAATTGTATGCCGGACTCGGCAGTCCAGCGGACAATCCAGCCATCTGTGTGCTAGTCCGCCGGACTTTTGAAATGAACGGACTTGCCCACACGGAGAAAAGTCCATTCATTTTGAACGTGACTTCAGGTAGACGGGACTAGTTCAGGAATTCAATGTCGCCACCTCCATCGGCGAGATTGACACCTCGCTGGCCCTGTCACCTGGTATGGACTTAAAGGGGAAGCCCTACACTGAAAAAACGGCGTGGGGTCCCCCCAAAGTCCATATCAGACCCTTATCCGAGCAGCAGCCCGACCGGTCAGGAAAGGGGGTGGGGACGAGCGAGCGCCCCCCCTCTTGAGCCGTACCAGGCTGCGTGCCCTCAACATGGGGGGGTGCTTTGGGGAAAGCAAAAGCAAAGCACCTTGTCCCCATGTTGATGAGGACAAGGGCCTCTTCCCGACAACCCTGGCCGTTGGTTGTCGGGGTCTGCGGGCGGGGGGCTTATCGGAATCCGGAGAGCCCCCTTTAATAAGGGGGCCCCCAGATACCGGCCCCCACCCCATTCTGCTGAAAAAAAGTGTAAAGAAAAAAACACAACACATGTTTTTAAAATAATTTATTGGACAGCTCCGGGGGTCTTCTTCCGTCTTGGGGGGTCTTCTCGCCGGACTCCTCCGATATCTTCTGCTAGCTCTTTTACTAGCGGAGGAGCCCGGCTTTCTTCTTCGTAGTTGCTGCCTCTGTCTGGCGGACTTCTTCCAACTTAGGGGGTCTTGTCCCCATCTTCTTTTCTTCTTGCCGGGCCTCCGCTTTCTTCTTCCAGCTCTTTTACTAGCGGTGGCCGGTCTTCTGTCATCCGCCTTCTCGTCTTCTCTTCTTCTTCCTTGAGATGTTGACTCGACGCTCTCTCTGGCCACAATGACAGGGACGCGTTGTGTGGCGACTTATATAGGGACAAGGGGCGGGGTCACCAGGTGATGTCACCTGGTGACCCCACTCCTTATGATGTCACAGTTCCAGAGGACATTTTTTTTTTAAAGAGAGGGTTTACTTCCTCTTTAATAAAAAAAAGTGCAAAAAGGGTTTTATACGAAGTAGTATTAGCCGCAAGTCAGCAAAAAAAAGAAAGGGCCGCCCTAGGTCCAGGGACTTAGGGCCGCCCTAGGTCCAGGGACTTAGGGCCGCCCTAGGTCCAGGGACTTAGGGCCGCCCTAGGTCCAGGGACTTAGGGCCTCTGTAAAAAGAGGAAGACAGAGGGTTGCCATAAGCTCAGTGTCAGCAACAGGTAAGATGCTAGATATTTTTTCATTAATCATAAGGTTGGTAATACCGCGTACACACGATCGAATTATGCGGCGGACTTGGTCCAGCGGACCAGAGTCCGCCGGACAATCTGCCCGTGTGTGGGCTCCAGCAGACCTTTTCTTCCAAAAAGTCCAGCGCACTTAGAAAGAAAACTTGACTCAAAATTGTCCCGGAGGATGCTTGGACTGTGACATCATAAGGGGCAGGGTCACCATGTAACATCACCCGGTGACCCTGCCCCTTATCCCTATATAAGTCACAGCACAACGCATCCCTGTCATTACGGCCAGAGAGAGTGTCGTGTCAACATTGGAAGAAGAGAAGAAGAAGAAGCAGGAAGAAGAAGAAGCAGAAGGCGGCAGCACCGAGAGCAACAGGAGACCGGGCCACCGCTAGTAAAAGAGCTGGAAGAAGAAAGCAGAGGCCCGGCAAGAAGAACCGAAAGCGGGATAAGACCCCCGAAGTTGGAAGAAGACCCCCGAAATGACGGAAGAAGACCCTCGGAGCTGTCTAATAAAGTTTTAAAATATTTTATTAACACTTTTTTCCCCCCAGGTGAATGGGTAGGGGTACATCATACCCCATACTCATTCACATAGGCTGGGAGCCGGAATCTGGGTGCTCCCGGATTCTGATAAGCCCCTGTCCGCAGACCCCTACAACCAACAGCCAGGGTTATCGGAAGAGGCCCTTATCCTCATCAACATGGAGACACGGTGCTTTGGGGTGGTGGGGCCGCAGGGCCCCCCTTCCCCAAAGCACCCCCCACGTTGAGGGCATGCAGCCCGGTATGGCTCAGGAGGGGGGTGGTGCTCACTCGTCCCCACCCCCTTTCCTGACCGGCCATGCTGCATGCTCAGATAAGGGTCTGCTATGGACTTTGGGGGGGACCCCCACGCCGTTTTTTTGGCATGGGGTTCCCCTTTAAATCCATACCGGGTGACGGGGCTAGTGAGGTGTCAATCTCACCGACAGAGGCGGCAACATTGACTTCCTTTGCTAGTTCCATCTACCTGGAGTCACGTTCAAAATGAATGGACTTTACTCTGTGTGTGGGCAAGTCCGTTCATTTCAAAAGTCCGGTGGACCCCCGCCATAGTCCGGCGGCTTGTCTGCTGGACCTAATCCCCCGGAAAAGTTCAGTCGTGTGGGCAGGTCCGCTCATTCAGAAAGTCCGGCGGACCTCTGCTGCAAAGTCCGGCGGGTTGTCTGCCAGACTAAGTCCGCTGGATAGTCTGATTGTGTGTATGCTGCATTAGAATGATCTTCACCATGGCAAATGAAACAGAGGGTTTCTTCCAGGCTCTGGCTGTTGCCCGTTTAGCAGCTATTAACAGGCAGGATGCCAGCTTTTGTTGGTATGAGAATAATCCCTGGATTGGGCAATGCAGCAAAGCAATTTTAACGTCCTTGTAGATGGGTATATGGAACAAGAAATAGAGGAGCCCGAACACCTTGGACCAGAACCCAGTGAGACAGGGAGACGTGTTCGACATCCCCTTGTTGGCCACAACCCCTGAAGCACCTGTCACTATGGGATGGGTTTGAACTCGTTATCTGAGCTGGAACCCAGTACCATTATAGAAGAACCTTATATGCGGCTTCTAGGGTAGAATTTCAAGGCTGCTAGTCTTTATTTTTAGTCAATGTATTCCACATATGGCCCATGAAAGAGAATTGTTATATTTTAAAAAATCTGACATCTACTGACATCTAACTTGGTTGATTAAAGGGTTAACATTTTTCTCAGTTCCAATTATTATTATATCTTCATAACTTTAGATTTTCTTTCTGGAGCTAGACATGCTATCTAAGGAGCCTAAGTATGTACTTGATTTTCTCTAAGGACACCACTTAATGTCTGCGTCCTGGGTTCTCTGAAATATTCTTACATTCACAGAAACCAACAAGAACATGTCAAGCCTTTTCTGTGGAACTTACTGAGAAAATGAAACATGAATTATTTTCTTTGCAACATGATTCATGTGGATTTGACAATGTCTGCTTCTCAAGCCTAATGCCTTAATCCATTTTCTGTTCACCTGATGTTTCAGAATTTCTCCAGTTTTGAAAAACATTTAAACATTAGATATTATGCTTTGACTTCTAAAGTTGATGGACACCAATTCTTCTGTAGAGAACCTTTACTATAACAAAAAGCAATTTTCAGAGTATCCAAAGGACCCTGCAATTGACAGCTTTGGAGTGCTCATTTGGAGTGCTCTGCTTTTTTATTTATTTTTTTGAGTTATGTAATGCATCTGTCATCATGTGGGATTACCTCATCCAAAAAATGCCTGCCTTTTTTTAGATGAGTTGTTTTGAAGAGTTCTTTGAAAAACCTAGCTACTAGAGTCATTTAGTAGTTTTTAATTTACAGTGGAAAATGTTTCTATTTTTTGGTTGGGGAAATGCATCTTTAAATGTCAGATATAACTAACTTATATCCATTGCTAGACCTGGATGATAATTAGTGATATTCACACCAAACAAATGAAATTTGTGCCATATTATAGAGCTTTTGGTATGATAGATCTTTGCTTGAAATATACCTACGCAGCTGGCTATAATCATTAGAGGACATAATCCAGCTTCTAGAAAATTTTCCTAAAAATACTTATATAAACAGCCATACTTGGGTTGCATGAGCAAGCCTGTTTCTACTACAGTAGAGATGGGAAAGGTGGGACAGACAAATACATTTAGTGCTAATCTAAGGGAAACTAAGAGGTTATATCTGCCTATAGTTCAGTTTTAAATTAATTATTCTTACCCTTTGAGCGAGCCACATTCGATAATGTATCTCTTTCAGCTTATTACCTTCCACAGAAGAGTCCAGGACCCTTTGGTATCTCAGGCATTAAAGCAGAACTCCATAATGTACCAATCCCCCCACTTATTCTGCAGCTTTCTGGCCTTCTTTTAACATGTATCTTATTTGACCTGAACATTTGCCAATATCTTCTAAATGTGCGCACATTAAGAAAACGGGACACCTTAAAAAAATTTGAGGGCAGGTTCATACTTGCACGCTGTCAGAAACCATGAAATCAGACCAAGACACAAGTACAGTTAAATCACACTTGTTTAATAATAAAAGTAAACAGAACAAAACATAGTCAAAACATAGCCAGCGTTCAGGAACCGGAATGGATAGTCAGACAAGACAAACGTCAGGAAGCCGGAGAAAAGTGTAGTAAAACAGCAAGCAGGATGTGGAGCTAGAAAGGATGTCAGCCAAGCAAGTCTTTTAACAGGAATGCAGGAGAGAAGCTCTGTGATTTTGACTAAGGCGAAGGCAGAGATCCTCTGGGCTGGACGGCTTAAGTAGACAGGACTGACGAGCAGGATATCATCAACAGCGGAGTAACTGTGGAGAGATAAAAACTAGCAATTAGCAGCTGAACGGCCAGCTCAGAGAAGGAAGGGCTGAGCCCAGCCCTGACATTACCCCCTTCTCAACGACCCCTCCCCATCAGAGGACATCCAGGCTTGAGGGGAAAACATCTATGGAAATCACAGAGGAGGACAGGGGCATGTACGTCCGAGGATGAGACCCATGCACCAGGTACTGTATGCGCCTACGGAATCAGCAATGGATTGTACTTCATAATCCTCATGGTTCTCAAACTGTACTGGGTGAGGACGTGGCACCAAGGTGATAAAGCGGTTGCAGACCAAAGGTTTGAATAAGGAGACATGAAATACATTTAGAAATACACATATTAGAAGGAAGGTCTAATGTGTAAGCCACTGGGTTAATTATGTGAAGACTACGGAAAGGCCCAAATAAACAGTGAGGGAACATGAAGTTGGACAGCCAGACCCTGTCCCCAACCTCCCCAACCTGGTAGGAAGGCGCAGGCAGGCATCTGCGGTCAGCATGGAGTCTGTACCTATCATTAGCCTGTCGCAAAGCCTCCTGGACTTGTGCACAAGTGGAACGAAGACCACGGAGATGCTCCTCTAATGCAAGACTACTCTGCGGAACAAATGAGTCAGGCAACATGCAAGGTTGTAAACCATAGTTCACCATAAATGGGGACAATAGGGAAGCAGAATTCAAGACACTATTGTGAGCAAACTCTGCCCACGGTAATAGGTCTGACCAGTTGTTATGATGGTCAGAAATATTGCAATGTAGAATTACTCCAAGCGAAGGCTCTCCTGAGCAAAAATGGAAGCCAGTTCCTTAGAAGTGGGCCACTTCTTAAGCGGAATACAATGGGACATTTTTGAGAACCAGTCAACCACTATAAAGATAATTGTGTTGCCCTGGGAGTTGGGTAACTCCACAATGAAATCCATAGACAGATGGATCCAAGGCATTTCTCCATTGGGTATGGGTTGTAGGAGGCTCACTGGAAGATGTTGTGGAGTCTTACTCAGAGTACACACGGAACAGGCAGCTACAAAGGCAGTTACATCAGTACGTAGACTAGGCCACCAGAATTGTTGGGAAATGGCCCAAAAGAGTTGATTCTTCCAGGGTGGCCAGCAGCCTTGGGAGAATGATAAACCTGAGAAGTGAGACTGGTGTGAACCATAGCTAGAATACAATCAGGAGGAAACACAGGAATCGGAACAGACTCCAACTTGGAAGTGGAGGAAAATGTTGTGACAAGGCGTCAGCCCTTACAGTCTTATTACCGGGTATTTGAAGCTTGACAAGAAAAGAGCCCATCGCCCTTCTGGACAAGGTCTCAGTTCACCACTCTTCTTCTTCACGAAGAAGAAACCAGCACCAGCAGGGGAGGAGGATTTGCAGATGAAACCTTGAGAAAGTGCGTCGGCAACATACTCCTCTAAGGCCTTATCCTACAAGACCGACACATGGTAAACCCGGCCACGAGGGGGTATGGCACCAGGTTGAAGGGAAATTGTGCAATCATACAGCTGGTGTGGAGGCAAACTATGGGCTTGACCTTTGTCAAAGACATCGCTAAAATTGCGGTACTCCTTCGGCAGGAAGGAGAGTGAAGAGGTGCACAGGACCTTGGCTACCTTCTGGAAGCATGTCTTACTCTATTGTGGTGACCAGGAGAGAACCTCAGCACGGAGCCAATCAAGAGGGGTTGTGCCTCTGTAACCAAGGATAACCAATAACCAGCAGAAACTTAGGTGAGGAAATGACTTTTGAAATTGGATTATCTTATGGTGAAGAGCCCCTACGGCCATGGACAACGGAACCGTCTTATAAGTCACATGGGCAGGCTGTAGGGGTCTCCTGTCAGGAGCCTCAATGGCAAGTGGAGTGTCACGCAGCTGTGGCAGAATCGGGTGCATTGATACAAATGCAGCATCAATGAGTTGATTAGAGCCTGTATCTCGACAGACGACTCACAAGAAAGGGTGACTGAAACCAGGGTACTGTGCAGGTACTTGCACCCCCCTCCCCCCTGAAAGGTGCCAATTGTGGCGCCGGAGGGGGGGAGGGTTCCAATGAGCGGAAGGTCCACTTTAGGGTGGACCTCCGCTTTAGTACACAATTGGATTTGTTCAACAAAGTCCTTTTTTTTATTTTTCAAGCATATAGTTGCCGTGCAAATGTACATATCTCATCCCTATATTGAATGGTCTGTCAAGTATTTGCATCGTAACCACTAAAAAATATTATGTGGGATCCACCACAATTATACAAACTGGACTCTTTTGGTCTGGTAGAGCTTGGAGGGGCAGCCTTATTTATAATGTAAATAAATACCCTTCAGGTCTGGTAAAGCTTTTAGAAGCCCATTTATAATAAAGAAAAAAAAATGTGGGGTTCCTCCCCAAAAGCCATACCCTTCAGGCTTGGTATAACTTTTAAGGGCCACCTCACAATAAATGATGAAAGGTCACACCAAACCTTTAGTCCGAGCATGTTGCCTGGCAGGCCAGGAAACGGAGGGGGGGGGGGGGGGGTGAGCACCCCCCTGAACCATACCAGGCAACATACCCTCAATATGGAGGGGTATCTTGACATATTCCAGGAGGATACCAAAAGTCGACACAGCTGCAGATGTCGCATGACATATCCCTACCAACTGGGCGGAGCTATGTCAATGACTGTCTAGGATCAGTATCTTCTCCTGCAGATGCGCCTATTAGGACAATCTCAACATGGCCGTGTTAAGACATTGACGTTGTTTGCCATCTGGCCATATTAGGTGTCCCGCCTCTTTGAGTATGTGTGCAGTGGTGTCGGGGAATGCAGGGCCCATACAGTGAGTTTCATCATATCCCTTTGACATTTCCACTATTAGACAGTGAGTGATCTAGCTCTTATTCATGGATCCCAAATGTTACCAAATTTCTTTGGGCATTTCCGCCCCATATATTCATTAGTTTATAGAGTGGTAATACCGAGTCCACCAGTGAGTGCCATTGGGTAAGTGTAGGGGGAGACATCAGCTTCCACGCTTGCAGCAACACTTTCCTGGCATAAAAGCAGAGATAAAACAGCAAAACACTCTTATGAGGGGAATGTGTTGCTAGGTCTGTTATACCCAAGAGACAAACCTTGGGCTCCATTGATACTGAAAGATCGGTGACCGCATTAATGTCCGCCAGTCGCTGCTCCCAGAAACCCTGGATAATCGGACAGTCTCATATAACATTGTAGTATGTTCCAATTTCCTGCTGACACTATTCTGGCTAGGCGCTGGGGGGTATAATAGACCCTATCTCTTGCGAAGATTAACTTGGGGATATATGGTGTAGGGCTAGGTCCCATTCCTCCTCTGAAAGGGAGGGGGTGTCTCCCTTCCAAGTCTGATACAAGGGTGAGTCCCTCCCTGGTTTCTCACATGTCAAACAGACATATAGGGAGGAGAGGATTCTATCCACCCCTTGAGAGATAAGAAATCTCTCGATTACATGAGGCTCCACCGATATCTCCCCCAGGAATTGCACCTGGGTCGCATGTTTTAATTGTAGGTATCTGAATAGCATCCAGGAGGGAAGCTCATATGCCTCCCTAAGTTCTGAAAAGGGGAGGAGAGCGCCAGCTGGCATGATCTGTTCAAGCTTGACTATTCCAAATCTGGCCCAGAGACTGGGATCCGGGATAGATCGGAAGTGCGGGAGTTTAGGATTGCCCCATAGCGGGGTATGAGGGGAAATAGAGTCAGCCGCCTAACTGTGGTGGTGACCTTTTCCCAAACTTAGACTGTAGTCTGCATCGGGGTTGTTGCCTGCGGGCTAGACTTGGTTCCCCTATAGACTAGTTAGGGCTGCATATGAGCCCATGATTGCTGCTTCTAAATTAACTGCAGGGTTGAACTTAGTTTGGGTGAACCATCATCGGACCGTGACTAATACTGCTGCCCAATAGTACCTTTGGAAACAGGGTAGCAATAGACCACCCAGAGACAGAGGGAGCTGCAGTTTGGCCCTAGAAATCCACAGGACCCTTCCGCCCCTAATAAATAAAGAGACTATTCCATCTAGTTTGCGGAAGAATGTTGTAGGGATCGGAACCGAGGTATTTCTAAAAACTTATAAAAATTTGGGGAGAAACTTCATTTTTAATAGATTAACCTCTTCCATATCTGGCATTTCGCCATTAGGGTGTGCAAGATTGGATAGAGATTGTCTGCCAGATCTTGGGAGAGGTCGTTGGTAATCTCAATCCCTAAATATCTAAAGCGGGAACCCCTTTGCAGGGGGGACGAGGGGGGTGGAGGGGTCTTTTGAGTCAGAGAGCAGAAATAAACTGGATTTTCCCCAATTAACTCTGACTCCAGAAAATTTACCATATTTATCTATGACCCTCAAAGCTGCCGTCAGGGAGTCAGAGGTGTCCCCAAGGTATAAAAGCGTGTCATCCACGTATAGTGATGTCCTTTTTACCAAGGGACCCACCTGCAGTCCCCCCACCCCCTCCGTTGAGCAAAGGAGAATTGCCATAGGTTCAATGGCCAGGGCAAACAGCCCTGGGGTGAGGGGGCAGCCCTGCCTTGTGCCTCTACAGAGGTGGAAAGGGGGAGAGAGGACCCCACCCCTGCGTACACGAGCTGTAGGGGAGGCATACAACTGTTGGATCCAGGCAATAAATTTAGGGCCAAGCCCAAACCTGACGAGGACCTGCCAGAGAAAGCCCCACTCCACTGAATCAAAGGCCTTCTCTGCGTCCAGAGAGGCCACCATTCCCCCCCCCCCTCCCCTGCCCCAAACCGCGCTATGTTGGTGTAGAGGCGCCGTATATTGGCATCAGTACCTTTTGCCAGGCATAAAGCCGGTCTGATCCCCATGGATTAAGGAGAGTATCACTGTGTTTAGTCTATTGGCCGGTATCTTCGTCAGTATTTTAGCATCAACATTTAGTAAAGATATTGGCCTATAAGAGGAGCACAGTTCAGGGTCCTTCCCTGGCTTCGGTATGAGTACAATTATAGCCTCTGATAAGGAGTTTGGGAGGTCATTTGTCCCTATGGCCTTGGTGAGGGTTGAGAGATTGTATGGGCCCACCACTTCCAAATTGGTCTTGTAAAACTCTGATGGGAGTCAGTCGGGATTTTATAGCCTTTTGAACCTCTGTCAGGGTAATGGGGCTCTCTAGTAGCTGCGGAACTTCATCAGCCAGGGCGGGGAATTCA
Source organism: Lithobates pipiens (assembly GCF_037356315.1). Taxonomy (NCBI): domain Eukaryota; kingdom Metazoa; phylum Chordata; class Amphibia; order Anura; family Ranidae; genus Lithobates; species Lithobates pipiens. The sequence goes on along the minus strand of NW_027507686.1, from coordinate 80,790,253 downwards.
ATTTTATCTAGGAAAGAGGTTAAGTCTTCTAGGGAATATGTAGCCCTGGACTCATAGGTGAGCATAGTACTGCTCAAACTGGGCATTGATTTGGACAGGGTCCGAGAGCAAAGTGCCATCGGCCCCCTTAATATTAGCTATGCAGGGGCTTCCCGTCTGCTCCATCGCCAGCCACGCCAACAGCCTCCCCAGGCCGTTCACGCTGTTCAAATATTCTTTGTGTCTGAGAGAGGAGGAAGCGGTATGGAACAGTACCAGTTCCCTGTACGCTGTAAGCATATCCAAATGTGTACTCTGACTCTGGGAACCCGCATATTGGTCTTACAATCTTACAGCTCGGAGTTCTGCCTCTGAGAGTTAGTCTCGACTCCTTCCTAATTTTGGCAATATTAAATTGGGCGACACAGTGGTGTAGTGGTTAGCACTCTCGCCTAGCAGCAAGAAGGGTCGCTGGTTTGAATCCCAACCACGACACTACCTGCCTGGAGTTTGCATGTTCTCCCTGTGCCTGCGTGGGCTTCCTCCGGGTACTTCGGTTTCCTCCCACACCCCAAAGACATGCAGGTAGGTTAATTGGCTTCTGTCCAAAATTGGCCCTAGTATATGAATGGGGACCTTGAATTGTGAGCTCCTTGAGGGTAGGGACTGATGTGAGTGTGCAATGTACAGGGATAGGGACAATTGTAGACACTCAGGTTGAACTGGATGGACTGATGTCTTTATTCAACCTTACTAACTATGAAACTATGAAACTATGAAATTGATATCTCCCCCTTGCGTATGCTTTAAGTGCATCCCATACAGAGGCAGGTGGTGCTGAGCGGTCATTATGAGTCCAGGAATCCCTCAACTCTGACAGCATCAACTCATCTGTGATCCAATATCTGGAGAGTCTCCAGAGTCCCAACCCCACCACCGAGTCCATGTTCAGAGTCAACATCACCGGGGCATGGTCTGAAATGCCGTGTGGCAAGATAGAAACAGCATACACCCTTTGTAATAGAGAGGCACTCACATAGATCAGGTCTATGCGTGACTGTGTCGCATGTGTAGACGATCGACACGTAAATTGTCTTGCCACAGGGTGTTTCCATCGCCACGCGTCATGCAGGCCAAACGTTTCTGCCCACCTAGCCAGAGTGAATCACCTGTCCGGCAGCGAGTCTATCGGCACCCAGATCTGGAGTCATATTAAAGTCCCCAGCAAGAACAATGTTGGTCACCGGGTATCCAGCTACAATGGCCAAGATCTTACGTAGTACTGAGAGACTTGCCGGCGGAGGCACATAGAGTCCAATGACCACCATGTCCACCCCGTCACACATTGCATGTAGAATCACATATTACCCATACGGGCCCAAGTGAAGATCCATCAACCGAAAACAGAGCGTCTTATGTACCAAAACACTAACCCCTCTGGAATGCGAGGAGAAAGTGGAGTGCTAGTAAGATCCCACCCAAGTTTATTTTTAAGTGAGAGTATGCGGGAACCCGTGAGATGAGTCTCCTGTAAAATACAAATGTGCGGGAGGTATCTCTTCAGATACATAAAAAACAGGGAACGTTTAATTTTATAGTTCATCCCCCGCACATTCCAGGAGAGTAACCTCAGGGGAGCCATGAGAGGAAAGGCAAAATCATTTCAATCCCACCCCCCCCCCCCCCCACCCCGGCCCAGCCACAATACAGAATTGGGAAGTGATCTTAGCGTCAAGATCGAAGGCTCTGGTGCAGCATGTTGTAATGATAGAAGCTTAATAAACCTGTCAAAACTACTGAAACTTACCAACCCCCCCTCCCCCTACCCCGCATTACCCCACCCCCCCAACTTGGGTGTGTTTGAAACCCCAAACAAAACAGGACAATTAGTCCCTGGGGAGCAATGTATCAAAAGAGTGCCTAGAAGGCACAGTAGAAGGTACTTTTGTCCACTCTGCAACTGCGCTGACAACAGGAGAGATAGCATAGTATTATTGTCCTCCGTGCGGATAGGGAGTCACCCAGATGAATGAATCCGGGGGTAAAATTCTTGATGTTACCAAAGTAAGGGAAAGGGGCACACCTAGGCAAAGTTCCCATGTGCACAAACCCGTACAGAACATAGTAGTCTCCTCTCTCCGAGTCATGTCATGGGTACAAGGGGTAATGCCGACCTCAGCGATTGCCCTGTGTCTTACAGCCCAGCTAGCAGGGAGAAGGGGGAAGCACATGGGACCTTGAAATCCAACCTGAGGAGTCGTGAGCAATCTTTCCCACTTAATAAAACCCTTTAGGGCACAAAGTTAGTCTGTGGGAACAGCAAGGATGACTTGTCCATTAGAAAGGGGCAAAGAGAGAGGAGAGTTAGCATTGACCTCACCAATTAACGCCGCGGCAAAGACTCCATCCAGTTGGCAGCTTCTTCAGGCGAAGTAAAGAATTTATGGGTCTCAGCATCTTGCACTCTGAAAGAGCATACTATATTTCAGGCCTTTCTGCCGCAGGGCAAGCTTCACATTTTCGAAGGACTTCTTTGCTTCTGTGTTTCCACGGAAAAGTCTGAAAAGATCATGAGGCGGGTAACTTCAAAGTGCAGCTCCTCCACGTTTCTGCTCTCCCTTAACACCAGATTCCTGTCCCTAAAATTCAGGAGACGGAGGATAAGTGTGAGTGGTGGGGCCCCAGGAGGTCCCCTAGCGGCCGGCATCCTGTGAGCCCTTTCGACTGCAAAGAACGGCGAAAAGGCCGCCTGTGAGAGCAGGTGACGGAAAAGGCATTCCATAAAAGCAGCAGGACTGGGGCCCTCCGATCCCTCTGGCAGCCCAATGACCCGGAGGTTACTTCTTCAATTGCGGTTTTCCGCATCTTCCGCACGGTATTCCAACGCACGGACCTTGCTGGTGAGGCTATGAAGGGAAGCAGAGTGGTCTCTTAGCGTATCCTCCGCGTTCCCCACGCTATGTTCCACCTCCGTCATCCTGGTTTGGAACTTGTCCATGTCTTTCCGAATCAACCCCATTTCAACCTGTATGGTGTCAATCTTACTCGTCAGCGTGGATTGACATGTACTGATGGCCTGCATTAGGGCTGTGAAATTGTCCTGCTCCCGGAGTGCAGGTCTGCAGAGTCTGAAGCTTCGGTCTGTGACGCCATGTTGGACAGCGTGCAGGGCTGAGATCCCCTGCCGCAAGCCTGTGTGCGTGGTGTTTTTATAGGGCATACCAGTCCAGGGTGTCGCTAATAGGGCTCCAGCAGCCTCGGAACCGGTGTTGTCCACAGGGAAACAGGATGTCAAGCAGTTGGGTTAACGGAGCTCCCTCACTATGCTTCTGCTCCAGTCGCCCTCTTGGACACGCCCCCGCTTAGAGTTGTTTTTATTTGCATTTGATTAATGTGAGTTTCCGCTGCTTTTATGTGTGGAGCAGTACAGAAAAATGCAGACATGTTACAGTTTTCTGCACCACTGTGCCCCACAGCTGACAGCTGTATTTCAGTGCGGAGTGAGCTCACAAAAAAAAACATTGTTTTCTGTTTGCCCTTTGTGGAGAGCTGCGTTTTTCCTCTGCACAAAAACACAGCTCTCTGCACAAGTGTAAGCCAGCCCTTAAGGCTTTTCTGTCTATTACATGTTTACAGTCCTAATAACACACAAATTAGTCTGAACTACCATTCTGTACTCCTTGCAACTAATATATAATCCTTTCTCATCCATATGAAACATAATGCTTTTACACGTGCCTGCAGTCCAGATGAGGCTGCACAGTGTCCGGGCTGGCTTAGCCCTTCCTTCTCTGGGCTGGCCACTCAGCTGTTGGCTAATTGCCAGCTCTCTTCTCTCTCCACAGTTACCAGCTGTTCCTGATGATGCTCGTCTGACCTGCCTACTTAAAGCCTTCCAGCTCACTTCACCTCTGCCTTCGCCTTGGTCACATCACTGAAACCATCTCCTGCGGTTTGTTTAAAGACTGGATTGCTGACATCCCTTCTGGATCCTTATCCTGCTTGCTGTGCTCTACTTGGATCCCTGACTTCTGGCCTGGCTGACTACCCGATCTGGTTACTGGACTCTGGCTAAGCTTGACTACGCTTTTTCTATTTACCTTTTTATTTTTATTAATAAACAAGTGTGATTTAATTGTACTTCTGTCTCAGCCCGATTCATGGTTTCTGACAGTAGGCGAAGGCCATGAATTCAGAAGATACACTTAATCCACTTGTTGGTAATATTTTTTCTAGATTGGATGAGCAAGATCACCGCATGGATCAGTTTGCCATGGCGTTACAAACGCTCCTGAATCGCACGGCTCACCTGGAATCCCCCATGGTGGCTGATCCGGTACAACCTGAGTTGCAGGCCGTCCCTGCTGCTGTGCCAGTCTCTCTCTGTGCAGAGTATTACCTCTATAAGAGGTATGTCGGGTTCTGCTCTGCTTTCCCAGCGATTTGGGGGTGATCCAGTTCAATGCAGAGGGTTTCTCAATCAGGTTGAGATATACTTCGAGATGCTGCCCCAGGCGTTTCCCACAGACAGAAGCAAAGTAGGTTTTGTGATATCTTTGCTTTCTGAGAGAGCCTTGGCCTGGGCTAACCCTCTATGGGAGACGCAAAAACCTGTTGTCTTGAGTTACCCTCAGTTTGTGGCCTCCTTTTAAAAGGGGTTTTGACATTCCTGCATGCTCCGCTTCTGCTGCCAAGTGCCTCATGTCCATCAAACAGAGTACGAGAACTGTTGTCAGCTACGGCATTGAATTCCGTACTCTGGCAGCAGAGGTTACTTGGAACAATGAGGCCTTTGTGGCTGCTTTTTCTCATGATCTCTCGGATTCCATCAAGGATGAGATGGCAGCCTGAGATATACCCACTGAGCTGGAGAGCTTGATCTCATTTGCCATCCTCATTGACGCCAGACTCAGAGAAAGACTTTCTCTTAAGGAGGGCTTGCGGAAGCCTCCTGTACGTTTGCCTCCAAGCTTTGTAGTCCCACCCATGCCTCCCTCACCTCCCATGCCTCCTGGTACTGAGTTGGTCAGTGAAGATGAACCCATGCACCTGGGCTTCACGTGTCTCTCTTCGGATGAGCGAGCCTTTAGGAGGAGGGAGAGATTGTGCCTTTATTGTGGCCAGGCAGGTCACTTTTTGAAGTCTTGTCCTACCCGTCCAGGGAACGCCCGGACCTTGAGGTCCTGTCATGGACAGACCTTAGGTGGCGTTGTTTTGTCCCCAGTTATCCAGAAGGATAAGCCCCCAGTTTTGGTCTCCCTTTCTTGGGCTGAGTCGTCCATCGAGATACAGGCTCTAATCGACTCTGGGGCTGCAGGCCTGTTCATTGATGCTGCATTTGTTTTGCAGCACTCGATTCCGCTACAGCTGCGTGACACTCCACTTGCCATTGAGACCTTTACAGCCTGCCCATGTGACTCATGAGACAGTTCCGTTGTCCATAGCCATAGGGGATCTTCACCTTGAGATAATCCAATTCCAAGTTATTTCCTCACCCAGGTTTCCGCTGGTTATTGGTTATCCTTGGTTACAGAGGCACAACCCCTCTTTTGATTGGCTCCGTGCTGAGGTTCTCTCCTGGTCATCACAATGCAGTGAGACATGCTTCCTGAAGGTATCCAAGGTACTGTGCACCTTTTCACTCTCCTACCTGCCGGAGGAGTACCACGATTTTAGCGATGTCTTTGATAAAGGTCAAGCCGGTAGTTTGCCTCCACACCAGTCTTATGATTGCACAATTGACCTTCAACCTGGTGCCATACCTCCTCGTGGCCGGGTTTACCCTTTGTCGGTCTTGAAGGATAAGGCCATGGAGGAGTTTGTTGCTGATGCACTTTCTCAAGGTTTCATCCACAAATCCTCATCTCCTGCTGGTGCTGGATTCTTCTTTGTGAAAAAGAAGAGCGGTGAACTGAGACCTTGTATAGATTATAGGGGTCTCATTCGTGTCACGATTAAGAATGCCTACCGGATTCCATTGATTAGAGTTATTTGACCGCCTCAACGGCTTTCACAAAGCTTGACTTGAGAGGGGCATACAATCTCGTGCGCATTAAGGAGGGCGACGAGTGGAAAACTGCGTTTAATACCAAAACAGGCCATTATGAATACCTAGTAATGCCTTTTGGCCTTTGTAAGGAATTCCAGGAATTTTTTAACAATGTCCTCCGAGATTTGTTGCAGTTGTGTGTGTGTGTGTGTGTGTGTGTGTGTGTGGTGATTTATCTCGATATCCTCCATATTTTCCAAGTCCCTGGAGAGCCATCACACAGATGTCTGTCATGTGCTTCAGAAACGAAGAGAGAACAATCTCTATTGTAAACTGGAGAAGTGCGAGTTCCATCGTGAACAGGTTACATTTCTGGGCTATGTCATTTCCACGGCTGGTTTTTCGATGGACCCAGATAAACTTTCAGCAGTCCTACAGTGGCCTCGACCCGTGGGATTATATACTCTGCAGCGTTTCCTGGGCTTTGCCAACTACTATCGGAAGTTTATTCGTAACTTCTCGTCTCTGGTCAAGCCCCTGACTGATATGACCAGAAAGGATGGTAACCCACAGAGTTGGTCTCCGGAGTCCATTAAGGCCTTTGAGACTCTCAAAGCTCCCTTTGTTTCTGCTCCTGTGTTGGCACATCCTGATCTTACGTTGCCTTTTATCCTAGAAGTTGATGCTTCTGAGACTGGAGTTGGCGCCCTTCTCTCTCAACGTCCTAACTCTGAGAGCGCTATGCATCCGTGTGGCTACTTTTCCAAGAAGTTGACACCTGCTGAGTGCAAATATGAGATTGGTAACGGAGAGCTGTTGGCGATCATTTTAGCCCTGAAAGAATGGAGACATCTCCTTGAAGGTACCACTGACCACTACTGACCATAAGAATCTTACATTCTTGTCTGAGGCGAAGCGACTCTCTCCCAGAAGGGCGCGATGGGCTCTTTTCTTGTCAAGCTTTAATTACATTGTCTCATTCTTACCAGGTACTAAAAATGTAAGGGCTGATGCCTTGTCACGACAATTTTCCTCCACTTCCAAGTCAGAGTCGTTTCCGGTTCCTATGATTCCTCCTGATCGTACCTTGGCTACGGTTCGCACCAGTCTTACTTCTCCTTTGGGTGACAAAATTCTTGCTGCTCAGGTCCATGCTCCTCCTGATAAACCTTGTGACCGCTGCTTTGTCCCTGAGAGTCTCCATACTGCTGTGCTCCAGACTTACCATTCTCCCAAGGCAGCCGGCCTTCCTGGGAAGAATCAACTAATTTGGGCCATTTCCCAACAATTCTGGTGGCCTAGTCTACGGGCTGATGTTACTGCCTTCGTAGCTGCCTGTCCCATGTGTGCTCAGAGTAAGACTCCATGACACCTTCCAGTGGGCCTCCTACAACCCATACCCAATGGAGAGAGGCCCTGGACACACCTGTCTATGGATTTCATTGTGGAGTTGCCCAACTCCCAAGGTAACACTGTTATCCTTATGGTGGTTGACCGGTTCTCAAAGATGTGTCCTTGTATTCCACTTAAGAAGTTGCCCACCTCTAAGGAACTGGCTTTCATTTTAGCTCGGAAGATCTTTCGCTTACATGGGCTACCCAAGGTTATTGTCTCGGACAGGGGCAGTCAATTTGTCTCCCGGTTCTGGCGAGCATTATGGGCACAGTTGGGAATCCAGCTTGCGTTCTCTTCTGCGTATCACCCGCAGTCTAATGGGGCCGCAGAACGAGCCAATCGTTCCTTTGAGCAATTCCTACGTTGCTATGTTTCTGACCATCATAACAACTGGTCTGACCTATTACCTTGGGCAGAGTTTGCTCACAACAGTGCCTTGAATTCTGCCTCCCGATTGTCTCCATTTATGGCGAATTATGGTTTCCAACCTTCTATGTTGCCTGACTCGTTTGTTCCGCAGAGTATTCCTGCATTAGAGGAGCATCTACGCGGTCTTCGTTCCACTTGGGTACAAGTCCAGGAGGCTTTGCGTCATGCTAATGATAGGTACAGACTCCATGCTGACCGCAGACGCCTGCCTACGCCTTCCTACCAGGTTGGGGACAGGGTCTGGCTGTCATCTCGCAACCTCCGGCTTCGTGTTTCCTCACTGAAGTTTGCACCTCGGTTTATTGGGCCATTCCGTATCCTTCGCAGGATTAAACCAGTGGCTTACGCATTGGACCTTCCTCCTAGTATGCGCATCTCAAATGTGTTTCATGTCTCCTTATTGAAACCGTTGGTCTGTAACCGATTTACCACCTCAGTGCCACTTCCTCACCCTATTCAGGTTGAGAACTATGAGGAGTATGAGGTACAATCCATTGTTGACTCTTGTAGGTTCTGTGGGCGCATACAGTACCTGGTGCATTGGAAGGGGTATGGTCCGGAAGAACTCTCCTGGGTTTCATCCTCTGACGTACATGCCCCTGTCCTCCTCCGCGAGTTCCATAGACAGTTTCCCCTCAAGCCTGGTGGCCCTCCAAGGGAGAGGGGTCATTGAGGAGGGGGTACTGTCAGGGCTGGCTTAGCCCTTCCTTCTCTGGGCTGGCCACTCAGCTGTCGGCTAATTGCCAGCTCTCGTCTCTCTCCACAGTTACCAGCTGTTCCTGATGATGCTCTTCTGACTTGCCTACTTAAAGCCTTCCAACTCACTTCACCTCTGCCTTTGCCTTGGTCACATCACTGAAACCATCTCCTGCGGTTTGTTTAAAGACTGTCTTGCTGACATCCCTCCTGGCTCCTTATCCTGCTTGCTGTGCTCTACTTGGATCCCTGACTTCTGGCCTGGCTATGTATTTGGTTACTGGACTCTGGCTATGCTTGACTACGCTTTTTTCTATTTACCTTTTTATTTTTATTAATAAACAAGTGTGATTTAATTGTACTTCTGTCTCATCCTGATTCATGGTTTCAGACACACAGACACTACATACCAATTTCTGCAGAGGAAACTCTGAATCTTGGTATGCATTGAATACATGAATGTGGCAGGCTCTGCAGCTAACGCTTTCTCATGCAGGTGACACTGGTCTATGTAAATTGTGGATACCGCAATGCATGCAGCAGCTGTGACTGAAAATTCAAAAGATTTCTGTATTGCTGTCTTCTGTCTTGATAAGCTGACAACGGCACATTACATTTATTGAAGGTGTCATACAGCAACAGGAAGTGAGGAAAAATCTCTCCAATTGGGTAAAAGACAAAATGTAAAACATGACACTCAAACCCTCGAAACTCTCCACTTGTTCAGACACCCTCTTACAGCGTTTACGCTGAAAATCAAAGACAAAGGGCACTTCCCTCATGCACTTTGATTCTTCTGTAAACTCCTTATGTCAGAGGTCTCTCAAAACACTCCTTGGTTCCTAGACCAGTGGGAGTCTGATCCGTGTATCGAAAATCCTGACTCAAGCCAAACCCAAGATTTTCTCTTTGTCATTCTGCTCTTCAATAAGTATCAAGAAGTTGGTTTCCAGATGGTCGTTGTTGCTCAGTCGTTTAGTCATGTCCAACTCTTGGTGACTTCATGGACCATAGTATGCCAGGCTTTTCTGTCCTCCACTGCCTCCCGAAGCTTGCTTAACGTCATGTTCATTGTTTCAATGATGTTATCTGTCCATCTTGTTTTCTGTCATCCTCTTCTCCTTTTTCCTTTCATGTTTCCCAGCATCATGGTCTTTTCCAATGAGTCCTCTCTTTGCATTAGGTGGCCAAAGTATTTGAGTTTCAGCTTCAGGATCTGTTCTACCAGTGAATATTCAGGGCTGATTTCCTTCAGGATTGACTGGTTTGATCTTCTTGTCATCCAAGGGACTTTCCAGATGGTACCAGACCTATAACACCTCCATTCAATATACCCTTTTGTCCTTGACTCTTGTTGGCGGTGTGATGCACCTCAGGCAAACTTGTTACGCTTATTTTTCTTGTGCCCCCGAACTACAAAATTTCTGGTCTCAAGTACATAAGATAACCAAAAAATTCACTTGACCACATCATCCCTAATAATAGTTTTTTTTTCTGCTCCAGCATAATGACTTCCACTTCAAAGTCTACAAGAACTCGGTAATGATCCACATGGTCAATGCAGCCTGCTCATGTGTCCCGGCCCAATGGAAATTCCCTTTCCTGCCCACAATTTAACAATGGCTCCTCACAATTCAAAAATGGTTTCATCGTATAAAGAATATACAACAAATGGAAGACCTGGCCAGTACCAGAACAAACTATGACTGGCCCCTCTCCTTCCACTTTGCAAACATCATAAGTGTCTTCCCTTCCTGATATACAAAGTTCTCCTCAGCTCCTTCATCCTGTGGGAATCTCCTGCATGTACTTGCCTTTGTTGCTCTCCCCGCCCAAAGCAGATACTGCTTACTTCCACCTCCTCCCTTTCTCTTATTCTCTCATACTCCTGTAGCACCCTCTACCTTAGGTGGGTTGCTAGAGGTAGTTGTTTTGTGTTACAGCCAGTGCAGGTAAATGTAGGCAAGCCTAGCTAAAAGCTAGGCCTGTTTGTTTTTGATCTGGGGGCTGGGAGTAGTTTGAGAGTAGTAGCAGGTGACTGACATGTGGCTTCATCTCTCTGGCGCCTCCCTCTGGTTTCCAGAAGGTTCTGGAAAAGAGGTGGGGAGAGAGAATTGGGGTGGCATGGGGTGTATCTGGGAGCCCTGAGGGTGCGACTGTGATGTTGCTGGCGTTTGAGACAGGCTGCTGCAGCCAGGAGGGTTGGCATAGTCTGCACAGGACTCACTGGGAACAGTAGTCCACCTAAAACACGGCTAGCACAAAAATACTTTTTTCAGTTGCTGTTGGTTGCTACACCAAAGGGTAGACCATTTGTGGTCTACCTCAAAAGGGTAGACCGTTTTGCTACAACAAATGGCAGACTGCAGACCCCTGCCAGCAAATGGTGAATTCATAACTGTTAGGCCTTATTCATAGTGGGGCCTAACCATGTGCTAGCTGTGCCAGGAATCAAGCATTGTGCAGTAGGGGAAGCAGAGATAAGAGATAAGTTATGTGCTGGAGGAGTATGGAGCTTTAGAGACCGCAAATGCAGGTTCCAAATATCTTTTCATTAGTTTAAAGTCAATTATCTGGGCATCCCATGTTCCCTTTACCCCATCCAAGTTAAATCCCAACAACAAAAAGCTGATGGATTGTTCAGTGGAGTGTGACTGGAAGTGAATGCTGGGCTAAGCAAGGTGACAGGTAGAACTACTACAATGAGTGACCCCACAGGGGTACTGCTACATTCTATTCCTACCATCCCCTCCTTCTTCTTTACCTCTGAACTTCATCTCAGTTTGTTTTTTTGGCACGCTCCTCATGTAATGTATGCTTACGCCTAGCTTGGTTGGGATGCCTAGGATCTTCCCCGACACTTATTCCTAGTGGGCCATGAGATTACAATTACATCATTGGTCTTCTTCATAAGCATTATTTACAATGTTGTACTATGTACTACTCTCGCACAATTGTCTACACTTGGCAATGCTATTTTCCTCTGTTTATTTTGTTGAAATATGTATGTTTGGTAAAAACTTCTTCTCTTAAATAAAGGATACATAAAAAACAAAAAATTTACAGACATTTAAAGCGGAGGTCCACCCTAAAATGGACCTTCCGCTCATCGGAATCCTCCCCCCCTCCGGCGCTACAATTGGCACCTTTCAGGGGGGTGCAGTTACCTGGATAATCCAGGTAACTGCACCCACTTCCGGGATAGCTCTCTGCGGAAAGGGGCGTAGATTACGCCCCTTTCCGCAAGTGCCCGCCCCCTTCCGCAAGTGCCCCGCTGCCTTCTGGGAAACACACAGATCCCAGAGGCAGCGGGGACCATCCTTATTGCGCAGCGCGACTCGCGCATGCGCAATTCGGAACCAGGAAATGAAGCCGAAAGGCTCCATTTCCTGATTCCCATACCCAAGATGGCGGCGGCAGCACCCGAGTGACGATCTAGAGATCGGCTTCGGGTGCCGACATCGCGGGCGCGCTGGACAGGTAAGTGTCACTATTTTAAAAGTCAGCAGCTGCAGTATTTGTAGCTGCTGGCTTTAAAAAAAAAAAAAAACGCAGAGTCCCGGCGGACTCCCGCTTTAACTTTTTCCAGTGTATTCAGATCATTAAAAAATAGCTGAATTAAAGCTTTAATTAGGATATGAGATAGCTGTATATATTTTAAGCATTTTAATACACATACATTGGCTAGTTTGTGCATAGTTGCCAACATTTCAAAAAAATTACACACCATTTTTTGCTCTGCGTCCAGTAAGCCAATTTAGGTGGAGAATGTACTTTAATCAGGGGTGGGGAATCCATTTAAAATATGAATGGTCTTACAAGAGGCATTTCATTAACCTATTGAACAATTTAATTTTAATATATTGTATATACAAAGATTTATCATAATAAGGATATGAGAATTAAGTGAATTCTCTCATTCTGGGCTGAATAAGGGAAATTTTCAGGTGTGTGGCTAGTCTTAGGCTGTTTAAAGTAACATTAAAGCCTAATTTTTTTTAAATAAAAAATATGTCATACTTACCTGCTCTGTGCAGTGGATTTGCACAGAGTAGCCCCCATTCTCCTCTTCTTTGGTTCCCCGCTGGCGCTCCTGGCTCCTCCCTTCTGCTGAGTACCCCTATAGCGAGCCACTGCCCTGTCTGTTCGTTCAGACACAGAGTATGGCTCAGCTCTGCCCCCGCTCTCTCCTCATTTGCTGACTGGATGTGATTGACAGTAGTGGGAGGCAATGGCTCCCGCTGCTGTCTCCGCCAATGAGAAGCCAGAGACCTTGGAAAGCCACTGATTTCTTGCACATTGCTGGATCAAGATAGGGCTGCTGCACAATGAATTGTTTTTTACCTTCATGCATACAATGATTTAAAAAACACTTTGAGCCTTTACAACCACTTTAGTCTGTTTAAAGTGCAGCAACCCAACATTTCTTGTAGATAATAAATTGATAAACACCAATAACACTGCAAACACATTTGGCATAAAATATTTAGAAAATATCATTTAGCACTGACCGTTTTGCCGAGTACTGCAACACCTGTTGTGAATGCTGATGGACTATAGGTTTTTGCAGGTGCCAAAAATCCTGAGTGATAAAATGAGTTAGGAGACAATACACTGTGGCAAATTCTGAATTATGTAGAGAAGATCTAGAATTTTTTGCATATATGTAAGGAGGGATTTTACGCTGACTGCCAATGTAACAGGGGAATTCCACTGGCCACCAATTTAGGAGGAGATTTTTTCTAACCACCAATGTAAGAGGTGATTTCTACATTTACCATTAATCAAAGGCAGGATTTACCCTATTAATATGAGGAGGGATTTACTCTGATCATTAATGTAAGGAAGGATTTCTATATGGGCCACCAATGTATAAGGGAATTTACACTGACCATCAATGTAAGGGGGAAAAGTACACTGATTACCAAGAAAATGGGGGATTTTATATGCTCTGTACTCTACTGGTCGTCCTTCTCAAGTAAAATCAATAAAATTATTGTAACATTCATACTGACCAAGGAGGAGGGATTTACACTGACCACCAATGTAAGGGGGAATTCTACACTAACCACAAATGTAACAGGGACATTTACACTGACCACCAATGTAACGGGGACATTTACACTGACCGCCAATGTAAGGGGGAATTTTTACACTCCCCTCCAATGCAATGGGAAGATTTACACTGACCCCCAACATAACAGGGATATTTACACTTGCCATCAATATAACTGTGACACATTACACTGACCAGCAATGTAACAGGAGCATTAGGGTGTCCCCCCCCCCCCTTCTCTGCTGATCTCTGCATCATTATCCACCCCCTCTACATATAAATTAGCTCTATGCATTGCACACTACAAGTTACAGGGCTAAGCAGAGGTGATGACAGGCTCAGTTAGCAGCATTCTCATGACACACGCTTCAAGGGACAGGCAAATAAAGATCAGGATTGTCCCAGCAAATCAGGGACTGTTGGCAAGAGTGGTAGTAACACACTTCCTACTGTCCTAGGGAAACAGTTGTCACCCTAAGATGCTCTCCTGATTTGAACTACACCTTGCCCTCTCATCATCCCTATTACATTGGGGTGAACTGTTCTGTACTTCACACACAAGATATAGGAAGGCTAATGACCTTTTTTGAGATTTCAGCTCAACAAAAGCAAGATCAACAGGTATTTTGCTGTATTTGCAGAAAATGCTCTTAGCCTGGAAAAAAGAAAAAATTATTGCAGTCACCATATGTATATGCAATATATATAATATTTGTATTCTTGAGTTTACTCCTTTCTCAGTAGTGCTAATGAACAAAATAAGGGTTGCATGTAAACAATAATAAATTAAATGAAAAATCAGTTCAGTCAGTTCAGTATCAATTCAGTTTAGTCAAGGAACTCCTCAACCTTTGTTGCTTGACTTCTGGTTGCCTAACAACCAGTTTATGTCACAGCCTGGGACAAGGCTGGCTACAAAAGGTGTTTTTTTTTTTTTTAAATAATAAAAATATATAAATCATAATACAGTGTATTGCTTAATTAGTAGATTATTGGTTAAAGTATTGGTTAATGTAGAAGATTATTCACCTTTATTAGATATAATAGGGAATTTGTGTGGTAAGGTACTATGGGGCAATGGTTTTGCATGAATAAATAAATTATTTTTTTTGAAGAAATCCAGACACCAGACACACTACATTGGGAGGCACGTCCAGCTTAATATCAAGGTATTATAAAACAGTCAGAGTTTTAGCACATCCATTTTATATGAGGACAACAGAGGTTTTTTTTTTTTTTTACCTAAAGTGATTGTAAACGATCACCATGTAAAACAACCCATTAATTTTAAAATAGAAATGATGGGCAAAACATGTATAGCTATAAGAAAAACTATTATAAATACGTTTTTTTTCCCCTCTTTCTAAGTGATCACATTCCCTCTGTTCTCAGCTGCATAAGAACTGGAGGGAGGAGAAGCAACAGCACACTGAGCTTCCCAGTGAAAGTCAGGACCATTCTCATCATTGGAGGAGAGCAGGCTGAGTTCCCAGCATAGCTACAGAACTGACCATGTTGTGTTTGGCTTCTTAGTGTGGTCAGCTTATGATAGTAAAGCAGATGGACTAACAGGAACACCAGGGATTTCACACAAAGAAAACAATACAAAAAGAACAGGATACTTTTTCATATAATTACATGGTACATACAGCAGGCACATATCAGGAATATGAAATGTTGGGTCTACATACTTTTACTATTAACCACTTATTCATACCTTTAACCACTTCATCTCTGGAATCTCTTCAACTCTTTATCTCTTCTCTCTCCCTTTTTAGGCCATTTTTTGTGATATGGCACTGCATTGTTTAATTGACAATTGTGCGTTCGTTCAGCGCTGAACCCAAACAAAACTTGTGCTCTCTCTTTCCCACATATAGAGCTATCTTTTGGTGGTATTTGATCACCTCTGTGGTTTTTATTTTTTGCCCTAGAAATGAAGAACAACCAACAATTTTGAAAAAAAATGTCCTCCTCTAAAACATACCCAATAAAAAAATTAAAAAATTAAAATGTCTTCATCAATTTAGGCCAATATGTATTCTGCTACATATTTTTGGCAGAAAAAATCCCAATAGGCGTATATTGTTTGGTTTGCGCAAAAGTTATAGCATCTATAAACTATGGGAATTTGTATTTATTTTTTGTAAATAGTAATGGCGGCGATCAGTGACTTATAGCGGGACTGCAATTTTGCGGGGGACAAATCGGGACCCCTAACTGACACTTTTTTGAGGACCAGTGACATTATTACAATGATCAGTGCTAAAAATATGTACGGTCACTGTATTAATGACATGGCAGGGAAGGGGTTAACATCAGGGGTTAAATGTGTGCCTAGGCATGATTACTAACTGTAGGGGAGGTGTTTTTATTACTTGAAGACATGGATTAGAGCTTCTAACTAACACTGTTTTACTTCTTCCATCAGCTCATCCCCCCACAGCTATTACCTTTTGTATCAATTGACCCTTTCTTTTTAGATTGTAAGCTCTAACGAGCAGGGCCCTCTGATTCCTCTTGTACCAAATTGTAATGTATCTGTAATGTCTGCCCTCATGTTGTAAAGCGCTGCTCAAACTGTTGGCTCTATATAAAACCTGTATAATAATTAGTATAGTATAATTAGTGTTCCTGCTTCACAGAAACACAGAATCCATGTCTTCTGTACTCACAGAAGGACAGTCTGCCTTGTTCACATAGAGTACCGAATGATTGATGGGTCCCAGCGAACATTCGGCCTGAGGGACCCGCTGATTGGCTCCTGCTGTGTAAAATCGCAGAGGGAGCTCACGCCCAAAAACCAGAAGTGCAGAATCATGTATATTTTTACATGTGATTCTGCACAGAGTGGCCACCCTGTAGCAGTAAATCTGCTATGGGACGGTCGTGAAGCGGGTAACAGATAATCGTCTGAATGATCAGACAAGGAGTAACCTCATTCCCCCATCCTGTCTCCGAAAAGGGATGTGGGTATCTGCTATTGAGGTGGCTTATCAGAATCTGCAGCCCCCTTTATTGACTAAAACATTTAAATAGTAAATAAAAACACCCACTACTTGGAAATAAATTATTTATAAAAAAATAACTAAACAATTGCCCCTGATGTAAATATAACACCAATCACATTGTCCAGCAATGTAGATCAATGTCAATCGCGATAAGTGATGTCTGATGATGCTGATTCCCCAACCACCACCACAATAGTGCTACTCCTGACGCAAAAGACAGATTCTGACACCACATACCGATCACCCCTGACACTCTTCTCCCCAGAACAAGAGTGTCAGAGGTGATTGGTAAGTAGCGTCGGCTGATAGCGATCAGTAGGAATTCTGTGGGAAGCAGGAAAGTGGAATAGAGGAGTTTGGAAGCGGAAAAGAACGCCGAAGGAGTCATTACACTAATGCTCTGTAGACCTACAGGAGAATATATTTAGGTCTGGAATTAAGAATGTGAGTGCTACTGCAGTACTGGATTCCAAAGTGAGGATTTTGGAAAACATTTGCCTAATCTTGCCTGGAGCTGTTATACTGCGCTATTTGACTGCTTATAGGGTAGCCAAATCTCTCTGGTAAGATGCCGCACGACTGGAGTGTTGGTGCTGGTGGAGGATTCTTCTATTTATTTCTTCATTATATAGTGACAACTCTATGCTTAAATGTATGGACTGACTGCATCTATTTTCGGGTCCCATAAATTGAGACTTTTTATGGACATATAACGTGTGCACTCATGTTTTTATGGCTCTTTTTTTGTTCCAATAGTTTTTATTCATTTTTAAAAACAGCATACAGAACATTATGCCAAAATATTCATCAGAAGATTGTTGAAACAGGGATGCAATATACAATGTGCTTGTTGGCTCTTCTCATATAAGTAATAACAAAACCCATTAAGAAAGGTTATATTATGGCCTAAGAGGCTTCCTTGTCTCCTGATAGCATCCCTCAAAACCAAAAAGTCCCCCCTCCCCCACCCCTCTCTCCATTTCCATGGAGCGGAAAAACCAAAAACCCAAACATGACAAGAACCAAAAAAAAAAAGGGGGGGGGGGGAGAAATAAGAAATTGGGTAGAGTAGAACAGAGTGGAATGGGATGAGTCCCCCGGGTCCCGGCCTCTCAGCACAAACAACCCTTTTTGTGGCTCTTTTAACCACTTCAGCCTCGGACCAATAAACACCCTAAGGACCAGAGGTCTTTTTACAATTTCGCACTGCGCTGCTTTAACTGGTAATTGCGCGGTCATGCAATATTGCACCCAAACAAAATTTGCGTCCTTTTCTTCCCACAAATAGAGCTTTCTTTTGATGGTATTTAATTGCCTCTGCGATTTTTATTTTTTGCGATATAAATGGAAAAAGACCGAAAATTTTGAGAAAAAATGATATTTTCTACTTTTTCTTATAAGAAAAATCGAATAAACTCAATTTTAGTCATACATTTAGGGCAAAATTTATTCAGCCACATGTCTTTAGTAAAAAAAATGTCAATAAGCGTATATTTATTGGTTTGCGTAAAAGTTATAGCGTCTACAAACTAGAGTACATTTTCTGGAATTCACACAGCTTTTAATTTACGACTGCCTATCTCATTTCTTGAGGTGCTAAAATGGCAGGGCAGTACAAACCCCCCCCAAATGATCCCATTTTGGAAAGTAGACACCCCAAGGAAGTTGTGGAGAGGCATATTGAGCCCCATGAATATTTTTTTTTTTTGTCCCAAGTGATTGAATAATGACACAAAAAAACAAAAAGTTTACAAAAAGTTGTCACTAAATGATATATTGCTCACACATGCCATAGTTATATGTGGAATTGCACCCCAAAATATATTCTGCTGCTTCTCCTGAGTACGGGGATACCACATATGTGGGACTTTTTGGGAGTCTAGCCGCGTACGGCACCACAAAAACCAATCACTGCCTTCAGGATTTCTAAGGGTGCAAATTTTTGATTTCACTCCTCACTACCTATCACAGTTTCGAAGGCCATAAAATGCCAAAATAACAAAAAAAAAACAAATGACCCCATTTTGGAAAGAAGACACCCCAAAGAAGTTGTGGAGAGGCATGTTGAGCCCATTGAATATTTTTTTTTTGTCCCAAGTGATTGAATAATGACACAAAAAAACAAAAAGTTTACAAAAAGTTGTCACTAAATGATATATTGCTCACACATGCCATAGTTATATGTGGAATTGCACCCCAAAATATATTCTGCTGCTTCTCCTGAGTACGAGGATACCACATATGTGGGACTTTTTGGGAGTCTAGCTGCGTACGGCACTCCGAAAACCAATCACTGCCTTCAGGGTTTCTAAGGGTGCAAATTTTTGATTTCACTCCTCACTACCTATCACAGTTTCGAAGGCCATTAAATGCCAAAATAGCACAAAACCCCCCCAAATGACCCCATTTTGGAAAGTAGACACCCCAAGCTATTTACTGAGAGGCATGTTGAGTCCATGAAATATTTTATATTTTGCCACAAGTTGCAGGAATTTAAATTTTTTTATTTTTTTTGCACAAAGTTGTCACTAAATGATATATTGCTCACACATGCTATGGGCATAAGTCAAATTACACCCCAAAATAAATTCTGCTGCTCCTCCCGAGTACGAGGATACCACATGTGGGGGACTTTGTGGGAGCCTAGCCACATACGGGACCCCGAAAACCCAAGCACTGCCTTACGGATTTAAATATAAAATGCTACCAAAAAAAACTTAGCGATCGCAGGGATCAGGCCTGACTCTGCGATCGCTGCAGTTATGTGTTTAGTGTTTTGTAAGTGACAGTGATCAATCGATACTGCACTTGGGTGGGCTGGGCGGAGGGGCAAAACGCAGGTGCCAGCAGGTATCTGGGCTGATCCCGCTAACAATGCGTTTTTTTGGAACCCTAAACTGCTGGGGACGCTACAATAGAGCTGATCAGATCAGATATTGATCTGTTCAGATTCTATACCACTACGGGAGGTTTATGCTTTGCGTGTGGGTGTTAGCGGTACTGGCACTAACCTAGCGCTGCCTGGGGCGACACAGACCCTGACCCTAAAACCTAATTGATATCACCCGCCGGGTGATCAGGGGGTTAAACCTTTATTGGGTAATAAATGGTGGGTGCCCTGATGCTATAAAAAGCAAACTAACCAGAGTCACCCGTAACACTTATACGGTGATCACTGGTGAAAGGGTTAACTAGGGGCAATCAGGGGGTTCAAATTTTTATTAGGTAGTATATGGGGGTCCCTGGCGCTATATAAAAACCTGACGGGGAACCTAAATAACTAACTGGCTAACCAGCGTCACCAGTGACACTTATACTGTGATCGCTGGTGAAAGGGTTAACTAGGGGCAATCAGGGGGTTAAAACCATTATTGGGTAGTATATCGGGGTACCTAGTGCTATAAAAACCTGGCGGTGAACCTAAAAAAATAACTAGCTACCTAGCGACACTAGCGACACTAATGCAGCGATCAGAAAAATGATCGCTTAGTGACACTGGCAAAAGGGGATGAAAGGGTTAACTAGGGGCAATCAGGGGGTTAAAACCATTATTGGGTAGTATATCGGGGTACCTAGCGCTATAAAAACCTGGCGGTGAACCTAAAAAAATAACTAGCTACCTAGCGACAATAGCGACACTAATGAAGCGATCAGAAAAATGATCGCTTAGTGACACTGGCAAAAGGGGGTGAAAGGGTTAACTAGGGGCAATCAGGGGGTTAAAACCATTATTGGGTAGTATATCGGGGTACCTAGCGCTATAAAAACCTGGCGGTGAACCTAAAAAAATAACTAGCTACCTAGCGACAATAGCGACACTAATGCAGCGATCAGAAAAATGATCGCTTAGTGACACTGGCAAAAGGGGGTGAAAGGGTTAACTCTAGGGGCAATCAGGGGGTTAAATCTTTATTGGGGGGTGATAGGGGGCTACCCTGGACCTAACACTAACTGCCCTGAAAGTTTTTACTTTTACAACTGAAACTGAATGCAGTGATCAGTAAATAAATGATCAATGCAATCAGTGACACTGTGACTGGGGGGGGGGGAGGATCGGGGGGCGATCGGGGGGGAATCGGGGGGGTTTGTGTGCCTGTGTGTACCTACATGTCAGTGTAGTGTTGGTGCACACTTACTTTTTGTCTTCTCCTCGTAGTCCGGTCAAAAAGACCGCCCCGAGGAGAATGACATCACTTCCTCCTTCCTGTGTATACAATACACAGTGGGAGGAAGCTTGTCATTGGCCAGGAGCGATCGAGAGGGGGTGGCCAGAAACAAACGGCCATCCCCTCATCACGGATCGCTCCTGCAGCGAACCGGACCGCCGTATCCAGCGGGAGGGGGTCCGATCGGACCCCCCACCCGCTGGAAGACAGGCACGTACATGTACGTGCTTGTGCCTGCCTGTGCCATTGTAATGACGTACAATGGCAATACGGCGGTCCTTAAGTGGTTAAAGGGATAGCGCTGCATTTTCAATCCTATATTTTGCGTGTATGGCCTACATATCATACTAGCTGCTATGCGTTTCTAATTTGGGGGGATTGCATCCAAGCGCTGGTATTCGTAAATATAATAATTCAAAACAGGCTAAGGATTGTTTAAAGCAATACAAAACAGATTATGAAAGTTGCACATTCCTAGACTCTTCACAGTAATTTTCTGTAACTCAATCAGGGTACGTGACTGCATAGCATAGTCTATAAGATTCTATTACAATGGAGAGTCTAGCGGAGTTTCACTACTTCAGTAAAAGAGTTCAGAATACAAACTACTTATTACAATCATTATCATAAACCGCATCCCTCTTAATGGCATCTAGGGTAGCTCTGGTAGCATGGGTGAACAGCTGGGGGATCCCGAATGCAGTAAGGCCTCATTTCCATAGGCAACCATGTTAAATGGACTACAGTCAACTCTGCAAAATGCAAAAAGCACTAAAGCTGGCACTAAGGAACTATGTGAATGAGACCTATAATAGCTTTAAAACAAACCATCACTGACTTCTCTAGATGTTGGTACTGTGAAGTAATTCATCCACAAGGATCCTTAATAGAGTTGCCACCTTATCCCTTTAAATCCAAACACATGTTAATTACACAGTTTCTGTGGCTGATTAAGGTGGTAATCAAACTCAATTGATGCCTTATCTACAATAAATTTGCCTCAGAACCGGTATAATCAATATGTGTTCGGGTTTAAAGGGATGAGGTGGCAACCCTAATCCTTAAAGGTGTTTTATAGTTACAGTATAAACTTTAATTTTATAACAGCATTGTAATAGCATAACAATAAGAAATAGTGAACATAGGGGAACGAGCACCACCGAAACACAGAACCACAATCTCCTGTGTACCCGACTCTGCTCGGCTCGCAGTCACACAAAGTCCCACCCCCTGGATGGCTCCTAGCGTGGATGTCCCAGCACTGGACCGCTGTTATGTCCATCATAAGAGCCAAGCTAAGGGGCATGACTGGGCGTGACTGCGAGCTGAGCCAAGTACACAGGAGATCCGGCTCTGTCTCCCCCTGCATAGACAAGGCTGCAGATGGGCATGGATCAGCCTACAATTATGGTCAAGGCTGCAGATGGGCACTGAGGTGGATGGGGAGTCTACTGACATCACGGCTCACCCCAATGAGCCTTGGACATCAGACCTGCCCACAGAATCCGAAGTATTGCAGGTCTCCAAACAACTAGGGAAGATATTTGACAGGTAAGGATACATGCAGGAGGCATGTATATCCTTATAGATCAGCACTATGGAAGTAATTAAGAAATTATGAGAGTGGGTTTACATCCACTTTAATTATGTTCCTGGTTCTTTCTTGGTGGGCTTTTCTGTGTCTGACCATAAAAAAATTATAAAAGATATCACATTATTCTCAGTTTTTGTATCTTGCCAGGCACTAATATTAGAGTACATAAGTAGTGGGCCTACTGGGAAAGCTGTGAGGAGAGGGCATCCCCACAGAAATCCTCAAATACATCAAGCCTTGGTTGTAAGACAAAGACAATTCCATAGCTCAACTCACTAACCAGTCTGCTGACCGACCAAATTAACCTGTCTAACCGTCTGTTAAAAGTAGGGGTTTAGTTAGCACCCATTTGCAAATGCATGTGAAAGCTGCAAGGCCTCGTCACGGCACCCTGTGTTGCTTGCAGTCCTAACACTACAAATTTCTAAGTGTATCCACAGTGGAAGCACATGCATGTAATGGATATGTAGCGCTGGCTCCTGACGAGCAGGCACTATGTTTTTCAAAGTTAAACTTTCCTGAAACCACAGTTTGGTTTTGGGGCTAATTCTCTAAATTTATGGTTTCAGTACCAGTCCAGCTGGGTTGCACTGGGTTCTCCTTGACCGTAGGTGTCACTGTCACCGCCAGCAAGAGTAAGAACGCAGTCTAGCTGGGTGTATTTAATGCCACTTTTCTTTTGGAACCCGTCCAGTGGGAGTGTTCTACTGCTGTGCATTCTGGGAGGTGGTATTTAAGGTACCGACATCACGTGCTTTCGGTGGTCTGTTCTGGTCTGTTCCAGAGAATATTTTCTGTCTGTTTGGTTCTGGTCCTCATGACCAGCCCCATGGCCCTCCTGGCCTGGGGTGCGGAACCATGCATTTCAAGTCTCTGGGCTGGCTAGCCCGAGGCAACGCAACTGCAGGGACAGGCCTGAATGGATTTCGGGCCAATTGATCCAAAGGTGGTCGGGTGCCGTCTCATTAATGGAAGAGGCCCAGCAACTGGAGAAACCCCAGGGGAGGACTCTTCAGGAGAAGGCCGTGCACAAGGCTGGCTTCTCTGAAGGAGCCTGGAGGCTCAGTTGAAGGACACTACATGGATCTACACTCATACGGTATCGCCGGATTGGTTGAGAGATACTGGTACCATATGATAGCTCTTTAAATTTGTCTATATCCCTCAGTAACGCTCAAGTCTGTGGCAAAGACTTTCTCAAATATCCTACGCTCAAGTCTGTGGCAGAGACTTTACTTAACACCTGCTAGGCCTAGTGAGAGGAGGTCTCTCGGGGGGTTGTAAAATCCAGCTGTGAAATGGTTGCAATTCCCTGGATTTTTCTTATAAGAGACTTCATCATTTTTTGCAGTCTAAAGCACCTGAACTTACTCCTAACCCTCTACCTTAAACTGAGAGACTCTGTTTCTGGTTCAAATAAATAACCCAAAAGAAGATTCAGTGTCAGTTTCCACATTTCTTTGGGCCATCTACCACGGGAACCCCTCGATGAAGAAGCAGTCAAGAAGGTAACGGTAAGCCCAATAAAACCAGCAGCTCCTTCAGGGGTCAGTGCTACAGATAGATGTGGGACAGGTGAGCCTGGAGGCTGCCCAAGCCCCCTTAAAAGAACAAGGGCACACTGGACACGCAGCAAGAGCACAATGGCAGCAAAGGTGCCCAGTGTGTCCCCGGACCATGTAAACGAACAGTAACAAAAAACTGGCCATTGCCTACACCCATAACTGGCCTTCACAGTAAGGAGCACATGGAGGGTGCTGGGTGTCCAGTAGGAGACAGAAAAGGAATAGTTAAGTGAGTGTGAGTGCATGCTTTAAGTTCACGCTAGGTGCATGGTGGGACTCCTTACTGTTACTGGGAGTGAAGTAGTAGTGTTTTTTATTGGACAGGTGAAGAGGGCATTGGCTCTGTGTCTCTCCTAAGTGTGTCAGTGAGTGTGGTGGTATATATTTACATTGAGAGTGTTTACTTGTGACCCTAACCAAAATAGGCCTCTTATGTGACCCTTACTTGGCACCCAACAAGGAGGGAACCATGGAGGAGGTACTACCCGTCTATCCCTTACAGGCAGTCAGTATAAGAGATTGATAAATTTATATTTATATATATATATATATATATATATATATATATATGTTTTTTTTTCTTGTAGTTTAATTAAACAAAAACAATTAATAAAAAAGAATATAAAAATTCAGTAATTTAGTTTTATATAATACCAACTTTTGACATGGATAATATAATATGCATTGCACATTGTACAGTATGTTGTAGAGAAGAAATATTTATACTACTGATCTTAGCTAATACGTAAGAAATTATCTGGGACTCTGTTTTAGTTAAACTAGGACCTGCTCGCCTGTATGTGCTTTCACAATATGTCATTGGATTAGTAAAATTACTCCTATCTTGTAAGATATTTGGACTTGCGTTTGCTGCCACTGATTGTGATCATAGGATTATTTCACTTATTTGTATAATGACTAGGAATTCCCTAGTCATTATACAAATAAGTGAAATAATTAGCCCCTCCCCGGCCTAGTCTGCCCTATAAGACTGGCACTACACTTAAAGTGTAGCGTAAGCTGGCGGGAACTCTTTTCGTGTGGGAGTCGGGAGGAGGCTGTTTTTTTTTTTTTATGTGCGGGGGGGGGGGGGGCGCGGCTTTCTTGCTACCCCCCCAAGATACAGCGTTTCTGTGGAGCTGGTGAGAATACAATACCGGTCTCTTTGCCCACCCACTACTTTTGTGAGTATGCCCTGTACTTGTACCAGTAACTTCTATGCTAGCAGGACTATGTTAATGTACATTATATCCCTGTGTGCCAACATGAGCTTATGTCATCTGCCTATGTGGAACTCCCATTCAATCATGTGTGTTTTTTATACCATCTTTCATTGTTTATACTGTACAGTTGCTTGGTCCTGAATATAACTATCCTTCTGGACCTCTTTTTAGTCCTGTTTTTTGTACTGGATCCACTGCTGCTGTGGGCTGGGGAAGCACAACAAGCGGACATATCCAACCGATGAGCCTTATATCTTGCTGCCACAGTGAGTGTTTTTATAGAGTACCTGTTTTATCAGAATAAATTTGTAATAAATTAGCTGGCTGCTATACTTTTTTTCTTCTTTTTGTTCTTTTCTATAGTGAACTTCATTCCATGTTTTTTTTTATCTTTAACATGCCTCTGAAAAATAAATCTGATGCAAGTGCTGGTAATACAGCAAAGAAAAGAAAAACCTTCACCATGGAAAATAAAGTAGAAATAATAGAGAGATCAGAGAAAGGTGAAACTCTATCATCCATTGGCAGAGCATTAGGCTACAATCGATCAACAATCACAACAATTTTTAAAGATAAAGGTACAATAATGGAGCATGTGAAAGGCCATACCCCAATTCATTCTACGATTATTACCAAGCAACACAGTGCTGTAATTGTCGAGATGGAAAGGTTGCTGATAATTTGGATAGAAGACCAAAATCAGCACAATATGCCTATCAGTCTTTCTTTAGTGCAAGAAAAAGCTCAAAGACTTTTCAAAGATTTAAAAGCTGCCTATCCAGCGAGCAAAGGCGTTTGCAATGAAGAATTTGTTGCAAGTAGGGGTTGGTTCAATCACTTTAAAGAAAGAGAGCTAATTTGCATAACATTAAAGTCAAGGTGAAGCAGCGAGTGCCCATGTAAGTGCTGCAAATTATTTTCCTAAGATATTGGAAGATTTTATTGACAACGGAGGTTATTTGCCAGAACAATTTTTTAATATAGACGAAATTGGCTTATTTTGGAAAAAAATGACAGAGAGGACCTACATTTCAAAAGAGGAAAAATGTGCACCAGGACATAAGGCATCAAAGGACAGGCTGACTATATTACTTGGTCGTAATGCATCTGGGGATTTAAAGCTCAAGCCTTTGCTAGGGCGTCACTTTTTAAATCCCAGGGCACTACATAATGTCATTAAGGCATCTCTTCCTGTTATTTGGAGGGCAAATTCAAAGGCTTGGGTTACAGTTACAGTCTTTGAAGAATGTTATTTTAACCATTTTGTCCTTGCTGTTGAACGTTATTGCTGGGAGCGAAAACATTCCCTTCAAAATGCTTCTCCTTAACAATGTCCCTGGACATCCAAACGTTTAAGCTGGCATGCACCCCCCAACATGACATAACTACTTCAGCCAATGGATCAAGGGGTCATAGCCTCGCCCCTTTTTCGCCTCCATTGTGGGCCATTTTTTCTTAAATTGACATTCACTCAAGTATAAGCCAAGACAGGGTTTTTCAACCTAAAAAATGGGCTGAAAAACTTGGCTTATACTCGAGTATATACGGTACTATGTTAAAGCAAACACCTGTCTACGTTGTATTTATTTATTTATTCATTTTAGCTAGTACTGTACAGTACTGTGTGGTATGGGGATAGAGCCACTGTGAGGTTTTAACTGCTTTCTGTATCCTCATTAGATTGGATTTAATCTCACTTCTCATCTTTGGAAGTGAGAGGAAATCCACCCCTAGGAAGAGAAAATCACTCCTATATTTATTTTGGCTGGAGTTACACTTATAAAATGTACTGTTCTGACTTACAAACAAATTCGACTTAAGAACAAACCTACAGTCTCTATCTTGTTCGTAACCCGGGGACTGCTGTACTGTATACAGTATCTCATTTTTGTAAATATTTTATTATATCTTGTCATGTGACAATACTGAAGCAATGACACTTTGCTACAATGTAAATTAGTGAGTGCACAGCTTGTATACCAGTGTAAACTTGCTTTCCCCCCCCCAAAATAACAAAAGTGAGTACACCCCTAAGGGAAAATTGGGCCCAATTTGCCATTTTCCCTACCCAGTATGTGACTCATTAGTGTAACAAGGTCTCAGGTGTGAATGGGGAGCAGGTGTGTTACATTTGGTGTTATTGCTCTCACTCTCTCATACTGGTCACTGGAAGTTCAACATGGCACCTCATGGCAAAGAACTCTCTGAGGATCTGAAAAAAATAATTGTTGCTCTACATAAAGATGGCCTAGGCTATAAGAAGAATGCCAAGACCCTGAAACTGAGCTGCAACACGGTGGCCAAGACCATACAGCGGTTTAACAGGATAGATTCCACACAGAACAGGCCTCACCATGGTCGACCAAAGAAGTTGAGTGCACGTGCTCAGTGTCATATCCAGAGGTTATCTTTGGGAAATAGACGTATGAGTGCTGGCAGCATTGCTGCAAAGGTTGAAGAGGTGGGAGGTCAGCCTGTCAGTGCTCAGACAATACGCTGCACACTGCATCAAATTGGTCTGCATGGCTGTTGTCCCAGAAGGAAGCCTCTTCTAAAGTTGATGCACAAGAAAGCCCGCAAATCGTTTGCTGAGGACAAACTGGAACCATGTCCTGTGGTCTGATGAGACCAAGATAAACTTATATGGTTCAGATGGTTTCAAGCATGTGTGGCGGCAACCAGGGAGGATTACAAGTGTGTTTTGCCTACAATCAAGCCTGGTGGTGGGAGTTTCATGGTCTGGGACTGCATGAGTACTGCCGACACTGGGGAGCTACAGTTCATTGAGCGAACCATGAATGCCAACATGTACTGTGACATACTGAAGCAGGGCATGATCCCCTCCCTTCAGAGACTGGGCCGTGGAGCAGAATTCCAACAAGATGACCACTGCCTTGCTAAAGAAGCTGAGCTTAGAGGTAATGGACTGGCCAAGCATGTCTCCAGACTGAAACCATATTGAGCATCTGTGGGACATCCTCAAATGGAAAGTGGAGGAGCGCAAGGCCTCTAACATCCACCAGCTCTGTGATGTCGTTATGGAGGAGTGGAAGATACTGTATATAACGTATACTAGAGAGGGTGAAGTGCATTGCGGTGAAAAGACAAGTGCATAGCAATCAGACCCTCCCACCAGCCATATATAAAGAAAAAAAAAAACAGAGGGATTGCTGCACAAAAATATTTAATCAAAAATAGTAGAAATTACATAATATCAATAATATGCAAGGTAGGTAACAGTTTTGGGCTAAAGCAATAATGCCCTTCTTCAAACCAAATGCATAAATAACATGAAAATACAAAGACCAGTATATATACTCTCGTCATATCACCTGGAACCAATTATTCAATAAAGCATTTACTATGTAACCATAGTCATTCAGATTAGTATAACTATGAAGTGATAGGACAATTAGGTGTAGTGAGTTCCCTACACATCATGAAACTCTATATACACACAGTGCCTTGAAAAAGTATTCATACCCCTTGACATTTTCCACATTTTGTAATGTTACAACCAAAAACGGAAATGTATTTTATTGAGATTTTGTGTGATAGACTAACACAAAGTGGTACATAATTGTGAAGTAGACGGAAATTGTACATTTTCAGTTTTTTTTTACAAATGAATATCTGAAAAGTGTGGCGTGCATTTGTATTCAGCCCCCCTGAGTCAATACTTTGTAGAACCACCTTTAGCTGCAATTACAGCTTCAAGTCTTTTTGGGTATGTCTCTACCAGCTTTGCACATCTAGAGAGTGAGTGAAATGTTTGCCCATTCTTCTTTGCAAAATAGCTCAAGCTCTGTCAGATTGGATGGAGAGCATCTGTGAACAGCAATTCTCAAACCTTTATTATTATTATTTATTACCGGTATTCTAAATTGGATTCAGGTCTGGACTTTGACTGGGCCATTCTAACACATGCTTTGATCTAAACCATTCCATTGTAGCTCTGGCTGTATGTTTAGGGTTGTTGTCCCACTGGATTGGGAACCTCGACCCAGTCTCAACTTTTTTGCAAACTCTAACAGGTTTCCTTATAAGATTGTCCTGCATTTGGCTCCATCCATCTTCCCATCAACTCTGACCAGCTTCCCTGTCCCTGCTGAATAAAAGCATCCCCACAGCATGATTCTGCCACCACCATGTTTCACAGTGGGTATGGTGTGTTCAGGGTGTAGTTTTCCACTACACATAGCATTTGGCTTTTAGATCAAAAAGTTTAATTTTGGTCTCATCTGACCAGAGCACCTTCTTCCACATGTATGCTGTGTCCCCCACATGGCTTCTTGCAAACTGAAAACTGGACTTTTTATGGCTTTCTTTCAACAATGGCTTTCTTCTTGCCACTCTTTCATAAAGGACAAATTTGTGGAGTGCACGACTAATAGTTGTCCTGTTGACACCTGAGCTGTGGATCTCTGCAGCTCCTCCAGAGTTACCATGGGCCTCTTGGCTGCTTCTCTGATTAATGCTCTCCATGCCCGGCCTGTCAGTTTAGGTAGACGGCCATGTCTTGGTAGGTTTGCAGTCGTCATACTCTTTGCATTTTTTCGAATGACGGCTTGAACAGTGCTCTGTGTAATGTTCAACGCTTGGGATTTTTTTTATAACTTAACACTGCTTTAAACTTCTCCACAACTTTATAACTAACCTGTCTGGTGTGTTGTTTGGCATCCACGATGCCGTTTGTTCACCAAGGTTCTCTAACAAACCTCTGTGGGCTTCACAGAAAAGCTGTACTTATACTGACATTCAATTACACACAGGTGTACTCTATTTACTAATTAGGTGACTTCTGAAGGCAATTGGTTCCACTAGATTTTAGTTAGGGGTATCAGAGTAAAGGGGACAGAATACAAATGCACACTCCACTTTTAAGATATTTAGAAAGTGGTACTAGCTGAAAGTGTCGACAACTTCAAGAAACTAAATTACTTCCTAAAGAAGCAAAAAAAAAAGGGCTATGGGAATTATTGAAGAAAAAACAATACACACACATACATAGCCTGAAATGGATGGAAATGCGTATTTTTTCAACCTTTTAAGCCAGTGTTTCTCAAACCTTTTTGTCTTGCGACGCACCAAAAAGATGTAAAAAAATTTGAGGCACACCTGAAAAGATTTACAATGCAGCCTCACTAGTGCCAATAAATGCAGTCTCAGCAGTGTGTCAGGAACCATGAAACAGACAGAGACAGAAGTACAATCAAATCACACTTGTTTATTAATAAAAATAAAAAGGTAAATAGAAAAAGCGTAGTCAAGCATAGCCAGAGTCCAGTAGCCAGATAGGGTAGTCAGCCAATCCAAAGTTCATAAACCAGATCAGGTAATCAGCCAGTCCAGATGTCAGGGATCCAAGGAGAGCAACTGCAAGCAGGATAGAAGCCAGGAGGGATGTCAGCAAGCCAGTCTTGAAACAAACAGCAGGAGATGGTTCCTAGTAATGTGACCAACACAAAGGCAAAGGAAAGGGTAAGCTGGAAGGCTTTAAATAGGCAGGTAAGACGAGCATCATCAGGAACAGCTGGTAACTGTGGAAAGAGAAGAGAGCTGGCAATTAGCCCACAGCTGAGTGGCCAGCCCAGAGGAGGAAGGGCTAAGCCAGCCCTGACAGTACCCCCCCCCCCCCAATAACCCCTCTCCCTCGGAGGGCCACCGGGCTTGAGGGGAAACCGTCTATGGAACTCGCGGAGGAGGACAGCGTTAATAAATTCCTGGAAAACTGCCGGGGTGTTGCAAAGGCCAAAAGGCTTTAATAGGTATTCATAATGGCCTGTTCTGGTATTAAACGCAGTTTTCCACTCGTCGCCCTCCTTAATGCGCACGAGATTGTATGCCCCACTCAGGTCAAGCTTTGTGAAAAGCGTTGCTCCCTTGAGGCGGTCAAATAATTCTGTAATCAATGGAATCGGGTAGGCATTCTTAATCGTGACACGATTGAGACCCCTATAATCTATACAAGGTCTCAGTTCATCGCTCTTCTTTTTCACAAAGAAGAAACCAGCACCAGCAGGAGACGAGGACTTGCCGAAGAAACCTTGAGAAAGTGCGTCAGCAACATACTCCTCCATGGCCTTATCCTCCAAGACCGACAAAGGGTAAACTCGGCCACGAGGAGGTATGGCACCAGGTTGAAGGTCAATTGCGCAATCATAAGGCCGGTGTGGAGGCAAACTACCGGCTTGACCTTTATCAAAGACATCGCCAAAATCACGGTACTCCTCCGGCAGGGAGGGGAGTGAAGCGGTGCACAGGACCTTGGATACCTTCAGGAAGCATGTCTCACTGCATTGTGGTGACCAGGAGAGAACCTCAGCATGGAGCCAATCAAAAGAGGGGTTGTGCCTCTGTAACCAAGGATAACCAATAACCAGCAGAAATCTGGGTGAGGAAATAACTTGGAATTGGATTATCTCATGGTGAAGAGCCCCTATGGCCATGGACAGTGGAACCGTCTCATGAGTCACATGGGCAGGCTGTAAAGGTCTCCCGTCAAGAGCCTCAATGGCAAGTGGAGTGTCACGCAGCTGCAGCGGAATTGAGTGCTGCGAAACAAATGCAGCATCAATGAACAGGCCTGCAGCCCCAGAGTCGATTAGCGCCTGTATCTCGATGGATGACTCAGCCCAAGAAAGGGTGACCAAAACCAGGGACTTATCCTTCTGGATAACTGGGGACGAAACAACGCTACCTAAGGTCTGTCCATGACAGGACCTCTAGGTTCGGGCGTTCCCTGGACGGGTAGGACAAGACTTCAAAAAGTGACCTGCCTGGCCACAATAAAGGCACAATCTCTCCCTCCTCCTAAAGGCTCTCTCATCTGCAGATAGACGTGTGAAGCCCAGGTGCATGGGTTCATCTTCACTGACCAACTCGGTACCAGGAGGCATGGGTGGGACTACAAAGCTCAGAGGCAAATGTACAGGAGGCTTCCACAAGCGCTCCTTAAGAGAAAGTCTTTTTCTGAGTCTGGAGTCAATGAGGATGACAAACGAGATCAAGCTCTCCAACTCAGTGGGTATATCTCAGGCTGCTATCTCATCCTTGATGGAATCCGAGAGACCATGAGAAAAGAAGCCACAAGGGCCTCATTGTTCCAAGCAATCTCTGCTGCCAGAGTACGGAATTCAATGGCGTAGTCGGCAACAGTTCTTGTACTCTGTTTTATGGACATGAGGCACTTGGCAGCAGAAGCGGAGCATGCAGGAACGTCAAAAACCCTTTTAAAGGAGGCCACAAACTGAGGGTAACTCAAGACAACAGGTTTTTGCGTCTCCCATGCTCTCTCAGAAAGCGAAGATATCACGAAACCTACTTTGCTTCTGTCCGTGGGAAATGCCTGGGGCAGCATTTCGAAGTATATCTCAACCTGATTGAGAAACCCTCTGCACTGAACTGGATCGCCCCCAAATCACTGGGGAAGTGGAGCCGAACCAGACATACCTCTTATAGAGGTAATACTCGAGGCAGGTGCCTGTACAGAGACTGGCGCAGCAGCAGGGACGGCCTGTGACTCAGGTTGTACCGGAGCAGCCACCGTGGGGGATTCCAGGTGAGCCGTGCGATTCAGAAGCGTTTGTAATGGCAAGGCAAACTGATCCATGCGGTGATCTTGCTCATCCAATCTGGAAAAAATATTACCAACAAGTGGATTGACTGTATCTTCTGAATTCATGCCTTCGCATACTGTCAGTGTGACGGACTGGGGTTTATATGGTCACAAAACAGACACCCCTAAGCAAAGTACATATTCATTTTTTTTAAATATTTCTAAACATCTCCCTTCTATTCTATTAATAACCAGTAGATGGCAGAGAAGGTACACAAACAAAGTCTATATAAGGCCACACACCATGTGACTGGAAATAAAACTACTTCCAGCCATAAAGTCAGTGGTCATATCTCATGCTGTTTGTGTGATTCTTTGTAGTCCACGCCAAGCTGATCACCTTATCTCATCGCGTCTACAATCATCGGCTCTCTTAATTCACATTTTGAGGCCGGTAACATTTTGGGGGCTCGTGTGCCGGGATTCGTTGTGTTACCAGTGAGAAGGAAGCGCGAGACAAGCGTGAGCCTGCTACAGAGCTACAAGGAGAGTCGTGATAGTCGTCTGCCTTGTGAGTGCAAGTCTTCAGATTGCAACAGAGATGGCGTCTCCTCGTCGTGCGCTGATGTGGGATATCCAGAAACAAATTCATCTGCTTAATGAAGAACAGCTGCATAGCCTCGCTATTATGCTGGAAGATGAAAGAGACGTGGACGTTCCATCAGTGACTGGTACCAACGAAATGGAACTTGTTGAATTTATTGAAGACTACTTGAGAAGTGATCAGCTGGAAAAGTTGGAAGATCAAGGTATGTCTTACCTACTCATCATCCAAGACAAGATCAATGAACTAAAACTTAACAAGGAAAGTACACCAACTGTGGACATTGCAACCACTGCAAAAAAAATAAGTAGTGGGACTGCAAGGACTGAACAGGTATCGGAGGTGGTGAGATTAACTGATGTTGTTGCTTTTTTGCCACGTAGAGAATTTAAAATGCATGGTGGTGTAATTTCAGATCATGGTTCGGACATGAGTTACAGTAGCGTGTGCAGACAAATTGACGAGGGTCTAACAGAAATATTCCCTGATTCTGAAATTATACGCACAGTGTTGAGAATAATCAAACCTGGTAATTTTAAAGATATGTTGACTGACAAAGATGATCTTACTGTTGCTGAATTGAAAAGGTTTTTGAAGTCACATATGAGAGAACGAAGTGGTAAGGAGTTATTTCAGGACCTTAGCAATGCTGCTCAGCAAGAAAGAGAAACAGCACAACAATTTGTTTACAGGCTAGTGGGGTTAAAACAAAAAGTTCTGTCTACATCACAACATGATAGGCAAGAGCTTAGCTATGACAAAAAACTGGTGCAAGGCATATTCCTTCATACACTCTATCAGGGACTAAATGAGAAAAATTCTAATGTTAGACGAGATATCAAGCCTTATGTGTCTGATTTGACAGTAACGGATGACTTTATCATAGAGCAAGTCACCAGATCAGTTGATGAGGAAACAGAAAGGCAGAGACGCTTAAACAGTGCACCTAAACATAAACCTATTACTGTTCATTCATCACAGACACCAGGGAATAGCGAAAAAGACACCTTGCAAAAGAGAGTTGAGGGAGATGTTAGAGCAAATCACACTGCATTAATGGAACTAACAACACAGGTCTCTGCTCTCACAAAGAACCTGGAAAAGATGATGAAGCCAACTCCTATTGTTGGAAACCAAATGACTAAGCCACTAACCAATGTTCAAGTTCCAGATACAACTCACTGCAAGCCCAGGTGTGATGATTGCATTAAACGAGAGAGTCAGAACTGCTACCATTGTTTCTACTGTGGTTGGACAGGACACAGAGCGGTTGATTGCTTGAAGAAAAGAAGGCAGTCGGGAAACGACAGACGGTCACTGGGAAAGGGACAACCAGTGACCACCTCAAATGATCTGTCCCATGCTAAGGTAAACAGGGTATTCACCCATATGTCAACTAGAACACTCCCAAAAGAGAATGGATTCTCCAAACAACACGTAGCACAATTAATTGGAGGAAAATGCCTACTGTCATGTCAGATGAATGGTGTACCGGTTGACATGTTGATGGATACAGGAGCTCAGGTCAGCATTGTCGGGAAGGCGTGGTTAGAAAAGTTTCTACCCAGCGTCTCCATTAGGCACATACAAGATTTACTTTGTGATGACAACTTATCCATTACAGCTGCAAATGGTTCTATCATTCCATTCATCGGGTGGATTGAAGTCTGCCTGGAATTCAAAAGTAGTGGACATGGAAACTTAGCCATTTATGTGCCAATGCTGGTGAGTGACTGCTGTAATGACAATCCAATTCTTGGGTTTAATGTTATCGAAGAATTGATCAGAGAAAACCGTGACCCACCAAACAGCACCCAAAACCTGACTATCTTGCTGAGTGAAGCTATGAAAGTAAGACAGAGTGTAGCGAATAACATTGTCAATGCTGTCAGTCAAGCAACTGACCCAGGAGAAATATTCGATAGTCGTATGGTCAAAGTGGGGAAGAAGGGACTCCAGATTAAAGGAGGCGAGCTCTGTGAAGTCAAATGCAGAATTAGAGCGTGGCCGAAAGGAGGAATCATGTCATTTGAACCACTTCCCGAATATCCAGTTGAGGAAGGACTTGAACTATTTCCTTCAGTGGTAGATGTGCCAAATGGGTTCTCTAAACTGGTGAAGATACCTATACTGAACCGTGCTCAACATGACATCTACCTTCCACCCAGAACAGTATTGGGTACCATTTCTCCAGCAGCTGAGATTCTACCATTGTCTCCAAACAAAGACGATGGAAAGGGAATTGACCAGAAGAAAAGGGTGTTTCATGTAAACCAGTTGAATCAAGTGGACACTGGAAATCAGCTACCCACTAACAAATCTGTTAAGTGGCACCCACCTGTCAATTTGGAAGGTCTCTCAGAAGAAGAACAGGAGATAGCGAGACAAATGTTATATAATGAATCAGATGTCTTTGCTCGAGATGAGGGAGACATAGGATGCATCCCTAACCTGAAACTGAGGATAAATCTGAAAGATGAAACTCCTGTCCAGAAACGCTACAATTCGATACCGAAACCCCTATACAAAGAAGTGAAAGAATATATCCAAAACCTCCTTGACCGAGGTTGGGTAACAAAATCTTCTTCCGCATACTCATCACCAGTTGTTTGTGTTCGAAAGAAGGACAGTAGCCTACGACTATGTGTTGACTTTAGGGAGTTAAACCGAAAGACTATCCCAGATAGACATCCACTACCCAGAATACAAGATCTGCTGGATAGCTTAGGAGGATTTACGTGGTTCTCAATCCTGGACCAGGGTAGTGCGTATCATCAAGGCTTTGTGCATGAAGACTCCAGACATCTGACGGCTTTCAGCACCCCCTGGGGACTCCTGGAGTGGAACCGTATTCCATTTGGATTAACGAATGCCCCAGCAGCTTTTCAGAGATGCATGGAGAATGTATTAGAGGGCATCAGAGACAAATGTTGTTCTCCATACTTGGATGACGTACTTTGTTACTCCAAAACTTTTCAGGAGCATGTCAATGATATTAGGCAAGTGCTTAGTCGAATGCGTGAGCATGGTATCAAACTTAGACCGAAGAAGTGTGAACTCTTTAAACGACAGATTCGATACCTTGGACGAATGGTGTCAGAAGAAGGCATAAAAATTGACCCAAAAGATCTTGAAGCGGTATTACATTTGAAAAGGAAAGAACCCAAAACAGTGGGAGGGGTCAGATCTTTGTTAGGATTCCTGAGCTACTACAGGTCCTTCATTCAAGATTTCTCTCGACTTGCTAAACCACTGTATGAACTTTTGCAGAACACTGAGAAAGAATCTGCTACATCCATCCCCAAAAACAATCGGAGGGAATCTACAAAGAAAAACGGGAACAAAGCACAAGTGCCATCTAAAACACTGATTCAATGGACACCCAAACATCAAGCTGTAGTATCCAGACTGGTGGACATGCTAACCAATCCACCAATTCTAGCATACCCTGATTTTGACTTACCCTTCGTCTTACACACTGATGCTTCCAATGAAGGCCTAGGTGCTGTACTATACCAACGACAAGGAGAAAAACTTTGTGTTATTGGGTTTGGCTCCAGAACATTGACTCCAGCAGAGCGCAATTACCATCTTCACTCTGGTAAACTTGAGTTTTTAGCTCTCAAGTGGGCAGTCTGTGACAAATTCAGAGATTACTTGTACTACGCTCCAACATTCACCGTTTACACAGACAACAACCCATTGACATATGTATTGAGTACTGCCAGACTGAATGCTGTGGGTCATCGCTGGGTTGGCGAGTTGGCCGATTTCCACTTCGATATCAAGTACAGGCCAGGTAAACAGAATGCAGACGCAGATACACTGTCACGATTTCCGGTGGAACTCACGAAGAATCTGAGTGAGTACACAGAGCTTGTACCATCTGAGGTTGTGTCAGCTATGTGGCAAGGGAGCAAAGCTGTTGACGAAGAAGAGGCATTATGGGTGGCTTCATTGACTCTTCACTCAGAAAGTGATGTGGCCGAAGAATTGCTGAAAGGACAGACAATCTGCCCAATGACTCAGGAGAATATCAGAGCATTACAACAAGACGATACCAACATTAGAGAAGTGGTCTGGCTTAAGGAGAACGACTGGATTCCAAACCACAAAGAAAAGGAGAGTATGACCAGCAAAACAAGACGTTTGATACATGAATGGAATAAACTCAGAGTCGATGAAGGAATCCTCTACCGACACTCTGGAACCCGAAAACAGCTAGTTCTACCAGAAAAGTTAAAACCATTGGTCTTAAGAAATCTTCATGATGACATGGGTCACATTGGTACTGACAAGGTAACCCACCTAGCACGTGAACGATTTTACTGGCCATTTATGCAAAAAGACATTGATGAATATGTGCTGAAGAAGTGCAGCTGCATCAAACAAAAGCGTCCAAATATCACCGAAAGAGCACCTATGGGTTTGATTACTACCAGTTCACCTTTGGAGTTAGTATCCATTGATTATCTTCACTTGGAGAAAAGCAAAGGAGGATATGAGTATATACTTGTAATAGTTGACCATTTCACATGCTTTGCACAAGCGTATCCAACTAAGAACAAATCTGGAAAAATGGCGGCAGAAAATCTCTTTCAAGATTTCATACCACATTTTGGCTATCCAGAGAAACTCCACCATGACCAAGGAAGAGAATTTGAAAACAACTTATTTCAGACATTGCAACGATTGGCAGGGATTTCTCATTCAAGAACTACTCCATACCATCCACAGGGTAACCCAGTGGAGAGACTGAACCGTACTTTGTTACAGATGCGTCGCACCTTAGAGGAAGAGAAAAAGTCAGATTGGAAAGAACATCTTCCACATATGGTTCATGCATACAATTGCACCAGGCATGAAGCCACAGGATACTCGCCATTCTTTCTATTGTATGGAAGATCTCCTCGTTTGCCAATTGACCTAATGCTCAACCTAAATTTGGAAAAGGAATCAGAAAGTCAACCAACATTTACTCAGAAATGGGCATCTAGAATGCAAGAAGCTTACAAAATCGCATCCGAGAATAGCAAAAAATCATCTGCTAAAGGGAAGAAGTACTATGACAAAAAGATAAAAGGAGCACCTCTTCAACCGGGTGATCGGGTCTTATTACGAAATCTCTCTGAAAGAGGAGGACCTGGTAAACTTCGTTCATACTGGGAAGAATCAGTACACAAAGTGGTAGAAAGAATCAAAGATGGGCCTGTGTACAAAATTCAGCCTGAAAGTGGTAAAAAGACTATTCGAGTACTGCACAGAAATCTTTTACTACCAGTAAATGACCTACCAATTGAAGGACACATTCCAAGAGTACCGATGAAACAAAGACAATCAAGTAACAGAAAGGATGCCAGAATGGATGTGGACCAGGAGGAGGAATGTTCAGATGAAGAAAGATGGTATTATCCTTATATACCAGAGACTACAGAAAGTCATGATTGTGTTGTGTCTCAACCAAACTCTCAAAACGTACAGAAAATCCCATTAAGAGTTTCTGCTGAAGAGTTCTATCCTACAACTACCACACCCAATGTTGAACAAGAACAAAATGATGGAACAGAAGTTGGCGACCAAATCTGGGCTACAGACATGGTGGGACTAGACACTGCAGAATTACCCTCATTAAGTCAAGACTTACCTGTGAACCAAGATATGCAAATGGAAAATGATGTTGATGGAGAAGACTCAACTCCTGTCAGAAGATCTACCAGACAAGCTAAGCCTAAAGAGATCTTTACATATGACACACTAGGTCAGCCAAGATACATACCAAGTCAGATTCACACCATACAAACTCCTACAATGCTAGCTACTCCCAGGACATGCCAGGTAGTTAACGTAGCTCCTTGGTGGCAACGAGTACCTATTTGGGTTACTTAAATCACTAAATAGTGTTCAGATACCAATTGAGTTTAATGTCGGGAGCCATTAACTGAAGGAGGGGAGAGTGTGACGGACTGGGGTTTATATGGTCACAAAACAGACACCCCTAAGCAAAGTACATATTCATTTTTTTAAAATATTTCTAAACATCTCCCTTCTATTCTATTAATAACCAGTAGATGGCAGAGAAGGTACACAACCAAAGTCTATATAAGGCCACACACCATGTGACTGGAAATAAAACTACTTCCAGCCATAAAGTCAGTGGTCATATCTCATGCTGTTTGTGTGATTCTTTGTAGTCCACGCCAAGCTGATCACCTTATCTCATCGCGTCTACAATCATCGGCTCTCTTAATTCACATTTTGAGGCCGGTAACATCAGGAACCATGAAGCAGACAGAGACAGAAGTACAATCAAATCACACTTGTTTATTAATAAAAATAAAAAGGTAAATAGAAAAAGCGTAGTCAAGCATAGCCAGAGTCCAGTAGCCAGATAGGGTAGTCAGCCAATCCAAAGTTCATAAACCAGATCAGGTAATCAGCCAGTCCAGATGTCAGGGATCCAAGGAGAGCAACTGCAAGCAGGATAGAAGCCAGGAGGGATGTCAGCAAGCCAGTCTTGAAACAAACAGCAGGAGATGGTTCCTAGTAATGTGACCAACACAAAGGCAAAGGAAAGGGTAAGCTGGAAGGCTTTAAATAGGCAGGTAAGACGAGCATCATCAGGAACAGCTGGTAACTGTGGAAAGAGAAGAGAGCTGGCAATTAGCCCACAGCTGAGCGGCCAGCCCAGAGGAGGAAGGGCTAAGCCAGCCCTGACAGTACCCCCCCCCCCCAATAACCCCTCTCCCTCGGAGGGCCACCGGGCTTGAGGGGAAACCGTCTATGGAACTCGCGGAGGAGGTCAGCCAGTCCAAAGTTCATAAACCAGATCGGGTGTCAGGTCACCTTGAGGCGAGGTGACAGATGCGCACCGCAGGATCAGGAGTGCACCGCAAGGTTGTGGACCCTACGGCTGACTGCTGCAGACGGGGGACAGATCCCACTGGGGTTAGAGCGTAAGATTCCCTGGGGCGCGGAGTCTAAGAGCCAGCAGGTGTTCACCAGCGCCTCTTGTGGTGAGGATGGACTTGGCTGCAACTGGCTCCAGGTCGCGACCCCCGGAGTCCCCCAGCTCGCACCCACAGTAGGCAACAGGAGGATAGGGATGGTGAGGGACAAAGCCAAGGTCAGGGCCACAAGCAGACAAGAATAGTCGGGAACACGCCAAAAGGTCAGGATCACAGGCAAACAGGGATAGTCAAAACACGCCAAAGTCGGTAACGGAAAACAGTAGAAGAGCACATGGCAGGAACCAGGAAACTAACACACAAAGGAATACACAATGGTTGATCAGCACTGATGGCCTGCAGTGCACAGGTTAATATAGGGCTCCCTGATAGGTCCTGGGGTGGAGCCATGCTTAGAGGAGAGGTTATAAAAACCACCAGGTGGAAGTGGCTGGCCTCTTAGTCTGAAGACATGAGGGGAGGTAAGCAAACACAGGAAGATCACTGCATAACCATGACATCGGGTAATCAGCCACTCCAGACGTCAGGGATTCAAGGAGAGCAACTGCAAGCAGGATAGAAGCCAGGAGGGATGTCAGCAAGCCAGTCTTGAAACAAACAGCAGGAGATGGTTCCTAGTGATGTGACCAACGCAAAGGCAAAGGAAAGAGTGAGTTGGAAGACTTTAAATAGGCAGGTCGGACGAGCATCATTGGGAACAGATGGTAACTGTGGAAAGAGAAGAGAGCTGCCAATTAACCGACAGCTGAGCGGCAAGCCCAGAGGAGGAAGGGCTAAGCCAGCCCTGACACAGGGTCCATAAATGCAGCCTCACCAGTGCCCATCAATTCAGCCTCACCAGTGCCCATAAATTCAGCCTCACCAGTGCCCATAAATTCAGCCTCAGCAGTGCCCATAAATTCAGCCTCAGCAGTGCCCATAAATTCAGCCTCACCAGTGCCCATTAATGCAGCCTCACCAGTGCCAAAAAATGCAGCCTCACCAGTGTCCATAAATGCAGCCTGATCACTGGAGCAGGGCAAATGAGGTTTAAGGGGGGGAATGAGATGTGGGGGTCAGCTGGGGATGTCAGGGTCTCTCACCTGACAGCTGAGCTCAGCAGGTGCTTGCACGCCATGGCCTCCTAGGGGGGTGATGCTCCTGGTCTTGGGGTAAAGTTACTGCCAGTGCCCAGTCCCGCAGCCTGAGTCAGTCACACGTCCTGACTCCCTTGCATGCCTTGCCTCCAAGACTGCTGTCTCCAGGAGTTGTAGTTTGCTCTGCACTTGAACACAGACTACAATCCCAGAATGCCACAGCGGCCAGCCACCGCTGCTGTGCCCCTGGCCCGACTATTGCAGTGACGGCTCCCAGACTCCCCGTGCCACACGCACAAATGTTACACTCTTATAAGCTATGCACTTCACTGTTAGGAAAGAAGATGAGCCTGGAAAAACAGTTCTAAGAAGATGAGCCTGAACATGTCATGGATCTTATTGACAGCTGCCAATCAGCTCCCCATAGAAGCAGTTGGGATTACCTGAATAAATGTTGAGCTGTGTTGGCAGGACCTCAGCCAGAAGGGCACAGTATTTACCCACACCTCCAGGAGGGGGAGACCGCAGGTGATACTGGGCATTAATATCATCCAGGAACTGCTGAAGGGGCACTCTCCACACTTGGGTCCACTTAAAGAGGACCCTTAATGACTTGATATAAAATAATGTTCTTTGGCAAGGAATATACATTCCACATTAATAAACCAAAATTAGCTGTAAACTGGCTCCAACTATGCCCCTGTTTCTTCTTGCGGGAGGCCACCATATTGCTTAAGCCCAGAACCCCTGAGCAGAAGTAAATCGTAAAGCTGAACTGAAACCAACAGTTTAAAAAAAAGTTACATTCCTTTAATGCTGGGGTTGCTAATAGTCACATTTGCTTGTTTCCTCGATGATCACATCAGTTCAAATCAAACAGAATCACCTTCCTTTAGTGTAAAGGATAAGAGGGTTTAATTCCGCTTTAAGGCTGTCAGCAGATCGTCCTCTACAAATTCGTCAGTGCCTAAAAATGGATAGCAACTGTGCAGGGTGAAACTGTGTATTACTGGATTTTAAACAGTATAAGCACTTATTTTTAATGTTTTACATAGCTTTACCTGCAACAGGGGCTAGCCTGAAGAGATCTAGCAGGACTAAATTTTGTGACTAAAAATCTACTTTAACCACCTCAATACACCCCCTTCCTGCCCAGACCATTTTTCAGCGCTCTCACAGTTTAAATGACAATTACTCAGTCATGCAACACTGTAACCATATGAAACTTGGGTCCCCTTTTTCACACAAATAGAGCTTTCTTTTGGTGTTATTTAATCACTATTACTATTTATACTGCTAAATATCTTTGGTAAAAAAGAATCCAAATTAGTGTATATTATTTGGTCTTTGTGAAAGTTATAGAGTCTACAAACTATGGTGCCAATCACTTAAAATTGATCACATCTGATCAGGCCTTCAGTATATCAGGTGAATCTCATTTCTTGAGAAACTAACAAGTCAGGAAAGTACAAATACCCCCAAAATGACCACTTTTTAGAAAGTAGACACTCCAAGGTATTAAGTAAGTAGCATGGTGAGTTTTTTTAAGTTGTAATTTTTTTCCCACAATTCTTTGCAAAATTAAGATTTTTATTTTTTTTTTACAAAATTGTCATATTATCAGGTTATTTCTCACACACAGCATATGCATACAACAAATTACACCCCAAAATACATTCTGCTACTCTTTCCGAGTATGGAGATACCACATGTGTGAGGCTTTTATACAGTCTGGCCACATACAAAAGACCAACATTGAAGTAGCACCTTCAGGCGTTCTACGACCATAAATGACACATCTCATTTCTCAACCACCTATTACACTTTTGAGGGCCCTAGAGCATCAGGACAATGGAATTGCCCACAAAATTACCACATTTTGGAAAGCAAACACCCACCGTATAATCTATGAGGCATGATGAGTCTTTTAAACGGTTAATTTTTTCCAGAAGTTTTTGGAAAATGTGGGAAAAAAATGAAAACGCATTTTTT
Source organism: Lithobates pipiens (assembly GCF_037356315.1). Lineage (NCBI taxonomy): Eukaryota > Metazoa > Chordata > Amphibia > Anura > Ranidae > Lithobates > Lithobates pipiens. The sequence continues at coordinate 80,746,955 of NW_027507686.1, read as the reverse complement.
TTACACAAAGTTGTCAATTTATAAGATATTTCTAACACATAGCATGTATATAGCAAAAATTACACCCCAAAATCCATTCTGCTACTCTTACCGAGTATGGCGATACCACATGTGTGAGACTTTTACACAGCCTGAACACATACAGAGGCCCAACATTGAAGTAGCACCTTCAGGCGTTCTAGGAGCATAAATTACACATCTCATTTCATTCCTACCTATCACACTTTTTGAAGGTCCTTGAGCACCAGCCCAGTGGAATTACCCACAAAATTACCCATTTTTGGAAAGCCAACACCCCAACGTATATTCTATGAGGCATGTGCTGAAAATAGGTACTCGGGTACTCTGATGGGCTGGAGACAGGTACTTGGGTAACTTGATGAACTGCAGACTGGTACTCGGGTACTCTGATGGGCTGGTGACAGGTACTTGGTTACTCTGATGGGCTGGTGACAGGTACTAAGGTACTCTGATGGGCTGGAGACAGGTACTTGGGTAACTTGATGAACTGCAGACTGGTACTCAGGTACTCTGATGGGCTGGTGACAGGTACTTGGTTACTCTGATGGGCTGGTGACAGGTACTAAGGTACTCTGATGGGCTGGTGACAGGTACTAAGGTACTCTGATGGGCTGGTGACAGGTACTCGGGTACTCTGATGGGCTGGTGACAGGTACTCGTGTACTCTGATGGGTTGGTGACAGGTACTCGGTTACTCTGATGGGCTACAGATAGGTACTCAAGTACTCTGATGGGCTGGTGACTGGTATTTGGGTAATCTGAAGGGTGGTGACAGATGCTCATGTACTCGGTACTCATATGAACTGTGACAGGTAGGGATGCACCGAATGGGTTTTTTGGTGCCGAAACCGATACCGAAAATTAAAAATACACTAGGCCGAAAACCGAAACCGATACCGAAACAGCACCGATACCGAAAATGACTGTTTTTAAAAAATATTTTTATACAGGAGATGGTCAGAGACTGGGGACATGGTACAGGAGGTGGTAAGAGACTGGGGACATGGTATAGGAGGTGGTCAGAGACTGGGGACATGGTACAGGAGGTGGTCAGAGACTGGGGACATGGTACAGGAGATGGTCAGAGACTGGGGACATGGTACAGGAGATGGTCAGAGACTGGGGACATGGTACAGGAGTTGGTCAGAGACTGGGGGCATGGTACAGGGGCTGGTCAGAGACTGGGGACATGGTACAAGAGCTGGTCAGAGACTGGGGACATGGTACAGGAGCTGGTCAGAGACTGGGGACATGGTACAGGAGCTGGTCAGAGACTGGGGACATGGTACCGGAGCTGGTCAGAGACTGGGGACATGGTACAGGAGCTGGTCAGAGACTGGGGACATGGTACAGGAGCTGGTCAGAGACTGGGGACATGGTACAGGAGGTGGTCAGAGACTGGGGACATGGTACAGGAGGTGGTCAGAGACTGGCGACATGGTACAGGAGGTGGTCAGAGACTGGCGACATGGTACTGGAGGTGGTCAGAGACTGTCGACATGATAAAAGAGATAAGTGCAGCCATTGTTGCCCCCAGTGATGCATCCAGTGATGCCCCCAGTGATGCAGCCAGCGATGCCCCCAGTGATGCAGCCAGCGATGCCCCCCCAGTGATGCAGCCAGCGATGCCCCCCCAGTGATGCAGCCAGCGATGCCCCCCCAGTGATGCAGCCAGCGATGCCCCCCCCCAGTGATGTAGCCAGCGATGCCCCCCCAGTGATGCAGCCAGCTATGCCCCCCAGTGATGCAGCCAGCGATGTCCCTGTGCAGTGAAGAGAGCCGTCTGGTTGAATAGAGCACCGGGAACATCACAGCTTTCATTTCAATAGCTGTGTGTTCCCCGTCGCGCACCGTCACTCACAGCCCCTCCTCCTTGTCCAGGCACTTTGATAGACAGATCACCCGTCCAATCTGGACAGGTGATCTGTCTATCAAAGTTCCCCGGACAAGGGGAAGGGGCTGTGTGTGACGGCGCGCGACGGGGAACACACAGCTATTGAAATTAAAGCTGTGATGTTCCCGGCGCTCTATTCAACCAGACTGCGGCGGCTCTCATGCGCTATACACCCTCCATCATGGGCGGCACCGGGGCAGGGGCGGAGTTCCGCCCCAGGCCCCGCCCCATTTTCGGCTCAATTATCGGCCGTTTTTTCCTTTCGGCAAATTGCCGAAAAGGGCATTTTCGGCCGATATGTTTCGGCGGCCGAAATTTCGGTGCATCCCTAGTGACAGGTACTCATATGGACTGTGACAGGCACTCAGGTACTCATATGGACTGTGACAAGTACTTGGGTACTCAGATGAACTTTGACAGATACTCGAGTACTCAGATGAACTGTGACAGGTACTCAGGTACTCAAATGGACTGTGACAGGTACTCGGGTACTCAGATGGACTGTGACAGGTACTCGGGTACTCTGATGGACTGTGACAGGTACTCGGGTACTCTGATGGACTGTGACAGGTACTCGGGTACTCTGATGGACTGTGACATGTACTCATATGGACTGACAGATACTCAGATGAACTGTGACAGGTACTTTGATGGGTGGTAACAGGTCCTTTTTATTGGGAGGGGCAATCAGGGTGATTTGTGTATACTGTAGGCGGTAACGTTATGTTACCGCAATCTCCTTCTCACACACAATCCGTGTGTGAGAAGGAGAACCCGGTAACATCTCGTTACTGCGGTTTGTTGACATTTAGTGATCGGCTGCAAAAAGTATCACAGCCAATCACGTAACCAGCCGCCGGCCAATGGCTGTTTACCAGCGTCGGTGACAAGCAGTGTTCCAGAGAGCACGCCGCCACCAACATGCAGGCTCAGTGCGCTCATGGTCGAGTGCATGCGCCAAGCAAAGTGGGGCGGTACCACCTGTGTTCGGCCGTGAATTCATCATGGCCAATCACGTGGTAAACTGCCATGCCCAATGACGAGCAGTGTCTCCGTGACATGCCGCCACCGAAGGTACAGGGAGGCGTGCACACGATTGCACACATTTTCTGTTTAAATGGATGGTCGTCATATGGCACCCGCCCAACGTACGTGCCATTGCTTCAGTTTGCTTCAGTGCGCATGTGACGATGACATTGGCAAATGCAAATACAGGGGATATCTCCTAAACCTGAACCAGGGTAGCTACAGGTAAGCCATATTATAGGCTTATCTGTAGCAAAAAGTGCGTTGTAAGGGTTTACAACCCCTTTAAGGAAATCATGCAACTATTGCATGCCCTGGAAGCATTGGAGGATACTGATGTATGCTCTGTAAACATCTGGAAAAAGCTGGCATTTTCAGGGTTCCTTTTGGAAGAGAGGGTGTGATACTACCTAATCAAAAATTCATATTCACCATAGAGTATATGTCAGCTCTCACCATGGATATTGACATGGCCTCATTGTCTTCATTGAAACCTTGCCCTCAGCTGTAGCTCCATTTGTCACCAAGTCCCTCAGAATGGTCCTGAAAGATATGGCTCCTACACTGGATAGGCTATAACAGGGGCCTTATGATATTGGAATGGGGACTGAAAGAACAGGAGGTGTTTCACTTCTTGCAGCAGCAGTTGTTGGCTCCCATTCTAGCCTTTGCTGACTTCTCTCTTCTGTTCTGGCTAAAACATTGTGCTAGTAATCATGGCCTAGAGCAGGCATGTCCAATTGCGGCATGTCCAATTGCGGCCCACGTTCTGGTTTCGAATGGCCCCCCTGGTAATTTTGACATGTATATCTTTTGTGGCCCTCAACGCATCCCCAAGCGCCATGTGCCACAAAAGATATACTAGCTGGCTGGCTTGGAGGGGACAGGACAAGCACCGTACATACAGGAGGAGAATTTCCTCTGTAAAAGGAAGTCCCGTCTCCTGGGCTCCCATTGGACAACTGTTCTGTCCATCACAGGAGGCAGGACTTTCCATTAAAGAGGCCGCCGAGAAAACAGGCGTTTCTCCTGTATGTCTGTTGGCGCTCATTCCGCCCCCCTCCCTGTCCACTCCAAGGACGAAGATGGGCATTGATCAGGCTGCACTGAGGGCAATGGTGAGTCTGTATTCAGGACAATGTGGGTTCTGCTGCATTCAGGACAATGTGGGTTCTGCTGCATTCAGGACAATGTCGGTTCTACTGCATTCAGGACAATGTGGGTGCTGCTGCATTCAGGACAATGTGGGTGCTGCTGCATTCAGGACAATGTGGGTGCTGCTGCATTCAGGGCAATGGTGAGGCTGCAGATGGGCACTGATTAGGCTGCATTGATGAACACTGACCCTTATTTTGCTTCAGTTCTTTGTTTAAAATTTAACATTTTTTTCCCGACACTGCCCTCTTAAAGTGAAGGTGTGTGTTATAAGCCAATAAATATGGTATATCCAAATAACAAGCCCGAGCTCATCTCTTCACCACACACAGCCACAAAGGCAAGAGAATTCTTGTTGGGCGGTATATTAGTGCTCGACCTAACACACAGACCGAATTTTAATGGTTCAAAGAATGACAGGCAAAATGGTTGGCCCTCACGAATGTTCACTTCATCAAATCTGGCCCTCTTTGAAAAACGTTTGGACACCCCTGGCCTAGAGGCTGTACTCTCGCAAATACAAGGCAGCAAGAAGATGACCATCACTTATGCTAGTTGAAGCTTATTTGCAATGAGAGAAAGCCTACAAACTACAGATGCTTCAATCTGATTCTGTTGTTCTAGGTGTGGGCAGCCATCAAACATTTTGCTGAGTACCTGACAGCAGCCAAGTTCTATGTCTGGATTGATGGTGCATTTCCAAACAGCTAAACTTGTCACTCTGGAGTAATGTTAGGCAGCACATATGATGAAGCTTGAATTCTTCTTGCATTATTACCCTAGAAATGTGGATTAGGAAGCCGTAAAGATAAAAATGTATGACTTGACTAGAAGAAGGCATAAGGGAAGGCCTCAGGTGAAACTCATCCACGTACTGGAAGAGTATACCTAAGTGGAGACAGAGAGAGGGGATCCAGTGGTTGCCCATCTAAAACAGGCGATACAGTTTTGATAGTGGCCCAGTCCCAGAGAAAATGTGAACATATTGCCAAAACCCAACAAACTGCTGAGTGAGTGGTTCCATCTTATGGTGTATTTAGCATATCTGGCATCCGGGGGCAATCATTTTTTTTAACAACCCATCCCCCAAAAATTATCCAAGGAGCCAAATTGTGGTTGTGAACAAATCGAGCTAACAGTGGGAGACCTAAAGGGTAGTAGTTCAGTTAACCTGAGTTGACCCAATATGCACAGCACACATCTACTACAGTCCTTCTACCCACAAAATACAGTATGCTTTAATGAATATGCCACGAGCAGGAGTCTAACAGACATAATCTCAACACATATTTTAAAAATCAAAACTGTTCTATTACATATACTATTCTACATATAGCTAACCTTAAAGGAGTTAGCAGGAGTAAGGTAGAGTGCAGTGGTCAGGAATATTTCATATACAGCCCATCATACAGAGTGCAGTAGTCAGATGTATAAAATGTAAAACATGGTGACTATATTGCAGACCTCAGGAATGCATAACACACAGGGTGAAGGGGTCAGGAATGCAAAATGCGCAGGTTACTTTGCAGAGTACAACCAAAAATGACCCCCTCTTTTCAGTACAAGCCCCCCTCCCCAAGAAGCCCATATCCCCCACAGCCCATATCCCCCCCAACAAGAACCTCTCAGTACAGACTGATCCCTCCAACACAGTCCATCCTTTACAAATGGACCCCTCCCCCCAGCACAGGCCACTCAGTACAGATGAATCCCACCAGCACAGACCCCTCAGTACAGACTGACCTCCACAGCACAGATCCCTCAGTACAGTTGAACACCTCCAGCACAGACCCCTCAGTATAGACATCCTTCCCCCCTAGTGCAGATCCTCCAGTATGGACCGTCTGATAGACCTCTCAGTATAAACACATCTCCCCACAGTACAGGCACCCCTTCCCCAGTACAGACCCCTCAGTACAGAAGTACAGACACTCCTTTCTCTAGTACAGACCCCTTAGTACAGACAACCCCTCCCCAGTACAGACCCCTCAGTACAGACACCCCCCCCCCCCCAGAAAACATCTTCCCCTCAGTACAGACCCCTCAGCACTGACAACCACTTTCCTCTAGTCTCTAGTACAAACCCCTCAGTACAGACAAAATGTCAATGTTTGTGCAGGTTTCATCATTTTGCAGTGTATGCATGCATTTTGCCATCTTGAACCTGTTTTGCATTATTGCTTCTGACTTTGAACCTGTTTAGTAAACTATAACTTATAACTGATCAAAAAAAAAAATGACCGGATTCACCTATCCACACATTCAAGGTGAATAAAGTACTCCTCCACTGTCAGAATAGACTGATCAGCGCTGCAGCTTATTGGCTGCATGCACTGATCAAGCACAAATTTTCTAACAGTCCCATTCAAGAGGAGTGGATCACTAAATTGACTCCTCCCAAGCAGGAACAGACATAGATGGATCAAAATTTGTGTAGTCTCTGCTGAAAGAGCTGAATTCTGACACTTCTCTCCCCCATCATAGACCTCTTAGCATAGACACCTCTCCCCTCATTACAGTACAGGCACCCCTTCCCCAGTACAGACCCCTCAGTACAGACACTACCTCCCCCCCCAAAGAACACATCTTCCCCTCAGTACAGACCCTTCAGCACCGACAACCTCTTTCCTCCAATACAAACGCCTCAGTACAGACTCCTTTTACCTAGTACAGATCTCTCAGTACAGACAAAAAGTCAATGTTTGTGCAGGTTTCATCATTTTGCAGTGTATGCATGCATTTTGCCATCTTGAACCTGTTTTGCATTATTGCTTCTGACTTTGTACCTGTTTAGTAAACTGTAAGGCCGCACACACACGCGGGGACTGTTCGCCCAACTTTGTCCGTCAAACAGTTTCGGCAAACAGTCCGCTCAAAATTAGCATGGACGGACATGGCCACACACGACGAACGAACAGTTTGCTGAAACCGCGCGCGATGACGTGAACGGCACGTACGACGGGACGAAAAATACGACGTCCTATACACTGCATTATAACTTTCGGCGTGTAAATCCTTTCTGAGCATGCGCGGAACTTAGTTTGACGAACAAGCCTACACACGAGGGGACTGTTCGCTGAAACTTTGTTTCAGCGGACAGTTTTTCGGAATTTCCGAAAAACCTTGTTCAGCGGACTGTTCGCTGAAACTGTCCGCTGAAAGCCCACACACGAGCGGACTGTTTGCCGAAACACTGTTCAGCGGACAAAGTTGGGCGAACAGTCCCCGCGTGTGTACGCGGCCTAACTTACAGTAAAGCTGGCCACAGATGGATATTTTTTTTTGATCAGCCAGTTGGCTGATCAAAAAAAAAAATGACCGGATTCACCTATCCACACATTCGAGGTGAATGAAGGAACCCTCCATGTTGTGCTGATATATCCTGATAGTGGTACTCCTCCACTGTCAGAATAGACTGATCAGCCTTGCAGCTTATTGGCTGCATGCACTGATCATGCACAAATTTTCTAACAGTCCCGTTCAAGAGGAGTCGATCACTAAATTGACTCCTCCCAAGCAGGACCCTCCATAGATGGATCAAAATTTGTGTAGTCTTTGCTGAAAGAGCTGAATTTCGATCCATGTATGGCTGGCTTAACTCGCTGTCTGATCATTCAGCCAAATACCTATTTTGTTATAGACCCATCCACACAGACTCAAACTGTAATTGATGCCAAAGGTGCATCTGCTAAACAATGACTTGATGGGGGTGTACACTTATGCAGTATGCAGTCAACTATTATTTGTTTTTTTTTTTATTGTAATTGAAATCACTGAATAATATCTGAAATCACTTTGCAGAGGTCTGTTTTTACTTTGACATGAAAGAGTCTATATTTCGGATGATCAGTAAAAAGAAATTTCTACTGTGATTCAGTGTTCCATGACAATACAACATGATAGCTTCCAAGGGGGATACTTTTTGTAGGCACTGTATATGGTACATGCTGTTAGAATTTAGATATTTTGTGTGTCGTGTACTGAGTCATTTACCTTACAACAATTTCTGTTACCTTTTTTATACTGCATTATCACACACAAATTATGTTCTATTCCTTTACTTGTATTAGTGCCTTAAAGAGTCATTACCCAGTGTAAAGTATTTGCACTAGCTGTACCTTTATTCTTTTACTACATGAAATGTAACCCAATAGAAGAATTACATTGTACACGCATGGCGTGCTAAGGAATGGGGCAGAGAAAAGTGCATATAGCTGAAAACACACGAAAAACACATTTAATGTTATTATTATTAATGGATTTGTGATGTTGCTTTTGTTATTATCAATCTCTTACCTTTCCCATCACGTATATGCTCTTACTCTAGCTTCTGATAAAAATAGCTGCAATCACTTCTCTCCTATCCTTGACCTTCTTTATTTATATGTTTTCCCATTTTCTTCCTTTTGTTTAACCACTCATCTGCTCAGTAATGCACTGTTAACCATTTGGTGCTCACATCAGCAGAATGTTAAATTATTAGACCATTCTTTTGCTATTCAAGTGGGCACGTACAGTGGCAAAACACTAAGCCATGCAAAGAATTATAATATCATTAATGTGGACTGTAAATGCCCATATATCAATCATTCCACTTTAATTACATGGCTATATTAAATCCTATTTATGAGTAGTGTTATTGTCTGTCAGTGGTAGCTTTTACCCTTAGATCATAATATAGTTATCTTTCGGAAAGCAGCTTTTGATTATATATCTGTCCATTGATGTTGACCTGCCTTGGTAAAACAAAATCCTTCTACAAAATGACCAGGCGAATTCTGCACAAAAATGGAATCTTTTCTAATCACCAAATTCTGCTACAGACCATAAAGCCTGAGCTGGTATCCCGTTTCTTGCCAGCAATCAAAAGTTTAAAGGGATTTCCCTCTTCTAAAACTTTCCTTCCCTGGTGAGGTGAAGGAGAGAGGAATAAAAACCTGATTGTTTTATTTTTGGAGCGAGAAAAAGTCCTTATAAGGCTGTCGTCTGGCGCATCTCTCTCCTCCCTCCCTTCTCCCTCCATCCCTCACTCCCTCCCTACGCTCCTTTCACGTAAGATGCTGTTGCTGGGAGACAGGTTCCTGTTGCTAGGGCTGCGTGGGAGTAAAACCATGTTAAAAGAGTTAGAAAGAAAGAAAGAAAGAAAACATTTCCTATGTAAAGTCTAACATATTTTTTTAAACATTTTCACCTAAACCTTGCTTAAATGGCACCTGTGAGATATATGCTTTCAAGTCTTGATTTGTATCTGTTTTAAAGATAAATAGAAAATGTTCTGCATGCCTTCTATACTGGTGATCCACAATAAAATGGCCCCTTGTCTTATGTCTGTTCATATAGCCTCCTGAAAAAGTGTTTTTGTCTGGATATTGATAAGGGAAATTAAGAAACAGTCAAAATAACAAAGTATTATCTGGTATTTACCTATTACAATAAATGTGTTCTTTTTTTTATATAAAACTCAAATTATTCATATATTTGTTTTAGTGTTTGTTTTCAAATATATATTTTTTGAGACGGGCAAATCAAATAGTGAATGTGGCAATCACAAATCAGTACACCATTTTTTTTTCCAATCTGCAGAGAACCATGCAGTTCATTTTTTAGATGATTACCTGGAATTACAAACTGCATTACTCTCCACAGATTGGACAAATCTACACTAATTTATTCAGGAATTGCAGAATTCACCAAAATAAGGCAAGATTTAGATAGATTTTCTGGGTTGCCTAACCTTGGAATCAGCCTTTCCATCCAAGCAGAAGGCATTCTCGAGGAAAACAATCATTTATACAAATTAGGAAGCATTTGGACTTTTTTCCTCCTAAGTGTATCAATCACCTGGGCATAACAAGTATTCAATAATTGGGGGCAGGTGTGTTTGTCACGTGAGCAAAATTTTTATCCCAATCCTCCAATACCCTTTGAGGCTGGGTTCACCTATGTGAGTTGGATGCAGTTTTCCTCGCATCCAATTCGCATGACAGGAGATTGTGACCGGATCTCTATGGAGCCGGTTCACATATCTCCGTTGTGGCTGCGGAGCGGCTTACACAGGAGTGCTGTGTGTTTTTGGCTCCATTTCAGGGCTGAATTCAGGCAAAAATTCTGCCCTGATTCGTCACTGAAATGGAGAACAGGGCTGCAGCAGACCCCTTCTGCGAGCCGCATCCATCGGAGGTGTGAACCCAGCTAAAAGGGGAGGTACCAACTTCATTGTGAGTCTACATCTGAGTCTTAAATGGTCCCATTTCCCACTGGAATGTAGAATCTACATAAAGCTGTGTAAGCAGTGTGTTTTATTTAAAGGTATGTACTGGAAGAAAATAGCAATTAAAATTATACAAAGCCTACCAACAAACGACCTTTCCTTTCATTGTAGAATTGTTGGCAAACATTAGGCCACCCTATATATCTATAGTTGTCTATAACAAAAGCGTGCACACAGGGTGTGTCAGGTGTGCCTGGGCACACTCAAATCACCCTGTTCTGCACAGATTTCCCCTCCTGCTTGCGTGCAAAGAAAGGGTCTGGGAAATCTCTGTCCTCAGTCCCTTTCTCTACCCCAAAAGTAAAACATCAGGGGTCTGTTTAGACTCCTGATATTTCAACAAAGCCCCCAATGGGGCTCCTAAAAATTGTAAAAATAATAAAAAGTATTGTAAAAAATAAAATTATTAAATTATAAAAAAAGTTATCCTAAAGTCATTAGCAGTAAAGTCCACGAAGACAACATCAGCACCACACTGGGATCACCAGCAACATGTTTGCGCAGACACAAATTGCCTCATACAGACATCACCAGAAACCTGTCTGCAGACACAATCAGTACCATTCAGCATGAAATATGTCTACATAACACATTCAGTATTGTACAGAGACCACCAGAAACTTGGCTGCAGACCAGCGGCTTTGCTATTGACAATGAAGGGTAATATTCCTAAAATTGTATCATTCAGTCAGTAAATAATAAATACTGTACACAACTGGCCCTTCTCTCCCCAAACCTTCATTCATCAAGGGGTTGCCCATTGCAGAGAAGGGAAAAGGAATGAAAAAATGAAGCAGGGTAGGACTGAAACTTTGGCTTTTCTCCTTTATATGACTTGGTACCCACATCCAAGGCCTGGCTATTGTACATTACCTGAGCAGATGAAGATGAGGCAGGGTGGGACCTCACTCACTGGGGTTGATTTACTAAAGGCAAATAGACTGAGTAGTTCCTCCAGAGCTTAGTAAATGAGGGGAAGCTCAGCTGACTTTGATTATCAAATTATGTGCAATCAGAAATTTGGTTGTTTTTTTTTTTCTCCTTGCATGTGATTGGGTATTCTTTGCAAAATGAAGCTTCATTTAATTTACTAAACTCTGGAGCAACTGCATTTGCAAAGCTGCAAAGTATATTTGCATTTAGTAAATCCAACCCACTGCTTCTTGTAGGGTGCTTTAGCCTGCTGTTTGTATAGCAGCTGTGGCACCTATGAAAAACTGAATTCAAGCCATTGCAGTAACTGGACACAGCAGGGCCAGGGCCAGGGTGATGAAACACAATCCCCTGATAGTCCTGGTGCCCTAACCCATACCGTATATGACTTAGCAAGAAATCTAGTCCTGAGTAGAACGCTCTTCATTGTGATGTAATGCCTTAAGTTCATGAACTGTGTTTGCAACTGATCAATCATGCAAAAATTGTAAAAATTTGTAAAAATAAAATAACATACTGTATTTTTTTGAACTGTGTCTACATGGTGCAGCTTGTACACTAAGGTACACAATGCATGTTGGTTGGTACTGTTGTCCTTCTCGTACCTACCAAACATACCTAAAAGCCTTGCTTAAGCTCTCTCGAAGCAATATGCATTGCTTCATCGCATATCTTAGGCCCTTGCAGCTGTGAAAGGATTGGTATCACTAGTGCAGATTATGGTTAAATGCCGGTGTTTATGCTGTCAGAACAACTATGTATGTGTGGGAAGAGGAAGAAAATATATCCTACATAGAACGGAAATGGCTTATTGTCAAAAAGGAGCTGCAAGGAGAAAGTGGGTGGCAGGATGTAGACAAAGGTGTTAGGAAAAAATAGATAAAAAAGGAAAAGATCAAGCATTGCGTATACATGAATAAAAATAACATTTGTTAAATCAAAGTCTATAATTTTCATGTTTGTACATCATAATGGTCTTTCAAGCAAACTGACATCATGGTAACTTTGCCTGCCTTGGATTTATTTCTGAATTTTCCACAATTCCTCCATATTTAGTAACGGGTGTTCAATAATCATAAGTTGTGCATACAGGGCCTAATGTGTCTACTGTATTTGTAAGAAAAGTAGAAATGTTACCTCCCATTAGAGCTAATGAGATTGAACTTTTAATTTTTTGATTTTGATGGTCACTGGCAAGTGGTATCACATAATGGCCCCCATATTTCTCTGTGCTTATGGTTTCCAGTTAAAATGCAAACCTTGAATGGACTCAAATGGAGCTTTCCTGTGTGTCTCTGTGCACGAAAGCTAATTGCTGGATTAGAGAGTTACTGGGCAGCAATATTTGCATGGACAATCAAGATTTCACACAGATTCATACATGAGTCCTTTCAAGGTTCTTATTTTAACTGAAGACCTGCTGAAGGGGGAGTTTATATCTTTGTTACATAGTTACATAGTAGGTAAGGTTGAATAAAGACAATAGTCCATCCAGTTCAACCTGTGTAGGTAAACATTTTTGACACCTGGAATGCATTGGCTTTGTTTAGGTTTAAATTAATAAATTAAAGCGGAGGTCCACCCTAAAGTGGACCTTCCGCTCATCGGAACCCTTCCCCCCCTCCGGTGCCACAATCGGCACCTTTCAGGGGGGATGGGGGTGCAGTTACCTGGATAATCCAGGTAACTGCACCCACTTCCGGGACAGCTCTCTGCGGAAAGGGGCATAACTGCCCGCCCCTTCCCGCAAGTGCCCCGCTGCCTGCTGGGAAACACACAGCTCCCAGAGGCAGCGGGGAGCGTCCTTATTGCGCAGCGCAATTCGCGCATGCGCAGTAGGGAACCGGGAAATGAAGCCGAAAGGCTCCATTTCCTGATTCCCATACCCAAGATGGCGGCGGCAGGACTCGACAGACGACCTAGCGATCGGCTTCGGGTGCCGACATCGCGGGCGCGCTGGACAGGTAAGTGTCACTATTTTAAAAGTCAGCAGCTGCAGTATTTGTAGCTGCTGGCTTTTAAAAAAAAAAGTCCCGGTGGACTCCCGCTTTAATGTGCACTCTTGTATCCTTTGGTCTTGCTCTCCTTTCTATTAGTGCTTATTAAAAGATTGGGGGCAGTAGCTTCCAATGCACAACATGCAACAGTGCACCACAACACCCAATCAATGTGTTGTGATACTTTATCATACTTCCACTAAAAAGGTTCCAAGTTTGTCAAATTGCCTGTTGAGGTGCATTGGCAGCCCAATTATAATGCATGGACAACTCTATTTCAATGCATGCTAATGCGCTTTGCTTTGTGGGTTAATTAATGCATGTTTTTAACATATCACAGCTGACTGTAGAATTGTGAAATGGCCCTCAAAGCAAAAGTACCTGCATGTCTTACTTCAATCACAAAAAACAAGAGGTCTAGTCTTGAATTGAAGGCTAGTGGGCTAGGAGGAAATCATTATTTTTTGCTCCTGGGCTAACTGTGCATTTTACAACTGCTGGTTTACAGCACAGATACAGTAATTTATTGGATATTTTGAATTTATGATAAAATTGAAACACGCAGGAACATTTTGTTTTATTAATGCTCTGCAACATTTCCATCTTTGTCTGTCTGTCTATGTATCTATCTATCTATGTATCTATCTATCTATCTATCTCCATTTTTATACATCTGTTTGTGCCTAGCTCCTGTCCTTGCTCTCCCTCCTTTCCTTTCGCCCACATATTCTCTCCCACGCTCTCTCACTCTCTTTTCACCCCTCCTTTTAATGAATTCCTTATTTTAGCTTTTCTATTTATAACACAGTGCTGGCAACACATAGCAAACAGTGGCAATAGCAACCTCTACTTCCAAATACAGTTACACCCCACATTTATACTGGCTACAAACTGCAGTATTAAATATCTGCATTTCATGAACTGAATGCACATACAGAAGTAAAGCAGAACATGGTTCAGTGCAAGTATCATATCCAACCTGTTACAGAGCACATTCAGACTGCTGATTTTCCTGTATGGTTGGTTTTAATGATGGATCCTTGTTTAAAATCTGTTTGGATACATCATGGTCATGTTGAATAGGGATGAGCTCGGTGTTCGACTCAAACGCATGTTCGACTCGAACATCGGCCGTTCGTCTGTTCAGAGAATTCAGAACTTTGTGGACCGTTCGCACAAAATTCGTGTGCCCACAATGCACTACGCCATCGCAGTGCATTGCTGGCTCATAATTGGCCCCGCATGCTTGGCCAATCACAGTGCCGGCAGCGAGGAGAGCCATAATTGGCCACAGGCAGGATGCCTGTGGCCAATTATGGCTCAGGGGGTTTAGTACACGCCCCACACTATATAAGGCCGCCAGTGCGGCGGCCTTGTGTAGTGTGTTCCGGTGTGCAGGGAAAGAGCAAGATAGGCAGGGGCAGTGTTCTTTTCTCAGGCATCTGCAGGAGTTAGTGGGTGTTGTGTGCCTCCAGCACAGTATACACCTGTATCTATTCTTTTTTGCTGGTGTTCTCTAATACAGGCATCTGCAGGAGTTAGTGGGTGTTGTGTGCCTCCAGCACAGTATACACCTGTATCTATCCTTTTTTGCTGGTGTTCTCTAATACAGGCATCTGCAGGAGTTAAAGTGGGTGCTGTGTGCCTCCAGCACAGTATACACCTGAAGATACCCCTTATTGTTGTCTGTTGCATATCTTGCATATTAGCCTTTAAAATTAGCATTTTTGATTTTGAACGTTCAAGTCCCATAGACTTAAATAGGGTTCTAAAGTTCGTACGAATTTTTGGTCCGTTCAAAGGTTCTGGTGCGAACCAAACCGGGGGGTGTTCAGCTCATCCCTAATGTTGAATATTATCTACAAAAATATTCCTTCTTAACCATGCAAAATACAATGAAAGGTACAGAGCAAGCCATATGTATTTTTTACCTTGAAAAGAACAGTCTGTGAACAAGTAAGCAAGTGCCGCAAATCAGCTACAACAATGATGATAATTCAATATATAGCATGATCAAACTATATAACACCACACTGTTACTTCAATATCAATCAATGCTGTTGTCATAAAGCTGTAGGATATAGATTCACCATACCTCCCAAAATTTTGAGATGGGAATGAGGGACACCTACTAACAAATGTATGTAGGCATATGACATGCCCCCTGCTGCACCCCCTTAAAGGAGAATTAACCAAAATGTTAATTAAATCCACAAGGACTTTTTTTTACCACTACTATTCATTTATATTGGCTTTTAAAATGTAGAAATTTAGAAACTAGATTAAAGAATTAGCACTGGGAAACTTCTTGAAAGATAAAAAGTGCATTTTATATACAACGATATGGATCAGACCAAAATGAGGGACAAATGAGGAGGAAAGAGGGACATTGCTCCAAATCAGGGTCAGTCCCTCAAAATCATGGACAGCTGGGAGCTATGTATTCACTCATTCAATCTTTTTGGATTCATTACTAATATGCACATTCTATTTTTTTTTTCTCTGAGTTTAAAGATTTGAGGTGTTTGTAATATATTTGTAATGCTATACCAACAGTTTTCAAATGTATACTAATTCCACTAGTTCTGCCACATAAGTACACCCGCAGCCACGCTACAGTGCATCTTATGCCCTTTATAAAGCCGCAAAAGCAGCAATTTTTTGTTGCCAATGTAATAAGCATGCACTCAACAGATCCATAGTGCTCACAATATTTTATATACAGTATCTCACAAAAGTGAGTACACCCCTCACATTTTTGTCAATATTTTATTATATCTTTTCATGTGACAACACTGAAGAAATTACACTTTGTTACAATGTAAAATAGTAAATGTACAGCTTGTATAACAGTGTAAATTTTCTGTCCCCTCAAAATAACTAAACACACAGCCATTAATATCTAAACCACTGTCAACAAAACTGAGTACGCCCCTAAATGAAAAGTCCAAATTGGGCCCAATTAGCCATTTTCCCTCACCGATGTCATGTGACTTGTTATCGTTACAATGTCTCAGGTGTGAATGGGGAGCAGGTGTGTTAAATTTGGTGTTATCGGTCTCACTCTCTCATACTGGTCACTCAAAGTTCAACATGGTACTTCATGGAAAAGAAGTCTCGGAGGTTCTGAAAAAAGAACCGTTGCTCTACATAAAGATGGCCTACAGTCTCTATCTTGTTTCGTAACCCGGGGACTGCTGTACTGTATACAGTATCTCATTTTTGTAAATATTTTATTATATCTTGTCAGGTGACACTACTGAAGCAATGACATTTTGCTACAATGTAAATTAGTGAGTGCACAGCTTGTATACCAGTGTAAATTTGCTGTCCCCCCAAAATAACAAAAGTGAGTACACCCCTAAGTGAAAATGTCCAAATTGGGCCCAATTTGCCATTTTCCCTCCCCAGTATCATGTGACTCATTAGTGTAACAAGGTCTCAGGTGTGAATGGGGAGCAGGTGTGTTACATTTGGTGTTATCGCTCTCACTCTCTCATACTGGTCACTGGAAGTTCAACATGGCACATCATGGAAAAGAAGTCTCGGAGGTTCTGAAAAAAAGAACTGTTGCTCTGCATAAAGATGGCCTAGGCTATAAGAAGATACCAGGGACCTGAAACTAAGCTGCAGCATGGTGGCCAAGACCATATAGTGGTTTAACAGGTTCCACTCAGAACAGGCCTCGCCATGGTTGACCAAAGAAGTTGAGTGCATGTGCATCATATCCAGAGGTTGTCTTTGAAAAATAGACATATCCGTGCTGCCAGCATTGCTGCAGAGGTTGAAGGGATGGGGAATCAACCTGTCAGTGCTCAGACCATAAGCCGCACACTGCATCAAATTGGTCTGCATGGCTATTGTCCCAGAAGGAAGCCTCTTCTAAAGATGATGCACAAGATAGCCCACAAACAGTTTGTTGAAGACAAGCAGACCAAGATAAACTTATTCGGTTCAGATGGTGTCAAGCGTGTGTAGCGACAACCAGGTGAGAAGTACAAAGACAAATGTGTCTTGCCTACAGTCAAGCATGGTGATGGAAGTGTCATAATCTGGGGCTGCATGAGTGCTTCCGGCACTGGGGAGCTACAGTTCATTGAGGGAACCATTTATGCCGACATGTACTGTGACATACTGAAGCAGAGCATGATCCCCTCCCTTCGGAGAATGGGCCGCAGGGCAGTATTCCAACATGATAATGACCCCAAACACACCTCCAAGACGACCACTGCCTTGCTAAAGAAGCTGAGGGTAAAGGTGATGGACTGGCCAAGCATGTCTATAGACCTAAACCCTATTGAGCATCTGTGGGGCATCCTCAAAGGGAAGGTGGAGGAGCACAAGGTCTTTATATCCACCAGCTACGTGATGTCATTATGGAGGAGTGGAAGAGGACTCCAGTGGCAACCTGTGAAGCTCTGGTGAACTCCATGCCCAAGAGGGTTAAGACAGTGCTGGAAAATAATGATGGCCACACAAAATATTAACACTTTGGGTCCAATTTGGACATTTTCATTTGTACTCACTTTTGTTGCCAGCGGTTTAGACATTAATGGCTGTGTGTTGAGTTATTTTGAGGGGACAGCAAATTTGCACTGTTATACAAGCTGTACACTCACTACTTTACATTGTAGCAAAGTGTCATTTCTTCAGTGTTGTCACATGAAAAGATATAATAAAATATTTACAAAAATGTGAGGGCTGTACTCACTTTTGCGAGATACTGTATATCTATATATATATATATATATATATATATATATATATATAAATATATATATCTATATCTATAGATATATATATATATATAGATATATATATCTATAGATATAGATATCTATAGATATAGATATATATAGATAAAACATTTCACTGTTTATCTGTTTATATTTAGCTTGTACATAAAGTACATATTTTTATCTCCAGTATACATTTGTCCGCCAATTTAAAAATAGCATCATGAGCTAAATATAGTGCTGATTATTAAAACTCCTCCGTCTCTCTCTCTCTCTTTCTCTCTCTCTCTCCTGCATCCCTCCCTACCTCCCTCACTCATACTCCCTCCCTTCTTTGTCACTCTCTTTCCATGTGTGTATGTGTATAACTCACTGGTTGCTTGACCTTTTTCTCTCCTATTCCATGCTATTACAGCTTTATCAAAATCTCCCATCTTACATATTGTCTGTAGCCATTTCTATCATTCTTTACTTATTCCCCATAATTGTTTTTGTATGTGTGATATTACTATACAGCTGAGCCAAATGGTTTATGGTTAATGGTTAGAGCTGCTTTCTCTCCTCCACTGTCCATGGTGCTGATAAGCTAAACGCTCTTTCTTTCTAGTTCATTGAAGAGATTCAGAGACAAGAATATTCTTTTCTTCAATCAAGACTTCATCTACACACTGCTTGTGCTGATCTCTTATGCAGATACTAGAATTGGTGAATCTTCAGTAGGGATAAGCTGCTGGTTTGGTAAGAAACCCATGTTTGGACCAAATGTTGTTCGTTCGGAGGTTTGCAGCTGCAGCAGATAGTGAAACAATTAGCATCAGTATTACTGCCATTGCTAAATGTGACAGCTTCTTGCTCAGGCTGGTAGTTAGGGAGCCAGCAGCCAAAGGCATTCTAATACCCAAAACACATCCCCATGCAGCCCATTCAGCTGTTAGCTGGGGATTCTCAGCAGGTGAATGTAAAAAAGGAGTGTTGGAAATTGTGTTTAAAAGAAAAAAGAAATAGATCCCCCCCCCCCCCCCCAAATTCATACCAGACCGAACGCCAAAAAATCTAAAGTCATGGGGTCTCCCCCCAAATCCTATACCAGGGCCTCTGCGTGTGTTATGGATCTTAAGCAGGAACCCCGTGCGAACATGACCCCCCCCCCCAAAACCTTATCAGGCCACATGCCCCCAACATGGGAAGATAACTTGCCAGGGAGGATCACCTAAAAATGTTTACAAACAGAACTAAGAAGCCAAGAATCGTACAGATGCTTCACTTCATAAGTAGGTTAAGGGCATCTCCTTGGCATGTTACTTAAAGTGGATCCACAAGCTTAAGGATTTTTAATGCATTCTCTGCATGGATCCCCCCCCCCCCCCAACTTACGTGGGTCTGATCTCAATCCAGCATTGTGCTCAAGAGCAGAGGCTCTCTTAGCTCTCTCCCTTCTCACAGGGCAGATTGATAGCAGTGGGAGCCATTAGCTCCTGCTGCTATCAATTAAATCCTGTGATAAAGGAGCAGGGGCTGGGCCAAGCTGTGCAGTCTGTGACCATACACAGACTAATGGAGGCACTCGTTGAAGAGATGGAGCCAGGATTACTGGTGAGGGACCCCAGAAAAGGAGGATCAGGGCTGTTCTGTGCAGTGGTTTGTAAGTATGTAAGTATGACATGTTTATTATTCTTTTTTTAAAAGGTCTACAATCATTTTAAACTAGAATTTCAGGTATACTGTCATCTTAAATAATTAGTTTGGGCCAAAGTGGCCCAAATTAAATATTTTCCATGCCAAAATCTATCTAGTCACTTAGGTTGGGGCTGTAATAGCATTAGCTACATACAGTAACCAGCATTGTATGTCTGCAACAGTATGAGACACTTCCTCTCTGCTAAAAGAAATAGATCAAGTTAGTGTTGGCGCATCCCCGCCATTCAGCAGACGTTTTATGTTTTTATCAATGAATACATGGCTTTCACTTGGCTGAGGTGGGGATCATGACATCATACACCTGTCCCTCCACCTTAGCCAATGAGAGGAAGCCTTGTATTAATTGATACAAATCCAAAATTTTTCCTAAATGGCAGGAATTTGTACCCAGTAGCAGAGAGGAAATGTCTTAATTTAGCATTTTTTGTATTTTACTTTAGTTATTAATAAAACCACTGCTTCCTGCCCAACAGAATTTTTTTTTTATTATTATTTCCTCAGGACAGTGCCCAGCTATTCATGCAATTTGTTTGACATTCCCTTGTTTATTAGCTCAGAAATCTACCATTACTGTTCTCTAACATTCATCAACCATTGACTTTAATGGGGTTCATCTTCAATAGCATTTGAGGAACCCACCTAGAGCTGAAGCCAGGTACATTTGACTCATCCATTATCCTTATGAACAGCTCTGTATCTCATACTTGGACACCCTGGACCTGCCTTAAATGTGACCTGCATGCACTAGGCTCTACGTGTGGAATTTTCCAGATTTATGTGTGCTGTGTTAGTTCAGTCCTAGGTCCATAGTCATGGCACAGTAGGTCATGTAGGTCGAGCCCCAGGAACTACTTCATTGTATTAGAATCATTGGGGACCATTATTACACTTTTTTTCCATTGGTCATCACGAAAAAGGTCAAAATGCTAAGTTGAGTTGAGTACTGCATTGAGTACTGCATTACTAGCTGGAGTGTTCCATGTACAAACTCTGTTCTCTTTTCCCGCCATTCCACATGAGGTAGCACCTTCAGTCCATTACTAATAATCACAAGAGACACTTGGTTTTACCTCAGCTAGTCATTGCTGCTCCCTACAGTGACCTAATCACCTCCGGACATCTGAATGTCAATTGATTCCTGCAGTCAGTTCATATGCACTCAAGGTTTTTACCTTGTATTCAGTGGCAGCTGGTGCTCCATTTCTTGGGGGGGGGGGGGCAGCAAACAAACCACTCACTCCCCCCGCCAGCCAGCCCTGCTCTCCAGCCCCACTTGCCTGCTTGATCGCAATCCTGCTCACAAGCCCGCAAGCCCTGTACTTACCCTATTCAGGTCGCGGGCGGCTTCCTCAGCTTCTCATCCCGGGCCAAACCGGTCGCTTCTCCTCCAATCCGATCTTAGGACTCATTTCCTGTCCTGATTGCCTGGGAGGAGAAGCAGGAATACAATAGCGAATATGGATCCGCTAATGTGGGCTCATGTGCTTCACAAAAAAAAAAAAAACCTCATAAAACTCTATGCATCTGGCGCCACGCACGGAGATTAGGGGCCGGCGCATAGAGATTAGGGGGGTGGTGCCCCTGCACCCTTTATCGATGGGCTGCTGCTGCTTGTATTAGAGTTAAGGTGTTCCCATTTAAGGTGTAATGGATTTTACTGCAGTTATGCAGGATTTTATGGTCCAAATTGGAGTTTGAATAGCTGACTGCAGAGGATACTAGCGTACCTCAGCCCCTTCCCCTGCAGAATCATTATTGTATTTACCTACAGGCTTAGTGTCCTCTGAGCCTTCAAATGGGGTGGATTTATCTAAGAAGAGTCTCAAAGCTCATTGGCAGATGAGTTTATCCCTGAGGAGTTATGGGCAGCCACCATAACTCCCAAGCTTAGAGAGACCAATTCCTCTCCTATTGAAGGTCTGTGTGCAAACTTAAAGACGGTGGCCTGTAGCTTTTGCTAGTGCTGTCACCAGTCCCGGATCCCTAAAAGGCCCTGTCACACTTATCCCTAACGCAGGTGGTTAGACACTATAGCTAGCTTCTGTGTTCTTCACCTATAGCAGCCCCCTTTCCCATAAGGCAAGCAGGTCTACTAGTACTCGGTTGCCCCCAGGACTACACAATGCTATAGTGCCTGGCTACCACACCAGGGCATGCACAAACTGAGCAAAGAAAACAAGTACTTGCAGTTGGCAGACTGGAAAGGTTCAGAATAGTCAAGGTCAAAATCCAAAGTAAAAAACAGGCAGAGTTCAGAGAATAGTTGATATCCAATCCAAGGTTGTCAACAAGGAAATTCAATCTAGCAGAGCAAGGCAGACAAACAGGGAACATGAAACGTATATAACAAATGCAATATCACAAGCATGAGATTGCAGGTTTGGCTGGATTAAATCAGGTTTGGTCTCCACCCAAAGACTGACCACATCAATCACCTTGCAGGTGGACAGGCAGAGAGAATGTATCACAACCAAAACCAGGATGCTAGAATGAGACCAGCAGCTGTGAAGGATCAGGAGCTACACACTCCTGCCTTAAGACTAATAAAACTATTTTCATGCACACAATATATTCAAACATTATGTAATACTGAAAAACATTTTATCAGACTCCCCAAAACCTTGTTTTTCCTGGCAGGCCTTACATTGCAACTTGCAATGGCCATGATGTTAGTCTGTCAAACATTTTGGACTAAACTCATGACAAGAGATCCCACTTTACTCCAAACTAATCCTTTATTTGTGAAATGCTGACAGCCCTACACTGCTGTACAGACAGGTTGGTGGATAACTCCAATACTATTTTCTGTATGAGTCTCCTAACCCTGAATATGCAAAGAACATCTGGTTGAAATGCTCAGCTGTTGGGCAGACATGTAAATTGCTGCTCAGGCTGTTTGAGGGTGAATACCTACTAAGGCCGCGTACACACGGGCGGACTGTTCGCCCAACTTTGTCCGTCCAACAGTTTCGGCAAACAGTCCGCTCAAAATTAGCATGGACGGACATGGCCACACACGACGAACGAACAGTTTGCTGAAACCGTGCGCGATGACGTGAACGGCACGTACGACGGGACGAAAAATACGACGTCCTATACACTGCATTATAGCTTTCGGTGTGAAAATCCTTTCTGAGCATGCGCGCAACTTTGTTTGACGAACAAGCCTACACATGAGCGGACTGTTCGCTGAAACAAGGTTTCAGCGGACAGTTTTTCGGAAATTCCGAAAAACCTTGTCCGTCCAACTGTCCGCTGAAACTGTCCGCTGAAAGCCCACACACGAGCGGACTGTCCGCCCAAACACTGTTCAGCGGACAAAGTTGGGCGAACAGTCCGCCCGTGTGTACGCGGCCTTAGAGTTGCTTTGGACACCATCATCAAGGATTTTACAGGTGGTAAGAGTACTCATCTAT
This sequence comes from Lithobates pipiens, assembly GCF_037356315.1. Classification (NCBI taxonomy): domain Eukaryota; kingdom Metazoa; phylum Chordata; class Amphibia; order Anura; family Ranidae; genus Lithobates; species Lithobates pipiens. The sequence goes on along the minus strand of NW_027507686.1, from coordinate 80,723,808 downwards.
CCCAGCATAGGGTACATAGGCCTCTGAGGGGAAAAAAAAAGGTTCCTCTTGTTTTTCCCTGGCTTTAGCCCCAAAAACTGCAGATAAATTATCTTTAGCTCCACTCCTCTAAAATGGTGGAGACATCTTTTAGCCTTTTCAGACATCTGGATAGACAGCATCTTAAATGTACATCAGCAATGTCTCCATACTCCTGTGGGTCTTGAGGACTTTCAGGTCATGGCCCCACCATTCAGTGTCTTCTGTCAATGAGTTTTTTTAAGGTTTTATCCCCTGTGCTTGCCTTGTTATGCCGTGTTATACTCCCAGGGCTTCGCTTTGGGATATCTGGATGACCTGCTGTTGAGGGAACAGTTGGCACAGGTCCTGACCAACAATGTGGCACAGTCAATTCAGATCTAGAAGGGGTTCAGTTGGATCCTGAATCTCCAGAAGTCTGCATTAGAGCTGACTCATTGCTACAAGTATGCGTGTCTTATTCTGGACAAAGCTTAAGCCTTATTTTTTTATCACAGGAAAAATAGAAACTCTTTGCTCTCAGACTCTTCTTCTTTTATTTTTATTTATGAAAATGTTCTCTTTTTTACATTATACACACAAAAAAACAAAATAACCACCCACCTCTCAGCACACAGTAAAAAAAGAGGGGGGTGGGGTAAACGTAGCCTTCATAAGAGTACCGTGATCAACAAGTAATCCCTATCAAAAAGTGGGATACATACTGTACATTTTATCCACATTATTGCATCACACTTCAAACATCAGACTTTTCAGTACTAAATTCAACCCACACTTGACTTCTACATCAGTGTCATGGGCCTGATGGTGGCCTCATTTGAAGCAGTCCTGTTTGTTCAGTTTTACTTCAGATGTCCACAACTATCAAGGATCAGATTTCCGTGCGTGCAATCTTGATGTAGAGACCACAAGATACTCATTCTTTGATTAAGACTTTCATACAGGATGATTATCATATGGCTCCCCCTGTGTGACCAACTGTGTCTCCATGGGATTTGAATATTGTTCTCTCGGTTTAAAAAAAAATTCTAATCCTATCAGAGATATTCCCCTTTCTACACTCACTCACAAGGTTGTGCTTCTTGTTGCCATCACCTCTGTGAGAAATGTGTCTGAAATGGTGGCTTTGTGTTATAAAGAACTTCTTATGGTCTTACACAAGGACAAGGTGGTAAAAAAGTTCATCTTCACCTAATGATACAACCCTTTTCCTCCTGGCTTCTCCCCCTTCCTCTCTTGCCTTTTTAGTGCTGCAGTGCAGCACTTCTTTCTTTCTTGCCTAGGGGAGAATGACGTAATTCCCCACACTGCCTCCTTGGATGTCCACATCACACATTCCAAGAGGCAATTTTACTGACAGGCACATGTGTGCCACAGGTATCAAGGTCCCAGATACCAGTGCTGTGTGTGTCTCACCAGTTTTCTGAAGACCTGGCATAGATCTTCGACACTTGTGTGCACATACACAAGATACTCAACAATAATGGCATGATTGAAAAGGCGGGGGGGGGGGGGGGGGGGATATCATGTCTATCTCACAGCAACTACCTCCATTGGAACGACTGACTCTCTCTTTGTCATTCCTGATGGTCTTCGTAAAGTGAACCAGGTTCTCATTCCACAATTTCTTGATAACTTAGACAAATCATCATTCATGCTTATGGTCTTGGAGAGGTGTTAAACCCAAAAGCAAAACTGTATTATATTGCAACCCTACCAGTTCTTAGATGTGGTGGCTGTATTAGTTTGCCTTTTTAAGATTTTTGCTCTTTTTTTCATCTATTTGTCCTGCCAGTAAATTTGTTATTTTTCAACTTTGTTTGACAGACCAAGATGTCAATGAAAAGTGACACTTACAAGGTAGGCTTCTGTCGGGTTGGTAATAGTACGCACGGGCCAAATGTTGGCCAGTTTCTATTAAACTACCCAATGTCACCCAACATTCGGCCCATGTGTACTAGGCTTTAGAAAACTTTTTGTTTTTGAACAATAGTTCAATTTACTTCTTCATGGGCTTGATCCATTGTTTATCTGGGAGGTCTGTGTGTGAGAATGATTCTGAATACACATCAGTGGTGGCCTGCTCATAAGGGCAACCCCCCCCCCCCCCAATCCATGCGCCCGGCTCCTAATCTTCATGCAGGGCACCAGACACATGGATTTTAATGTGTGTGGGTTTTTTTTTTTAACACATGATTAATTGGCTTCAAAAAGAATGGACTTGGGGCACAGAGTACTGCACCCAGAGCGCACCCACTTGTGTAACTAATGTTTTCCGGCTTCTCCTCCCAGCCAGTCAGAAAGCTGGTTCTGAGACTCGATTGGCCAGGGATTCTTATAACTCCCAGCCAAATGGGTCACAGGACCCGCTTCCTGTTTGGCTTGGAGGAGAAGCAACGGCCCCAGCTCTTCTGTCCGCAAGCTGCGGGCCATGTGCAGCGAGGAGCAGCAGGGCAGCAACAGCCTTTTCCAGGAACCCTACCCCAGATCTAACACCACCACCTCATCATCATCCTCTTCCCTGCACCTCTACTGCAGCAACAGCAAGAGGAGGCCACCCGAAGCCAAGCAACAGCATCAACCCTGGGGCTTAGGGGTCTCCCCAAACACCGGCTCATCAAGATTGACAGCTAAGGATAAGGTAAGGCCATGGATCTCCGCCTTCCCATCTGAGCACCAGCCACCACTGAGCCACTGTCTGATTAAACTAAATACCATAGTGAAATGTCTTCTAGTAGTTTGCTGAGAAGTTTGCAACTATGTGCACTGCAGGAAAGGTTGCGAGCACTGAACTTATTCTCTCTGGAGAAGAGACGCTTGAGAGGGGATACGATTTCAATTTACAAATACCGTACTGAAGACCCCACAATAACGATAAAACTTTTTAACGGAAGGGAGTTCAACAAGACATGTGGCCACTCATTAAAATTAGAAGAAAAGAGGTTTAACCTTAAACTACGTAGAGGGTTCTTTACTGTAAGAGGGCCAAAGATGTGGAATTCCCTTCCACAGGCAGTGGTCTCAGCAGGGACTATTAAATAAGCAAGATACAGGGATATACGATGTAATACGGACATATAATCACACACATAAGTTGGACTTGATGGACTTGTGTCTTTTTTTAACCTTATCTACTATGTAACATGGCTGAGGGGCATTTGCAGCGCTTCTCCATAAACTTATAAGTGTAACGTTCGTGGGACTCGATGCCCACTGACCAATTCAAGTCGGTGAACTTTGCTGTGGGCATGAAGTGAGGCTACAGTATATAAACACCCCATCCACTGCCTACTGCAACTTAAGGGAGAGCGATTGGCAGGCAGCAAAAATGTGGCTCAACCGCACATCAATGCCGCCCCCCAATCAAAAGTCTAAACAAAGTCTTAATGTAAAGATAGGACAAATACAAATCTCGGTGATGCACAAAGCTAATAAAGGGTCCAGAGGATATTAGTTATGACTTATGAGGAAAGGTTGTGAGCACTGAACGTATTCTCTCTGGAGAAGAGACGCTTGAGAGGGGATATGATTTCAATTTACAAATACCATACTGGTGACCCCACAATAGGGATAAAACTTTTTTGGGGAAGGGAGTTTAACAAGAGATGTGGCCACACAGATTAAAATGAGAAGAAAAGAGGTTTAACCTTAAACTATGTAGAGGGTTCTTTACTGTAAGAGCGGCAAGGATGTAGAATTTCCTTCCACAGGCGGTGGTTTCAGCGGGGGACATCGATAGTTTCAAGCGATTTGTACATTGGTTACCACCTATCTATATGTATTTACTATTTATTTATTAGCACATTGGCACTTTTGATATGACCTATTTTTTATAGTTTTGCACATACCACTCATAAGTGGTTTCCACTGGGAGCGCAACACTATCCCCCTTCTTTTTTAATAGATAGTTTCAAGAAACTATTAGATAAGAACCTGAATGACCACAACATACAGGGATATACAAGGTAATATAATCACACACATAGGTTGGACTTGATGGACTTGTGTTTTTTTTTTCGACCTCACCTACTATGTAACTAACAAGCAATGCTGAAACTGGCTGCTGAACAGGCAAAAGGTTTAAAAGAAGAATACATTTGCAGCAAGGTACGATATACTGCAAAGACAGTCTAAATCGAAGATGCCTAAACTGAGAAGAAAGAAATAGGTTCAAAATGAGCATTTTGTTTTTATGTGATGGTATACTTTGGAGTCTGTTGTGACATCATCTGAGAAATATGGCAGTATTACATGCACAGATGTCAGCTGCCCCCACAAAAAATGATTCCCATCTTGAGTGGTCTTTTGCCTCTCACCCATTTGTATAATGATAGGTGTCAGGTGTAAAGCAGGGAAAACTGCAGTAGAGAGGGGCGAAGAATACATGATGAATGATGATGTAAAACAAAGACATTTTAATATCTTTTCCATTTTTGCTCAGATGTCATTTCACTCTTAATTATTACCATCTGTCTTTTTCAGCATCTATTTTTTGAGTAGGTAAGACGTTTTCTGCGTTTCCAATTCCCTACTAGTCTTTATTTGCCTGTGTGCAGCCCACCCTCTCCCTCACTCTCTCTCTTCCCCACATGTCGGTGAGTCACCGCCTGCCAGTCTGAGTCACCTAAAGTATTTTTAGCAACAGATTTAGGCAGCATTGTAGTCCACTGCTGGGGACAAGGGGACAGAGGGACAGAAGGAAGGGAGGGGAAACAATGATGAAGGGTCTGTAAGGGGGTGGTTACATGAACATTGCAGCAGTTATATGCTGTTACAGCACAGATAGATGATATACATCTCCAAAATCATATATGTAATAAAGAAAACAAATGAGCAAAGGTTTAGGAAGATACTGACACACAGAAATCAAGCATAATGTTACACAGCACATGCACAGTCACACAACATTGCAAAGCATACACATTCACATATAACACTCCGCAGTCCACACATAGCAAAATATAACACTATGCAACTTATGCCATACTGTATGTATGCCATGTGATAAAAAGCTCATATACCACACCACACTACGCACAACAATACAAGCACATACATTGTCATATCACACTCTCCAGCTTATAATCATTTCACATTCTGCAGCACATACAATATATCATCAGCTACCACTCTACGGGGCATATTGCAAATAATCATACAACACAACACATGCTCACAAAACACTGCACAGCATTTACAGTACTTATACAGCCATCTACAACACACACATATAGTACATGGCTCATGTCAGAGCACAGATACACTAATAGAACATTCAACAGCACCACAGTAAAAATGATGTGATGATGATCTTACAAATAATGCTATTATAATTCACTAAAGATATTATGCATACACTATCTTACCAAAAGTATTGGGACGTCTGCCTTTACACGCACATCAACTTTAATGGCTTCCCAATCTTAGTCTGTAGGGTTCAATATTGAGTTGGCCCACCCTTTGCAGCTTTAACAGCTTCAACTCTTCTCGGAAAGGCTGCCCACAAGGTTTAGGAGTGTGTCTATGGGAGTGTTTGACCATTCTTCCAGAAGCGTATTTGTGAGGTCAGGCACCGATGTGAACGAGAAGGTCTGGCTCACAGTGTCTGCACTAATTAATCTCAAAGGTTTTCTATCAAGTTCAGGTCAGGACTCTGTGCAGGCCAGTCAAATTCCTGCACCCCAAACTCCCTCTTTTTTCATTATCCAAAATGTTGTGGCAAGAAAATATTCAGAAGACTCATGTATCTTTTAAAATACGTTTGGGTGTTTGCTTTACAAATGTAGTCACTTTTTGGGTGTTTCTACTGTCCTTGTACACCAAGGCCTCCAGAAAGAGATATGTAGTCAGGTCAAACATGCAATTTATGCCCCTTGCAAGCTTAAAGGTGCTCCTTGGATTTTGTGCCCCTCTATGTGGCTAGGCCAGGTTGCCAACTGTCCATATTTTCATGGATATATTGTAAAAATAGTTCTGATTTCTCCCATCTGTAAAGACTGTGGACAGGAGAACAATCCATGAAAATACAACTGGCTGACAGTGCAATGCATGAACTTCCTGCATTTGCAACGCAAGTTCCATCAACTGCCCATGCCTGCTACTATCATCTCCAGTGGTTGATAGCTAGAATCGCCCAGCATCCTAGCAACTAACCACCTAATTGCTTTGCCCCCAAGCCCCAGCATTCAGAGCAGGAGGACAGAATTTCCTTCTCCAGAGCTGCTCCCTCTGCCCGCCTCCCAGCCACCACCTGTATCTGTCTGCTACACTGAGAATAGAATAAGCTCTGGGAATTCTGGGGAACCTGGTATAAGGGGGGCGGCACTAGAAACCATGATGGAAGGGGGAGCACTGGGGAACCTAATATAAGGGGAGGACTCTGGGGACCCTAATGCAACTGGGGAAACTCTGGGGACCCTGATTTAGAGGGGTGATTCTGGGGACCCTGATATAAGGAGGCGAGACCCTGGGGACCCTGATTTAGTGAGGGGCTCTGGGGACCTGATGAAAGGGGGGCTTTAGAACCCCTTATGAGAGTCCTGATGTAAAGTGGGTGTCTTTGGGGAACCTGATGCAAGGGGGTAACTATGGGGACCCTGATAAAAGAGGGTACCCTGATGTAATGGGGAGGGGCTCTGGGGACTCTGATGCAAGGGGGACTCCAGTTTCTCTGATGTAAGGGGACACTCTGGGTACACATGGTATAAGGGGGGATTTTTGATATAAGGTTGAACTCTGGTGGGTACTCCTGATGTAAGAGGGGAATCTGATGTGAACAGGGGGCTCTTTCTGACTGCTTCTTTCTGTATGTTTATTTTGTACGTTACTTACTCCTGACCCCTAGACTCTATACATTATTATGTGTTTTATAGTCCTGACCAAGACAGGCAAAGGGATATATTTCTGTGTGCAAAAAAATTATATTTATTGTAAATGGTTAAATTAAATCTTCAAAAGACTCTCCATGCCTTGCAAATACCTTTGGTTGTCTGCTTTCCATACTGTGGTCCTTTTGTGGGGTTTTCTATTTTCCTGGCAGTCCTGGACTTCCAAACATGTGATGCTCCTTGGATTTTGGGCCCTTCTATGTTCCCAGACTGCAAAAAAAATCGAATTTATGTGGTATCCCCATAGGAGGAGTATCAGAATGTATTTTGAGGTGTAATTGTGTCATTAATCTGCAGTAATGTTTCCTGACTGTCTGCTTACCTCTCTGGTCTATGTATCAGCTTTAGGGACCGAGCTCTGTGTGTTTAAGTAATCTTCTCTCAACACGGTTCCACCCCAACCTCTAACAGGAAACACTATTTAACCCCACGTACTGCAAGCCAGCCTTGCCCAAGGAACAATTGTGTGAAGGCTTCCCTGAGTGATTCTTGCCGTGTGCTCTGCGTTTGATTCCGTGTACCGACTTGGCTTGTTCTCCTGATCATCCCAGTTTGCTTGTTGCCCTGACCTGTGGCTTGTCCTCCTGACTATTCCTTGTTGCCCTAGACTGCTCCTTCCTCTTCATCCACCAGAGCCAGCCGTGAGCCCCAGTTGGGAGACCTTGGGGGCCTCAACCTGGAGTTAGCTGCAGCTAAATCCATCCTCACCATCAGAGGCTGTGGTGAAAACCTGCTGGCTCTTAGACTCCGCGCCCTAGGGAATCTTATGCTCTAGCTCCCTGTCCAGCACCGTGGCTGTGATTCTGTGTAGCTTCTTCACAGAACCATCGACCCTCAGCAGTAAGCCATTGGGTCCACAACCTCAGCGGTGCACTTCTAGTCACTTGGCCCCACAGATGACCTGACAGTTTGCTCAGGCCATGGACCCAGCTGATGTGCCTCTACCCGCTGATGATCAGCTGCAGGGACATTTACCAGCTCCGTCCTAGGGACCCCAAGATCTGCAGGGGGTTCCCTAGCCAGTGCACCATTCAATTTGAACTACTGTCCGAAAACTTCCCATCTGATTGGGCAAATGTAGCCTATATTATTTCCCTTCTGTCCAGGGAAGCTTTAGCCTGGGCTGTCCCTCTATGGGAGAAGACTGATCCAGTGGTTTCTAGCCTGGCTAGTTTCTTGAAACTCTTTTGGAATATCTTCGAGGAACCAGGTCGTGTCTCTTCAGCGGCCAGCACCCTTTTATGTCTCCGCCAAGAGTCTGCTTCGGTGGCACAGTATGCTCTTTATTTTTGTATATTAACTGCTGAGCTGGAATAATGAGGCCTTAGTTGCAACCTTTTTACATGGCCTCTCCGACAGAGTGAAGGATGAACTAGTGGGAAGAACCATCCCCGCTGATCTGGACGATGTCATCTCCTTGTGTAACCAGATCGATATTTGCTTCCAGGAGAGGACCCTAGAAAAAAGACACCAGCACTCCTTGGTCCTTAGTCAGCCTGAGCTCTGCTCTCTTCGACCCGTGAAGCATCCCTTGCCAGCGGAGGAACCTATGCAGCTGAGCCAGACCAGGCTATCTCCTGAGGAACATGCTAGGGGCAGAACTCTGGGTCTGTGTCTTTATTGTGGGGGCAAAGGTAATTTTTGTGACAGCTGCTCACTTCAGGAAATGCTTGGGTCTAATACATCTGAAAGGTGGAGTATTGGACCCACAAATATCACCCTTTCCTCCTTATCACCTTTTTCTGTGTCCCTCCGTGTTGGCGTTTCCTCTAGACATGTGCAGAGTAAAATATTTCGTTTCGGAATTTCGTTTTCGTCCGAAAGCTTAATTTATTTAGTTACTCCCGAAATTCGTTTTTATTTATTTCGTTTTTCGTTCAAAAATTGCATTCGTCCGAAAATCCACATGAATTACGGTCGAATCTGTCTTGGAAGGCTTATGGTGTCTGTCGAATGTATAAAGAAGATTCGACGGAGCTAACTATATAGCATACTTTAGAACCCTATTAAAGTCTATGGGACTCCAACGTTCAAAATCTAAAGTGCTAATTTTAAAGGCTAATTTGCAAGTTACTGTCCTAAAAAGTGTTTGGGGACCCGGGTCCTGCCCCAGGGGACATGTATCAATGCAAAAAAAAGTTTTAAAAACGGCCGTTTTTTCGGGAGCAGTGATTTTAATAATGATTAAAGTGAAACAATAAAAGTGTAATATTCCTTTAAATTTCGTAGGGGGGGGTTGTCTATAGTATGCCTGTGAAGGGGCGCATGTTTCCCGTGCTTAGAATTGTCCCTGCACAAAGTGTCATTTATGCAGGAAAAAAAGTCCTTTAAAATCACTCGCAGCTATTATGAATTGTCGGCTCCCGTAATACAGAGAACACTCATTGAAAGTCATTGATAAAAAAAAAAATAAATAAATAAATAAATAAATAAAGCGTGCGGGTCCCCCAAATTGAATTACCAGGCCCTTCAGGTCTGGTATGGATATTAAGGGGAACCCTGCCTCAAATTTAAGAAAAAATTTGACGTGGGGTTCCCCCTAAATATCCATAACCAGACCCTTCAGGTCTGGTATGGATATTAAGGGGAACCCCGCGTCAAATTTAAAAAAAAATTGACGTGGGGTTCCCCCTAAAAATCCATACCAGACCCTTTATCCGAGCACGCAACCTGGCAGGCCGCAGGAAAAGAGGGGGGGACGAGAGAGCGGCCCCCCCTCCCTCCTGAACCGTACCAGGCCACATGCCCTCAACATTGGGAGGATGCTTTGGGGGTCCGTGACCCCTCAAAGCACCTTGTCCCCATGTTGATGAGGAGAAGGGCCTCATCTCCACAACCCTGGCCGGTGGTTGTGGAGGTCTGCGGGCGGGGGGCTTATCAGAATCTGGAAGCCCCCTTTAACAAGGGGACCCCCAGATCCCGGCCCCCCCCCCTGTTTGAAATGGTAAGGGGGTACAAAAGTACCCCTACCATTTCACAAAGAAAGTGTAAAAAAAATGGTTAAATAAAACAAAGACACTTTTGAAAAATTCCTTTATTAAAAATAAAAAAATAAAAAAAAAAGATTCCAGCGGCGGTAATCCACTCTTGCTATCCAGCGACGGACGGTCATCTCTCCCGCGATGTCATGTCATCCAGCGCAGCGAATCCTTCGTTCTTCTGTCTCCGCAGAGGAGACAATGCAGGGATTCCGGCTGGCTGACGTTTCTTAAATACGGAGGGCGGGGCCACCCGTCACCTGACCCCGCCCCCCTCTGACGCAAGGGGAAACCCGGGGTTCCCTGTGACGTATAGGTGACCCGCACCCCTCTGATGTAACACAGGCAGGTTTCCGTTACATCAGAGGGGGGCGGGATCACCCATACGTCACGGGGAACCCCGGGTTTCCCCTTGCGTCAGAGGGGGGCGGGGTCAGGTGACGGGTGGCCCCGCCCTCCGTATTTAAGAAACGTCAACCAGCCGGAATCCCTGCATTGTCTCCTCTGCGGAGACAGAAGAACGAAGGATTCACTGCGCTGGATGACATGACATCGCGGGAGAGATGATCGTCCGTCGCTGGATAGCAAGAGTGGATTACCGCCGCTGGAATCTTTTTTTTTTATTTTTTTATTTTTAATAAAGGAATTTTTCAAAAGTGTCTTTGTTTTATTTAACCATTTTTTTACACTTTCTTTGTGAAATGGTAGGGGTACTTTTGTACCCCCTTACCATTTCAAACAGGGGGGGGGCCGGGATCTGGGGGTCCCCTTGTTAAAGGGGGCTTCCAGATTCTGATAAGCCCCCCGCCCGCAGACCTCCACAACCACCGGCCAGGGTTGTGGAGATGAGGCCCTTCTCCTCATCAACATGGGGACAAGGTGCTTTGAGGGGTCACGGACCCCCAAAGCATCCTCCCAATGTTGAGGGCATGTGGCCTGGTACGGTTCAGGAGGGAGGGGGGGCCGCTCTCTCGTCCCCCCCTCTTTTCCTGCGGCCTGCCAGGTTGCGTGCTCGGATAAAGGGTCTGGTATGGATTTTTAGGGGGAACCCCACGTCAATTTTTTTTTAAATTTGACGCGGGGTTCCCCTTAATATCCATACCAGACCTGAAGGGTCTGGTTATGGATATTTAGGGGGAACCCCACGTCAAATTTTTTCTTAAATTTGAGGCAGGGTTCCCCTTAATATCCATACCAGACCTGAAGGGCCTGGTAATTCAATTTGGGGGACCCGCACGCTTTTTTTATTTATTTATTTATTTATTTATTTTTTTATCAATGACTTTCAATGAGTGTTCTCTGTATTACGGGAGCCGACAATTCATAATAGCTGCGAGTGATTTTAAAGGACTTTTTTTCCTGCATAAATGACACTTTGTGCAGCGACAGTTCTAAGCCCCAGAAACATGCGCCCCTTCACAGGCATACTATAGACAACCCCCCCCCCTACGAAATTTAAAGGAATATTACACTTTTATTGTTTCACTTTAATCATTATTAAAATCACTGCTCCCGAAAAAACGGCCGTTTTTAAAACTTTTTTTTGCATTGATACATGTCCCCTGGGGCAGGACCCGGGTCCCCAAACACTTTTTAGGACAGTAACTTGCAGAATCTTTTCTCTCCGTCAAATCTTTTCTCTGTCGAATATTTTCTCTATATAATCTTGGACTAATAGAGGTAAGGTTAGGCACATTCGACCATAGGTTCTATAAACACGTTGTCAGAGTCATGTCGAATCTCCTATTCTATATCGAACTGTTGTAACAACGAAAACGAAAATAAAGCATTTATTTATGTCGGATCTTTCGTTTTTCGGATTTTGTGCTTTCGTTATCGTTTGTCAAAACGAAAACGAAAATAGCTGAAATTCGGACGAAAATGCATTCGGACGAAAACGAATGCACATGTCTAGTTTCCTCTCATTTGGTCTCGGCATATGTGAATTTCGGAGCCACTGTACTAGGGAACTGCATCTTCCTTGAATCTTTCCCTTTCGTCTCTCACCACTCCGCTGGTGGTATCAGCGATTGATGGCACTGTTCTTCCAGGGGGCGCTATCCGCTTTCAGACCCTCCCTGTTAAGATATGTGAAGGAGTACTCAACCGGGAGTGGATATCCTTCTTTATCCTACCTAAGGCCTCAACCCCTATCATATTGGGCCTTCCTTGGTTACAGCTCAATTTTCCACATGTTGACTGGATTTCTGGGCAGATCCTGGCTTGGGGTTCCTCAAGTTTCTCATCCTGCCTACTTAAGGTTGCCCCAAAGGAGAGACTTTCTGTTGTCACCACATCAGTATCTTCTGCTCTTCCTGCTGCATATAGCAATTTCCGTGATGTGTTTTGCAAAAAAATCAGTTGAAGTGCTTTCTCCTCACAGGTCCTTTGACTGTGCTATTGACCTTGTTCCTGGAGCAACTCTGCCCAGGGAATGTACCTAACCCCTGTCCATCCCAGAGATCCAGACCATGTCAGAGTATGTTGCTGAAAATATAGAAAAAGGATTCATCCATAAATCCTCATCGCCTGCGGGAACAAGGTTCTTTTTTTTTGCCAAAAAGATGGTACTTTAAGACCCTGCATTGACTATTGAGGCTTAAACGTGGTGATAATCAAGAAACGATACCCCTTACACTTAACGTCTGAACTGTTCGACAGATTGAAAGGTGCCTCCTTTTTTAATAAGTTGGATCTCAGGCCCTGTTTTTAGGCTGTTTTGTCTCTAGTTTGGGTCTTCTTATGGATCCTGGAAAGGTCTCGGCCATTATTAACTGGCCTCTCCTTGCCAGCCTCAAGGCGACACAACACTATTTTGGGTTCACAAATGATTACAGGAAGTTTATTAGGAATTACTCCTCCATTACTGTGTCTATTAACAGACCTTTGTTTCTGAACCTCTCTTAAGGAGACCTAATCCTGGGGATCCATTTTTTATTGAAGCAGAAAGTTCTTTGACCGGGGTGGGAGCTATGCTTCTTCAATCCTGAGAAATGTGCGTTTTGGAGAAAAACCATGTGCGTTTTTCTCCAAAAAATTCTCAGGCAGAGAAAAATTATGCTATTGGCAATCGGGAACTTCTTGCAATTAAATTGGCATTAGAGGAGTGGTGTCATCTCTTGGAGGGTTTCCCTCACTCCATAACAATTTTCACTGATCATAAAAATTTGCAGTACTTACAGAATGCCAAACGACTGAATCCCAGACAGGCCAGGTGGAGTCTTTTCTTTTCCCATTTTAATTTCACTATTGCGTACAAACCTGGTTCCTGCAACAGTCAGGCTGATGCGCTCTCTAGGTCATTTGACACTCTGGATGAGGAGCCCACCTCTGAACCTGAGCCAATCATTCCTACCTCATGCATCCTTGCCCTTTCTACCACCTTGTAATGAAAAAATTCTCCTGGCAAGACCTTCATCCCCACTGGGCGAAGAGCTAAGATCCTTTGTTGGAGACATGATTCCAACATGGCAGGTCATGCTGGGCTCCTCCCATCCTTCCTTCTCATCAGTCGCCACTACTGGTGGCCTACTCTCTGTTCGGATGTCAGAGACTATGTTAAGGCTTGTCATGTCTGTGCCCAGTCTAAATCCTCCCCGCAAGCACCTGCAACTATGGTTATACCAAGTCTTTGCATTCTTGGGGGCCATCTGGAATGTAACAAGTTGCACATCAAAGCTTTGTATCATATCAGAATATTCTTCTGAAGAAGCAAGTCTGAACAAAAGCTTGTCTTCCGATCGGCTGGTGTGATAACGCTATGCAAGCAAGCTTCAAAAGGGACCATGGCTGACAAGAAGATTGATGAATGTCCTGATACAGAAAATCAAAGGGCCAGCTAAGAGCTGCCCCTAGAAACCAATATAGCAGCATGGACAGAAATCTAATATATTAAAAGGACTACCTCTTGGCAATATCTCATTGGACAGGAGGGTAGTGGGGGTGGTTATGAGTGGGTCTGAATGAATGTGTAAAAAGTACACACAGAAGGGAAGTCATCCCCTTTTGCTCTTGGCTTGTGCCTGATGGCTCTCTCAGCCTCATGGCTCTCTCTGTTACCATCCTCGTGAGCCCAGCTAATGAGAACGTGTCTAGGGGAACAGCCTTGATAAGTACAGTGGTGTGAAAAAGTGTTTGCCCCCTTCCTCATTTCCTGTTCCTTTGCATGTATGTCACACTTAAGTGTTTCGGAACATCAAACCAATTTAAACAATAGTCAAGGACAACACAAGTAAACACAAAATGCAATTTGTAAATGAAGGTGTTTATTATTAAAGGTGAAAAAAAATCCAAACCATCATGGCCCTGTGTGAAAAAGTGATTGCCCCCCTTGTTAAAACATACTATAACTGTGGTTGTCCACACCTGAGTTCAATTTCTCTAGCCACACCCAGGCCTTATTATTGCCACACCTGTTCACAATCAAGGCATCACTTAAATAGGAGCTGCTTGACACAGTAAGGTCCACCAGAAGATCCTTAAAAGCTACACATCAAGCCGAGACCCAAAGAAATTCAGGAACAATTGAGAAAGAAAGTAATTGAGATCTATCAGTCTGGAAAGGGTTATAAAGCCATTTCCAAAGCTTTGGGAATCCAGCAAACCACAGTGAGAGCCATTATCCACAAATGGCGAAGACATGGAACAGTGGTGAACCTTCCCAGGAGTGGCCGGCCGCCCAAAATTACCCCAAGAGCGCAGCACTGACTCATCCAAGAGGTCACAAAAGACCCCACAACAACGTCCAAGGAACTGCAGGCCTCACTTGCCTTAGTTAAGGTCAGCGTTCATGCCTCCACCATCAGGAAAAGACTGGGCAAAAATGGCCTGCATGGCAGAGTTCCAAGGAGAAAACCACTGCTGAGCAAAAAGAACATCAAAGCTCGTCTCAATTTCTCCACAACACATCTTGATGATCCCCAAGACTTTTGGGACAACATTCTGTGGACCGATGAGACAAAAGTGGAACTCTTTGGAAGGTGTGTGTCCAAGTATATCTGGCGTAGAAGGAACACTGCATTTCATAAAAAGAACATTATACCAACAGTAAAATATGGTGGTGGTAGTGTGATGGTCTGGGGCTGTTTTGCTGCTTCAGGACCTGGAAGACTTGCCGTGATAAAAGGAACTATGAATTCTGCTGTCTACCAAGAGATCCTGAAGGAGAATGTCCGACCATCTGTTCGTGTACTCAAGCTGAAACGAACTTGGGTTCTGCAGCAGGACAATGATCCTAAACACACCAGCAAGTCCACCACCGAATGGCTGAAGAAAAACAAAACGAAGACTTTGGAGTGGCCTAGCCAAAGTCCTGACCTGAATCCTATTGAGATGTTGTGGTATGACCTTAAAAAGGCCGTTCATGCTCGAAAACCCTCTAATGTAACTGAATTAGGACAATTCTGCAAAGATGAGTGGGCCAAAATTCCTCCAGGACGCTGTAAAAGCCTCATTGCACGTTATCGCAAACGCTTGGTTGCAGTTGTTGCTGCTAAGGGTGGCCCAACCAGTTATTAGGTTTAGGGGGCAATCACTTTTTCACACAGGGCCATGATGGTTTGGATTTTTTTTCACCTTTAATAATAAACACCTTCATTTACAAAGTGCATTTTGTGTTTACTTGTGTTGTCCTTGACTATTGTTTAAATTGGTTTGATGTTCCGAAACACTTAAGTGTGACAAACATGCAAAGGAACAGGAAATGAGGAAGGGGGCAAACACTTTTTCACACCACTGTATATTTGATGTTCTTGTGTTATATGCTTTGTAATATCTTCCTTTAGTTAAAAATGGGAGCAAGGGGCGGGACTTTGTATGAAGCACACAGCAGCAATAGAGAAGTCAAGTGACTGGGAAACACTGTTTTATTCGTATTGTTTAATCATATATAATACAATGTTCTGGACATACAACCTCTAGGAACATTATGGGCATAAAGCCTTGCATACATTCGATCTTCCATTCAATAGACATTTTAAAAGAAACATTAGTACATGTTGGAGAAGAAAAAAAAGGAGTTTACATAGTATAGTATGATGAATTGTTTGAAACTTGGTTAAACCGTAAGATTTTTTTTTTTTAGATAATCCATGGTATGAGGGTAGTAGAGATTGATGGCTCGACGCATTTTGTGGCCTTATAGACACTCATCAGAAGCTTTGACCATGGAAAACATCTAGAAACAGAAAACATACTTTCTAGATGGTCTCAAAATGTATTAAATAAAAAATGGAAGGGAAATGAGAGAATTTAAAGGGAAAATTATTATTACATACATCTGCATCTGTGCAGTGGCAATGATAACAGAGGCCATGCATGAGTTTAAGAAGGTATTATAGTTCACTGCTGCCATGTGCTTCCATCCCTAATTAGTTTGTTAAATAAGAGAAAAGGGTTTTTTGGGACTTTGTATGAAGCAGGAACCAAAGGGATAACTGCCTCCGTCACTATCATTAATTAAAAATGCCATCAATCTCTACTACCCTTATACCATGGATTATCTAAAAAAAATTCTTATGGTTTAACCAAGTTTCAAACAATGCATCATACTATACTATGTAAACTCCTTTTTTTTCTTCTCCAACATGTACTAATATTTCTTTTAAAATGTCTATTGAACTGAAGATTACTGTGTATTCTATGTTGACAATCGAATGTATGCAAGTTTTTATGCCCATAATGTTCCTAGAGGTTGTATGCCCAGAACATTGTATTATATATGATTTTATACAATACAAATAAAACCGTGTTTCCCAGTCACTTGACTTCTCTATTGCTGCTGTGTGCTTCATACAAAGTCCCAAAAAAAACCTTTTTTCTT
Organism: Lithobates pipiens; assembly: GCF_037356315.1. Taxonomy (NCBI): domain Eukaryota; kingdom Metazoa; phylum Chordata; class Amphibia; order Anura; family Ranidae; genus Lithobates; species Lithobates pipiens. Next base: position 80,707,105 of record NW_027507686.1, on the reverse strand, counting down.
ATTTTAACATCTTCCTTTAGTATTTTCATGTTAGCATTTTCCTATTTCCTTGGGAAATAAATAAGACATTGTTTTATTAAGCAATGCGTTTGTTTTCATAGCTAACCTTATATTATTGATTGTGCTATCGACAGTAACTATCAGAGTTTTATATACTAGCTAACTATAGAAATAGACAAATGAATACATATATGGAATAAATAGAGGGAATGCGTAGCCTCAGAATAATAATATTTATTTTAGAATTTATTTTAATTGGTACCCAGATTTTATTTCACTCATTTTGTTCCTCAACCTGGCCTCCCTTCAGCTCCTGCTTTGGTTCCCATTTTTGTTCAAGAAATCTTCTGCCTCCATGGGTTTTCTTACCATATTGTTTCTGACAGGGGTGTTCCATTGTATCTCTCTTTTGGAGAGCGTTTTGCAAATCCCTCAATATTATCTTGGATTTTTCCTCTTCTTGTCACTCTCAATCCAATGGAGGACTGAGAGAGTTAATAAGGAGTTAGAGGTGTTTCTCCACACTTTAGTCTCTGCCCATCATGATGATTGGTACTCTCTACTCCCACGGGCAAAATTCTCTCACAATAATCATGTTAACATCAGTTCCCAGAAGAAACCCTTTATCACAGTTTATGGAAGACACCCTCAGCTCCCTCTTCCTATGACCTCTTCTCCAGACATTCCAGTTTTGGCTATGGTTCAAGAATCTTTCAATTCTATTTGGGGTGACGTTCACAATTCCCTCCAGGCAGCTGCTGACTAATTCAAAGGTTTTACCGACAGTTACAGGTGTAAGCCTCCTCTACAGCCAGTAGATAAAGCAGTTTGACTTTCTACCAGGAACATCAAGCTCTGGATTCCTTCTCTGAAATTTGCCCCAAGAGTCATTGGCATGTACACTATACATTCTAAGTTAAATCCGGTTTGTTGTAAACTTGATCCCTAAAAGCTTGAAGATCTCAAACTCCTTTCATGTTTCCCTTCTGAAGCCTTTTCTCCTCAATAAGTTTCCCTGTCCTCTCCCTACCTCAGTTCTTGTCTATGAGGATAATCAGGAGTATGAGGTTAGGCAAACTCTGGATTCCCGGCTCTGTAAAGACTTTCTTCAGTTCCTTGCTTATTGGAAAGGTTTTGGTCCTGAGGAGAGGACTTGGATCCCTGCATCTGATGTAATTGCACCTTGTCTTTTGAGGAGTTATCATTTGAAGTTCCCCCTCCAAGCCTCGGCCCAAGTGGGGGAGGGGTAGGCCTCTTAAGAGGGTGGGGTATTGTCATGAATCTGCAGTAATGTTTCCTGCCCTGACTGTCTGCTTACTTCTCTGGTCTGTGTATCAGCTTTAGGGACCGAGCTCTCACACCTGAGTGTTTAAGTAATCTTCTCTCAACAGGGCTCCACCCCAACCTCTAACAGGAAACACTATTTAACCCCACGTACTGCAAGCCAGCCTTGCCCAAGGAACAATTGTGTGAAGGCTTCCCTGAGTGATTCTTGCTGTGTGATCTGCGTTTGATTCCGTGTACTGACTTGGCTTGTTCTCCTGACTATCCATGTCTGCTTGTTGCCCTGACATTTGGATTGTCCTCCTGACTGTTCCTTAATACCCTGGACTGCTGCTTCCTCTCCATCCACCAGAGCCAGCCGTGAGCACGAGCTGGGTGTTTAAGTAATCTTCTCTCAGCATGGCTCAATTCCAGCCTCTAACAGGAAACGCTATTTAACCCAACGCACTACAAGCCAGCCTCGCCCTAGCAATAATTGTGTGAAGGCTTCCCTAAGTGATTCTTGCCGTGTGCTCTATGTTTGATTCTGTGTACAGACTTGGCTTGTTCTCCTGACTATCCATGTCTGCTTGTTGCCCTGACATTTGGATTGTCCTCCTGACTGTTCCTTAATACCCTGGACTGCTGCTTCCTCTCCATCCACCAGAGCCAGCCGTGAGCACGAGCTGGGTGACCCTTGGGGCCACCACCTGGAGTCAGCTGCAGTCAAGTCCATCCTCACCATCAGAGGCTCTGGTGAAAACCTGCTGGCTCTTAGACTGGACTGGACTGTGGATGCAACCCTGTGTAGCGGAATACATGTTGTCTACATTTATGAGGAAGGTTTATTTATAATAGAAGAAACTAAAAGAAACTGTTTATTTTCTAAGTTTTCAGTCTATTTCCATTAGTTAAAAAAAGGATATTGACAGAGCGGCCTCTGGTTTATAAAAGGCTGTCATATCTGACTGAACTCCCACTCCACCGAACTGTACATCCAGGGTCATCTTTAATATTGATTGGACCTGGGCAAACATTTTCTTGGGCACCCCCTTCCATGTAATTTCGCTCTCCACATGCTCTGAGACATATAATAAGTTGCAGTTAGACTCAAAATCAGTTTACTGAATCAGATCAAGCAGTGATTGCGATTGGTTCCCAGAGGTTACAGTGTATCATTACCGCTCACTGACTGGCTGCTAGAGGTTACAGCACACATTATGGCTCACTGATTGTTTGATAGAGGTTACAACACATGACTTCTGCTTGTTGATTGGTTGTTAGAGATTACTGTACATCAATACTGCTCCCTGATTGGTTGCTAGAGGTTACTGGAAATCCTTACCACTCATTAATTGGTTGCTAGAGGTTACTGCACATTATTACTGCTCACGAATTGGTTGCTAGAGGTTGCTGCATATCCTTACCACTCAATGATTGGTTGCAAGAGGTTAGTACACATCATTACTGCTCACTGACTGGTTGCTAAAGGTTACAGCACATCATCTCCTCACTGCCTGCACACCATGGACTGGGGAAGTGAGGGGACACATCAATGGACAGAAAACACCTAGGGATCCTTGGACTCCTGGGATCAGTGGCGATGCTGTGGGAGGGGGGTGATCAGTGGAAATGCTGGGGGTTGATGGGATCAGTGGCAGTGGTGGGGGGGTGGAATTAGTTAGGAGGCAGTACACTGTGACAAATTCTGAATCATATAGAGCAAAGCTGGAAATCTTTGGCAAGTATATAGTGGGGGATTCTACACTGTCCACCAATGTGAGGGGGGATTTACACTGAACATCAATGTGAGGGGGGATTTGCATTGACCACCTTGTAATGGTGGATTTTACGCCACCCCCCAAATATAAAGAGGGATTTCTACACTGACACCAATGTAATAGGAGCATTTACAACAACCACCAGTGTAAGGGGGAATTTACACTGACAACCATTGCTGAGGAGATTTGTACTGACCATCAATACAAGGTGACACTTCTACACCAACCACCAATGCTAGGGGTATATAAACTGACCACCAATGTAAAGGGGGATTTACACTGACTACCAATGTACAGGAAAATTTACACTGATCACCAATGCAATGAAGAATTTCCCCTGACCACCAATGTAATGGGGACCTTCACACATGCCACTCCTAAGGTGTCTTGGGAGGAGTTGAGATGAAGCCAGTTTCATCTTTTCTTACCTAGGCTCATAGGCGTGCACAGGGGTTGTGCCAAGTGTGCCTGGGCACACCTTAATCACTATGTGCAATACCAATTCCCCCCACTTCCGGCTTTCTTCCTCTCCTCGCCCCCCAACTGCTGCGGGGGATGTTTCAGGATGGAGAGTAGGGGAAGCGGCTAGTAAATACCAGGTCCTTACTTTTCTAAATGAACACAGTGAATGCACTCACTTACTGTGGTCATTCATAATTGAAGCATAGTAAACTGTTTATTTTGCTTCAGTTTGTGAATGAACAGGAAGCCCCTCAGAACAGGGCACTTCTCATTCAATCTCTCCCCAATGCAGCTGAGGCTACAGAGAAAGCCATGTGCGTTTGAGCTTTGGGATGCACATGCAAGAGGCTGTGCACACCTATGCCTAGGCCAATGATGGCGAACCTTGGCACCCCAGATGTTTTGGAACTACATTTCCCATGATGCTCATGCACTCTGAAGTGTAGTGGAGTATCATGGGAAATTAAGTTCCAAAACATCTGGGGTGCCAAGGTTCACCATCACTGGCCTAGGCTGTTTCTTCAGCGTGCAGTGTTCCATCTTTTCTTCTCCACCTATTTTGCATGGTCACTCGGTTTTGGTGAACAGCTGGTTATTTGCCGATTTACTGATGTGTTATAATGTTTCCATATATTACTTATTAATTTAGCTGTAGTGTAAGGGATATTTAGTGATTTGGAAAGTTTTTGTATCCAGACTTGTGCTATTCTGTCCCCCACCAATGCAGTTGCTTCGAGTGTTATATTGTGTAGCTCAGGCCATGTTATGACTCATCAGAAGTTGAACTTTCTAGAATACAAGTGTATTTATATTAGAGCCACTTGAAACCTCTTGAATACACACAGGTAATGTCCACTTCACTAATTATGTAATTTTGGAAAAGAACTGTCTGCACCCGATGATTTATGCATTTACTGTGTCATATTAAAGAGGGTGTACTGTATACAGCCGTTATGTTCAGTTTTTTTTTTAATCACTTAAACTCTCTATGCGGAGATCTGTTTTCATTTTCACATTTGAATACTATATTTCTGTTGGTTTGTTTCAAGAAAACAAAATTAACTCTCATTATTATGTTCTAAGACAATAATGAGGGTAAATATTTTATATAGGCACTGTACAAATCTAAGCAACACTTTACTGCACATACTTACTCTTATAACTCTGCACAACACATAGCTCCTTAGAAAAAATTCCCTAACCTAGCTCACTGCTCAGCCACTTTCTGCTGCCTTGCCTGAGTTTCTGTGGTTTTTGAGCAACAGGCCTGGCTCCAGCAGCACCTGGCTCCTGTGCCCTGACCAGGGCTCGAGTCCTGCGGGAACGCATGGGAACGGCGTTCCCGTACTATTCCCACAGCGGGAACGCCGTTCCCATTAGCTGCCTGAGGGCTGAGGCTATGCAGCGCGTAGTTCGCCACCGCTCCTCAGCCGCCGAGTGACTGGTTGCTAGGCAGAGGCCGCTCCGCATCTAGCAACCGGTCACATGACTTCGGCCGTGCACGTGGGCACGCACTGGCGCGAGTCAGTGGGCAGGCTGACACACGCTGCGCGCCTGCTTGGATACGGAGTTCCGGACTGTCCCCCCCCTCCTCCCCTCTACCCAGTGCCAGTCAGTCCTGGCCTCCTGGGGCCACACGCTGCACTTTTCCAGGTTACTTCTCCCCGGAGAACAGAAGGGAAGAGAATACCAGGTTAGTCACTAGTGTGTAAGTTGCACTCTGCAATACCCTGCCAATACTCATCAATACTCTGCAATACCCTGCCAATACTCATCAATACTCTGCAATACCCTATCAGTATCAATACTCTGCAATACTCTGCGAATACTCTGCAATACCCTATCAATACTCTGCAATACCCTATCAATACTCTGCAATACCCTGCCAATACTCTGCAATACCCTATCAATACTCTGCAATACTCATCAATACTCTGCAATACCCTGCAATACCCTATCAGTATCAATACTCTGCGAATACTCTGCAATACCCTATCAATACTCTGCAATACCCTGCCAATACTCTGTGATACCCTATCAATACTCTGCGATACCCTATCAATACTCTGTGATACCCTATCAATACTCTGCAATACCCTATCAATACTCTGCAATACCCTGCCAATACTCATCAATACTCTGCAATACCCTGCCAATACTCATCAATACTCTGCAATACCCTATCAGTATCAATACTCTGCAATACCCTATCAATACTCTGCAATACCCTATCAATACTCTGAAATACCCTGCCAATACTCTGCAATACCCTATCAATACTCTGCGATACCCTATCAATACTCTGCGATACCCTGCCAATACTCTGCAATACCCTGCCAATACTCTGCAATACCCTATCAGTATCAATACTCTGCAATACTCTGCGAATACTCTGCAATACCCTATCAATACTCTGCAATACCCTATCAATACTCTGCAATACCCTATCAATACTCATCAATACTCTGCAATACCCTGCAATACCCTATCAGTATCAATACTCTGCAATACTCTGCGAATACTCTGCAATACCCTATCAATACTCTGCCAATACTCTGCAATACCCTATCAATACTCTGCAATACCCTGCCAATACTCTGCAATACCCTGCCAATACTCTGCAATACCCTATCAATACTCTGCAATACCCTGCCAATACTCTGCAATACATACCCTGCCAATACTCTGCAATACCCTGCCAATACTCTGCGATACCCTATCAATACTCTGCGATACCCTGCCAATACTCTGCAATAACCTATCAGTATCAATACTCTGCAATACCCTGCCAATACTCTGCAATACCCTATCAATACTCTGCAATACCCTATCAATACTCTGCGATACCCTGCCAATACTCTGCAATACCCTATCAGTATCAATACTCTGCAATACCCTGCCAATACTCTGCAATACCCTATCAATACTCTGCAATACCCTATCAATACTCTGCAATACCCTGCCAATACTCTGCAATACCCTATCAATACTCTACAATACCCTGCCAATACTCTGCAATACCCTGTAAATACTCTGCAATACCCTGCCAATACTCTGCACTACCCTATCAATACTCTGCAATACCCCGCCAATGCTCTGCAATACATACCCTGCCAATACTCTGCAATACCCTGCCAATACTCTGCAATACCCTATCAATACTCTGCAATACTCTGCCAATACTCTGCAATACATACCCTATCAATACTCTGCAATACCCTGCCAATACTCTGCAATACCCTGCCAATACTCTGCAATACCCTGTCAATATTCTGCAATACCCTGCCAATACTCTGCACTACCCTATCAATACTCTGCAATACCCCGCCAATGCTCTGCAATACATACCCTGCCAATACTCTGCAATACCCTGCCAATACTCTGCAATACCCTATCAATACTCTGCAATACCCTGCCAATACTCTGCAATACATACCCTATCAATACTCTGCAATACCCTGCCAATACTCTGCAATACCCTGTCAATACTCTGCAATACCCTGCCAATACTCTGCACTACCCTATCAATACTCTGCAATACCCCGCCAATTCTCTGCAATACATACCCTGCCAATACTCTGCAATACCCTGCCAATACTCCGCAATACCCTATCAATACTCTGCAATACCCTGCCAATACTCTGCAATACATACCCTATCAATACTCTGCAATACCCTGCCAATACTCTGCAATAAATACCCTATCAATACTCTGCAATACCCTGCCAATACTCTGCAATACATACCCTGCCAATACTCTGCAATACCCTATCAATACTCTGCAATACCCTGCCAATACATACCCTGCCAATACTCTGCAATACCCTGCCAATACTCTGCAATACCCTGCCAATACTCTGCAATACCCTATCAATACTCTACAATACATACCCTGCCAATACTCTGCAACACAGACCCAGCCAATACTCTGCAATACCCTATCAATATTCTGCAATACCCTGCCAATACATACCCTGCCAATACTCTACAATACTCTGCCAATACTCTACAATACATACCCCGCCAATACTCTGCAATAACCTGCCAATACTCTGCAATAACCTATCAATACTCTGCAATACTGTGCCAATACTCTGCAATACCTTGCCGATGCTCTGCAATACTCTGCCAATACATACCCTGCCAATACTCTGCAATACCCTGCCAATACTCTGCAATACTCTGCCAATACTCTTCAATACATACCCTGCCAATACTCTGCAATACCCTGCCAATACACTGCAATACCCTATCAATACTCTGCAATACCCTGCCAATACTCTTCAATACTCTGCCAATACTTATTCCTGTTTGTGGGATATTTTCTAATGGGCTGTGTAACAGAATTTGGAACAGGGTGTATTTGTGGTAGAAATTCCCTGCGAGGGAAAGATCATCACCCATTGTGTTGATTGTTTTGTTTGACACGTTATTTTGTTTTTGTAAACTGGCACTTTACAATAAATGTTGTACTGTATTTTCTGTGAAGTATATATGCATATGAGCGTACCTTTTTTTTTTTTTTTGGTGGGGGAATGGATCTTGGGTGGGAGTTCCCACACTTTTTTTCCCAGGACTTGACCCCTGGCCCTGACCCTATGTAGCTGGTTCCTGTCCACCATGCCGTGTCTTTGGATTCTACTGTCACTGACCCCTTGCTTGGATAATGAACTATTTTTCCGATTGCTGCCTGCCCCAAGCTAGGTTTGTTTCTGGATTATACATCAGCTGCTGCCTTCCCTGTCATGTCCTCAGACTGTCTCTGAATTAGGCTTGTTGTCAGTGGCTTGATCTGACCGTCACCAGCCTCCTGACTTTCATAGGGATACTCCCCAGCTGTGCTAAGGTTCATACCTGATACTTCTGAGGGTCACAGGTACTCTTTTTGCCTTACTTTAACTCAGTCCCTTGTGCCACCTGGCTAGAAACTCTAGCATTGTGTTTTAAGCCCTGGGGACAATCAAGTACCAGTAGGCCTGCTTACCTTAAGGGAATAGTGGTACCTTAAGGCACCTTAGGGTTCTGGTACCAGGGCAAGCATGACATTAATACATACAGTAAAATTAACAGTGGTGGGGCTTTACCATCATCCCTAAGACCCCTTTCACACCACGCCACCCATAGCATCGGCAATAAAACGCCGCTATTTTTTGCTGCGTTTTACCGTCGGATTTGCGGCGCATTTTGGCTGCTAGTGGGGCACTTTTACCCCCGCTAGCGTCCAAAAAAGGGTTAAAACTGCTGGCAATACACCACAATAGCGGCGTTTTGCCAGCGGTATTACAGCACTGCCCCATTGATTTCAATGGGGAGCAGCGGTGGAGGAGCGGTAAACACACCGCTCCTTCACCGTTCCAAAGAAGCTGCTGGCAGGACTTTTCCTGACGTCCTGCCAGCGCATCGCTGCAGTGTGAAAGCCCACACTACAGACAATGGTGTAGCTTTTTTAGGGTGGATTGCAGGTGCTATTTCTAACGCTATAGTGTCTGCAAAACGCCCTTGGTGTGAAAGGGGTCTAACATTCAGAGACAATTCAGCAGCCAAACAGAAGGGGTGAAGGGTAGTGTAGCTGCTACCAATGACTTTGAAAAATGTGGTTACAGTTTGGAAAGGAATAGAATACTGCAACTTTTCTATGTTCTTATAATCAGATGTCCCATCTGGGCTAGGCAAAAGCTCTAAAGGCATTCGGCAACTGAGATTCACACTAGACCCCACAGTTTCTATATGTCTGCCAAATTGCTAACAGAAGAGACTGCCAGTCTGCATTTTATTGTGTTGTTCAGCAATGCTGACATTTTTTTCTCTTTTCACTCTGAGAAAAAAATGCATGATATTTTGACACAGACACTTGATGTGCTATGCTGCTGACCAGTGATGAGAGAAACTGTCAAGATGCAATTCTCCCAGAGTTCAGTGAATCACACTAAGCCCTTGTACACACGGTCTGAGAATCCGTCAGAATGTGTCCTATCGGACCGTGTCGTCGAATAATCCGACTGTGTGTGGTATGCATCGGATTGATTCCGTCCGAATATCCATCGGACCCAATTTTCCAACATGTTCGATCATGTGTAGCGAATTTTGATCGGACCAAGTGCCACGCATGCTCAGATCAAATTCCTACATCAAAGCTATTGGCTACTAGCCAATAGCTATGTGATAGCTATATGAATGTAGTACCAATAGCTATATGAATGTAGTCCTATCGTAACGAAATTACGTCATCACGTTCTGAAAGATCGGATTTTTCGACAACTTAATCCAACCATGTGTATGCAACAGTTTCGGACACAATCCGTCGGACTAAATCCGACGGACAAAATCCGACGGATTTGGTTGGCAGAATCTCTAACCGTGTGTACAGGGGCTTAGGCTGGATTCACATCTATGCAGTTTTAGTGCTTTCTGCATTTTGCAGATTTGCACTACAGTCCATTTATCATGGTTTCCTATGGAATACGTTCTGTAGTGCAAATCTGCAAAATGCAAAACGCACTAAAACTGCATAGGTGTGAATCCAGGCTAAATGTTTGGCAAATCTGAAATTGTGAGTGAATTGCATTGAGCTTAATAAGGGGTGAATTCTGGCCATTTGTAGGCTAATAGACAAGCTATTGAAAAAAAAAGACCTGTCATGGGAAGCCAGAAACTGCCAAACTTTGGGAAGCATGTAGGTGACTTGTCCCCATCTAGTGAAGCTAATAGTAGAGAGTGGATAATGTGTCAGGCCTATATAAATTATGTTATGTAACAAGTTGGATCAGCTCTGAGGAAAGGGGTGTCTCCAGAAATGTGTCAGTTTTTCAGCTACAGTGATTTGGATATCCATCATGCTCGAGTTGTGATTTGATCTTCTCATGTTTGTGAGTATGTTTTTGTCTTTTTAATAAATTGATAATGGTGTTGGGGGTAATGCACTAGGCTTTTGCACCCTCCTTTGTTTTCTGAGCCAAACTTTGTCACTGCCATAAATGCATAAAAACAAAAAAAAGTACAGTAGGGGAAGTGTTTTTTTTTAATACAGTTTCAAAAGTGATATAGAAATGACACAGACCCATGAAATAACAGTTTTGGTAAATGCCGTTGGGTTGTGTGTGATGCTACGTAGGCGTAGCTTTAGCAACATCGCATTTTGGCAGTGCATGTTTTCGTGTGGAATTTATCATTATTTTACAATTATTTATGCTTAAAGACAACAACACTCCAGTTCACTATTATTTGAATTCTATGAGCAAAAAAGGTAATTTTTAGCAGCAAAACATGTGTTTTAATCAAGCAGCAGTGGACAGGCTTTTGATAGTAGAAGGAGCCGCCAGAACAAGTCTAAATGCAGACTTTGAAGCCACAGGAAAAGGGAGGGAAACCGCACAGGTAGTATAATGCATGGTCATATATTCAAGTATTTTTCCTTTGTATGTGTATATCTAAATAAAGATTATTAAACAAAATCTAGTTGACATTATAGTAACCAGAATAATAAAATGATACTATTAATTCATGGCCAGGTTTAAAACCAATGACTTTTGATTCAACCCAATATACATCCTCCCAATGGAACACCCGGCCACTATATTACGAAATGAAAACCCAACTACGTACAAATTGGATCAGTAGAATATAAGGAGGCACTCTACGCTGAGCTCACACACACAAGTTTCCCTTCAGTATTTAAAGTGGTTGCAAAGTCTAAACTTTTTTACCTTAATGCATTCCTTGCATTAAGGTAAAAAATGTTTAAGTGTCACCATCCCCTTCACCCCCCCCCCCCACCTTTTACATACCTGAGCCCTTCATTCAATCCAGCACCATGCATGTCTTCAGCTCTTCTCTCTTCCAGGTCTCGCTGGCTTTGTTGGGGCACCGGGAGCCATCGGCTCCCAGTGCTGGCAATCAAAGCCAGTGACGAGGGAGCGGGGGGCCGCTGCCTGTGTACATAGACGCAGCAGTGGGCTCGGATGCAAGCACGTATGAGTGCCCCCATGGGAAGCAGCTTTCCATGGGGGCACTGAGCAGAAGGAAGGGGCCAGGAGCGCCAGTGGGGGACCCGAAAAGAGAAGGTTTGCAGCCGCTCTGTGCAATGGAGCAGGTAAGTTTGGACATGTTTGTTATTTTTTATTTATTTTTTTATTTACCTTTACAATCACTTTAACCACTTGCCGCCTACCATATAGCAGAATGACGGCAGCAAAGTGGTTGTGATATCCTGACCAGACGTCATATGATGTGATCAGGATAACACAGCCGGCACGCGCCCGCGGAGAGACACACCGCAACTCGGATTGTGGTATGGAGCCTCTGACAGAGGCTTCATACCACGTGATCAGCTGTGACCAATCACGCCGATCAATCTCAATCTCTCCCTGTCAGAGGGCGGTCTGTGATGATAATCAGCACATTGATTATCAGCACAGCCCCCATCAAAAGGTGCCCATCAGCTGCCAATCAGTGCCCAACGCCTGTCAACCTGTCCTCATAATAAACGCCTGTCAGTGCCCACAGCAGTGCCGATCAGTGCCCACAACAGTGCCAACCAGTGCCCAAAAAAGTGCCAATCAGTGCCCCATCAGTAATGCATGTTAGTGCCAAATAAAAGTGCCAATCAGTGCCACTCAGTAATGCTTGTCCGTAGCTCCTGATCAGCGCTGCCTATGCAGTGCCGCCTATCAGTGCCCATCAGTGCCACCTATCAGTGCCCATCAGTGCTGCCTATCAGTAGAGATTGCCTTACGGTTCGCCCGGTGGTCGGTTCCTGGCGAATTTTGTTTTTGCGTTTACATTGTGAAGAACTTTGACCCATGACACATCCATCATGGGGTACAGGACAGCCAATCGAGACATTTCAGCACATGGACAATTGGACATACCTTCTACCTTATAAATAGACCTGATCTGGCGGCCATTTTACATTCTGTCTTTTGTCAGTGTAGGGACAGGACGCTGTGTGGAGCAGGGACAGTCAGTTTAATCACTAGCTAATAGCTATTACTATTAGGTCCACAAAAGTCCTTTTAAGGACTGGTATAGGTGTACAGTATATAGGGTTGTAATACACCTATAGTATACTTTCTTTCAAATATAGAAAGTATGTTATGGTGCACTGCTGACTGCTGTGCAGCTGAGTGCTGACCGATTCTGCAGCTGTCTTTTATCAGTGTAGGGACTGAGGGACAGTTTGGTGTTTGGAGCAGGGACAGTCTGCAAATCACTAGCTACTAGGTCCACAAAGGTCCTTTTAAGGACTGGTATAGGTGTACAGTATATAGGGTTGTAATACACGTATAATATACTTTCTTTCAAATATAGAAAGCATATTATAGTGCACTGCACTGCTGTGCTGCTGACCGATTCTGCAGCTGTCGTTTCTCAGTGTAGGGAGGGAAATTTTGTGTTTGGAGTAGGGACAGTCTGCAATTCACTAGCTACTAGCTAGCTACTATTAGGTCCACAAAGGTCCTTTTAAGGACTGGTATAGTTGTACTATTTGGTGTGCAGTATATAGGGGTGTAATACACGTATAAAATACTTGCAAAATTAGAAAGCATAGTATAGTGCATTTCCACTGTGCAGCATTGTGACTGCTGAGCGGTTCTGCAGCAATACTACAAAGAGTAACAAGCGCAATTTAAAAAAAAGTATTATAACTGGTGTGATAGACCAGTGGCCCCCCAAAACGACAGATTGAAGCAGGGTGTTATATACCTTCTTCCACATACATACTGCACTTCTCTAGAGACTTTTGTCACAGGGTCATTTAAAAAATTACAGTCGGAGGAAGAGGCAGGCCCTTCCGAAGGGGTGGTAGGGGCAGGGCAGGAGCAACAGGCTTGAGCCAAAGTGGCAAATTGCAGAAGGTGCGTTTGATTACGTCAAAGGACGCACCAGACTTAGTTGAGTGGCTCATTCAGCCTAAGCCCTTGTACACACGGTCGGAGATTCCGTCTGAATGTGTCCGATCGGAGCGGTTTGTTGGATATTCCAACTGTGTGTGGTATGCATCGGACTGTTTTTGTCGGAATATCCGTCGGACCAAATTTTCCAACTTGCTGGAAATATTTTCCGTCAAACTGCTTCGATCGGACATACTCCGATCATGTGTAGAGAATTCTGATCGGACAAAGTGCCACGCATGCTCAGATCAAATTCCTACATCAAAGCTATTGGCTACTAGCCTGAACGTAGTCCCATCGTAACGAAATTACGTCATCACGTTCTGAAAGATCGGATTTTACGACATCTTTGTCCGGCTGTGTGTATGCAACAGTTTCGGACAAGATCCGACGGATTTTGTTGTCGGAATCTCCGACCGTGTGTACAAGGGCTTACTCTTCTGCACCCTCCTCATCCTCTCGATCTCCACCCTCTTCTTCACTCTCTGCTGTGTGCACCCCTAAAGACACTACCACCAACACCACCACCATATACCCTCCGCTTGAGTCACAGGAATTATTTTCCTATCCTTCACAAGACATTGCCGATGCACAGCCACTCTTGGCATTGGATCAGGAAGAGGAGATAGCAACAACCGCTACTCAGCAGTCTGACGACAGTACCCAGATCAGCCCAAGTAGGAGGTTGGTCCCCGGTGTTGCTGCCTACTCCGAGATCTCTAATTATAGCGGTGGGGAAGGTGACGTCCATGATGATGTGTCTAGTGATGTGCCCACAAGAGAGGAAGAGGAGGGGAGTTCAGAGGGAGATATGGACCAGCAGATAGGGAGGAAAAGCAGGCGGAACTTAGATTGCACAGGAGGGACAAAGCAGACTGCTAATGTATCAGGAGCGAGGCATCAACCATGTACGGTCACATCTGGCGCTCCCAGGACGCCGGTACATGGTTCCGCAGTGTGGGCTTTTTTTATCGCGTCCGCTGCTGACAATAGTGTTGCCATCTGCAGCCTTTGCGGCCAACGCATAAGTTACGGTAAGCCCAACACTCACCTAGGGATGACCGCCTTAAGAAGGCACATGAGCTGCCATCACCGAGCCCAGTGGGGGCAACGGAACACACAAAGCCATACTCCAGGCTCTCATCGTCCAGCCTCGTCTTCTACTTCTCTTTCTCCTCTTTCCTCACAATTGTCCTCCACTCCATCTTCCATCATGCCGTCCTCATGTTTTTCTGGAAAAGGGCAGGCTTCCATGGGCCAAATGTTCGAGTGTAAATAAATTATGACGCCGGATAATCCTCTTGCGGATTGACGGTTGACGGCTGGCTTGTCATAACTGATAGCCCGCCAACTACTGCCATATAAACTGGAGGACTCGGAGGCCTTTTGAAAATTTGTGGCCATTGGAACACCACAATGGAAGGTCCCAGGAAGGAAGTATTTCTCAGAGAAGGGCATCCCAGAGCTATATGGCCATGTTCAGCGGCAAGTGAATGTATCTCTCGCACACAGTGTCGGTGCCAAGATACATCTGACCACAGACACATGGTCTAGCAAACACAGGCAGGGAAGGTATATCACTTTTACTGCCCACTGGGTGAACCTTCTGACGGCCGTCAAGCATGTAACCTGTGGCACCCGTGTAGATTTGGTTTTACCGCCATGGATTGCATGCAGACCTTCTTCTCCTCCTCCTACTCCATCCTCCCTCTCCTCCTCGGCTGACTCCTCCTTTTCCGCTGCTAGCGTCTCTTCTGCTGCACCGCCCAAGATCCCCAGAACCTATTCGACATGCCAGGTGAGACATTGCCATGCTGTGCTGCGTCTGTTGTGCCTGGAAGCCCTTCCAGACCTTGCTTCAAGAAATGCTGCATTCTGCTTTTGTGTGCGCTGGCAGAGGAGGAATTACCACTCCCAGAGAAAGAGTTGCGGGTACCAATCCAACAGCGCCTGCAAGAAAAGGCCAGTCTGAAGATGTGTTGGTGACTTCTGATATGAGGTCATTCTTTCAGCCGACCCATCGACAGGTCTCATCCGGATCCAGCATCAGGGAACACCTAGACCAACAGGTGTCCGACTACATCGGGTTAACGGCCGATGTGGACGCTCTGAGGAGTGATGAACACCTGGACTACTGGGTGGGCAGGCTTGACCTCTGGCCAGAGCTTGCCCAATTTGCAATGGAACTGTTGGCTTGCCCTTCATCCAGTGTCCTGTCCGAAAGGATGTTCAGTGCAGCAGGGGCGATCGTGACCAATAAGGGCACTCGCCTAGCTCACAACAGTGTTGACTACCTCACATTTATAAAAATGAATGAGGCATTGATCTTGGAGGAATTCAACACATGTGACCAGTAGACTATATATATGCATAACTCTATAAACTATTTATTTAATCTAGCACACGGACCTTTTTTCTACCTTTTGGCTCACTTCTTTGTACAAAAAAAGCACACTGCACTATATGCCTGTACCCTCCTGTTTGAAGAGGTTGAGCGGTGTCATATTTTTGGGTCCCACAGCAAGTTGCTGGTATCAGTGCTGGTGTCAGTGCTCTCTATCTCGGTGCTGGTGTCAGTGCTCTCTATCACGGTGCTGGTGTCAGTGCTCTCTATCATGGTGCTGGTGTCAGTGCTCTCTATCTCGGTACTGGTGTGGTCTCAGTGCTCTCTATCATGGTGCTGGTCTCAGTGCTCTCTATCTTGGTGCTGGTGTGGTCTCAGTGCTCTCTATCACGGTGCTGGTGTCAGTGCTCTCACGGTGCTGGTGTCAGTGCTCTCTATCTCGGTGCTGGTGTCAGTGCTCTCTATCTCGGTGCTGGTGTCAGTGCTCAGTCTCTATCACGGTGCTGGTGTCAGTGCTCTCTATCTCGGGGCTGGTGTCAGTGCTCAGTCTCTATCACAGTGCTGGTGTCAGTGCTCAGTCTCTATCGCGGTGCTGGTTTCAGATAGTGAGGGAGATAGCAGCAGAGAAGCCAATCAGCAGGCAGTGCCAGCACCATGGCTGAGGATCAGCACTGGACTGGCACCTCCGGACCACCACAGTGGAGCTCTGCATAGGTGGGGGTAAGGGCCGGGCAGAGGGAGGGGCTCAAGTACAGGTTGGCACACTGGGACACTGGCACAGGACTGCGCTGCCCTGACTGTGGTACTGATCATCTCCTGCACCCCCTTCATAGCCTGCCCTGACCTTGCCTCTCCTCCATGGCCTTCATGCGCTCCTGAATTGTCAAAGTTTCACAGATAAAAAAAGAATGCTTTTCGTTGTCGATCCCAGATTCACTTAATACTTTTGTTATATCAGTGTCCATGTTGTGGGACTATGTATGCACAGCTAGTAAGTATTTTGTGGCTGAAAATATGACCTGGATGTTTTTAAGGTTCGCCTGCCATCAAAGTCAAAATTCGCAAACTTTTGGCCACGTTCGCGGTTCGCGTTTGCAATGTTTAGTCGGAAGTTCGTCCATCACTACCTATCAGTGCTGTCAGTGCCACCTATCAGTGCCATCAGTGCTGCCTATCAGTGCCGCCTATCAGTGCTCATCAGTTTGTTTTTTAATTGACAGTCTTTTTTAATTTATAGCGCAAAAATAAAAAAATGCAGAGGTGATCAAATACCACCAAAAGAAAGCTCTGTTTGTGGGAAGAAAATGATAAAAATTTAGTTTAGGTACAGTGACCGAGCAAGGAGTGGGAAAGTGCCTGGTATGGAAGTGGTTAAAGAATTTGGGAAATTTGGGGAGAATAGGTCATGTATAAACAAACATTTCAAAATCTGCAATATCTGTGTCTGTGTCCACATGTCATGGTGGACGTGGTCCATCTGAAGGCAGGGCACCCTTGTCTCTGTTTAGTGATGTTACCCGTGCTATCCAGCCACAGCATGTAGAGGAGGTGATGGACTGGCTTACTAATCCATCCTCATCCTCCTCATCCTCTATGACCCAAGCTGACACTAGTACAAAGTCCATCTCCGCTGCGAGAGCAGCTTTTTCTGCCTCCTTGTCCACAGCTACTCCTGCCATAGCTCCAGCATCATGCATGGAGGAGTTAGCTGAATTATTTGAACACAGCGTCAGCCACTTGCTTCTTGAGGATGCACAGACATAACTTGATTCTGATGTTGAGGTAAAGGAAGGGAGTAACATGAGCCTACAGAGAAGGGAGAACACTGATAAACAACAAATTGGCAGTCATGTTCCCCCAGCTGCGGCGTATTGCCAAGTTGGCTCCAGTGATGATGAGGATGGAGAGAATGATGATGATGAGGTAACCGAGGTGACATGGGTGCCAAACAGAGCAGAGGAGTAAAGTGGGGGGGGGGGAAACAACCCCAACGAGGTAGGATTTCCTCCAGAGGCAGACACCCTATTTCATCAGATTGTTGAACTGTCTCCCAGCCCACTTCCCACAGCTCAGCTGTCTGGGCCTTTTTTTAGCACATGTGCATCTGATCGCACCGCAATCTCTGCCGCAAGCAGACCATGCGTGGAAAAACACCAGCCATTTGATTACCACATGCTTGACAAGGCATTTAACCTCCCACCACTCAGCCAATTGGCAAGAGCAACCTGAAAGCCACATGCAGAGGACACAATTCTTCTACTCCTCACTAATCACCTCTCATTTCTACCCCTGTTATATCTCATGACCTCTCAGCAGCCTCCACGGACAGGGATGATGGTATAGCAAAGGGTGTCACAGGTCCTTGCAACAGGTCTGTCAGCAGCACACCACTAGCTGTAGAGTGTAGCAGACAGATTTCTCTGCCCCAGCTGCTGCAGCAAAAAAAAAAATACACTCCCTGCCACCCACATGCCCAGCGTCAAAATTCCAGCTTGTCCAAATTGCTAGCTTTACAACTCTTGCCTTTCCGTCTGGTGGACTCTGCCCCTTCCATGAATATGCAGAATGAGCTGTACCATAACAGCAGGTTCCCAGTCGTTAATTCTTTGCATGTAAGGCCATTCCAGCTCTGTACCGTCATCTGGAAGGCAATGTTTTGGCATCATTGGGCAAGGCAGTCAGCCACAAGGTCCACCTTACTGCTGACACTTGGTCCAGCAAGCATGGTCAGGGATGATATATTTAATTCACAGCACACTGGTTAACTCTGCCCCTCAACTTGGAAGGATGCAGGACAGGGCTCAGTGCTTGAGCTTGTTTTGCCTCCACATCTCCATACAGCTGGTGGTGATGATGCAAGATCTCTAAGCTCCACCCCCTTGCTTCTCCATGCCCATAACTGATGGATTGTTCTATCAGCTACCAGTACCCCCTAAGCATTGGGCCATTCAATGCGTTAGGCTAAAAGATGCAATGCAGTGCTTCAGCTGGTCTGTCTGGGGAACAAGAGCACACTGAAACAGAGATTCTTTCAGCTCTGCAGGGGCAGAACCAGAGGTGGTTCTTACCACGGAAGCTTGAGCCAGAAATGGTGGTGTGCTATAATGGCATTAACCTTCAAGATGACACGAGTGCCATGTTCGACACATATCCTCAATTTGCATTTCTTCAAAAGGTACCCAGGTTTGCAAGATCTTCTAAAGCAGGCAAGAAGAGTCTGTAGTCAGCCAGTGTTCGGTTGGCTGAAATTCAGCAGGAATTCCACCTGCCTGTAAACCGCCTGACTCGTGACATACCCTCCTGTTGGAACTCAAATTTGGCAATGCTGCAGTGGCTGCACATGCAGCAGAGGGCCATCAACGAGTGCCGGTGTGAGTATGGAACAAGGACAGGCTCAGGGCACCTCAGATTTTTTTCCCGATGTCAATGGCTGCTAATAGAGATGGACGAACTTCCGACGGGACGTTTCGCGAACACGAACCGCGAATGCGCCCAAAAGTTTGCGAACAGCAAAAACCTAGAGGTCATATTTTCAGCCACAAAATACTTACTAGCTATGCACAAATAGTCCCACCACATGGCCACTGACATAACACATGTATGAAGTGAATCTGGGATCGACAGCTACAAGCATTCTTTTTTTAATTTTGACAATTCAGGACTCAGGAGCGCATGAAGGCAATGGAGGAGAGGAAAGGTCAGGGTAGGCTATGAAGAGGGTGCATGAGATGATCACCAGCACCGTGATAGAGTGCACTGACACCAGCTCCGTGATATAGAGTACTGACACCAGCACCGCGATAGAGTGCACTGACACCAGCACCGTGATATAGAGCGCTGACACCAGCACCGTGATATAGAGCACTGACACCAGCACCATGATATAGAGCACTGACAACATCACCGCGATAGAGTGCACTGACACCAGCACCATGATATAGAGCACTGACACCAGCACCGTGATAGAGTGCACTGACACCAGCACCGTGATATAGAGCACTGACACCAGCATTGTGATATAGAGCACTGACACCAGCACCGTGATAGAGTTCACTGACGCCAGCACCGTGATGGAGTTCACTGACGCCAGCACCGTGATGGAGTTCACTGACGCCAGCACCGTGATAGAGTGCACTGACACCAGCACCGTGATAGAGTGCACTGACACCAGCACCGTGATATAGAGCACTGACACCAGCACCGTGATTGAGTGCACTGATACCAGCACCATGATTGAGTGCACTGATACTAGCACCATGATTGAGTGCACTGACACCAGCACCGTGATAGAGAGCACTGACAGCAGCACTGATACCAGCAACTCGCTGCTGGGCCCCAAAAATATGACCCCGCTCAACCTCTTCAAACAGGAGGGTACGGGCATATAGTATGGTGTGCTTTTTTTGTACAAGGAAGTGAGCCAAATGTAGAAAAAAGGTCTGTGTGCTCGATTAAATAAATAGTTTATAGAGATATACATGGTCTACTGGTCACATGTGTTCAATTTCTCCGAAATCCATGCCTCATTCATTTTTATAAATGTGAGGTAGTCAACACTGTCGTGAGCTAGGCGAGTGCGCTTATCAGTCACGATCCCCCCTGCTGCGCTGAACGTCCTTTCGGACAGGACACTGGACAAGGGCCAAGCCAACAGTTCCATTGAAAATTGGGCAAGCTCTGGCCAGAGGTCAAGCCTGCCCACCCAGTAGTCCAGTGGTTCATCACTCCTCAGAGCGTCCACATCGGCCGTTAACCCGATGTAGTCGGACATCTGTCGGTCTAGGCGTTCCCTGATGCTGGATCCGGATGACACCTGTCGATGGGTCGGCTGAAAGAATGACCTCATATCAGAAGTCACCAACACATCTTCAAACCGGCCTCTTCTTGCAGGCGCTGTTGGATTGGTACCCGCAACTCTTTCTCTGGGAGTGGGAATTCCTCCTCTGCCAGCGCACGCAAAAGCAGAATGCAGCATTTCTCAAAGCAAGGCCTGGAAGTGCTCCATTCTGACAGCCCTCTGTGACGGTGGTAACATTTCCGCCATTTTGTGTTTGTACCGGGGGTCTAAGTACGTTGCCGCCCAGTACTGGTCCTTGACCCTTATGCTTTTTATATGGGGGTCCCTGTTAAAACACTGGAGCATGAAGGCCCCCATTTGCACTAAACTGGAAGCGGTGTGGTGGCCTGGCTCCTGCTCATCATCCAGGATATTGTCATCCTCCTCGTTCTCCTCTCCCCATCCACACACAACAACAGGGATCCCAGAAAGGTTTAAAGCATGCTCTTCTTGCTCCTCCTGATCCGCCCCGGCACCATCCTCCTCTGACTCCTCTTCAGACTCCTGTTGTTGACTTGTCTCAGATAGAGTAGCCCCCCCCTGGGAATTCATCCAGCATTGCGACTTTCTCATCTTCCCGCTCCTGCTCCTCCACGGCTTGATCAATGACACAATGCAATGCACGCTCCATAAAGAAGGCATATGGTACCATGTCACTGATGGCGCCATGGCTGCGACTGACCAGTTTGGTGATCTCATCAAATGGCCGCAGAAGTCTGCATGCGTCGTGCATGAGTAGCCACTGGCGTGGTGAAAAAAAACCCAGCTCCCCAGAACCCGTTCTACTGCAGAGTTCGTACAGGTAGACGTTAACTGCACGTTCCTGCTGGAGCAGCCTATCAAGCATATAGAAGGTTGAGTTCCATCACATCAGGCAATCGCAAATAAGATGTCTGACCGGCAGATTGTGTCACCGCTCAATGTCAGCAAGGCGAGCCATGGCCGTGTAAGATCTTCTGAAATGGGCCGAGATTTTCCTTGCCTGCCGCAAGATGTCCTGGACCCCAGGGTATTTGACAACGAATCGCTGCACGACCAAGTTTAAGACGTGTGCCATGCATGGCACGTGCGTAATTTTGCCCTGTTTAAATGCGCTAAGCAGATTGGCAGCTTTGTCACACACCACTTTACCAACTGTCAAATTGAGCGGTGTTAGCCACTAAGGATGAGCTTCGTGTTTGAGTCGAACATATGTTCGACTTGAACATCGGCTGTTCGCCAGTTCGGCGAATTCCAAACGTTATGGGCCGTTCGTGCCAAATTCGTGTGGCGCTCAGGGCCCACAATGCACTGCGATGGCGCAGTGCATTGCTGGCTCATGATTGGCCAAGCATGCACTGTGACCCCGCATGCTTGGCCAATCACAGCGCCGGCAGCGAGGAGAGCCATGATTGGCCACAGGCAGGATGCCTGTGGCCAATCATAGCTCAGGCTCTGTAGTACATGCCCCACACTATATAAGGCCGCCAGCGCCGCGGCCTTGTGTAGTGTGTTGGCGTCTGTAGCGGTTAGTGGGTGTTCTGTGTACCTTCAACGCAGTATACACCGCTATATTCACCTATATAGCTAGCGATATATCTATCTTTTATAATAGAGCTTGCAGTCAGTGTTAGGAGATTATGCGTGCTGTCTGCGTGCTCTGAACACAGTATACACCGCTATATCTACCTATATAACTAACTATCTTGCTTGCTTTAAATAGAGCTTTTAGTCAGTGTTAGGAGATTGTGCGTGCTGTCTGCATGCTCTGAACGCAGTATACACCTCTATATCTACCTATATAGCTAACTATCTCGCTCGTTTTCCATAGAGCTTTCAGTCAGTGTTAGGAGATTGTGCGTGCTGTCTGTGTGCTCTGAACGCAGTATACACCGCTATATCCACCTATATAGCTAACTATCTTGCTCGTTTTAAATAGAGCTTTCAGTCAGTGTTAGGAGATTGTGCGTGCTGTCTGCGTGCTCTGAACGCAGTATACACCGCTATATCCACCTACATAGCTCTTCTCTATTTGAGACATCTGCCATCTCCAGGAGTTAGTGGAAGTTGTGTGTGCCTCCAGCACAATATACACTACCCAATTGCTGGTTTTCCCAACTCCCTTCAGGCCATTACCAAGTCTGGAAGGCCAGCAAGGAGAGGCAGACAGGTGCGAGCCGATAAAAGAGGGCAAGCAGGCTCTATGTCTAGAGA
This sequence comes from Lithobates pipiens, assembly GCF_037356315.1. NCBI lineage: Eukaryota > Metazoa > Chordata > Amphibia > Anura > Ranidae > Lithobates > Lithobates pipiens. The sequence goes on along the minus strand of NW_027507686.1, from coordinate 80,684,335 downwards.
CAACAGTGCTGGTCGTGGACGCGGTGCATCGCCATCATCACCACGTGGCCATGGGACACGCTTGTCCTTCTTTTCGGCAGCTGGACATGTTGAGCCGCAACATGCCAACGACTTGGTAGAGTGGATGACCAAGCCCTCTTCATCCTCCTCATCCTCTCTCACCCAGGCTCAGGGTACTAGCAAAGCAGCTGCCAACGCATCGTCTTCCCTCCTCTCAATGTCATCATCAGTGACTCCTTCCCTAGACCCACCACGTCCTCCTGAGGAGTCTCCTGAACTCTTTGAGCACAGTGTTGGGCACATGCTCCAGGAGGATGCCCAGTGTTTTGTAGCCTCTGATGATGACACTCAGCTAGAGGAAGGCAGTAGCGTGAATGCAGAGAGAGGGGATGCTCAAGAAGGACAGCAATCTGGCAGTCATGTTCCACAAGCTGCAGCATATTGCCAGGTTTGCTACAGCGATGAAGAGGGAGGGGATGATGAGGGCACTGACTCCACGTGGGTGCCTGGTAGGAGAGAGGAGGAGGAGGAGGCACATGTCCAACGAGGCAGGATGCCCTCCGGGGGCCAGCTTAGGGGCAGCACACCGACTGAATCACACCGCAGAGCTCCGCCTGTGCAGGGCGCTGCCTCTGCGCGTTATTCTAAAAGTTCTTTGGTGTGGGCCTTTTTTGAGACGAGTGCATCAGATCGCACCGCTGCTATTTGCAACATATGTCTCAAGTGTATCTCGCGTGGCCAAAACATCAGCCGCTTGGGCACCACATGCTTGACCAGACATATGTTGACCTGCCATGCAGCTCGTTGGCAAGCGTACCTCAAAGACCCACACCAAAGAACAAAGCGGACCTCTCCTTGCTCCTCATCAGCTGGGATCTCCAACCCCACTAGACCTTCAGTCCTCTCTGAAACCTGCTCTGAGAGGAATGAAGGTGTAGAATTAGGTGTGTCACGGCCAAGTGCTTCCGGGCACTCTGCTAGCAGTACACCCACGTCCGATTATAGCAGGCAAATGTCCCTGCCCCAGCTGCTGGACCGGCGAAAGAAGTTCACTCCCAGCCATCCACATGCCCAGCGGTTGAATGCTAGCTTGGCTAAATTGCTAGCACTTCAACTGCTGCCTTTTCAGTTAGTAGACTCGGCCCCCTTCCGTGAGTTTGTACAATGTGCGGTTCCTCAGTGGCAGGTCCCCAGACGCCACTTTTTCTCAAGGAAAACGATTCCGGCTCTCTACCGGCTTGTGGAAGGCAATGCCCTTGCCTCGCTGGACAGGGCGGTCAGCGGTAAGATGCATATTACCGCTGACTCATGATCCAGCAGGCATGGACAGGGACGTTACCTGTCTTTCACGGCCCATTGGGTCACTCTTCTGGCAGCTGGGAAGGATGCAGGACAAGGTGCAGTAGTGTTGGAGGTTGTTGCGCCACCACGCCTCCAAAATGCTACTATTGGTTGTGACACACCTCTCTCCTCCACCCCCCCCCCTTCTTCTTCCTCCATGGCCTCTTCCAGTGCTCTGTCCTCAGAACCAGCGGTGCTCCGTAGGCGTTCCAGGGGCTACGCAAGTACGCAGGCAAAACGATGCCATGCCGTGCTTGCGCTGGTTTGTTTGGGGGACAAGAGCCACACTGGGGCGGATGTTTTGTCAGCTCTGCAGGAGCAGGCCGAGAGGTGGTTGACGCCACGCCAGCTTAAGCCAGGAATGGTGGTTTGCGACAATGGCACCAACCTCCTCTCCGCCCTCCGACAGGAACAACTGACCCATGTGCCCCGTGTGGCTCACGTCCTTAACCTGGTGGTGCAGTGGTTCTTGGGCAGGTACCCGGGCTTACAGGATGTCCTGAATAGGGATGCCTGTGGCCAATCATAGCTCAGGCTGTGTAGTACATGCCCCACACTATATAAGGCCGCCAGCGCAGCGGCCTTGTGTAGTGTGTTGGCGTCTGAAGCAGTTAGTGGGTGTTCTGTGTATCTTCAACACAGTACACACCGATCGTTATCGGACGATTTTCGATCTTGCTCTTCTGTAGTGGTTGTTGTCTGCTTGCCCTGACCGCAGTATACACCGCTATATTTACCTCGCCTATATAGCTAGTGATCTATCTTTTATAATAGAGCTTGCAGTCAGTAGTGTTAGGAGCTTGTGCGTGCTGTCTGCGTGCTCTGTACCCAGTACACACCGCTATATCCACCTACATAGCTCTTCTCTATTTGAGCCCACTTGCCATCTGCAGGAGTTATTGGAAGTTGTGTGTGCCTCCAGCACAGCACAGTATACATCTGTATATACCCCTTTATCTCTGGTGTTCTATAAAAAAGGCATCTGCAGGAGTTAGTGGGTGTTTTGTGCCTCCAGCACAATATACACCTGTATCTACCCTTTATTGCTGTTCTCTATTAGAGCCATCTGCAGGGCATAGTGGGTGTTGTGTGACTCCATTACAGTATACCCCTTTATCTCTGGTGTTCTATAATAAAGGCATCTGCAGGAGTTAGTGGGTGTTGTGTGCCTCCAGCACAATATACACTACCCAACTGCTGTTTTACCCAACTCCCTTCAGGCCATTACCATGTCTGGAAGGCCAGCAAGGAGAGGCAGACAGGCGCGAGCCGATAAGAGGGCAAGCAGGCTCTGTGTCTAGAGACAACAGTGCTGGTCGTGGACGCGGTGCATTGTCATCAGCACGTGGCCATGGGACACGCTTGTCCTTCTTTTCAGCAGCTGGACATGTTGAACCGCAACATGCCAATGACTTGGTAGAGTGGATGACCAAGCCCTCTTCATCCTCCTCATCCTCTCTCACCCAGTCTCAGGGTACTAGCAAAGCAGCTGCCAACGCATCGTCTTCCCTTGTCTCAATGTCATCATCAGTGACTCCTTCCCTAGACCCACCACGTCCTCCTGAGGAGTCTCCTGAACTCTTTGAGCACAGTGTTGGGTACATGCTCCAGGAGGATGCCCAGTGTTTTGTAGCCTCTGATGATGACACTCAGCTAGAGGAAGGCAGTAGTGTGAATGCAGAGAGAGGGGATGCTCAAGAAGGACAGCAATCTGGCAGTCATGTTCCACAAGCTGCAGCATATTGCCAGGTTTGCTACAGCGATGAAGAGGGAGGGGATGATGAGGGCACTGACTCCCCGTGGGTGCCTGGTAGGAGAGAGGAGGAGGAGGAGGCACATGTCCAACGAGGCAGGATGCCCTCCGGGGGCCAGCTTAGGGGCAGCACACCGACTGAATCACACCGCAGAGCTCCGCCTGTGCAGGGCGCTGCCTCTGCGCGTTATTCTAAAAGTTCTTTGGTGTGGGCCTTTTTTGAGACGAGTGCATCAGATCGCACCTCTGCTATTTGCAACATATGTCTCAAGCGTATCTCGCGTGGCCAAAACATCAGCCGCTTGGGCACCACATGCTTGACCAGACATATGTTGACCTGCCATGCAGCTCGTTGGCAAGCATACCTCAAAGACCCACACCAAAGAACAAAGCGGACCTCTCCTTGCTCCGTCCTCATCAGCTGGCATCTCCAACCCCACTAGACCTTCAGTCCTCTCTGAAACCTGCTCTGAGAGGAATGAAGGTGTAGAATTAGGTGTGTCACAGCCAAGTGCTTCCGGGCACTCTGCTAGCAGTACACCCACGTCCGATTATAGCAGGCAAATGTCCCTGCCCCAGCTGCTGGACCGGCGAAAGAAGTTCACTCCCAGCCATCCACATGCCCAGCGGTTGAATGCTAGCTTGGCTAAATTGCTAGCACTTCAACTGCTGCTTTTTCAGTTGGTAGACTCGGCCCCCTTCCGTGAGTTTGTACAATGTGCGGTTCCTCAGTGGCAGGTCCCCAAACGCCACTTTTTCTCACAGAAGGCGATTCCGGCTCTCTACCGGCATGTGGAAGGCAATGTCCTTGCCTCGCTGGACAGGGAGGTCAGCGGTAAGGTGCATATTACCGCTGACTCATGGTCCAGCAGGCATGGACAGGGACGTTACCTGTCTTTCACGGCCCATTGGGTCACTCTTCTGGCAGCTGGGAAGGATGCAGGACAAGGTGCAGTAGTGTTGGAGGTTGTTCCGCCACCACGCCTCCAAAATGCTACTATTGGTTGTGACACACCTCTCTCCTCCACCCCCCTCTTCTTCTTCCTCCATGGCCTCTTCCAGTGCTCTGTCCTCAGAACCAGCGGTGCTCCGTAGGCGTTCCAGGGGCTACGCAAGTACGCAGGCAAAACGATGCCATGCCGTGCTTGCGCTGGTTTGTTTGGGGGACAGGAGCCACACTGGGGCAGATGTTTTGTCAGCTCTGCAGGGGCAGGCCGAGAGGTGGTTGACGCCACGCCAGCTTAAGCCAGGAATGGTGGTTTGCGACAATGGCACCAACCTCCTCTCCGCCCTCCGACAGGGACAACTGACCCATGTGCCCTGTGTAGCTCACGTCCTTAACCTGGTGGTGCAGCGGTTCTTGGGCAGGTACCCCGGCTTACAGGATGTCCTGAAGCAGGCCAGGAAAGTCTGTGTGCATTTCCGCCGATCATTTAATGCCTGTGCTCGGCTGGCTGAGCTCCAAAAGGAGTTGAACCTGCCCAAGAACCGCCTTATATGTGACATGCCCACCAGGTGGAACTCAACGTTGGCCATGCTGCAGCGGCTGCACACGCAGCAGAGGGCCATCAATGAGTACCTGTGCGACTACGGCACCAGGACAGGGTCAGGGGAGCTCGGTTTTTGCTCACCACGCCAGTGGGGCATGATCAGGGATGAATGCACTGTCCTGTCACCGTTTGAGGAGGCCACAAGGATGGTGAGTAGTGACAGTGCATGCATCAGTGACACTGTACCTCTTGTCCACCTCTTGGAGCATACGCTGCGTGGAATAATGGACAGGGCACTTGAGGCAGAACAGAGGCAGGAAGAGGAGGACTTCCTTGCCTCTCAAGGCCCCCTTTATCCAGACAGTGTTCCTGCTGTGCCACCCATCACACAGGAAGAGGATGAGGAGGAGGAAGAGGAGGAGGAGGATGATTGTGTCAGCATGGAGGTGGAGGCTGGCACTCAGCATCAGCAGCAGCAGTCTTGTAGGGATGATTTTCAGTCCCAAGAAACACGTGGACTTATACGTGGCTGGGAGGAGGTAGCTGCGGATCATGTTGTCCTTAGTGACCCAGAGGACTCCGGACCGAATGCCTCAGCTAACCTATGCTGCATGGCCTCCCTGATCCTGCAAAGCCTGCGGAAGGATCCTCGTATTCTTCGGATCAAGGAGAGGGACCATTACTGGCTGGCCACTCTCCTTGATCCACGGTACAAGGATAAGGTTGCCGACCTTATCTTGCCATCGCAGAGGGAGCAGAGGATGAGACATCTCCGGGAGGCCTTGCAGAAAGGTCTGTGCAACGCGTTCCCAGAGACTGGGAGGTTACAAACTCCTGGTCCTGGACAACGTGTTGCTGAGGCATCGGTCAGAAGGAGCAGTGGAGAAGGTGGCCGTGTGACTGATGCTTTCAGACAATTTTTTAGTCCGCAGCCCCAAGGTATGATCGGTTACAGCAACCATCGCCAGCGTCTGATTTACATGGTGCAGGAATACCTAGGGGCAAGGTCAGACTTGGACACCTTTCCCACCGAAAATCCTCTGGCTTACTGGGTCTTGAGGATGGATCACTGGCCAGAGCTTGCACAGTATGCAATTGAGCTACTGGCCTGTCCGGCATCCAGCGTTCTTTCGGAACGCACCTTCAGTGCTGCTGGTGGCTTTGTTACCGATCACAGGGTGTGCCTGTCCACCGAATCAGTTGATCGACTGACCTTCATCAAGATGAATCAGTCTTGGATCACCCATAGCTACCAAGCACCTGAAGCTGATGTAACTGAATAATTTTTTTGAAATATCACATCCCTTCAAGACTGCCTATGCTGATGCTGAGTGACTGTCCTGTTATGTTGATTGTCTATCCTCTTCCTCCTCCGCTGATATGTTGGAAGAACATTTCTGGTTCTGGGTGATGCCATCAGCCCAATTTTTCTGCCCCTGTTTAACAGGGGCGTTTAATTACAATTTTTGATGCAATGCTTTGCAGCAGGGCTAATTCCTGCAATAAAAATAGAGTATATGGGAGAGGTTGCAGTGTGGTGGCACCAGCACCAGTGCCTAAGGCCCAATTTTTCTGCCCCTGTTTAACAGGGACATGTAATTACAATTCTTGATATAATATTTCACAGGAGGGCCCGTTCCTGTGCCCACCCAGAGTAACTGTGAGGACTTATAGTGTTGTGGCACCAGCACCACAACCACCAAAGGTCAATTTTTCTACCACTGTTCAACAATGGCATGTAATTACAATTCTTGATATAATCGTTCACAGCAGGGCGCTCCAGCACCCACCAAGAGTCACTTTCAGGGCTTACAATGTTGTGGCAAAACCAACACCTTGTTCCGCCATTTCTGCAGAGCATATAGGGCAGGCCCCTACTTTCAAACTTCCAACTTACAAACATCTCCTACTTGCAAACGGAAGGAGACAACAGCAAGTGAGATGAAAAAAGATGTACGACAAAACAAATTATACAGGGGTGATAACCCTTCCCTATGTTTTCCAAGAAGCTTAAAAATAGTTTTTTTGACTGGAGCTACACTTTAAAAATGTACCAGTTGAAAATTACAAACAGATTCAACTTAACACAACAAACCTACACAGTCCCTGTCTTGTTTGCACCTCCTGTATACTGCTGTTCTGAGTATATAGGGCCTGGGGGCCACACGCATTTCCTTTTTTTAATATGGGTACTGGGTTCCCCTTAATATGCGTACAAGACCCAAAGGGGCTGGTAATGGGCAGGGAGGGCTACCCATGCCATTTTTCTCAATGATTTTCAACCATATTGCAGGAACCAGATATAACATTAAAACCGCAAGCAGTTTTAAATTATGTTATTTCCATTTAATGTCATTTTGTGCAGGGACTGTTCTAAACACGGGAAACATGTGGCACTTCACAGGCATACTACAGACACCCCCCAGGCACCATATTTAAAGGAATATTTCACTTTTTTTTTCACTGTAATCGTCATTAAAATCAGTGCTCCCGCCAAAACAGCCATTTTTTAAAACATTTTAGGCATTGACCCATGTCCCCTGGGGCAGGAGCCAGGTCCCCAAACCCTTTTTAGGACAGTTTCTTGCATATTAGCCGTTAAAATTAGCACTTTTAATTTTGAACGTTCGAGTCCCATAGACTTCAATGGGGTTCTAAAGTTCGTACGAATTTGAGGTCCGTTCGAAAGTTCTGATGCGAACCGAACCGGGGGGTGTTCGGCTCATCCCTAGTCCTGAAGCAGGCCAGGAAAGTCTGTGTGCATTTCCGCCGATCATTTAATGCCTGTGCTCGGCTGGCTGAGCTCCAAAAGGAGTTGAACCTGCCCAAGAACCGCCTTATATGTGACATGCCCACCAGGTGGAAATCAACGTTGGCCATGCTGCAGCGGCTGCACACGCAGCAGAGGGCCATCAATGAGTACCTGTGCGACTACAGCACCAGGACAGGGTCAGGGGAGCTCAGTTTTTTCTCACCACGCCAGTGGGGCATGATCAGGGATGCATGCACTGTCCTGTCACCGTTTGAGGAGGCCACAAGGATGGTGAGCAGTGACAGTGCATGCATCAGTGACACTGTACCTCTTGTCCACCTCTTGGAGCATACGCTGCGTGGAATAATGGACAGGGCACTTGAGACAGAACAGAGGCAGGAAGAGGAGGACTTCCTTCCCTCTCAAGGCCCCCTTTATCCAGACGGTGTTCCTGCTGTGCCACCCATCACACAGGAAGAGGAGGAGGAGGAGGAGGAGGATGATTGTGTCAGCATGGAGGTGGAGGCTGGCACTCAGCATCAGCAGCAGCAGCAACAGTCTTGTAGGGATGATTTACAGTCCCAAGAAACCCGTGGACTTGTACGTGGCTGGGAGGAGGTAGCTGCGGATCATGTTGTCCTTAGTGACCCAGAGGACTCCGGACTGAATGCCTCAGCTAACCTACGCTGCATGGCCTCCCTGATCCTGCAAAGCCTGCGGAAGGATCCTCGTATTCTTCGGATCAAGGAGAGGGACCATTACTGGCTGGCCACTCTCCTTGATCCACGGTACAAGGGTAAGGTTGCCGACCTTATCTTGCCATCGCAGAGGGAGCAGAGGATGAGACATCTCCGGGAGGCCTTGCAGAAAGGTCTGTGCAAATAGTTTTTTTAACTGGAGCTACACTTTAAAAATGTACCAGTTGAAAATTACAAACCGATTCAACTTAACACAACAAACCTACACAGTCCCTGTCTTGTTTGCACCGCCTGTATACTGCTGTTCTGAGTATATAGGGCCTGGGGGCCACACGTATTTCCTTTTTTTAATATGGGTACGGGGTTCCCCCTTAATATGCGTACAAGACCCAAAGGGGCTGGTAATGGGCAGGGAGGGCTACCCATGCCATTTTTCTCAATCATTTTCAACCATATTGCAGGAACCAGATACAACATTAAAACCGCAAGCAGTTTTAAATGACGTTATTTCCGTTAAATGTCATTTTGTGCAGGGACTGTTCTAAACACGGGAAGCACGTGGCACTTCAGAGGCATACTACAGACACCCCCCAGGCACGATATTTAAAGGAATATTTAACTTTTTTTTCACTTTAATCGTCATTAAAATCAGTGCTCCCGCCAAAACGGCCATTTTTAAAAACATTTTAGGCATTGACCCATGTCCCCTGGGGCAGGAGCCAGGTCCCCAAACCCTTTTTAGGACAGCATCTTGCATATTAGCCGTTAAAATTAGCGCTTTTAATTTCAAACGTTCGAGTCACATAGACTTCAATGGGGTTCTAAATTTTGTACGAATTTGGGGTCCGTTCGAAAAAGTTCTGGTGCGAACCGAACCGGGGGGTGTTCGGCTCATCCCTATTAGCCACTGATCTGCCTGTGAACGCAAAGCTGAAAGGAGTGCAGGGCCAGTGTGGCTTTTGGCTTCCAGGCACAACAGATGCAGCACAGCATGGCAACGTCTCATCTGGCATGTCGAATAGGTTCTGGGGAGCTTGGGCGGCGCAGCAGAAGAGACGCTAGCAGCCGAGGAGGAGAGGGAGGATGGAGTAGGAGGAGGAGAAGAAGAGGCAGGCCTGCATGCAATCCATGGCGGTAAAACCAAATCTACACGGGTGCTACAGGTTACATGCTTTACGGCCGTCAGAAGGTTCACCCAGTGGGCAGTAAAAGTGATATACCTTCCCTGCCCGTGTTTGCTAGACCACGTGTCTGTGGTCAGATGTATCTTGGCACCGACACTGTGTGCCAGAGATACATTCACTTGCCGCTGAACATGGCCATATAGCTCTGGGCTGCCCTTCTGTGAGAAATACTTCCTTCCTGGGACCTTCCATTGTGGTGTTCCAATGGCCACAAATCTTCGAAAGGCCTCCGTGTCCACCGGTTTATATGGCAGTAGTTGGCGGGCTATCAGTTCTGACAAGCCAGCTGTCAACCGTTGGGCAAGAGGGTTATCCGGCGTCATCATTTTTTTACGCTCGAACATTTGGCCCACGGAAGCCTGCCTTTTTGCAGAAAAACGTGAGGATGGCGTGATGGAAGGTGGAGTGGAGGACAATAGTGAGGAGAGAGGAGAAGGAGAAGTAGAAGACGAGGCTGGACGGTGAGAGCCTGGAGTGTGTGTTCCGTTGCTCCCACTGGGCTCAGTGGTGGCAGCTCATGTGCCTTCTTAAGGCGGTCGTCCCTAGGTGAGTGTTGGGCTTACCGCCAGGGCCGGACTGGCCTACCGAGATACCAGGAGATTTCCCGGTAGGCCGCCTGCCTTGGGGCCGCTTTTTGTTGCGGCTGCATTTGTGCTCTCGCCTATGGATCACACAGCACTGGCTATATGGGCTGCATGTCACCCTCCTTATCACAGAGCGCTGGTTGGCTCTGTGTTTCGGCGGCCGCTCTGCAACGCGGCCCAGACCGGCTCATGTGATAGGCTGAGCGTTGATTCTCTCTACTATCACATGAGCAGGTCTGGGGGGGCGGGGCCGTGTTGCAAAGCGGCTGCCGAAACACAGAGCCAACCAGCGCTCTGTGATCAGGAGGGTGACATGCAGCCCATACAGCCAGCGCTGTGTGCCTGGATAGGAGGATCAGCAGGGGGCTGCATGTAGAGGAAATTAGCTTTCTAGGGAGAGGAGGAGAATCGAGCATTCATTGGCTGCATGGAGGAATATAGAAAGCTTATTTCCTCTATATGCAGCCCCCCTGCTGATCCTCCTATCCAACTTCTTTTACTGCTCCCCCCCAGTTCACCTTGTGCTTCCTGTCCCCCCCCCCCCCCACAGTTCTCTCCACCCCTGTTCTTTCTGCCCCCCCCCCCCAACCCCAGCCTGCTCTCCAGTTCTCCCCATCCTTCTCTAGCCACCATCCCAGTGCTATCCACTCCCCCCAGTGCTCTCCCCCGTGCTCTTCACCCCCCCCCCCAGTGCCCGCTCCTCCCCAGTGCTCTTCCCCCCCATGCTCTTTCTGCCCCCCCCCCCAACCCCAGCCTGCTCTCCAGTTCTCCCCATCCTTCTCTAGCCACCATCCCAGTGCTATCCACTCCCCCCAGTGCTCTTCACCCCCCCAGTGCTCTCCCCCGTGCTCTTCACCCCCCCCCCCAGTGCCCGCTCCTCCCCAGTGCTCTTCCCCCCCATGCTCTTCACCCCCTCCCCCCAGTGCTCTTCTCCCCCCCACGTTCCCCCTCGTGCTCTCCACTCCCCCCACTGCTCTCCCCCGTGTTCTTCCCCCCCCCCAGTGCGCTCCACTCCCCCAGTGCTCTCCCCCAGTGCGCTCCACGCCCCCAGTGCTCTCCCCCCGTTCTCCCCCCAGTGCACTCCACTCCCCCCAGTGCTCTACCCCCTGTCCCCCCCTCAGTGCGCTCCACTCCCCCCAGTGCTCCCCTCCCCCCGCAGTGCGCTCCACCCCCCCGTGCTCTCCCCCCCAGTGCTCTCCCCCCTGTTCTCCCCCGTTCTCCCCTCTGTTTTCCCCCACCCCCCCAGTGCACTCCACTCCCCCCAGTGCTCTCGCCCTGTTCTTCCCCCCAGTGCTCTCCACTCCCCCCAGTGCTCCCCTCCTGTTCTACCCCCCCAGTGCTCTCCACTCCCCCCAGAGCTCTCCCCGCCTTTGTTCTCTCCCCCTTGTTCCTTCCACCCAGTGCTCTCCCCCTGTTTTTTTCCCCCCGAGTGCTCTCCCCCCCTGTTCTTTCTCACCCCCCCAGTGCTCTCCAGCTCTCCCCATCACTCTCCAGCCCCCACCCCAGTGCTCTCCAGCCCTCCATTCTCCCCACCCCTATTCTTTCTGGCCCCCTGGTGCTCTCATGCTCCACCCATCACTCTCCAGCCCCCCATGCTCTCTACCCCCCCCCCCTTGCTCTCCACTCCTCTTCTTTTTGTCTCCCCCCAGCACTCTCCACTCGCCACCCCTGTACTCTCCACTCCCCCCTGCATTTTGCCCCCACCCATGTGCTCTCCAACCCTGCCAGTGCTCTCCACCTCCCACAATGCTCTCCAGTCCCCCGTTCTTTTCCCCTGTTCTTTCTGGCCCCCACTGGTGCTCTTGAGCTCTCCCCCCTACTCTTTGTACCCCCCCAGTACTCTTCAGCCCCCGTGCTCTCCACCCTTGTTTTTCTGCCCCCCCCCAGTGTTCTTTGCCACCCCACACTCTTAGCCCCCTCAATGCTCTCAGCCTACCATGCTCTCCACCACTGTTCTTTTTGCCCCCCCCCCAGCGCTCTCTGCTCCCCACCCCTGTGATCTCCACTACCCCCTGCTCTATGCCCCCACCCATGTGTTCCCCAACCCTGCCAGTACTCTCTGCTCCCCCTTCTCTCCAGCTACCACCCAGTGCTCTCCACTTCCCCAGGACCAGAGGACAGGCTGACTGGGGTCGGGAAAAAAAAAACGGCTGAAGGTGCAGGTGGCCAGGGACCACTCCATCTCACAGCAAACGGATCCTCTGGAAGGAGCACCGTCCCCATCCAAAACGAGAACAGACCCTGCCTGCTGCTGCCTGTCATGGATATCCTGCTAGCATGCAAGGTACCGTACCGAGCATCAACAACACACCTTCCCACAGACAGGGACTGCAGACTGGGACATGGGGCACAGGAGGGGCTGCATTCATGGGCACAGTGGGCTGCATTCACGGCACAGTAAAGCTGCATTTGATGGGCACAGTGAGGCTGAGATTGCAGATGGCAACACTATTGTCAGCAGCGGACACGTTAAAAAAAGCCCACACTGCGGAGCCATGTGCCTGCGTCCTGGGAGCGCCAGATGTGACCATACATGGTTGATGCCTCGCTCCTGATACATTCGCAGTCTGCTTTGTCCCTCCTGTGCAATCTAAGTTCTTCCTGCTTCTCCTCCCTATCTGCTGGTCCATATCTCCCTCTGAACTCCCCTCCTCTTCCTCTCTTGTGGGCATCCACGTGATATCACTAGACACGTCATCATCGACATCACCTTCCCCACCACTATAATTAGAGATCTCGGAGTAGGCAGCAACACCGAGGACCAACCTCCTCCTTGGGCTGATATGGGTACTGTCGTGAGACTCCTGAGTGGCGGTTGTTGCTACCTCCTCTTCTGATCCAATGCCAAGAGTGGCTGCGCATCGGAAATGTCTTGATATGGATCGGAAAATAATTCCTGTGACTCAAGCGGAAGGTATATGGTGGTGGTGGTGGTCCTTAAAAGGACCTTTGTGGACCTAGTAGCTAGTGATTTGCAGACTGTCCCTCAGTCCCTACACTGATAAAAGACTGCTGCAGAATAGGGCAGCAGCCAGCAGCAGTGCACCACAACCCTATATATTGTACACCTATACCAGTCCTTACAAGGACCTTTGTGGACCTAGTAGCTAGTGATTTGCAGACTGTCCCTTCACTGACTGACGGGGGTCTTCCGTCTTCGGGGGTCTTCTCGCCGGACTCCTCCGCTATCTTCTACCAGCTTGCTAGCGGAGGAGCCCGGCTTTCTTCTTCATCGCCCCCCTCTTCTTACGACTTCGGGGGTCTTGTCCCCCTCTTCGGTTCTTCTTGCCGGGCCACCGCTTCTTCTTCCAGCTCCTTTTCTAGCATGGCCCGGTCTTCTGTCACCGTCGCCGTCGCCGCCTTCGCCTTCCGTTTTTCTTCTTCTTCTTCTGGAGATGTTGACTCGACGCTCTCTCCGGCCGCAATGCCAGGTACGCGGTGCGCGGCGACTTATATAGGGACAAGGGGCAGGGTCACCGGTTGATGTCTCCGGGACTGTGACATTGTAAGGGGGCGGGGTCACCATGCGACATCAACCAGTGACCCCGCCCCTTGTCCCTATATAAGTCGCCGCACACCACGTCCCTGGCATTGCGGCCGGAGAGAGCGTTGAGTCAACATCTCCAGAAGAAGAACGGAAGGCGGCGACGGTGACGGCGACAGAAGACCAGGCCACCGCTAGTAAAAGAGCTGGAAGAAGAAGCGGTGGCACAAGGCACCCCCCCATGTTGAGGGCACGTGGCCTGGTACGGCTCAGGAGGGGGGGGGCGCTCGCTCGTCCCCACCCCCTTTGCTGGCCAGCCGGGCTGCGTGCTCGGATAGGGGTCTGGTATGGATTTTGGGGGTGACTCCACGCCGTTTTTTTCGGCGAAGGGGATTCCCCTTAAAATCCCTACCGGACCAAAGGGCCTGGTATGCCTCCCAAGGGGGAACCCATGCCGTTTCATTTTTACATTTGGCATGAAGTTCTCCCTTAGGATTCATACCAAACACAGTGCCTGGTATTGGCGGGAATCCAATTCGGATTCCCCGCACCAGTTTGAACCCGGCCAGCGATGCTTGTTGCTTATTGGGAAACATTTTTCCTTTCCCGATGCGAACCAGCTCGGCGCTGGCTCCCGCGACGGGGCTCGTAGGGTGTCAATCTCACCAATAGAAGTGGCGAGATTGACACAATATCGCGGTCACCTACTGTAGCTAGTGATTTGCAGACTGTCCCTCAGTCCCTACACTGATAAAAGACTGCTGCAGAATAGGGCAGCAGTCAGCAGCAGTGCACCACAACCCTATATATTGGACACCTATACCAGTCTTTACAAGGACCTTTGTGGACCTAGTAGCTAGTGATTTGCAGACTGTCCCTCAGTCCCTACACTGATAAAAGATTGCTGCAGAATAGGGCAGTAATCTGCAGCACAGCCCTGCACCAGCACCCTATATATTGTACACCTATACCAGTCCTTAAAAGGACCTCTGTGGACCTAGTAGCTAGAGATTTGCAGACTGTCCCTCAGTCCCTACACTGATAAAAAAAAAACAGCTGCAGAATCGGGCAGCAGTCAAGTATAATATTCTTTCTATATTTGGAAGAAAGTACATTATATGTGTACAACCCTATATACTGTACACCTATACCAGTCCTTAAAAGAACCTTTGTGGACCTAGTAGCTAGTGATTAAACTGACTGTCCCTGCTCCACACAGCGTCCTGTCCCTACACTGACAAAACACAGCTGCAGAATAAGTCAGTAGTGCACTCAGCAATCACCAGCACAGCAGTGCACCAGAACCCTATATACTGTACACCTATACCAGTCCTTAAAAGGACCTTTGTGGACCTAATAGTAATATTTAGCTAGTGATTAAACTGACTGTTCCTGCTGCACACAGCGTCCTGTCCCTACACTGACAAAAGACAGGCTGCTGCAATCACCAGCACAGCAGTGCACTGAACCCTATATACTGTACTACACCTATACCAGTCCTTAAAAGGACTTTTGTGGACCTAATAGCTAGCGATTTGTGTCCCTGCTCCACAAAGCGTCCTGTCCCTAAACTGACATAAGACAGAATGTAAAATGGCCGCCAGATCAGGTCTATTTATAAGGTAGGGGGTATGTCCAATTGTCCATGTGCTGAAATGTCTCAATTGGCTGTCCTGTACCCCATGATGGATGTGTCATCATGGGTCAAAGTTCTTTCACACTGTAAACACATATATCCACCGGGCGAACAGTGGTAATAGTCTGCCAATCGTGCGAATCGCGAACACGCAAAAAATTTGCCGCCAACCGACCCCCGGGCGAACAGTTCGGCCATCCCTAGCTGCTAATAAAGAATGCATGCACTGTACTGTCATCATTTGAGGAGACAACAAGGATGGTGAGCCGTGACAATGTATGCATCAGTGACACAATCCCTCTTATGTTCCTGCTGGAGCATACTCTGTGTGCAGAGCCGTCTTTAAGGCAGGGCAAAAGGGGCAGCTGCCCTGGGTCCCATCATTGTTGTGGGGCCCAAAGCAGCTGTCTCATACTTGCCAACTATCTCAGTTTAAATTCCCTCGTACCTTGAAGTTTTAGTCCCGTGCTGTCTCCCGATATCTTAGTGTGAAGTTCTGTTATTAATGCTGCCCAGCTCTGCCCTATTGCTGTTTACAGATGACTCACCTGCAGACCCTGTGTTTACCTGTAAATAACCTGCATTGGTATGTAAATAGTCATGGCATTAAGATGTAAATAGCCATGGACCAGCAGCATTGATATGTAGATAGAGGCAGCATTCATATGCATATCATGCCCCCTGAGGTCATATCCACCTATACTTCTGCTGAATGCTATCCACTGGGGAGTTAAAGAGGCATGCTTGAAAGTCCTGCCTACAGCTGTGGTCATTAAGCCTAACATTAGCCTGTTCTGCAAAGGTAAGCAAATTGGAAGTGGAACCCTTTTTTAAAATAACATGGTGCCACAGCACTATGAATTTTGGTGCAGGTAAATACTCACATCTCAGCAGATGCGTGAGGGTGTCATTAACCATTAATGCCACTGTTGTGTATTTGCTAAAGGGTAACACATTTCTGTGGTGTCAGGAAAGCGATTTTTGCATGCGTTCCCGACACAAAGAAATGTGAACCCAGGCTAAATGTCTCAATATCATTGGTGATCAGTGTAACTTTTCTCATTACATTGGGGCTTTCATTCACTTTCATTACATTGGTGATCCGTGTACATTTCCCTGTGCATTGGTGGTCAGTGTAAATCTCCCTTTACATTGGTGGTCAGTGTAAATCCCCTCTAACATTGGTGGTCAGTGTAGAAGTGTCACCTTGTATTGGTGGTCAGTATAAATCTCCTTGAAAATGGTTGTCGGTGTAAATTCCCCCTTACATGGAGGTCATTGTATATTCCCCCTTACACTGGTGGCTGTTGTAAATGCTCCTATTACGTTGGTGTCAGTGTAGAAATCCCTCTTTATATTTGTGGGGTAGTGTAAAATCCACCTTTACAAGGTGGTCAATGCAAATTTCCCTTTTACATTGGTGGTCAGTGTAAATACCCCCCTCACATTGGTGGACAGTGTAGAATCCCCCACTATATACTTGCTAAAGATTTCCAGCTTTGCTCTGCATGATTCAGAATTTGCCACAGTGTACTGCCTCCTAACTAATTCCCCCACCACTGCAACTGATCCCATCAACCCTCCAGCATTTCCACTTATCACCCCCCCCCCCCCCCCAGCATTGCCACTGATCCCAGGAGTCCTAGGAGTTTTCTGTCTATTGATGGGTCCCCTCAGTTCCCCAGTCCATGGTGTGCAGGCAGTGAGGAGATGATGTGCTGTAACCTTTAGCAACCAGTCAGTGAGCAGTAATGATGTGCACTAACCTCTTGCAACCAATCATTGAGCGGTAAAGATATGCAGCAACCTCTAGCAATCAATCAGTGAGAAGTAATAATGTGCAGTAATCTCTAACAACCAATCAACAAGCAAAAGTCATGTGTTGTAACCTCTAGCAAATAATCAGTGAGCCATAATGTCTGCTGTAACCTGTAGCAGCCAGTCAATGAGCGGTAATGATACACTGCAACCAGGGCAGGACTTAGGGTGGTCGGGGCCCCTGGGCTTGAGTCACTTTCGGGCCCTACCTTCTATACATTACCGTATTTATCAGTGTATAACACACTACGGCGTATAACACGCACCCCAAGTTTAGGAGGGAAGTGTAAGTGAAAAAACTTACATTTAAATGCCCATCAATGCAGCCTTATCAGTGTCCATCTGCAGCCTTGTCCAGTGTCATTTGCAGCCTTGTTATTGCAGTCTTGACGTTTAAAAATGGTGCCGCCGAGATACAGAGTCCTGTGTATCTCGGGGGCTCTCTGGTCCTCCCGGTGACCCTCAGCGGCTCTCGGGTCCTCTCGCAGTCCCAAGCGGAGCCGAGAGTAGCCGAGAGTTCTCGGCTCGGCTCACAGTCACACCCAGTCCCTGTGTTATATCCATCATAGGGTGGGACTGTGAGCGGAGCCGAGCTGAGTACACTTGGCTATGTATCTTGGCGGGGCCCCCTATTGGACGGGGCCCATGGGCTTGAGCCTAGTCAAGCCCAATGTTAAGTCCTGCCCTGACTGCAACCAATTGCAACCACTGCCTGATCTGATTCAGTAAATTGATTTTGAGTCTAGCTGCTATTTATTATATGTCTCAGAGCATGTGGCGAGTGAAATTACATGGAAGGAGGGCCCAAGAAAATGTTTGCCCAGGGTCCAATCAATAAAGATGGCCCTGTTTGTGTGGCATTATGGAGAGATGGTTTTAAGTCCCCAGAAACCTTGGGAGTAGTTGGTGGCTGGGAGGAGGCAGTTCCAGATACTGTAATCCTCTGTGACCACAAAGACTCTGCTTTTCATTCCTCCGCAAACTTGCGGTGCATGGGCTCCCTTATTCTTCAAGGCCTGCAAAAGGACCCGAGAAATCGTGGCATCCGGGATAAGGATCATTATTGGTTGGCAACCCTCCTTGACCACCGTTACAAGGGAAAAGTCTCGGAACTCATCCTGTCCTCACAGAGGGAGCACAGGATGAAATATCTTGGGTACACATTAAAGAGGAGTTTATATAACGCCTTTCCAGACTTTGGTAGGTTGCAGTCTCAAGGAAAATCTAGTTTTGAGGCTTCTGTTGGTCAAAGGAAGAGAGTGGAGAAGGAGGCCGCCTTAGTGATGCATTTGAATTTTTTTTTGTCTAAGGTGCCCAGAGCTGTCAGCTTCAAGATCCCATCAGCATCGTCTGCATCATATGGTGGAAGATGGTATGGTGGAAGATTATCTAGGTGTGAAAACAGATGTGGATAGCTTTCCATTAGATGATCCACTGGGCCCAGTATGCAATTGAGCTGCTGGGCTGTTCAGCATCCAGCATGCTTTCCAAATGGGCATTCAGTGCTGCCAGAGGTTTCATATCTTTCCATAGACTCAATTGCCATTTGTCAAAACGAATCAGTCCTGGATTTGCAGCAGCTATCAAGCCCCTAATACTGATGTTGCTGATTAAGTGTTATTGGGATTTTTAATTTCTGCAAGACTGTCTAGGCTGCCTAGCTTTGTGGGTATTTATTTTATCTTGATGCAAATTTTTGGTATAGGTTTCATGGGCACAATTAACACCCAAGTGTTAGGGAAGGTTCCATCTGCTGATGACACTACCTGATATTTGGCGTGCGGTAATGTGGTCCACCAGCAAGTGTCTCCTGGCAGTCTGGAACTACCAGGGGAGCTTTCCCCTGTTGGTAGTATTATGTGATCTTTGGGTCTCAGTAATGGCCTCCACCAGCGGATGGTTCCTGGCTGTGTGGGGCCGAAATCATCTCCTGCAATCAGGCATCACCTGAGTCTGATTGAGATGAGTATAAATACCCGGCAAGTGCACACACACCTTGCCCTGGTATTGTCCTTGTGTCCTGACCTGCAGCCTGTTTATCTGTTATCCTGTATCCTAAACCTGTTTGTATCTGTTCCTGTATCCCTGGATCCTTGCCCTGCAGCCTGATCCCTACCATCCTGTTCCCTATCTGTTTACTCCTGCCCCCCCCCCCCATCTGCTGATCTCCTGTTTATGACCCTGGCCTGGCGTGACTACAATTCTGGTAATCCCTTTTGCTATATATGCTGCTTGGTTTATTATCACTGGTTGTTTGGTTTGTTCACTCTGTTTGTATTTGTGGTGTGTTCACATTTATATATGTATTTACTTTAAAGTAGTTGTAAACCCTCCCTCACACCTTTGTCCCATGTAAATCAGCATAAAAATCCTTAATGAACACTGCTTGTAGATATCTCCTTACTTGCTTAGTATAGTTGTAATCCTTTTTGTTCTTTAGAGTGACATCACTGAGCATGCCCAGATCTCCCCTGATTTACGGCACACTCTCTATGTGCTTATCTATCTGTTATCAGGACTTCCTACGGCACACAACACTGAACTCCCAGGAGGCTGCATAATCACTGAGCTTCCTCCTACACACCATATGACCATGTGACATCACATGGAGTGTAAAGCAGGGCATGGGACAGCAGTACTGCAGTCTTATCGGCTGAAGGACTCACAGAGGCAAACACTAGGTAATCAACACAAGTAAATACTATGAAATAATACAAGTCAGCTATGAACAGGGAAGCAGGGTTGCCATAGAAACGTTGGATTGAGAAGGAGGCTTGGTTAACAGTACAGGAATGGCTCAATATAAGGGACTACAATTCTGGTGCTCCCTTTTGCATATATGCTGCTTGGTTTATTATCACTGTTTGGTTTGGATTGTTCTCTCTGTTTGTATTGGTAGTGTGTTCACATTTATATGCATTTACTTTACTAAACTTACTTTCACCTATTTATGTCTGATTCACTCTGTCGCAGTCACACAGTTCTGGTCACATCTGGTTTATGACATCATGGACCAATTTTTGACAGAGGCATCACATTAAAATTTTTGACAGCAAGGCCAAACCTTGATTTCGTCAAAAATATCTCTATAGGGTTATGGTGTGGCCAAATTTTTTCTGCACTTGTTACTTCTATTCAAACTCTGCGAAAGAGACACCAGACTAAAAACAAAGTGTTAATCTTGGCCTGAGTGTACTATAATTTGGTTTCTTCACATAAGGCTTGTTCACTGTGGTGCAAAAATGTGTTATTTCCATCCGAAGTCTACCAAAGAGACACCAGAATTTATCCAAAAAATGTCTAATCTCATTCCGAGTGCACTAAATTGTAGCCTCATCATACAGACTGTCTCCCCAAGCCGTTGTTTACAAAATAAAGCAAGCTTGCAGGGAAAATCAATTTAAAGTGGTAATAGTTAGTCAGGTTGAAAAAAGACACAAGCCCATCAAGTTCAACCAAAAAATAAAAATAAAAAATACAATCCCATATACACAAACCTATATCCACAGTTGAGGAGGAAGGCAAAAAACCCCAGCAAAGCATGTTCCAATTTTCTACAGCAGGGGAAAAAAATTCCTTCCTGATCCCCCGAGAGGCAATTGGACTTTCCCGGGGTAACTTTATCTATAAATGTTAGTACCCAGTCATATTGCATGTCTCCTAGCGGCAGTTCACACTGCCCCATGCAAAGTGCTGGAAGTGTCAATTAAAGTTAATGACACTCCAAATCATTTCGTATATTGCATTGCAATTTGCAAATTTGGACTTGAATCTGATCACATGGATCTGAACACCAAAAAAAGGATCCCGGCGAGTTTGGTCTGAATGCGATGCAAATTCAACACGTGATGCGGGAATCTGCAGTGGATTTTCAAGGTTCTCAAATCGCTACAGTGTGAACCGAGCTTAAATGTAATTTTTTTTTTCTTTAGAAATGTCAGTTTATATCATGCTACAGATGTGCCACTTTACAGGCAGACTAAGGCCACGTACACACGGGCGGATTGTCTGTCCAACTTAGTCCGCTGAACCGTTTTTCAGCGGACAATCCGCTCATGTGTGGGCTTCAGCGGACTTTTTCAGCGGACTGTCTGACGAACAAAGTCTTACGGAATTTCCGTAATACAGTCCGTTCAAACTTGGTTTTGTCCGTCCAAACTTGGTTTCAGCGGACAGTCCGCTCGTGTGTAGGCAAGTTGGACGAACTAAGTATGGCGCATGCTCAGAAAGGATTTACACGGCCGAAGGTTGCATTGCAGTGTATAGGACGTCGTTTTTCTAGTCCCGTCGTACGTGCTGTACACTTCATCACGCACGCTTTCAGCGGACTGTCTGCTCATCGTGTGTGGTCAAGTCCGTTCATTCAAAATTTGGACGGACTGTCTGTCGGATTGTCTGACGAACTTAGTTGGCCAGACAATCCGCCCGTGTGTACGCGGCCTAAGGGGACCCCCCAGGCACTATATTTAACAGAATTTTTCATTTTTATTGTTTCACTTTAAGCATCATAAAAATCACTGTTCCTTTAAAAACAATCTTTTTTTATAAGTTTTTTTTGCATTGGTACATGTCCCCCAGGGCAGTACTAGGGTCCTCTTTTTATAGCCAATAACTTGCATATAAGTCTTCAAAAGTGGGACTTTAGATTTGGTGGGCACCGAACCAGGGGGTGTTCGGCCCATCCCTGTTCGCTACTGCCACAATTTAGACTTTTTCTTTCATATCCACAGTACTGTACGATTGGATCTTGTCATGGGCAAGAAAACATCATGCAACACTATGCTTTCTCTTCAGATTTTTTCATTAACACTCTGAGTGAAATGACACTTGTACTGAGAGAAATTCAGAAACTGCTATTGCTGACATCATTCTGAAAATTTTAGTTGCCTTGCTGCCTTTGGTTCATTACTTTTAAGACACTGGGACAAGCATGACTGAAACAAGCATGCATATCAGGAAAGTTGGGGTGAAATCAGAACTTCTAAACTGCATAACCATTCTGGATACTAAAGGCATTGAATTAGTAAGACAGCTGAAGCCAACATAATAGCCAAGGAACTAGCATTTTCAAAATGTGAGGTCAGAATTAGAATTGGTTTATGACAACTCATTCCCCCTTACCCGAGTGCTGTTACACCTATCTGCAGTGAAATATTTAAGGAGCCCTTTGGACCTGTTACATATTGACTCAATGCAAGAATAATGTAGATAAAGAAAAAAAAGCAACAAAAGATGGTACGGTAAGTGAGGCTACTTCGCCATGTCCTATATCAGTGGCGGCCCGTGCATTGTGGTCGCACAGGAACTGCCCCCCCCCCCCCCCCATCCATGCACCCGGCCCCTTTCAGGACGCCGGACGCATGGACTCCTTTGATGGGGGTGGGAGGGGGTGTTTTTTTTTTAAAGCACATGAATAGGCTTCAAAATACCGCTGCTGCTCTAGTGGAGACAACGCAGTCAGGACTCAGCACCCAGAGAGGATATCACCGCCCAGCGGTAAGTGCTGGACCACCCACGGGAGGTGCTGTCAGAGCAGAGCCATGAGCCTGGGGGTTACAGTACTGTCAGTGCCGTCAGGGGGGGTCCTGTTCTACAAGTGCCCGTCTGGAGCTGCGAGCCAGTGCTGATCAGTGAGGTTGAGTAACCAGTGCTGTCAGTGCCGATCTGTATTCCTTGATCTGTATACCCTGAGCTGTATACCCTGATCTGTATGCCCTGATCTGTGATGCTGAGCTGTATACCTTGATCTGTGTGGCTGAGCTGTATACCCTAATCTGTGAGGCTGAGCTGTATACCCTGAGCGTATACCCTGACCTGTGAGGCTGAGCTGTATACCCTATTCTGCAGTAGTCCTTTATGAGTATAGGGACTGAGGTACAGTCTGCTAATCACAACCTACTAGTTCCACAAAGGTCCTTCTAAGGACTGGTAAGGGATAGCGTACTACAGTATATAGGGTTGAGTGAGGTACAGTCTGCTAATCCTTAAGGACTGGTATAGGTCCACAATATATAGGGTTGAGGTGCACTACTGCTGACTGCTGCCATTCTGCTGCAGTAGTCCCTTATCAGTATAGGGACTGAGGTACAGTCTGCTAATCACAACCTACTAGTTCCACAAAGGTCCTTATAAGGACTGGTAAGGTATAGTGTACTACAGTATATAGGGTTGAGTGAGGTACAGTCTGCTAATTACAACCTACTAGTTCCACAAAGGTCCTTCTAAGGACTGGTAAGGTATAGCGTACTACAGTATATAGGGTTGAGTGAGGTACAGTCTGCTAATCCTTAAGGACTGGTATATATATATATATATATATATATAGGGTTGAGGTGCACTACTGCTGACTGCTGCCCTTCTGCTGCACTTCTGCTGCAGTAGTCCTTTATGAGTATAGGGACTGAGGTACAGTCTGCTAATCACAACCTACTAGTTCCACAAAGGTCCTTCTAAGGACTGTGTCATGGTTATGCAGTGATCTTCCTGTGTTTGCTTACCTCCCCTCATGTGTTCAGACTAAGAGGCCAGACACTTCCACCTGGTGGTTTTTATAACCTCTCCTCTAAGCATGGCTCCACCCCAGGCCCTATCAGGGAGCCCTATATTAAACTGTGCACTACAGGCCATCAGTGCTGATCAACCATTGTGTATTCCTTTGTGTGCTAGCTTCCTGTTTCCTGCCGTGTGCTCTTCTACTGTTTTCCGTTACCGACTTTGGCTTGTCTTTGACTATCCCTGTTTGCCTGTGATCCTGACCTTTTGGCGTGTCCCTGACTATTCTTGTCTGCTTGTGGCTCCGACCTTGGCTTTGTCCCTCACCATCCCTATCCTCCTGTTGCCTACTGTGGGTGTGAGCTGGGGGACCCTGGGGGTCGCGACCTGGAGCCAGTTGCAGCCAAGTCCATCCTCACCACTAGAGGCTCTGGTGAACACCTGCTAGCTCTTAGACTCCGCGTCCCAAGGAATCTTACGCTCTAACCCCAGTGGGATCTGTCCCCCGTCTGCAGCAGTCAGCCGTAGAGTCCACAACCTTGCGGTGCACTCCTGATCCCTACGGAGTGCATCTGTCACCTCGCCTCTAGGTGACCTGACAGTTTGACCAGCCATGGACCCGGCTGACGTGCCGCTTCCTGCAGATGATCCATTGCAGAGCTTAGTTTGCAGACTTGGGACCCAAGAATCGCATCAGAGCCAGGTTATGCGATTCCTTCAGGATTTGGCATCGCGTGTTGAACAGGTTCAGGCCTCATTAGGACCCCCGGTTTAACAACCTCAACCGCTATCTGCCGCCGCACCTATCGCATCAGTCGCAGCCAAACATTCATTACAACTACCAGCTCCGGTCCGTTTCTCTGGGGACTCCAAGGCTTGCAGGGGGTTCCTTAGCCAGTGCACAATTCATTTTGAACTTCAGCCCCAAAACTTCCTGTCCAATCGGGCAAAAGTCGCATATATCATATCCCTCCTGTCCGGCGAGGCGTTAGCTTAGGCCGCCCCTATGTGGAAACTGAATGATCCAGTGGTTTCTAGCCTGTCTGATTTCTTGAAACTTTTTCTGAATATCTTCGAGGAACCTAGTCGTGTCTCCTCAGCAGCTAGCGCTCCTTTACGTCTCTGTCAAGAGTCTGCGTCTGTGGGACAGTATACTCTTCAGTTCCGTATCCTTACAGCTGAATTGAGCTGGAATAATGAAGCCCTAGTTGCAACCTTTTTACATGGCCTCTCTGATAGAGTGAAGGATGAATTAGCAGGAAGATCCCTTCCTGCAGATCTGGACAGTGTCATCACCTTGTGTAACCAGATCGATATTCGCTTTCAGGAGAGGGCCCTGGAAAAAAGATGCCAGCACTCCCCATTCTTTAGGCAGCCTGAGCTCCCAGTCCCTTCTTTTCAATCCGAGGAACACCCCCTGCCTACTGAGGAACCTATGCAGTTGGGCTGGACTAAATTATCTCCCAAAGAACGTGCTAGGTGCAGAACTCTGGGCCTATGCCTCTATTGTGGGGCCAAAGGTCATTTCCTTGACACTTGTTCTCTTCGTCCGGGAAAACGCTCAGGGCTAATACATATGGAAGGTGGAATATTAGACCCTGAAATATCACCTTCACCTTCTCGTCTTCTCCTTTCTGTGTTGCTTCATGTCAGTGCTTCCTCTCGTTTGGTCTCAGCACATCTGGATTCTGGAGCCGCTGCCAATTTCATGGATTGGGAAACTGCATCCTCCATGAGACTTACCCTTTTGCCCCTTACAACGCCATTGGTGGTCTTGGCGATTGATGGCACGGTTCTCCCAGGGGGCCCTATCCGCTTTCATACTATTCCTGTTAAGATGTCAGTAGGGAAACTCCACCAGGAGTGGATATCCTTCCTTGTCTTACCTAAGGCTTCATCTCCCATCATATTAGGTCTTCCTTGGTTACGGCTCCATTCTCCACACGTTGACTGGTCTGCTGGACAGATTCTGGCTTGGGGTTCCTTCTGTTCCTCTTCCTGCCTACTCAAGGGAAAAACTTCCTACCAAAGGAGAAACTTCCTGTTACCACCATCCCAGTATCTTCTGCTCTTCCCACTGTATATAGCGATCTCTGGAATGCGTCCTGCAGTAGTCGGACTGATGCACTCTCTAGGTCATGTGGTACTCTGGATGAGGGACCCACCTAGGAACCTGAGTCGATCATTCACTGCAGTTCGCATAACCATTTACCTTTGTCTGTCCCTAATCTCCGTTGGACGTACAGCCAGGCTAACTTGTCTGCAAGTTCCACAGTTGCTATGCCCTGTGATGCAATTGAGATGGTCGCTACACCTGACAATACTATTCAGTCGACCTCTGCACCAGTTATGCCAGTCCAGCCCATGCCCAATGAGCTTCCTGCTTCTTGTTCAGCACCTTCGGTGACCTGGCCTCACCCTACTGCTACTATGTCCGTTCAAACCCGTTTAAGAGGCTCAATCCTTCCTTTGGATAGAATACCTCATTTAGTCAGGAGGGGTTTTCAATCTTTTTCTCAGGGTTCTCTGCATTCTCTTTGTGTTGCAGCTATCCAGCTTGACTCTTGTGACATGTCACTTTCTAACCAACCTGACCTCAGGGATCCACTGACCTCTGCCCAGTCTGGTGGTCCTGTTATGGATGCCCAGCTCATCTTTTTTTTTTTTTTTTAATCAAAACGGATTTTATTAACACACAAATACACACACAGGTCATCACATCATCAGCAGAGAATACATAGTCAAACAGCATACACATAAAGACACCTTGTACATAGTAAAGTCATATTCCACAGGTGGTATTAAATATCACCCTAATCGATCATGACACCACAGATACAGGTCAAGATTGTCCAGACGGGCCGCAGCCCTATTACCTGCTCCCCCCCCTCCCCCGCAACAACACATACCCTCGTAAGGCCTGCCCTATACCCCCTAACTAAGCAACCGTCCCATAACCAGCTCCAGGGGTGATAACCCGGGGGTATCAAGCCAGGGTCCCCACAGTCGCTCAAAGCGTCCCGCTCGGCCTCGGTGTTGGTAAATATACTTTTCCATACTTAACACGTTCCCCATCTGAGTTATCCATTCCTTCAACCTCGGGGGGTCACTCGCTCTCCAGTGTTGAAGGATGAGTTTGCGCGCCTGAAAAAGAGCTCTCCCCAGGGCCTCCCTAACCGGCGTCCCCAGCGAGAGATCATCCAGCACACCCAAAAGGCACACCTTTGGATCCTGTGGAATCCGCACCTGGAAGGCCCCATTGAGAGTATCAATGACCCCCGACCAATATAAATGTAATTTGGGACAGCGCCAAAGTAAATGTATGAGGTCTCCCCTATCCCTGGCACATCTGGTACAAAGGTCTCCCTCCCCAATCCCCATCCTATACAGTCTGGCCGGCGTTCGGTGCACCCTCATAACAATGTATAGTTGCGATAAGCGCTGTGCCGTATTCAATGAGCAACCCTGTATTGCCTGTAAGGCTTCCACCCATTGGTCCTCCTCAAATACTCCCACATCCCTCTCCCAGGAGGCGATCACCCTTGCAGGGAAACCCGGCATAGATGCGGTTAGTAACATGTTATAGCAACTGGATATAAAACCTTTAAAACTGGTAACTTCTGTCACAAACCGAAAAATTGGGGTGGGAGATTGCCTCCAGGGATTGTTTCCAGCTTGAGCCGTGACAGCATGGCTCAATTGCAAGTAGTAAAAATACATACCCTGAGGGACGCCATATCTTTCCCTCAGTTCTGCAAAAGAGAGCAGTGATCCCCCAGAAAAAATTTGAGACATAAGAGTCACTCCACAGCGCCTCCAACGTTCAGCACAAGTCAAACCGACCATCTCCCCATAGTATCGGTTATGCCATATTGGGCTATACTCCGTAAAGCCCTCCACATTCTGCAATTGACGTGTTTTATTCCATATTTTTTGAAGTAGGGCATACGTTGGAAAGAGCCTGTTAGACTTGGCGAACGATAGAGTTTCCAGACCCGCCACCACCCCATCCGAGCCCGCACCATGGGTCAGAAGAGCGGTGGCGGGATTCCCCACCCCCTCACCTAATTCCCGGCCGTTTACCACGGCACGGGCAATATGCTGCAATTGAGCCGCTAGATAATAGAGCCACGGGTTGGGCAGAGCTAGCCCCCCGCCTCTTTGGGTTTCTGAAGCTGCTCCAGACGTATCCTAGGAGGTTTGTTAAGCCAGATAAATGCCCTAAATAAGGAGTTAATAATTCTAAACATTTTAAGCGGGATCACCATGGGAGTGTTATGCAAGATATACAGTAATTGTGGCATAAAAATCATTTTAATAAGGTACACCCTGCCCACCAGCGACATTTTCAATTTAGCCCAAACTTTCGCTTTATCTCTGATCCTACTCAGCAACGGGGAAAGGTTCAGTGACAAATAGTCACAAGGTCGCGGGGTGACCCAGATCCCCAAATACTTAAATTTATCAGCGACTGGGATATCATACCGCGTAGGATCCCTAGGGGAGGGGGCATCTAGTAGCATAAGATGTGATTTGGTCCAATTAATCACCAGACCCGAAAACGACCCGAAATGCTGAACTACTCTCATAGCCTCAACCAAAGACCCAGAAGCATCCCCCAGTAACAACATAGCATCATCAGCGTATAACATCAGTTTTTCATGCAACTGCCCATATTTAAAACCCGTTATCAAGTGGTTGCTTCTCACCAGGGCTGCCATAGGCTCGATAGCGAGAGCAAAAAGTAAAGGGGACAGAGGGCACCCCTGCCTGGTCCCTCTAAATAAGGGAAAAGGAGTTGACACCCTCCCCGCCTCCCTGATGACCGCCGATGGCGAATTATACAGTAGTTGTACCCAGGATAAAAAACCAGGCCCAAACCCGAATCTCTTGAGAGTCGCCCACAGGTATCCCCATTCAATGCTATCAAAAGCCTTATGGGCGTCGAGCGACAACAATGCCCTGTCCCCCACATTATCAGCACGGGACTGCACATTAAGAAACAAGCGGCGGAGGTTAATTGCCGTAGACCGCTCGGGTATAAAGCCCGATTGGTCCGGATGAATGAGGGAGGCGATCACCGTGTTCAATCTCCGAGCTAGCACTTTAGCAAGGATCTTGATATCATTCTGTAGCAGCGAGATCGGCCTATACGAACCGGGGTCCAACGGATCTTTCCCTGGCTTAAGAAGCAGCACAATGCTTCTCATTGACTCTGGAAGGCAGTGTGATTCCCTAGCCAAATTCAGGGTACGGAGCAGTTGAGGCAAAAGTACTTCCCCAAACTGTTTATACACCTCTATCGGGATGCCATCATCCCCCGGGGCTTTAGAGTTAGGGAACGAGTTGGCAGCCAACAACATCTCCTCCATTGTAATAGGCTCCTCAAGAAATTCCACCTGGGAATCCGCTAAACACGGTAGCTCTATCCCCTGTAGAAATTCCCGAACTTCATGCATAGTACGCGTCAACTTGGACTCATAGAGTTCAGAGTAGAAGCCTACCAACTCGCTCATCACCAAATCAGGAGTATTAACCAACCTGCCCGACCTGCCGCGCACAGCCCCAATAGATGGGGAGGACCGCTGAGAGTGCACCAACGTCGCCAGCAGCTTGCCCGTCTGCTCCCCCTCCTCAAAAAAGGCCAGCCTATTAAAGAATCTCTTTTGGTTCGCTTTGGAGGCATCCATTCTGTTAATAGCATCCTGTGCAGCTACCCAAGCCTCCCGAGTGGTCCCCCCCGAGCCAGCAATATACTCCGCCTCCAGCCGTCTAACCAACTGGTCAGCTTGATCCCTCTGGGCAGACGTAGCATGTTTAATGGCATTGACCTCAGTTATGAACAGCCCCCGTAGGAAGGCTTTAAAAGCGTCCCAGGCAGCGTTCGAATCTGTATATTCAGCATGTCTCTGCCAGTAGGCCTCCACGTCTGCTTCAATAGTGTTAGTGGGAGGAAGAAGGTGCAACCAAAAAGCATTAAGTTTCCATGGGGCCCTCTGTAAAGTGGAAGCCGGGTTAACCGTTATGTGAACTAACAAGGGGGAATGATCAGAGATACTTCTGGTCAAATACTGTACCCTTTCCACATGTTGGAACGCTGCGGCCGAGCACAAGCACATGTCAATTCTAGATAAGGAAAAGTGTGTCTTGGAAAAGCATGAAAATTGCCGCTCGGTCGGGTTCCTGAGCCTCCACGGGTCCATCCAGCCCACCTCCCCCAGGAACCTTGCCAAGGCCGTAGAATGTATGCCCCCACCCACTGGAGGAGGAGGGTGTCTATCTAGGCCAAGGTCTAGAACACCATTGAGATCGCCCACCAATACCATAGGGATCCCCGGGTTAGCTAATAAAAAAGTTAATAGGGCACGAAGAACCAGGGGACTGAACGGAGGGGGTACATACACCGCAGCAAGAATAAATTGCAATCGTGACACTCTACACATCAAAAATACATATTCCCCCTCCTGATCAACCTCCAAAGCTAGCAACTGAAAATCAAGGGTACGATGCACCAGCACACTCACCCCCCTTGAATAGGAGGTGTGGGTGGAGTGATGCGCCCACCCCACCCATGCAAACCCCAGGCACGACACCGTTCCCGGAGTCAGGTGGGTCTCCTGCAGCACACAAATACCCGGCAGATGTTTTCTAATGGCCGTGGAAACCATAGTACGTTTTAGGGGGTCCCCAAGGCCCCTCACATTCCAGGACAATATAGGAATAGACGTCATCCCGGCACATCAGCTAAATGAACTATACAGAATATTTCCTCCATAAACATATTATACTGCATTCGGCATACCCGGTTCTTACACCTCCCAGAACCTCCCCCAACCCCATAGCGGGAATACCATAATATACAGCCCCAGAGAAATTCAAAAATCAGGCAACATCCCCAGTGAGAAAAAACATCTAAACCCCAACCCCCCCACCCCACTTCTATGCGGCAGTCTGTCTGCTGGGCTTGACTCGGTGTACTCTTCTGTGTGATTCTTCCATAATACTGTAGTGATGACCCCTCACCCCCCGCAGGAGTGAGAATAATGTTAGAAAGAAAAAAACCAAACTGAAAAAACTGCAAAAAAAGTCTAAGGGTATAAACACAACCCCTCACCGGTCCATGTTGCAACAGGCATACCACGGCCAGTGGTTCCGCACCGAAAGTGCACTCCGTCGGCGAAGGCACCTTCTTCAATAACATTGATAGCGCTTCCATGTGCTCAGTCCTGTATAAACGGCTCCCGACCGATCATGTTGCCAGCCACGGAACAGTCAATAGTTTCAAAAGTCCTCAAACAGGAGGGTCACTGGTTTGTAATCCACAAAATTCCCAGCACAGGCCATAAACAAAGAAGCCGCAGGATCAGTCCGCCCCCTCCTCGTTCCCTCCATCCTGGCGAAGGAGATGCTCATTCACCTCAAGCCACGCAGAGGCCTCTGTAGCCGACTCGAAGAATTGCGCCCGCCCCCCCGCAATCACTCGGAGCTTGGCGGGGTACAGCATGGCGTATTTGGCACCCAAACGTTGCAGCCTCCTTTTCACATCCCCAAATTTCGCTCTGCGCCTCTGAACTTCCGCTGAAAAGTCAGGGTAAAAGGAGACTCTTGCCCCGTTGTATTGAACGCCCCTCTTCTCCCTGGCCAGACGCAGTATAATCTCCTTGTCCTTATAATGAAGCAACTTAGCCAGCATGGTGCGGGGCAGATTGCCCGGTGGTAAGGGCCTAGGAGGGACCCGATGAGCCCGTTCAATTGAATAGAAAGGAGAAAACGCCTCACGGCCGAAAACTTCCACCAACCAGTTCTCCACGAAGTCAGTAGGATCTCTGCCCTCCGTTTTTTCTGGCAATCCAACAATGCGCATATTACTCCTTCTCAAGCGGTTCTCAATGTCCTCATGCTTAAGCTCATTAGCATTCGCGGTCCTGGCCGTGATCTGTAATTCCCTGACCATGGGTACCATTCTGTCCTCCACTTCGCTGATCCGGCCCTCCACCGCCGTTGTGCGCTCTCTAACTTTCTGCATATCATGCCTGATCAGCCCAACCTCCTCCTTCAAGCTTCCAAAGTGTTCCTGCAGAGTCTGTACCGAGGCGGTGCATTTCTGCACCGCTCGCAAAATGTCAGCTAGCGTGGGTTGTTCCGCAGTGTCCCCCTCCTCCAATACCTCCATCTCAGGGGCATGGTGCTCCACCTCAGCCTGCTGGGCCCGCTCAGAGGATTCCCCCGTCTGTTGTACCCGAAAAGCAGCGGGGGTAGCGTCCAGCTCTGCGTCCGCCCGGGGCCTCTCCGCCCCTTTCAACTTCTGGGCATAGTATAAAATGTCTTTCCCCTGGGCTTTAGGAGTCTTAGGGAGCGCCTTACCCTTCTCCTTGCTGTCCCCTCGTGCACGCTGTGATGACGCGGCGCCATCTTGGATGTCCAGCACAGGGCCTTCGTCTCCCCTCGGCGGTTTGCGGGCCGGCATGGTGACTCCGGAGCCGACAACTAGGCCAGATGATGCCCGCAGGATTCCCGGAGGCGGTGAAGCAGTTCCGCGCCCGGCACAAGCCCCGGTTCGGCCGGGAGAAGGATCGTTTCCAGGATGTTCTCAGGGAGCTCTGTGAGACACGTCCGCTCACATGCCGCTCTTGGCCACGCCCCCGCCCAGCTCATCTTTAAGGGTGTGAGGGACCCTGCTCAGACTCCTGATCTTCTCATGCCCTTACCTATTTCTAAAAAGCCTTTAGTCCTCAAGTCCTCTCTTCCTCTCCCTACCTCTGTTTCGGTCTCTGAGGATAATCTAAAATACCAGGTTAGTCAAGTTTTGGATTGCCGGCTCCGTAAAGGCATTCTTCAGTACCTCGTACTTTGGAAAGGGTTGGGCCCTGAGGAGAGGTCTTGGATCACTGCATCTGAGGTCTTTGCTCCCTGTCTGTTAAGGAGGTTCCATCTGGAGTTTCCCTTTAAGCCTGGATCCAGGCGGGGGAGGAGGGAGGCCTCGTAAGAGGGAGGGTACTGTCATGGTTATGCAGTGATCTTCCTGTGTTTGCTTACCTCCCCTCATGTGTTCAGACTAAGAGGCCAGCCACTTCCACCTGGTGGTTTTTATAACCTCTCCTCTAAGCATGGCTCCACCCCAGGCCCTATCAGGGAGCCCTATATTAACCTGTGCACTACAGGCCATCAGTGCTGATCAACCATTGTGTATTCCTTTGTGTGTTAGCTTCCTGTTTCCTGCCGTGTGCTCTTCTACTGTTTTCCGTTACCGACTTTGGCTTGTCTTTGACTATCCCTGTTTGCCTGTGATCCTGACCTTTTGGCGTGTCCCCGACTATTATTGTCTGCTTGTGGCCCCAACCTTGGCTTTGTCCCTTACCATCCCTATCCTCCTGTTGCCTACTGTGGGTGTGAGCTGGGGGACCCTGGGGGTCGCGACCTGGAGCCAGTTGCAGCCAAGTCCATCCTCACCACTAGAGGCACTGGTGAATACCTACTGGCTCTTAGACTCCGCACCCCAGGGAATCTTACGCTCTAACCCCAGTGGGATCTGTCCCCCGTCTGCAGCAGTCAGCCGTAGGGTCCACAACCTTGCGGTGCACTCCTGATCCCTACGGAGTGCATCTGTCACCTCACCTCTAGGCGACCTGACAGACTGGTAAGGTGTAGTGTACTACAGTATATAGGGTTGAGTGAGGTACAGTCTGCTAATCACAACCTACTAGTTCCATAAAGGTCCTTCTAAGGACTGGTATAGGTGTACTATTTGGTGTGCAGTATATAGTTGTGTAATACACGTATAAAATACTTGCACATATAGAAAGCATAGTATAGTGCGTTTCCACCGTGCAGCATTGTGACTGCTGAGCGGTTCTGCAGCGATACTACAAAGAGTGACAAACGCAATCCAAAAAAAAAGTATTGTAACTGGTGTGATAGACCAGTGGCCCCCAAAAACAACAGATTGAAGCGGGGTGTTATATACCTTCTTCCACATACATACTGCACTTCTGTAGAGAGTTTTGTCACAGGGTCATTTAAAAAATGACAGGCAGAGGAAGAGGCAGGCCCTTCCGCAGGGGTGGTAGGGGTTGGGCAGGAGCAACAGGCTTGAGCCAAAGTGGCAAATTGCAGAAGGTGCGTGCGATTACGTCAAAGGAAGCACCAGAATTGGTTGAGTGGCTCACTCAGCCTTACTCTTCTGCACCCTCCTCATCCTCTCGATCTGCACCCTCTTCTTCACTCTCTGCTATGTGCACCCCCAAAGACACTACCACCAACAACACCACCACCACCACATACCTTCCGCTTGAGTCACAGGAATTATTTTCCGATCCATATCAAGACATTTCTGATGCGCAGCCACTCTTGGCATTGGATCAGGAAGAGGAGGTAGCAAGAACCGCCACTCAGCAGTCTGACGACAGTACCCAGATCAGCCCAAGGAGGAGGTTGGTCACCGGTGTTGCTGCCTACTCTGAGATCTCTAATTATAGCGGTGGGGAAGGTGACGTTGATGATGACGTGTCTAGTGATGTCACGTGGGTGCCCACAAGAGAGGAAGAGGAGGGGAGTTCAGAGGGAGATATGGACCAGCAGATAGGGAGGAGAAGCAGGAATAACTTACATTGCACAGAAGGGACAAAGCAGACTGCTAATGTACCAGGAGCGAGTCATCGACCATGTACGGTCACATCTGGCGCTCCCAGGACGCAGGCACATGGCTCCGCAGTGTGGGCTTTTTTTAACGTGTCCGCTGCTGACAATAGTGTTGCCATCTGCAATCTTTGCAGTCAACGCATTAGTCGCGGTAAGCCCAGCACTCACTTAGGGACGACCGCCTTAAGAAGGCACATGAGCTGCCATCACCGAACCCAGTGGGAGCAACGGAACACACAAAGCCACACTCCAGGCTCTCACCGTCCAGCCTCGTCTTCTACTTCTCCTTCTCCTCTCTCCTCACAATTGTCCTCCACTCCACCTTCCATCACGCCAAGCTCACGTTTTTCTGCAAAAAGGCAGTCTTCCGTGGGCCTAATGTTCGAGCGTAAAAAAAATGATGATGCCGGATAACCCTCTTGCCCAACGGTTGACGGCTGGCTTGTCAGAACTGATAGCCCGCCAACTACTGCCATATAAACCGGTGGACACGGAGGCCTTTCGAAGATTTGTGGCCATTGGAACACCACAATGGAAGGTCCCAGGAAGGAAGTATTTCTCAGAGAAGGGCATCCCAGAGCTATATGGCCATGTTCAGCGGCAAGTGAATGTATCTCTGGCACACAGTGTTGGTGCCAAGATACATCTGACCACAGACACGTGGTCTAGCAAACACGGGAAGGGAAGGTATATCACTTTTACTGCCCACTGGGTGAACCTTCTGACGGCCGTCAAGCATGTAACCCGTGGCACCCGTGTAGATTTGGTTTTACCGCCACGGATTGCATGCAGGCCTGGCTCTTCTTCCCCTCCTCCTCCTACTCCATCCTCCTCCCTCTCCTCCTCGGCTGACTCCTCCTTTTCCGCCGCTAGTGTCTCTTCCGCTGCGCCGCCCAAGCTCCCCAGAACCTATTCGACATGCCAGGTGAGACGTTGCCCTGCCGTGCTGCGCCTGTTGTGCTTGGAAGCCAAGAGCCACACTGGCCTGGCACTCCTTTCAGCTTTGCGTTCACAGGCAGATCAGTGGCTAACACCGCTCAATTTGACAGTTGGTAAAGTGGTGTGTGACAACGGCGCCAATCTGCTTAGCGCATTGAAACAGGGCAAAATTACGCACGTGCCATGCATGGCACACGTCTCACACGCAGGCAAGGAAAATCTCGGCCCATTTCAGAAGATCTTACACAGCCATGCCTCGCCTTGCTGACATTCAGCGGCGACACAATCTGCTGGTCAGACGTCTTATTTGCGATTGCCCGACGCGATGGAACTCAACCTTCTATATGCTTGATAGGCTGCTCCAGCAGAAACGTGCAGTTAACATCTACCTGTATGAGCTCTGCGGCAGAACAGGTTCTGGGGAGCTGGGGTTTTTTTCACCGCGCCAGTGGCTGCTCATGCGTGATGCATGCAGGCTTCTGCGGCCATTTGAGGAGATCACCAAACTGGTCAGTCGCAGCCATGGCGCCATCAGTGACATGGTACCTTATGCCTTCTTTATGGAGCGTGCATTGTGTTGTGTCATTGATCAAGCTGTGGAGGAGCAGGAGCGGGAAGATGAGTAAGTCACAATGCTGGATGAATTCCCAGGGGGGGCTACTCTATCTGAGACAAGTGAACAACAGGAGTCTGAAGAGGAGTCAGAGG
Organism: Lithobates pipiens; assembly: GCF_037356315.1. NCBI lineage: Eukaryota > Metazoa > Chordata > Amphibia > Anura > Ranidae > Lithobates > Lithobates pipiens. The sequence continues at coordinate 80,648,818 of NW_027507686.1, read as the reverse complement.
AGGATGGTGCCGGGGCGGATGAGGAGGAGCAAGAAGAGCATGTTTTAAACCTTTCTGGGATCCCTGTTGTTGTGCGTGGATGGGAAGAGGAGAATGAAGAGGACGACATTATCCTGGATGATGAGCAGGAGCTAGGCCACCACATCGCTTCCAGTTTAGTGCAAATGGGGGCCTTCATGCTCCAGTGTTTTAATAGGGACCCCCGTATAAAAAGCATAAGGGTCAAGGACCAGTACTGGGTGGCAACGTACTTAGACCCCCGGTACAAAACGCAAAATGGCGGAAATGTTACCGCCGTCACAGAGGGCTGTCAGAATGGAGCACTTCCAGGCCTTGCTTCGAGAAATGCTGCATTCTGCTTTTGCGTGCGCTGGCAGAGGAGCAATTCCCACTCCCAGAGAAGGAGTTGCGGGTACCAATCCAACAGCACCTGCAAGAAGAGGCCGGTTTGAAGATGTGTTGGTGACTTCGGATATGAGGTCATTCTTTCAGCCGACCCATCCAGGAATTCAACACATGTGACCATGTATATGTCTAGAAACGATTTTTTTAATCGAGCACACAGATCTACTTTCTTCATTTGGCTCACTTCCTTGTCCAAAAAAAGCACACCGTACTATATGCCCGTACCCTCCTGTTTAAAGAGGTTGAGCGGTGTCATATTTTTGGGGCCCAGCAGCAAGTTGCTGGTATTAGTGCTGCTGTTAGTGATCTCTATCTCGGTGCTGGTGTCAGTGCACTCTATCACGATGCAGATGTCAGTGCTGTATATCACGGTGCTGGTGTCAGTGCTTTATGTCACGCTGCTGATGTCAGTGCTCTCTATCACAGGGCTGGTGTCAGATCATTCTATCACGGTGCAGGTGTCAGTGCTCTATATCACGGTGCTGGTGATCATCATCTCCTGCACCCTCTTCTTTGCCTACCCTGACCTTCCCTCGCCTCCATTGTCTCAAGAGTCCTGAATTGTCAGAATTTCACATATAAAAAAAGAATGCTTGTAGTTGTCGATTCACCTCATACATGTGTTATGTCATTGGCCATGTGGTGGGACTATGTGTGCACAGCTAGTAATTATTTTGTGGCTGAAAATATGACCTGTAGGTTTGTAAAGTTCACCATCCCTGTGCTGTGCTGACTTCCTCCTGGGGCTGCTTATTATGAGGGGCTCCCACCATCCCTGTGCTATGCTCATTATGAGGGGCTCCCACCATCCCTGTGCTGTGCTGACTTCCTCCTGGGGCTGTACCTCTGCTGTGCATATTATGAGGGGCTCCCACCATCCCTGTGCTATGCTCATTATGAGGGGCTCCCACAATCCCTGTGCTATGCTGACTTCCTCCTGGGGCTGCTTATTATGAGGGGCTTCCACCATCCCTGTGCTGTGCTGACTTCCTCCTGGGGCTGCTTATTATGAGGGGCTCCCACCATCCCTGTGCTATGCTGACTTCCTCCTGGGGCTGCTTATTATGAGGGGCTCCCACCATCCCTGTGATATGCTGACTTCCTCCTGGGGCTGCTTATTATTAGGGGCTCCCACCATCCCTGTGCTATGCTGATATCCTCCTGGGGCTGCTTATTATGAGGGGCTCCCACCATCCCTGTGCTGTGCTGACTTCCTCCTGGGGCTGTACCTCTGCTGTGCATATTATGAGGGGCTCCCACCATCCCTGTGCTATGCTCATTATGAGGGGCTCCCACCATCCCTGTGCTATGCTGACTTCCTCCTGGGGCTGCTTACGGTGCAGGTGTCAGTGCTGTATATCACTGTGTTGGTGTCAGTGCTTTATGTCACGCTGCTGATGTCAGTGCTCTCTATCACGGTGCTGGTGTCAGATCACTCTATCATGGTGCAGGTGTCAGTGCTCTATATCACGGTGCTGGTGATCATCATCTCCTGCACCCTCTTCTTTGCCTACCCTGACCTTCCCTCGCCTCCATTGCCTCATGAGTCCTGAAGTTTCAGAATTTCACATATAAAAAAAGAATGCTTGTAGTTGTCGATCCCAGATTCACCTCATACATGTGTTATGTCATTGGCCATGTGGTGGGACTATGTGTGCACAGTTAGTAATTATTTTGTGGCTGCAAATATGACCTGTAGGTTTGTAAAGTTCGCCTCCCATTGAAGTCAATGGGGCCCGCCGCAAACGTTACGGTTCGCGAACTATCGGCCGCGTTCGCGTTTCGCTTTCGCAAAACGTCCCATCGGAAGTTCGTCCAGCACTATACATGAGCACTACAACCCAAAGCCGTTAGAAATTACAGAGCGGTTTAAATTCTACAGTAGGAGGCAGCATGCCGGGGAGGATATAAAGACTTATATCATTGCTTTACGTAAACTTGTCAGTTTGGAGACTACCTGCAGACGGCTCTCCGTGACATGTTTTTCATGGGACTCTGCGACCCAGCCATACAGAAATTATTACTCACAGAACCTGACTTGACTCTGACGAAAGCCACGGACCTTGCTATGATCATGGAGTTGGCTACACGGGACGCCACCCTACTGAAGGTGCCACCTGAACTTCCTGCAAGCCAGGGAGAGGAAATATTCCACACTGCTATCACCCGACACCCACAAAGGCCATCGCCAAATCAACCTAAACCTCGCCACCCTAATTCTTCTGTTTCTAGGATACCAACTTGCTACCGTTATGGTAACGCTTCTCACAGTGCACCTGCTTGCAAGTTCAAGGATGTCATATGTTTTCTTTGTGGAAAGACTGGTCATATTGGGCGTGCTTGCCACAGCTCACACTCCCCGAACACTACCACAAAAGGGAGACGTAAACAGACATTTCTTGTGGATACTGACAAGAACGGCTCCAGCTCTGATGAGGAGACCTGTGTCCAGCATGTTGGACTGTTACGGGTAGCTGGGAACACTCCTGCGATAAAAGTGGATGTCACACTCAATGGCTGTCCTGTCTCTATGGATGTTGATACAGGGGCGGCTATGTCTGTCATTTCATGGACTGATTTAAAGGCATTGGGTCTGTCAATACCGCTCCAACCTACAAATCTCACACTACAAACCTACAGCAATGGACTGCTACAGCCCTTAGGTTATGTTAAACCCATTGTGACATGATGCAAGCCCAGTGAAACTCTACGCCCTGATGTTGTAAGAAAGGAGGTCCTCTGCTGTATGGTAGGGACTGGATCAAAGCCCTGGGCATGCCCCCTCTTGCCATTGCCCAATGTACATTGCTTTCTGAGGTAGACCATTAGGTGGAAGGAAAAATGGCCCACCTTATCTTAAAGCCTGGTGCTACACCTCGTTTTTGTAAGGCAAGATCCGTGCCCTTTGCCTTGCGGAAGAAAGTGGAAGCAGAGCTGGACCATCTATTTCCTGAAAAGATCATAACTAAAATTGATAGAAGTGAATGGGCATCGCTAATTGTGCCTGTCAAGAAAAAGAATGGAGACTAGAATTTGTGGGGATTTCAGGGTTGCCCTGAACAACCAACTTCTTGTGGATCAATACTCATTGCCTCGACTTGAAGATTTATTTGGCTCACTGGCTGGGGGGCAAAAGTTTACAAAAATAGACTTAAAGCAACCCTACCTGCAACTGCAAGTACGCCCAGATTCACGCCATCTGTTGACCATTAACACCCATAAAGGATTATTCCAATATAACCACATGGTTTTTGGCATAGCTCCAGCTCCAGCCATCTGGCAGCGGATCATGGATGAGGTCCTGGCGGGCATACCTTTCACCCAATGTCTACTAGATGACATGCTCATTACTGGTCCCACTGATGAAGAACACAGAAGCTGTACTAGAGAGACTCCAACGGTATGGTTTACGTGCCAGTCTTTCAAAATGCGAATTTTTCAAGTCTTGACTGGAATTTTGTGCCCACACTGTGTACCGACATGGGTTACACACTACTGAACAAAAGGTTAAAGCCCTTACTCATGCCCCTATTCCCCAGAATGTCACACAGCTCAGGTCCTACCTTGACATCCTAAATTACTACCACCGTTTCTTGCTGAACCTAGCACACCAGCTCTACCCGTTACATCGCTTACTGGATACAAGAGCTAAATGGATATGGACGGACAAATGTAAAGAAGCTTTTTGGCTTTCTCAAGAGCTCATTCTGTCCTCTCAGGTTCTGGTCCACTACGATTTAAAGAAACACGTCACCTTGACTTGTGATGCCTCACCTTATGGACTGGGTGCCGTGCTTTCCCATGTCATGCCAGATGGCACGGAGCGCCCCATTTCTTTTGCCGCCAGGTCTTTAACCTCAGCAGAACTTTGGCCATTGTATGGGCCACAAAAAAATTTCACACGTACATCTATGGACGGGAGTTCACACATATCACTGACCACAAACGTCTGTTGTCCATACTGAATCCTCAGAAAGGAATTTCTACAACCGCATCTCGCTTACAAAGGTATGCTTTATTCTTGGGAGCTTATACTTATTCTATCAGATACTGCTCCCATGAGGCCCAAGGCAATGAAGATGCATTTTCCAGATTGCCAATTGGAGACCACCCACTTAGAGACATAAACATAGTGGAAGTACACAGGCCACGGTCCTGCATGTCCACTTCCCTAATTGCCAGACATACAGCCACAGATCCCTTCCTGTCTCAGATATTCTCATATGTTCAGGCTGGATGGCCAGAGAAAGTCCCAGGTGAATGTCGTCCGTACTTTACCAGAAAATGTGAGCTTGTGACTAATGCTGGTTGCCTACAATGGGGCAATAGAGTGATTATACCTCAGTATTTGCAACCAACCATGCTAAGGATACTGCATGAGGGCCATCCTGGTATGGTGCGTATGAAGCAGCGAGCCTGGAGCTATGTTTGGTGGCCACAAATGGCTAAAGCAATTGAAGAGAATGTGGCTCAATGTCCTGGGTGCTGTCAAGCTCAGCGACCCCAAAAGAGAGGAATCCTGCTACCTTGGCCGTGGACAACAGACCCGTGGTCAAGACTCCATCTTGATTTTGCTGGCCCAATCCAGGGTAAAATGTATTTGATTGTGGTAGATGCACATTCAAAGTGGCCGGAGGTATTTCAAATGCCTTCTACTACCTCATCTCCTACCATTCTAGTCTTAAGGAAGCTCTTTGCTCAGTATGGCTTGCCAACAGCCATAGTCTCAATTTACATCGCATAAGTTTCAATCCTTCCTCAGTGGCTTGAGCATCCAACACTACAAAACAGCTCCTTATCACCCAGCCTCGAATGGGCTGGCAGAATGGTTTGTTCAGATGTTTAAGAAGCACTTACTGTCCACTCTGGACCAGATCGGACTGTCAGAGGAGAAGCTGCTGGACTTCTTGACCATGCACCAAAACACAAAACATGCTACTACTGGGCTGTCCCCTGCTTTTCGTATTTGTTTGGCAGGCATCTCCGCACCAAACTGGATTTAGTCCATCCACAGGAACAGTCACCAACACCTCCTCCACCAGGCCGTCCTGGATTCCGTGCCAGTGATCTTGTATAGTTTCGGAATTACAGAGTTTTGTCTCATTGGCTTCCTGGCATAATTGATGGACCTCTTGGAAGAAGAATGTACCTTGTTCGCCTGGAGAATGGTGTTATGTTCGACGACACCTTTTACAATTGAGGAAGCACATTTGCCGACCACTAGAGACAAACCCGACCCCTCTTTCTGACCAACCACCAGAGTCTACTCAGGACTCTACTGGTGACATATGGCATGGTGTCTGGCATGATCCCACAAGTTTACAACCAACCCCTGAAAAGGTTGGTGACCATATTCCTAAGGAGTCCGGACATGTGCCTGGAGTCGCAGAGACTGATTGGTCTGTTGGACACCCACTGACATCTCCAGAACCCTTGACCAACTCTATCCCTTCCAGTGCTGTGCCACTTCGTAAGTCTGCCAGCCGAAGACATCAAACTCCTCTTTGGCAAAGCGCTGAAATCTTACGGGACAGGAAACGGAGAAAGATGGCTCCTGAAGTGCTGCGGAAAACACAGAACTGAGTTGGAGATACTATTTGCTGAACTGATCCTGTTTGCCTTGTTCTTTATGTGTTGAGTATTTTATGTGTTGTGTATTTGTTCTCTTGAGATAGATAGATATATATATATATATATATATATATATATATATATATATATATATATATATATATATATATATACACAGTGGTGTGAAAAAGTGTTTGCCCCCTTCCTCATTTCCTGTTCCTTTGCATGTTTGTCACACTTAAGTGTTTCGGAACATCAAACCAATTTAAACAATAGTCAAGGACAACACAAGTAAACACAAAATGCAATTTGTAAATGAAGGTGTTTATTATTAAAGGTGAAAAAAATCCAAACCATCATGGCCCTGTGTGAAAAAGTGATTGCCCCCCTTGTTAAAACATACTATAACTGTGGTTGTCCACACCTGAGTTCAATTTCTCTAGCCACACCCAGGCCTGATTATTGCCACACCTGTTCACAACCAAGGCATCACTTAAATAGGAGCTGCTTGACACAGTAAGGTCCACCAGAAGATCCTTAAAAGCTACACATCATGCCGAGACCCAAAGAAATTCAGGAACAATTGAGAAAGAAAGTAATTGAGATCTATCAGTCTGGAAAGGGTTATAAAGCCATTTCCAAAGCTTTGGGAATCCAGCGAACCACAGTGAGAGCCATTATCCACAAATGGCGAAGACATGGAACAGTGGTGAACCTTCCCAGGAGTGGCCGGCCGCCCAAAATTACCCCAAGAGCGCAGCGACAACTCATCCAAGAGGTCACAAAAGACCCCACAACAACGTCCAAGGAACTGCAGGCCTCACTTGCCTCAGTTAAGGTCAGCGTTCATGCCTCCACCATCAGGAAAAGACTGGGCAAAAATGGCCTGCATGGCAGAGTTCCAAGGAGAAAACCACTGCTGAGCAAAAAGAACATCAAAGCTCGTCTCAATTTCTCCATAACACATCTTGATGATCCCCAAGACTTTTGGGACAACATTCTGTGGACCGATGAGACAAAAGTGGAACTCTTTGGAAGGTGTGTGTCCAAGTATATCTGGCGTAGAAGGAACACTGCATTTCATAAAAAGAACATTATACCAACCGTAAAATATGGTGGTGGTAGTGTGATGGTCTGGGGCTGTTTTGCTGCTTCAGGACCTGGAAGACTTGCCGTGATAAAAGGAACTATGAATTCTGCTGTCTACCAAGAGATCCTGAAGGAGAATGTCCGACCATCTGTTCGTGTACTCAAGCTGAAACGAACTTGGGTTCTGCAGCAGGACAATGATCCTAAACACACCAGCAAGTCCACCACCGAATGGCTGAAGAAAAACAAAATGAAGACTTTGGAGTGGCCTAGCCAAAGTCCTGACCTGAATCCTATTGAGATGTTGTGGTATGACCTTAAAAAGGCCGTTCATGCTCGAAAACCCTCTAATGTAACTGAATTAGGACAATTCTGCAAAGATGAGTGGGCCAAAATTCCTCCAGGACGCTGTAAAAGCCTCATTGCACGTTATCGCAAACGCTTGGTTGCAGTTGTTGCTGCTAAGGGTGGCCCAACCAGTTATTAGGTTTAGGGGGCAATCACTTTTTCACACAGGGCCATGATGGTTTGGATTTTTTTTCACCTTTAATAATAAACACCTTAATTTACAAATTGCATTTTGTGTTTACTTGTGTTGTCCTTGACTATTGTTTAAATTGGTTTGATGTTCCGAAACACTTAAGTGTGACAAACATGCAAAGGAACAGGAAATGAGGAAGGGGGCAAACACTTTTTCACACCACTGTATATTAGAATCTTTATATACAGCTTACCTGTAAAATCCTTTTCTTGAGAAGTACAGTACATCACGGGACACAGTAGCTTCATTACATAGTGGGTTATATAGACACCTCTGGTGATTGGACACTGGTTAACCCTCAATTAAGGAGAATTCCTCCCCTATATAACCCCTCCCATATGGGAGGCACCTCAGTTTTGTAGCAAAGCAATAAGAAACCAAGTAAAACCCAAGAGGGGTGGGAGCCCTGTGTCCCATGATGTACTTCTCAAGAAAAGGATTTTACAGGTAAGCTGTATATAAAAATCCTATTTTCTTGATCATACATCACGGGACACAGGAGCTTCATTACATAGTGGGATGTCCCAAAGCAATGATCTAAACTGCAGCTTGCAGTACACTGCGCCCAAAGGCGATATCCTTTTGCCCTCTGACATCCACCCGATAGAATCTGGTGAATGTGTGGACTAATGACCAAGTAGCAGCCTTAGAGATCTGAGCCAGGGAAGCCTGGTGATGCACTGCCCAAGAAGCACCTACAGCCCTGGTTGAGTGCGCTTTCACTTGAAAAGGAGGAATCTTCCCCTTTACACTATAAGCCTGAGAAATAACCTGTCTAATCCACCTTGAGAGAGTGGATCTTGATGCCGCTTGGCCCTTCCTAGGGCCTTCCGGCAAAATAAATAAGCAATCAGTTTTCCTTATCTGAGCAGTTGCTTGAAGATAGATACTGATTGCCCTAACCACATCCAAAGTGTGCAAAGATTCTTCTTCTGCGGACTGTGGATCTGGAAAAAAGGATGGTAGGATTACATCTTGATTCAAAATGGAATCCCGAAACCACCTTAGGCAGAAAGGACCTGTTGGGACGCATTACCACCCAGTCCTTATGAATAATTAGATACGGTTCCTTGCTGGAGAGAGCTGCTAGCTCTGACACTCTCCTAGCCGAGGAAATGGCTACCAAGAAAACCAATTTTTTAGTCAAAAGAACTAATGAAGCTAGATGCAAAGGTTCAAATGGTTGCCCCTGCAAAGCTGAGAGAACCAAATTCAGATCCCATGGGCATACCGGAGGTTTGACTGGCGGTCTAATCCGCATGGCCCCCTGGATGAAAGCCCGCACCAGGGAATGTGATGCAAGTGGCTTCTGAAAAAAAAAACACTGACAAGGCCGAAATCTGCACCTTGATAGTGCTTACGGACAAATTCATTTCTAGGCCTGACTGGAGAAAGGCCAAGATCCTGCTAATGACATACTTTCTAGGATGCCATTCCCTGAGTTCACACCAGGAAACATATGCCTTCCAGATTTTGTAGTAAATAAGCCTGGAGGCCAGCTTTCTGGCATTGACCAGAGTAGAAAGGACTGGCACCAAAAGCCCACGATCCCTCAGAATGTGGGTCTCAGCAGCCAAACCGTCAGATTCAGACTGTGTAAAGCAGGATGGTAAGTTGGACCCTGTGAGAGCAGATCTGGCCGGAGAGGAAGAATCCATGGCCTGCCTACTGCCAACTTCATGATCTCTGCATACCAAGGTCGCCTGGGCCAAGCCAGGGCTACCAAAAACACCGACTTTGTTTCCCTCTTGATTCTTCCCAGGAACCGTGACAGAAGCGGGCACGGGGGAAAGGCATAAATTAGATTGTACTGATCCCAGGGAACTGTCAGAGCATCCGACCCCTGAGCAAAAACATCTCTTCTCCTTGACACGAATTTGTCCAGCTTTCTGTTGAATCTGGACGCAAACAGATCTACGTCTGGAGTACCCCACCTGCGACATATGTTCTGAAACACATCGGGGTGCAGAGCCCATTCTCCTGGGCACAACTACTGGTGGCTCAGAAAATCCGCCTGCCAATTTTCCACTCCTGGAAGGAAGACTGCAGAAAGGGATGGAACATGCCTTTCTGCCCAGGCAAGTATGCGATTCACCTCTTTTTGTGCAACCAGACTCCTGGTACCACCCTGGTGATTGATATAGGCCACTGCTGTGGCATTGTCGGACTGAACCTGAACAGGGAGACCCCGTAGTCTGTAAGACCACTTTATGAGAGCCATATAAACTGCCCAGATCTCCAAGACATTTATGGGCAATAGCTTCTCGATCGCAGACCATTTCCCCTGCGAGCACGTCTCCTCCAACACTGCTCCCCAGCCTGTCAGGCTGGCATCTGTCGTAATAATCTTCCATGGAAGAGGAAGAAAAGTTTTGCCTTTCAGCAAATTCTCGGTTTGTAATCACCAAACGAGACTCTTGCGTGTCCCTGGGGACAGACACATAGCAAGATCCAAGGCCTGGGGCTTCCTGTTCCACGCCGCAAGGATGCATCTTTGCAGAGGCCTTGAGTGGAACTGGGCGAATGGAATGGCCTCGAAGGAGGCGACCATTTTCCCTAACAGTCTCATGCACAACCGAATGGGGGAAGATCTTCTGCCCAGAATTAGGCGCACCAGACCCCCAAAGGCCAAGGCTTTTGGCCTTGGTAGAAACACCCCGCCTTGAGCGGTGTCGATGACCATACCCAGGTACTCCAACCTGGTAGCAGGCTGTAGGGACGATTTTTCTAGGTATATAATCCAACCTAGGCGTTCCAGTCTAGTGTTCTGGTAACACTGTGGTTCAGGAACGCTACTGTTTTCTCTATGAGAAGCAAATCGTCTAGATAAGCCATGATGGCTATACCCTGAGCTCTTAGGTTTGCCAAGAGAGGGTCTAGAATCTTTGTGAAGACTCGAGGAGCCGTAGCGAGCCCGAACGGCAAAGCCACAAATTGAAAATGGCACCGCTCTACCGCGAACCTTAGATACTTTTGGTGTGCGGAAAATATTGGCACATGAAGATATGCATCCTTGATATCTATTGATGCCATAAACTCTCCCCCTTGCAGGGAGGAGACCACAGCGCATATTGACTGCATTCGGAAGGACCGGATGCGTACAAAAAACGCTTCAGATCCTTCAGATCCAGGTTAGGTCTGACACCTCCATTTGGCTTTGGAACGGTGAAGAGATTCGAGTAAAACCCTGAACCCTGTTCTTTTGGGTCCACTTCCACTATCACCCCCTGGGATAGTAAGTGATCTAAGGCCAGGAATAGCGGTCTTTGCTTTACTGGATCCCTGGGGATCCTTGACCTTAGAAAGCGAGAAGGTGGAATCTCCTGAAACTCTAGCTTGTAGCCCAGAGATACCGAGGAGACTACCCACTTGTCCCGGATCTCTTCCCGCCAGGCTTCTGCAAACTGCAGGAGCCTTCCCCCCACTCGGCCGAGCAGGGGCGCCCCTTCACAAGGAAGCTTTTGGGCTCTGCTTGGCAGGCTTTTTCCCCCAAGTCTTTTTCTGCCCCTGGGCCTGGCCTTGAGCCTTTCCTGTGAGGGAGGTTGGGAAGGCCGTCGCCACTGCTTAAAGCTTGATGCTCCAGGAGAGAGAGCACGCCTGAATGAAGAACGCTTGCTCCTTTTGATTGGAAGGAGAGTAGATTTACCCCCTGAAATTCTTTGGACGAACTTGTCTAATTCTTCTCCAAATAAACGTTCCCCCTTAAACGGGAACCCAATCAAATGCTTCTTGCATGATAGCTCAGCTGCCCAATTTTTTAGCCATAGGGCCCTTTGCATGTGTACCAAAAGGAGAGACAAACGAGATGCTTGTTGGACAGAATCCAAAATCGCATCAATCATAAAACACAGAATTTGAGGTATTTCTGCATAATTCTCCACTTCCTCACTGGGAAGGAGGCCAGGCATCTGCTTAACTTGTTCCTTAAGGAACTGACACAACCCCACGGCTGCAACTGTAGGTTGCACTACTGCGCCAGTCATGGAAAAGGAGGCTTTCAATAAGGTTTCCAGCTTCTTATCAGTTGGATCCTTAAATACCTGAGCATTATCCAAAGGACAGGTCAGGTTTCTATTCACGCAAGAAACAGCCGCATCGACAGATGGGACCCCCCATTTCTTGGCGAAACTTTCCTCCAGAGGATAAAGCATAGAAAACCTTTTAGGAGGAGCAAACAGTTTATCGGGATGCCCCCAATCCTCATACAACAATTTATCCATTAAGGGATGAATTGGAAAGGAAAAGGCAGTCTGTGGGGTTTTCCTGACCCCCAAGGAAGAAACGGAGGATGTTGCGACCTCAGCAGCAGGCATTCTGAATGTGGTACGCACCAACTCAGTATAATATTGCACCTGTTTTCTGAGCGCCTGGGAGGAGGGGACTCTCTCCTCTTCCTTTAATTCATCCGACTGCTCATGATCCCTGTCCCAAGATGGGGATCTCTCCTCATTGTCAGAGGTGTCACCTGAAAGAGGAATCTCAGCAGAGGGAGGGGATCTACCCCTTTTCCTGCTATCTTTTAGGGAAGCTGAAATAAAATGTATGATTCTCCCTTCAAAACCCTCCAATGTAGCCCTAAGGGAGTCCTCAGTGACGCATACCAGGGCTGAAATATTAGGAGAGGCTGCAAAACCTGACATGGGCACTGACTCATCCTGTGAGGCTGGCTCCAGTCTTGCAGGGGGGATGGTAACCTACAGGCATTTTTAGAACCCCTATACCTAGGCGGTGATTTACCAGTGCCTTTGTTACCTCCCCCTGAGACCCTCTTATGAGGAGACATAGTCCTAAGCTACAAACAGAGGTACTAGTACAAAGTGCAATCACTGTTGTGCTTAAAGTCTCACAATAAATATATGCTTAAACTGCACAACCTGATGCTGAGTAGGTGTCTTAGGTTTGCCTGGATCCAATCCCTTAGGATGCTTACTGCCCACAGCTCCTGTGTCTCCACTTACAGCCCCTGGCGCTCTGGGCTTTTTTTTAAATTGCCGCCTGGCGCCTGCGCAGTACATCGCCGTGCACACCGACGTGCACGGCTTGCAACCACAGTCCCCCCTCCATTAGCACGGGAGCGTGCGTGCACGAGGACCACCGGACATCCAGGGGGTAAGGGGACCACCATCGGAGCTGCTCGGGACCCCCAGACTACGTGGGACCCCTGTATTACCTTTATTGTGGCAGGGAGTGCAGTAGAAACGTGAGTCATCTGGAGGAACCAGGCTTCACTGAGCGTGTGTATCTGAAAGGCATGTAAGTATGCATCAGGCTGCTCTTACTCCCTCTAGTGGTGGAAACCAGGTAAGACATACAACTACTCAATGAAGAAATCCATAATATACATTTATATAGGATTAACTTGCCTTACCTGTCCTCGCCGCAGGAATTGCTGAAACAGACAGATTCCAGCCTTCACCCATCACGGCGGGCAGAGTTGTGCCAACCTTCAGAATTTTTTGGGGTTCCTTCTCAGAGGAACCTCCTTCCTGGACCTTGTAAAAGACTCTGCCAGAAACTTTCGTGCCACTATGTAAATAGTATACCACGTCTGGTTTTCCCAGAGCCCAGTCTTCCAATAGGAGAGGACTTACAGGCAAAACCTTGTTTCTTCGGATGACGAGGCCCGGGTACCATACCATCTTGGGAGTCAAAATATCGGCCCGAGATATGGATCCGGTTTGTTGTAGCCCTTAGGCCCTCGCAGGGACCTGCACAGAGCTTTCTTCATAGCACATGTTTTACGTGACCAACCACCATAGACACTGGCAAAAAAACTGAGGTGCCTCCCATATGGGAGGGGTTATATAGGGGAGGAATTCTCCTCAATTGAGGGTTAACCAGTGTCCAATCACCAGAGTTGCCTATATAACCCACTATGTAATGAAGCTCCTGTGCCCCGTGATGTATGATCAAGAATATATATATATATATATATATATATATATATATATATATGTATATGTGTGTATATATATATATATATATGTATATGTGTGTATATATATATATATATATATATATATATATATATATATATATATATATATATATATATATGTGTGTCGCTTTCTGAGTAATAAACCCTTCCCCGGTTAAGAAGTGCATCCAGCCTGTGTGTAACTTGCTGAGAAGATACTGGCAGCATTGCTAGCAACAACCTGAGATACCCTGTGTCAAAGGGACATAACATATACCATGAGCTGTATACACTGATCTGTGATGCTGAAGCTGTATACCCTGAGCTATATACCGTGATCTGTGAGGCTGAGCTGTATACCCTGATCTGTGAGGCTGAGCTACATACCCTGATCTGTGAGGCTGAGCTGCATACCCTGATCTGTGAGGCTGAGCTATATACTCTGCCATGTGATGCTGGGGCTGTATACTCTCTCCTGTGATTCTGTGGCTGTATATTCTGTCCTGTGATTCTGTGGCTGTATACTCTGTCCTGTGATGCTGGGCAGTATACTCTATCCTCTGATTCGTGGGCTGTATATTCTGTCCTGTGATGCTGAGCTGTATACTCCTGACACTGGTGGGTGGAGTGGGTGGATTCTATAAGGGTTGGGTTTATGAGAAGTGGAGGGGGTCACAAAAGGAAGGGTGGGGTCTGGCGCCACTCCTCCTAAAACTTCACCAGCCACCACTGTCCTGTATGTAAACATGCTCTCAAATACTCAAACTGTGTGAGAGCAGGTTTACCGGGAATTTTAATCTTGTGTACTGTGGTCTTTTAAATGTTATCTGTGCAATAAAGAATTTTTTGTAACTATGACATTCAATGTTGAAGTGGTTTGTGATCCCACAACCCAGTTATTTTGTTGCTTTAATGGTATTAACACTTAAAAAGTCAAATGTGCTATCAAATACAGTAATTGTAATGCCTCTAGCACATATTGACCCATATCCAGCACTTATTAGCAATGTGCATATCACTCTGTGTTGCTCTCTACTCAAAATATTATTATTATTATTGCTATTAGCTAATCAGAGGAATGGGGATCTTTTATTTCGCTACATGTTTCTGGGGTGGACTCAACTTCTTCAGTAGGGTGATAAAGGCTATTTCTAGATTGGACATGAGACATTTTTTGTAAATATATCACACAGGTATATATAGTGTATTTGTATATGTATGTATGTATGTTCCAAGGATGCCCCACAGATGCTCAATAGGGTTTAGGTCTGGAGACATGCTTGGCCAGTCCATCACCTTTACCCTCAGCTTCTTTAGCAAAGCAGTGGTCATTTTGGAAGTGTGTTTGGGGTTGTTATCATGTTGGTATTATGCCCTGCGGCCCATTCTCTGCAGGGCGGGGATCATGCTCTGCTTCAGTATGTCACAGTACATGTTGGCATTCATGGTTTCCTCAGTGAACTGTAGCTTCCCAGTGCCGGCAGCACTCATGCAGCCAGAGACCATGACACTCCAACCTCCATGCTTGCCTGTAGGCAAGATGCACTTGTCTTTGTACTCCTCACCTGGTTGCCGCCACACACGCTTGACACCATCTGAACAAAATTAGTTTATCTTGGTCTTATCAGAACACAGGACACGGTTCCAGCAATCCATGTCCTTAGTCTGCTTGTCTTCAGCAAACTGCAGGTTTTTTTGTGCATCATCTTGAAAAAAGGCTTCCATCCGGGACGGCAACCATTTAGACCAATTTGATGCAGTGTGCGCTGTATAGTCTGAGCACTGACTGGCTGACCCAACCCCTTCAACCACTGCAGCAATGCTGGCAGCACTCGTACATCTATTTTACAAAGAAAACCTCTGGATGTGATGCTTAGCATGTGCACTTCTCTGATTGACTAAGTGGAACCTGTCCTGTTAAACCGCTGTATGGTCTTGGCCACCATGCTGCATGTCAGTTTCAGGCTCTTGGCAATCTTCTTATAGCCTAGGCCACCTTTATGTAGAGCAATGATTATTTTTTTCAGATCCTCAGAGAGTTCTTTGCCATGAGGTGCCATGTTGAACTTCCAGTGACCATTATGAGATAGTGAGAGTGATGACACCAAATGTAACACACCTGCTCCCCATTCACACCTGAGACCTTGTAACACTAAAGCCCCGTACACACGAGAGGACTTATGTCCGACAGACTTCCGAAGGAGTTCTGCCGGAGTTCTGCCGGAGTTCCGACAGAGTTCTGACTGACTTTTCGGCTGAGCGGACTTGGCCACACACAATCACACTAAACTCCGACGGATTCGAACGTGATGACGTACGACTGGATTCGAATAAGGAAGTTCATAGCCAGTAGCCAATAGCTGCCCTAGCGTCGGTTTTAGTCCGTCGGAATAGCATACACACGAGCAAATTTTTCGAAGGGACCGGGTCCGGCGGAGTTCCGTCGGAAAAATTTGAAGCATGTTCCATATTCTAAAGTCCGTCAGACTTTGGTGAATCAAAAGTCAGTTGCAACCCACACACAATCGAATAGTCTGACGGAATCAGTCCGTCGGACTTTGGATGTTGAAAAGTCCGCTCGTGTGTACGGGGCATAACGAGTCACAATGGGGAGGTAAAATAGCTAATTGGGCCCAATTTGGACATTTTCACTTAGGGGTGTACTCAATTTTGTAGCCAGTTTAGTTTTTGTTTAGACATTAATCATGGCTGTATGTTGAGTTATTTTGAGGGGGCAGCAAATGTACACTGTTATACAAGCTATTCACTCACTACTTTGTAGCAAAGTGTCATTTCTTCAGTGTTGTCACATGAAAGGATATAATAAAATATTTACAAAAATGTGAGGGGTGTACTCACTTTTGTGTGATACTGTGTATGTATATATATATCTATATATATATAGATATATATATATATATATATATATATATATATATATATATAATTATTTATTTCCTATATGACCAAAAGTATTGGGACACCTGCCTTTACACGCACATGAACTTTAATGCGATCCTAGTCTTAGTCCGTAGGGTTCAATATTGAGTTGGCCCACATTTTGCAGCTATAATGGCTTCAGCTCTTCTGGGAAGGCTGTCAACAAGGTTTAGAAGTGTGTCTATGGCAATGCCTTTCATCACTGCAGCCCTGATTGACAAGATTCCAGCCCTGCCTAGGTCCAATCAGACACCGGCAGGGGCGGGCTGGGCTGGGGGGCAGGGATGCAATTTCCCCCTGGGCTGCTCTGATATGCTGTGGCAAAGGCTGCTGTGCCATCAGATCAAGAGCACACATGCGCAGATCTTGAGCTGGCCGAGTCCAGTACTGTGATCCAGTGATGTCTTCATGTCAGGGCTGACAGTCTGTGACACTGTGTTAGCCCTTGTACACACGGTCGGAGATTCCGGCGGAATGTTTCCGATCGGAGCGTTTTGTGGGATATTCCGACTGTGTGTGGTCTGCATCGGACTGTTTCCGTTGGAATATCCGTCGGACCAACTTTTCCAACTTGCCGGAAATATTTTCTGACAAAATGCTCCGATCGGACATACTCCGATCATGTGTAGCCTACTTTGACGAACAAAGTGCCACGCATGCTCAGATCAAATTCCTAGACCAAAGCTATTGGCTACTAGCCTGAACGTAGTCCCGTCGTAACGAAATAACATCATCACGTTATGTACAATCGGATTTTCCGACAACTTTGTCCGACCGTGTGTATGCAACATCACTTCCGGACCTCTTCCGGAATTAATCCGTCGTAATTACTCCGACGGATTTGGTAGTCAGAATCTCCGACCGTGTGTACAAGGGCTTACACAGCACAGCCCCGCCCAGCCCCTCCCTACTCCACTCCATTGGCTGGCAGAGGCTGGACCTGCTTCTTTCCCCGCCCACACTCTGGGGCAGCCAGTGTGCTGTCTGTGAAGAGGATGTGTGGGTGGGAAAGTTCAATCTGAGCAGTCGGCTGGAATCCAGTGAGGCTCCTGGGAGGCTGAGACCATCAAAGTAAGTGAGCTCCTCCATCCCCCTCTCTGCAGCTAAAGAGTTTTTTTTTTTTTCTAGCAGCCTGAGCAGTACTTTCTAGGTGGTATGATGTGGGCTCACACTGGCATGCTGCGGTTTGGCTGCAGTGCTGGTGTCCTGGCAGTCTTCCTGCATGTTGCCCCTGGTCCCATAGAGGTTGCATGTTTTTACTGAATGATGTTCTGAAAGTGCACAAAACATCCTGCATGCTGCTTCTTTGGGGCAATTCCAGAACATGCAGCAAAAATGTGCAACCTAAAAGAAGTCTGGGGGACTGTGAAAGCCACCAGTACACTCGCACTGCAGCACACTAAAGGCTTGTATTCACTTGCAGCAGCCACTCCTCTAAAAAGTGATCCATGCTCAGGTCACTTTTCAGAGGCATTTGACAGGCAGTGAGGAGTTGATATTACATTTCATCTCTGCCTGTTTTAACCCTCTAAATGCCAATCCCTGCAGGTAATGATACGGTTCACCTTGAACTCCACCTCATTTCCATTACTCTCTGTAGGCATTAGATGTGCTCTCACCTTATTGTTTGCATATCTACTATCCAAGGGTACTTTCACACTGGGGCGGTGTGGGCAGTAGTGGTAAAGCACTGCTCGTTTTAGCGGCGCTAGCAGGGCACTTTTAACCCCCGCTAGCAGCTCAAGAAAGGGTTAAAACGGCCTCTGTTGCTCATTTCAGTGGGCAGGGCACCTCTCCCAAACTGCCCCAATAATGCTGCTTGCAGGACTTTTTAGAATGTCCTGCAAGTGCACCACCCCAGTGTGAGAGCACTCGGGGGCTTTCACACTGGGATGGCATGAGAGGCAGTTTACAGGCGCTATTTTTAGCACTAAAACGCCTGTAAAGCACCTTCAGTGTGAAAGGACCCTAAAAAGAGTTCTGGAAATAAGGTGGAGTTCAAAGTGAATTTCTACACCTAAGTGGAGCGCTCCTTTCAGAAGATTTGAGGATATTATTAAACAGAGACTGGTGGACTTAGGCCACCATAGACAGATTGAAATTCTGCCTGTTCAGCAGAAATTTCAATCAATCTATGTGCAGACTGGTTGCACAGAATTCGATCTATCAACTGACAATACAACCAGCGTGTCTTTATTTATTTTTTTGCGATCACTGCTGGCTGCTAAGCTGCCGACAGCGATCACTGTATTCTGATGGCTTGAAAACTTTCATCTCAGAGCGCACACCCACACACGGCTCTTATGGATGCTTAGAAAATCAAGTGCCAGGCTTCCCTAGCATTACACCTTTGTGACTGCGACCAAGTCACAAGCTAGCACAGGCTCCATGAAACATGGGAGGGTGGCCAGTAAGAGGAGAGCTGGGAAATGATATTACTTGCCTCATATTCTGCCACTCCTAAACCTGCTCCACTGCAGCACCAAGCCCATGATGCCCTTAATCTGGCTGGTGCTCCGGTGTGCACCTGCATGTGCTTTTCTCACTACCCGCAATTGACACAGAAGGAGCCTGCACCCTGGTGAATCTGGTGGTCATGCCAGGGAGAAAGCAGGACTTGCGTGTTTAGCTTGCGGAACTCGCTGTGACTCTCGGCTACTCTGCTGGCTTGGCTTGCCCAGTGGTGTGGTACTCACTCACCAGAGAAGCTTCAGACTCCACAGGTAGCACTTAGTGTGGCGGCAGTGACAGCACAGTCTTTAGTCTTCATCTTCCTACAGTCTTATTGGTCTTTGTACTGGGAGTGGGAAAGGGGCAAGCTCTTTTTCTCAGTCTCTCTGGGGGCAATCATACAGTCTCTCTCTGAGAGACTGCTCCAAAATTATTGCCCCCACAGGGAGTGACCGCTTCACACTGCCTGCACAGAGAGAGTGACTGCTTCACACTGCCTGCACAGAGAGAGACCGCTTCACACTGCCTGCACAGAGAGAGACCGCTTCACACTGCCTGCACAGAGAGAGTGACCGCTTCACACTGCCTACACAGAGAGAGTGACCGCTTCACACTGCCTGCACAGAGAGAGTGACCGCTTCACACTGCCTGCACAGAGAGAGTGACCACTTCACACTGCCTGCACAGAGAGTGACCGCTTCATACTGCCTGCACAGAGAGTGACCGCTTCACACTGTATGCACAGAGAGTGACGACTTCACACTGCCTGCACAGAGAGTGACCACTTCACACTGCCTGCACAGAGAGTGACCACTTCACACTGCCTGCACAGAGAGTGACCGCTTCACACTGCCTGCACAGAGAGAGTGACCGCTTCACGCTGCCTGCACAGAGAGTGACCGCTTCACACTGCCTGCACAGAGAGTGTGACCGCTTCACATTGCCTGCACAGAGAGAGTGACTGCTTTACACTGCCTGCACAGAGAGTGACTTCTTTACACTGCCTGCACAGGGAGGGACCGCTTTACACTGCCTGCACAGAGAGAGTGACCGCTTCACACTGCCTACACAGAGAGAGTGACCGCTTCACACTGCCTGCACAGAGAGAGTGACCGCTTCACACTGCCTGCACAGAGAGAGTGACCGCTTCACACTGCCTGCACAGAGAGAGTGACCGCTTCACACTGCCTGCACAGAGAGTGACCGCTTCACACTGCCTGCACAGAGAGTGACCGCTTCACACTGCCTGCACAGAGAGTGACCACTTCACACTGCCTGCACAGAGAGTGACCGCTTCACACTGCCTGCACAGAGAGTGACCGCTTCACACTGCCTGCACAGAGAGAATGACCGCTTCACACTGCCTGCACAGAGAGAGTGACCGCTTCACACTGCCTGCACAGAGAGAGTGACCGCTTCACGCTGCCTGCACAGAGAGAGTGACCGCTTCACGCTGCCTGCACAGAGAGTGTGACCGCTTCACATTGCCTGCACAGAGAGAGTGACCGCTTCACACTGCCTACACAGAGAGAGTGACCGCTTCACACTGCCTGCACAGAGAGAGTGACCGCTTCACACTGCCTGCACAGAGAGAGTGACCGCTTCACACTGCCTGCACAGAGAGTGACCACTTCACACTGCCTGCACAGAGAGTGACCGCTTCACACTGCCTGCACAGAGAGTGACCGCTTCACACTGCCTGCACAGAGAGTGACCGCTTCCCACTGCCTGCACAGAGAGTGACCGCTTCACACTGCCTGCACAGAGAGTGACCGCTTCACACTGCCTGCACAGAGAGAGTGACCGCTTCACACTGCCTGCACAGAGAGAGTGACCGCTTCACGCTGCCTGCACAGAGAGTGACCGCTTCACACTGCCTGCACAGAGAGTGTGACCGCTTCACATTGCCTGCACAGAGAGAGTGACCGCTTCACACTGCCTGCACAGAGAGAGTGACTACTTTACACTGCCTGCACAGAGAGTGACTTCTTTACACTGCCTGCACAGGGAGGGAGCGCTTTACACTGCCTGCACAGAGAGAGTGACCGCTTCACACTGCTTGCACAGAGAGAGTGACCGCTTCACACTGCCTGCACAGAGAGAGTGACCGCTTCACACTGCCTGCACAGAGAGGGACCGCTTACACTGCCTGCACAGAGAGAGTGACCGCTTCACACTGCCTGCACAGAGAGGGACCACTTCACACTGCCTGCACAGAGAGTGACTGCTTCACACTGCCTGCACAGAGAGCAGGGTCAAGCAGTCTCTCTCTGGAGCAATGTGGAGCAGTCTCCCTCCCTCTCTGTGTGGGGAATGTGGTGTAGATGGATGGTGAGCTGATTCGGGGGGGTTCAATGGGCAACTTGACCGGACTTGCCCCCCAGGCCTAAGGCTGCCAGCCCTCCCCTGGACGCCGGTGAGATCACTTCCTGTTCCATGGTCCATGCTGGTCTGTGTGGAGCTGCTTGGTTCCTTTGCTCCTGGAGAAACACTGTGATCCATTCCAGCCAGCGTCCCAATCCTTTCCAGTGATCCACAACAGTGTTGGGACCCAGAGAGCCATGTGAAATGCCAGGACTGCACTTTACTTTGACGAGCATGCATCGTCTATCATCTTGTAAGTGTTTTTAATCTTATCCTATTAAAGTCACCATTTTAATACTACACTCAGGTCGGCGCCTCCCCTTCCCTGTTTTTTCCTTACATTTCCTCATACTAATATCCTCCAGACCCTTTATTAGCTTTGTTGCCCTTCTTTGTACTCGCTCCATTTCCAGTGCATCCTTCCCGAGGACTGGTACCCAGAACTGGACAGCATACTCTAGGTGCGGCCTGAGTCTTGTAAAGCTGGAAAATTATAATTTTATCTCTGGAATTAATCCCCTGACACATAAAATTGTCCTGAAAGACATTTAGGAACTGGCGAGCCTTAGATGAATGCGTGGTTCACTCCACCCAGTCTATGTCTGGATAATTAAAATTCCCCATTATGATAACACTTCCCATCCTTGCTGTTAATCCAATTTTTGATAGGAGATAGGAGACCTCAGGTTAGGTTATAGGGCCTATAGCATACTGCCAGTATTATTTTCCCCTTAGCTTCATCCCTTTGGAGCTCTACCCATAAGGATTTCACCTCTTCCCTAGCTGCCTCAGTGATGTAATCTCTCACATTCACTTGCACATTATTCTTGATATATAGGCATACCCCTCCCAGTTTTTTACCCACTCTATCCTTGCGATAAAGGGTATACCCTTGAATGGTTGCCAGCCAATCATGAGAGCTGTATTTGAACCTCTCCACGATATGCTGAGAAGCTGTAGGGTGGGGGAACAGGACTGTAGGGTAGGGGGAACAGGATTGCCCAGTGTAGTTCCCCATTTTGGCCACAAGGGACACCATAGTTAGCCTTTAGAATAGGACCCTTTGTAGTGAATGGGCAGTGTAGTATCTTAAGAGGCCCTAGTAGTAGTGAAATGTGGCCATACAGAATGACGTAGGGCCCCCAATATACATAGATTGGTAGGAGGCCACCCAGGGGCATGATGGAAAGTGTCTAGAAGACAAGGTTACAGCAAGGAAGTAGATTGTGAGGCTCTAACTCTTAGAGCTTCCTCTTAGGGTGAAGCATAGGAGAAAAGGTGCAGGACCTGTGGGACAACTTGCATCTTGTTTGCATGAGATGCATGACTTGTTAAATCCCTATAAGGTAGAGCCTCCTTAATTTGTCTCTCTCTTATTGTTCTTTTTATTGTTTGCATCCTTAAAGAGGAGTTCTGCCCCCCCCCCCCCCCCCCCATGAAAAAAAATAAAAGTCAGCAGTTACAAATACTATAGCTGCTGACTTTTAATATTAGGAAAAGTCTCCCCTGAAAGGTGCCAAATGTGCCACGGGGGGGAAGCAGATTAGTAGAGGTTCCACTTTTGGGTGGAACTCTGTGTAGCACCGGCTCCTGAGGAGCACATGCTATGTGTTGTTTTTTTATTTAAAATTCCTAAAACCACAGTTGGGTTTTAGGGTCAATTATACCAAATGATGGTTTCAGTACCAGTCTAGCTGGATTGCTCTGTGTTCTGCTTGGCCACAGGTAGCGCTGTCATCATTGGCAAGTGTGAGAATGCAGTTTAGCTAGGTGCATTGAGTGCCATTCTTTCTCAAAACCAGCCCAGTGGGAGTGTCATCTTGCTGTGCATTCTGGGAGAGGGTACTTAAGGTACTGCCATCACGTGCTTCTGGGTTCCAGTCCAGAAGATCTTTCTGTCTGTTTGGTCCTGGTCGTCCTGACCAGCCCCCATGGCCCTCATGGCCTGGGGTGCGGATCCATCCAATTCCGAGTCTCGGGCTGGCTAGCCCGAGGCAAAGTAACTGGAAGGAGGATTCAAAGGTGGTCCGGTGCCGTCTCATCTGTGGAGAGGCCCAGCAACTGGAGAAGCAACCAGGGGAGGAATCTTCGGGAGAGGGCCATGCTGAAGGCTGGCTTCTCGGAAAGAGCCTGGAGGCTCAGTTGAAGGACACCAAGCAATTCTACACTCTGTGAGATACTGGTACCGTATGATGGTTCTCTAAATTTGTCTACATCCTTCAGTTACATTTAAGTCTGTGGCAAAGACTTTATTCACAAGTGTTCTACATCAAGTCTGTGGCAGAGACTTTGTTCAAGTGTTCTATACACAAGTCTGCGGCAGAGGCTTCGCTTTAATCAATCACTCTATCGGCTGCTAGGCCTAGTGAGAGGAGGTCTATCCGGTAGCTGTGAGGATCCAGTTGTGAGTGGCAATCCTCTGGATTTATATAGTGAGAGACTTCCTATCTTGTACAGTTTCAAGAGTACCTGAATTTCCCTAACCCTTTACCCTTCATTAAGAGACTGTTCTGTCTACTTGTTGTCCAATAAATACACTAAAAGTGGATCCAGTGTCAGTCTCCAAAGTTCTTTGGGCCATCTACCTCGGGAAACCCCTAGACGCACACAAGGTCAAGAAGGTAACGGTAAGCCCAACAAAATCAGCCACTCCTTCAGGGGTCAGTGCTACATCTGCTTTAAGGACGGTGCTGTGACCTTTGGGATAACCTAAGTAAAGTATGTCAATTAACTAGTTCAATAAACAGTTTGATGGCTTTTGTTGTTTTGGCTCTTTCTCCTCCAAACCTCAAACTACAAATGTCCTCTGAAAAGGGATGATGCTAAGTGAGGCTGCTTTTGGTGTCCATTGCTGTAAGGCTTGAGGAAGGTGTGAGACAGACTAATTGGTGGGTGCTGCTTAGGCCAGATTAGGAGCCTCCCAGGCTGTTCTTGTGTATTGTGAGGTTTCAAGGGGTACCCTAAGGAGAATCCCATGTCCAGGGGCGGACTGACCATTGGGCCACTCTGGCACTGCCCGAGGGCCCCATGCCACTAGGGGGCCTCATCAGGGTTGCCAGCCTCAGTAAAACCAGGGACAGTATATCAAAATTTGTGGGGGTTTTTTACATCTGTCTCTGAAATGTCCCTTACCGACATCCTTTTGGTCTAAAACTCCAGAGATTATAGCTGCCCCACCTCTCCAGTACCTTCTTAGCCAATAGAAACATGTCTATGTATACTGTGTGATTGTATAGTGTGTGTGTGTGTGTGTGTGTGTGTGTGTGTGTGTGTGTGTGTGTGTGTGTTTGTTTGTTTGTTTGTGTATACTGTGTGGCCCCATAATCTCTGGTTGCCTGGGGGCCCCATAATCTCCTATATCCTGGGGGCCCCATGAGTTGCCAGTCTGCCCCTGCCCCTGCCCATATCCAACATGGTAGGTCTAAAGGACCATCCTGTGTCCGGACAGTAATGGTTTAAAAAAGTGCTACCCCACCACTTGGTTGATTATACACATAAAGGACATTCTGCATTCAGCTCCCATTACATTAAAGTCGTCTCACATATAGAAACTTAATGTAAACCCCCAAAAAATATATACTCTTTTGCTCTGTTAAATATAAGATTGAAAGTGTTTTGTTATATCTTTTACACAAGTGAGAAAAAAAATCAGAAATTCAGAGCTGTCCTGTGCTCACTTCTCCCAAAAGCCTGAATGGCTCACCTAGTTGTTTTTTTGGGGCTACAAATCAATTAGCCTTAATGTTATAAAGAACGGGTGGGGGGGGGGGGGGGTTTCAGTAGTTTAACAATAAAAAAAACGGGCCAGGACTGGTACCACTCAATCCCTAAACTGATGTTTTTTTTCAGTAGTAGAGTGCATTTCTGGCACATTAATAGGTAATTTTCTGTACTTGCAGAATCTTTAAAGGGATAATATGCATGTATTGCAGAGATGTACTACGTACATTTCTTTTTTGCAACTTTTTATGTAGACTTTTTTTAGAATTAAATAGTACCTGCCAGTTTTTTATAATAATAACTAAGCACAAAAGGTAGTTCAAGATCACGTAATAATGACTATGTGGTGGGAAGGATACACAATTTGTGAAAGGGACAAAGGGAAGTGAACATTTCATGTAATATGGGACATCTCTCAGCTTGTGGCCAATGGTGACATAATGTGCAGCCAATTGTGCTGTAATTTATTTTATTTTAGTAGATCAATAGTTTTCTTTTAGTTGTGATTCCACTCTACTTCTAAATATACAACCCACTGTCTAAAAATACTCTCCTATAGGGATTAATCTATTAATACTGAAAAACTAACATAAAAGTATAGTTGTTGCTAAATGGAACGAGACATATATGAGAGTCGACCAGGCTGCATACCCCAAAAGTATACAGAAAATGGAAGAGTTTCCCGGGGGGGGGGGGGGGGGGGGTTTAGCAGCAAAAACTTCATGAGAAAAAATATTAGTTAAAAATCTTTTATTCAGGCAAAGAATGAATTCAATAATACAATAAATTTAAAATATGAATTGGGGTTAGCGACACAAACAACAAAAATGACCATCACCAATGGCAAACAATGCACCAAGGAAGCCATAGTTTATCAATTACATATTAACATTTCTATCCCCATGAATAACCCCAATGCATTTTGACCCTTTCATTTCTGGTCTTCTTCAGGGGGATTTTAAATTCTAGGAAATATATCAGAAAATTCTAATGATAGACAACATTGTTAACATTTTGCAGTATACAAAACATCACTGGACATTTCATAGTGTTCAAAAGTACATTTCCTTCTGTATGGTAATATATTTACCATTACGGAGATGAAAATATGAGACTGTATCGCAAAACCAGGATTGCTAAAACCAGCTGCATTCAATGGTCCCAAAATGTCTGCATGTCCCCTCTACACCCTCCAGGAAAGTCTACAGTCCAAAATCCACAAGGCTTACCTTACAAAGAGCCATGCTTTTGGACCTAGAGAGGAGGATATAGGGTAAGACAGCTGCAGTTTAGAATTGAGAAATCTCAATAAGTAATCAGAAAGTATTCTATAAGAATACAGTACTACTATGTGACCATAGACTGGTTGGTATTCAATCAAATGTTAGAATTATGTGGACTGCTATTACCCATTTATTTAAATTTATAGTACGGTATGTTTATTTATATGGTTTATTTTTTAGATTAATTTGTATTACCATTCATATGATGAGATAAGAAGTGATGATGTTACTTGATTAGTTTAAAAGTGACTGTGCAATGTGGTGAAGTAGTGTGTATAAAGATGAATGGGTAATAAAAACGAATGTGGCGATGGCATTCAAATGATATGTGAAAAACCAAAAATACTATTGAGTGCAAAAGTGTGTGCAAAACACAATTTGGTGAACGTTATTACCTTTGCTAATAAGAGGAGTTCTGTATTGGGTGAACATAAATGAGATGAGCTGAAAAAATATTGTGTTCAACCAATTTAGTGACACAAAGGGAGGGAGCTGATAGCCAATATAAAAGGGAACCTATTTTTGGTCCAAAAGATAGAGCTAACAAGTCTAGGAGAATATAACTCCCGGGGTGAAATAGACCTATATTTCCCTCCCTTTGTGTCACCAAATTGGTTGAACACAAAATACTTTATAAATATAATCATAATTATAAGAATACATGGTCTTATAAGACAAATGAATAATTATTAAATCTTGTATGTTCTGTTTAATACGTTTGCTTCATGGTGAACATCCCATTGTTCCGCTATGTCTCGCTCTGCGACCCTGGGTGTATGCCCCCCTCTCCCATCTTGGCTTTCCGACACGGTGGGGAGACGCAAACTCTTTGCAGTTCTCCCCACTCTATGTTCCCACAGTTGGACCTTTCCTCTTTGGACACTGGAGAGCGCATCCTTCGTGCTGGCGGTGTCTCTTGATCACCACTGGATGATCAGAGGTGTCTGCCGTGCATGCGTGTGATGTCATAACATAACGGTGGAGGTGACGGCAGATGGGCACCCCCCTCCCCAAAGCACCTTGTCTCCATGTTGATGGGAACAAGGGCCCTTGCCCCACAACCCTGGGCAGTGGTTGTGGGGGTCTGCAGGCAGGGGACTTATCACAATATGGAAGCCCCCTTTAACAAGTAACAAAATACCTCATGCGGAAACAAATGTATAACTTTTTAATTATGCGAGCAGGGAACTTATCAGAATATGGAAGCTCAATTTACAAGTAACAAAATAACTCATGCAGAAACAAATGTGTCAATTTTCAATTTATGCCAGACATTTTTTTTCTTATTTTTGGGGTCCAGAAGTGCGGCGGGCGTCATGATTGACAATGGATTTACTTTTGGGGACATTTAAAAAAAAATGGTAATAAAAGAATTGTCCAAATCTGTGTGTGTGTTTTTATTTCTATGTGGGTACAATGTACCCCATACTCATTCACATAGGAGGGATGGGATCTGGGGGTGCCCCCTTGTTAAAGGCAGCTTCCAGATTCCAATAAGTCTCCTTCCTGCAGAATTGAAAAGTTACACATTTGTTTCTGCATGAGGTATTTTGTTATTTGTTAAATGGAGGCTTCCATATTGCGATAAGTCCCCCGCCTGCAGGCCCCCACAACCACTGCCCAGGGTTGCGGGGAAAGGGCCCTTGTCCCCATCAACATGGGGACAAGGTGCTTTGGGGTGGGGGGTGCCCTAAAGCACTCCCCATGTTGAGGGCATGTGGCCTGGTATGGTTCAGAAGGAGGGGCACTCTCTCATCCCCTCCCTTTCCTGACCTTCCGGCTGCATGCTTGGATTAGGGTTTGGTATGGATTTTGGGAGGGGACCCCATGCCATTTTTTTAAAACTGTTGGCATGGGGTTCCTTTTAAAATCCATTCCAGACCCGAAGTCCCCTGCCCCTGTTAAGGATGTGGCGGCTTCCCAGCTCAATCCTTATTAACCAGCTATTGGGGAGGACCCCCACACTGTTTCTGATAAATACCGCATGTGATGCCGCCAGTAAAACTCTGATAAGTATCACATGTTTTTTACTCTCTGTTCCATTTGTGAATTGGATTTAAGAGCTTACTGCATGTATTTTTTGGCGATATTTACCTGTACATTGTTCATTTTGTGGCAAATACTGCATAATCATAATTTTTTGTGAATTGGACTTTTTTTGTTTGCACATGACTGTGTTATTGCATGCGGTAAACATTAGTGAATTGACCCCTTTGTGCACATTCATGGTACTCTGCAGCATCACACAAAAAAATGTTACTCAATATTTTTATATCTCAGGTCATATGTAGGAATCAGTGCACATGCCCTGACCAGTAACTGATGGTCTGTGCAACTGTCCAGGATTTTCACAAGCTCCTAGCATCACAAGGTTCCAGGATGAGTATTCTGGCCCTTAGGTTTATCTGTCTTCTGAAGCATTAGCAGGGCACCACTATAAATGCACATAGTTACATAGTTACAAGGTTGAATAAAGACACCAGTCCACCTAGTTCATATGCACATAATAATCACCAGTGCAGCGCCCAGCCCTTTGCTGCTTAACAATGCTGAAATGTCTGAAATTAGCATCAGCTGGACATGAATGAATGGTGTACTAGCAGTACTCGCGTATAGTGCTGTGAGCATTAAGGAGCATATGCCTGGAATGCAGAATTCCTGCACCGCTGGCATATGAGAGGCCCGGGTGCCTCCCAGTTGACCATAAACAGAGCTTTTCAGTTTTGTCAAGATCAGGGAAGGGTTGGAACTATGTTAGAGCTTTATTCTTGCCTAAGTCCCTGCTTCTTTTTGTCTTGGCGTCCATTGTCCTCAGGGTGAAAAGTGAGAGAAAATCTAAAATTTTACAGTTATGACTGGAAGAAGAGGTGACATGATGACACTAACACTTGTTCTTGTGACAACTGTCCAAGAGGAAATGTACCTTTACTTTGAAGAGCTTTCCCTTCACTTTTGGTGATATATATGTTTCTTGCTTCTGTGATTAAAAAAGACAGAGGCTCCATATTTACCTTTCTGGCAGCCCCTGTTTTGAAATGCCAATGCAATGCTTCTCTTTCAGATAGATAAAATACCTTCACCTTTTGCTGCCTTCTGTGGTTAACCCCAACATCTTGTACATCCTGTAGCAACATATGAAGCAGTGGAAGAAACCACTGCATGCAGCGTTATTTTCAACATCCAGAAGTGTGGAACTAATACAGCTTGTTAGGTACTCACCAGGGGCCGAAGTGCTGAGAGCGGCTTCCCTTGCAATTGGGTTCTCAGTACCCCTGAGTGTGGAACAGCGGGTACAGGGCACGAAGAAGATGAAGAAGGTCTTCTGAAGGAAGAGATTCCCCTGCAGATGGTCTTGGGACTTGTTTAAAGAGATGCCCGGCAGGGGTTCTAACACCTGGAGTGAAGACAGCAGGAGGCTGAGGGTCAAACACCAGGGAGATTAGATCAGAGTCCGAGAGCAAGCCAGGTCATACACAAAAGGTCAGTCCGTAGATCCAGGCGTCACAACACAGGGAATAGGCAGAGTCAAGTCCAGGAGGTAGACCGGGGGTCAAACACAGGAACAACAGAGGAGGAAAATCCAGGAAGCAAGCCAGAGGTCAATCACAGGAGAGGTCCGAGAGAGTAGTCGGGTACAATCCGGGTCACAATAAGAAGGCTCAGGAACAAGGCACAGGAACACAGGAACACTGGAGCTGAAGAGACAAACCAGCAAAGACACAGAGAAAATGGTTGCTTTTTATAGGCCTGTCAGAGTGGTCAGGTGGTGCGCATAGACGTGCGCATGCGCCGTTGTACCATATTGCGCATATGCGTGTGCCAACCCGTAATACTGTGTGTGCGTGGACCCGCTAATTCGTGCACACGTATGCGCAAACCAGCCGTATCGCACACCCGTGTGCGCTCGTTGCACCGATCTACACCGCAGGTGCATAGGGAAGCATCTACACTGAAGTCTGTTGATCTTCTGATAGTGCCCCCCCAAGGGGCAGCCTCCAGATGCCCAATCTGGCTGATAGCTCAGGGTGTCTCCGGTGGAAATCCCATATTAAGCGGGGAGCATGGATGTTACTGGAGGGTTCCCAACAGTTGTCTTCAGGGGGATACCCTTTCCACTTTACCAGGTATTGAGTCTGTCTCCCCCTCTTTCGACAATCCACTATGGCCTCCACCTCAAATTCCTTTTCGCCTTTGACTTCGACCGGGGGAGGTGGTGCCGGGAATGGAGCTTGGGATCATTGGTTTCAACAGGGATGCATGGAACACCGGGTGAATCTTTTATGAACTAGGTAGTGACAGTTCGAAGGCCATGGGTTTACCACTCTCTTGATTTGAAAGGGACCGATGAACTTGGGACCAAGCTTTCATGACGGGTATGGTAATTTCAGGTTAACAGAGGATAACCAAACTTTTTCCCCGATCTTGAAACTCGGACAGTTCTTTCTTCCCCTATTATAATATTCCTTGTAGTCCTTCTGAGCCTTTCTCATAGCTTCTTGGATTTGTAGGAAATTGTCCTGGATTGATTTTACTGCAGGAGTGGAGACTTCAGGGATGGAATCTGGCAGGAAGGAAGGGTGGAAACCGTAATTGTCCCAAAAGGGTGTTTGGTTGGTAGCGGAGTGCAAATTCTGCGCAGGGCAGGAGAGAGGACCAATCGTCTTGAGAGCAGGAGCAGAACCAACGGAGGTATTGCTCTAATGTTTGATTTGTTCTTTCTGTTTGCCCGTTGCTTTGCGGGTGGTATGCAGAGGATAGTGAGGTCTTGATCTCCAGCGCTTTGCAGAGGTCGTTCCAGAATTTGGAGGTGAATTGGATTCCCCTATCAGATACGATGTTGGAGGGGACGCCATGTAGCTTCACGACTTCCTTGATGAAGATACTTGCTGTAGCCACAGCAGAAGGAGTGCCACACATGGGTAGAAAATGTGCCATCTTCGAGAGGTGATCTACTACTACTAGGATTGTGGTAAACTTGCCAGAAGGTGGTAAGTCAACAATAAAATCCATAGAGATCTCTCTCCAAGGGCGTTCGGACACAGGTAAGGACCTCAAAAGTCCCCAGGCTTTGGTGTTTGCCCCCTTGTTACATTGGCAAGTCATACAAGACTGGACATAGTTCTTGCAGTCCCTTCTCCAACCTGGCCAATGGAAGGAACGACTGATCAGTTTTCTGGATCCCACAATGTCCTGCCATCTTGTGATCATGAAAGGTTTGCAAAATCTGGAGTCTTACTGAAGGAGGGACAAATAACTTGCTGTGTGCCCGTGCTTCCTTTCCAAGGAGGAGGCTGCAGTTTTGGAGAGTTGATTAGTGGCTTGCTTGATGGCTGTTTCTAGATCTGGCTGGATGATTTGGAGAAAGTTGTGCGGAGACAGAATAATTGTGGGTTCAGATGGTTCTTCAGCTTCTGGAAACATTTGGGAGAGTGTGTCTGCTTTCCCATTCTTGGAACCGGGGCAGTAGGTGATATGGAAATTGAACCTGGAGAAAAAGAGGGCCCAGCGTGCTTGTCGGGGTCGAGCTCTGAGGTACTCCAGGTTCCTGTGGTCTGAAAAGATCATGATGGGTTGAGACGCAAAAACTTTTTGTCTGAAGGTGCCAGCCACTCCTGGATGGCTTTGATCTTCTGTGGATCTATTGAGATTCCTCCTGTGGTGATGATAAATCCGAGGAATTGGATGGTGTCTCTTTCAAATTCACATTTTTCTCCTTTTAAGTAGAGCCCGTGTTCTCTGAGGACAAGGAGGAACTTCCTGACATGGGTATGGTGTAGTTCTAGTGAATTGGAGAAAATCAGAATATCGTCAAGATACACTATCTTGAAATTGTCTAGATACTCACGGAAGATATCATTAACCAGGTGCTGGAACGTGGCCGGGGCATTGCAGAGCCCGAAGGGCATCACTAGATATTCAAAATGCCCAAATCTAGACCTGAAAGCTGTCTTCCACTCATCCCCATCGCGGATTCGGACTAAATGATGTGCTCCCCAAAGATCTAGTTTAGTAAATATCTTGGCAGTTCTTAGGCGTTGAAAAATTTCAGGGATGAGAGGAAGTGGGTACCTGTTCTTAATAGTAATTTTATTAAGTTCCTTGTAGTCCACACAAAAACAAACAAAGATGCCTGTGCCACCTGGAGAAGAGGATGGTCGGATGAAACCTTTTTCCAGGTTTTTATCTATGTAAGAGCGTAGGGCTTCTAGTTCAGTCTCTGATAATGGAAAGATCTGACCAAATAGAATTTCGGAACCAGGTAGCAGGTTTATCGGGCAGTCATAGGGCCGATGGGGTGGCAGAGTATCAGCCTTCTTCTTGTCAAAGATGTCCAAAAAATCATGATAGGCTGAAGGGACATGTTGCAGATTATCAGGATTAGTCTGTATTGTTAGGCAAGAGGTAGACTTGTGGGAGGTCGGCAGGAGTCAATGCTGTAAAGAGTAGGCAGAAGAAACTTACTTTTTTCTTGTTCCAGTTGATCTGTGGGTTGTGGGCTTGTAACCAAGGGAACCAGAGGATGATCGGAAACATGGGAGAATTAATAACGTCAAAGCTACGGAATTTGTGGTGACCAGAGTCTGGATGTCAAGATTGGTTCTGTTTCCTGGGTCACAGGACCGGAGCAGGGTAGGGAGCCATCAGCCAGGTGAATTTTCAGGTGTTGTCTTAGAGCAGAGAGGGATGTGCATGTTCCGCGCTAAGGTTATGTCCATGAAACAACTACAGGCCCCAGAGTCAATGATGGCTCCATGCCGAACCTCCTCTTCCGCCACCTGTAATGAAACCGGGAGGACAAGGTGAGACTGGGTGGAACCCGCAATCTGAGAATTCACAGCAACATGAGATCGGCACTTACTGGGTCTCACAGGGCAGCTGTGTAGGAAATGGCCGGCTTCACCACAGTAAAGACAAAGGTTGACTTGATGCCGACGGAGTCTCTCGTCAGGGGTGAGCGGAGCCCGGACTAAGCCCAGCTGCATGGGTTCGCCGTCAGTAGAGGAGATGGGAGCTGGAACAGGTGCAGGTACAGGGGGTACTCGAGGTAGCATCCACGTGGGTCTAGGTGACTGGAGGCGTTCGGAGCGACTCTCCCGTAGATGTCGATCGAGTTTGGTAGCCAACTGGACCAGATCTTCCAAAGATGTGGGGGTATCTACCCGGGCTAATTCATCTTTTAAGGTCTCAGAAAGTCCCAGACAGAATTGATACTTAAGGGCAGCCTCATTCCACTTGGTGTCCCCAGACCATTTCCAAAACTCCACAATATAGTCCTCTACTGGTCTATTTCCCTGGGTTAGGGAATGCAGGATGACTTCGGCTGTGGCGGTGTGCTGGGGATCGTCAAACAGTTGTGACATGAACTCAAAGAAAGTTTCTACGGAGTCAAGGAGGGGGCTCTTTTGTTCCAGGAGGTTATGGGCCCAGGACTGTAGCTCATCAGATAGCAGAGAAATAATGAAACCCACCTTCACCGATTCAGAGTTTAAGGTTCTGGGCTGCAGAACTAGGTACAGGAGGCATGCATTCTTAAATGCCCTTGTAGTGACAGGGTCACTTTGAGATGAAGAAATATTTCCACATAAAAGCCAATTCTGGAAAGTGCTGACAAGGCCTAATATATAATATCTTCAGAATAAAATAAGGTGAGATCGGTAATAAAGTTTGTTAACTTCACAATACATATTGTTTAGCAGAAGAGAATGGTTTTCCCACCAAAGCTAGAATTTTGCTTTAACGTGCATCTACAACCAAGTAAGAATTTTCTCTTCTCACTCACTGCTGGGTCTTAAGGATAAGGAGTGAAGGCAAATCTCCCGAATGGCACACAGACAGCAAGTTCCTCCATCAGCCTTTTTTAATTGTTTATGGTCTTGGACACTGTTGCAAAGGGTCATTTATAAGTCATGAATGTAAAAAGATTATAAAAAAATATCAATTTTAAAGGTCTGACTTTTCATTTAAACCAATTAGTATTTCATATTTATTGATCATTTAAAACAAAGATACAAAGATACATTGTGGACATGTAGGCAATATTCCATAGACACGAGTGTTATATGCTTACTTTCCACATAATAGTTCTTATGAGTCGTGAAAGGCCATATCTATTCTTGTTTGTCAACACCTCCAAAAATAATGAATATTTTTATTTGTATTATTAGTTTTCTTTCACCTCAGGGTACTGACTCATGCCCTTCACCATACTGACTATGCCATTTTCTGCTGTATTTATCATTTGACCATTTAATAATCCACATTATCTACTTTGCTTTTCACAGAATTCTACAATATAATTAATGTGTTTGCATTGACTCTGAACCTGAATTTCTTGTAAACATTTTATAGAAAAGCAGTATGCAGTACACTGGAAGTAGAAGTCTCACCAGTAGTCTTGTTCCTTCTGTTGTTGTTCAGATGTGAATTAGTCAACTTTTTATGTGTCATCCCACTAATTAAGATGCCTCCTAGTCGGAGATCAGTAAATTTTCCCTACAAAAAGGAACATGCTGTCTTTCTAAATATATAAGACACTTGAGCTTTGTGGGAGTTTGGACTCATAGCTGGGAATAAACCCAGAACATTTCCAATTCCAAGAAGCCTATATTAACACACTGGTTGACTAAGACTCCCCTCTGTTCATATAAGAGCAGATGGTGGCACTCTCCTTGTTATCTCTTCATATACATTTGTTGTGTTCTCATTTAAAGAATTGTTCTGATCTCTTCATATAAATTTGTTGTGTTCTCATTTAAAGAATTGTTCTGAACATAGAGGAAATAAAACAATAATCATAGGGTTATGGGTGTTTCTAACACAACATCTATTTTTGAGATGCACTACTAATATAACACTTGCAAATAATCATTTGGTATTCCAAAGACATTTAACCAAACCAAACCAAACTCTTGCAATTTCATAACATATGGTTGTGTGATATTTTCAAGGTGACCATGTATGTGCAAGATTTTGTGAAGCTTTGCAGGGTTTGTACTTAAATATATTTTTCCAGAAATTTCTTGGATTACCTCATATGTGGGTTACACTTTGGTTTCATCTGCCAATGTCCTACTAATAAGTTGCGTATTAAACCTCACTGTCTGGTTAGTAGTATACCTGAACAGTGTAAAGTACAGCTCTTAAATATTTTTCAGTTACATGGATGACCTCAAAAGATCATTACAGATCTAAGCATGCACTTTATTGGAGCAATCTTTTTTCCTAATTGAGAAATTGTTTTCTTCATCTTAAAACCAAAAAATAAAATTGCCAAATAAATTAGCACATGTTTTATATATTGCCTTATTATCTCATCAAGATGGCTAAAATAATCTCTGTGTTTAGATTGAAATTACCTTGAACGGTTCTATTCTTTTGCATTTTGACACACAATACTTGATTTATTTGGAATGCATGTTCACAACAAATCAAAAATAATAATTTTCCGCTCACTGAAACTGTGGAGGAGTTTAACTATGGTGGACAAGATAATCGCAGTATTTCAGTAAACAAAACAGATGTCATAACGAAAAAGGTGGGACAATTCTACAGTTCCTGATTTTTGGGAACAAACATTTTGTTAACCACTTCAATACAGGGCACTTTCGCCCCCTTCCTTCCCAGCCCAATTTTCAGCTTTCATCGCTCTAGCGCTTTCAGTGACAATTGCGCGATCATGCTACACTGTACCCAAATAACATTTTTATCATTTTGTTCGCACAAATAGAGCTTTATTTTGGTGGTATTTATCCACGACTCCGTTTTTTATTTTTTGCGATATAAGCGCAAAAAAAGCGAAAATTTGGAAAAAAAACAATATTTTCTTTTTTCTATTTTAAAAGAAATCCAATAAAATCAAATTTTGTCATAAATTTAAGCCAAAATGTATTCTGCTACATGCTTTTGGTAAAAAAAACTCAGTTAAGTGTATAATAATTGGTTTGTGTGATCACGGACATATGTACGCAAATGATCATGTACATAAGTGTGCAGGTGATCATGTACATATGTGTGCAGATAATCATTGGGACATGTGATTTTAGTGGGACATATGTGGGGGACATGTTTTTATTATTAGGGACATGTGTTTTATTATTTGGGGACATGTATGTTTTGGGGACATGTGTGTTTTGGGGACATATGTGGGGACATTGTGTTTATACTGTGTGGTGTGTTGTGTGTATTACACTAGACTGGTGATCAGTGAGTAAAAAGCTGTAAAAAAACAGCTCATACTCACTGATCATCAGCCGGCTGCAGCGATCTGCTCTCCTCTCCTCAGCGATGACTTCTGTGTGAGGAGAGGAGGAGCCGATTGCCTAGCAACCGGCTGTTTGTTTACATCACATGACGGCCGTGATTGGACACGGCCGTCATGTGATCAGGAGGGCCAATCACAGAGCCCTCTTGCCGATCTGAGATGCGCCGTGTCCGGGTGACACGAGCACATCGGGATCGTGCCGCTGCGCGGGCACCCGTGCGCGATCCCGCTCCTTCTGAAGGACGTTCCTGAACCCGGCCGTATATGTGCATTGGCCGGGTGGGAAGTGGTTAAAGAAAAAAATGATTTTAAAAAAATCTAAAAAAAAAATAGAAATGTAGAGGAAATTTTAGAAAGATGTCTTAATCTAAAAGTATGCTTTTATCTACAATTTTTTATGCTATAGCTATAGAACAGATCAGGCATCACTTCATTATTTTTGACTTCCCAAAGCTCTTGCAGGTGATACTACTACTTGTTCATCCCATTGCATCAGTCCTACATTAAAGTAATTTCAGTCTCTGAAACAACATACAATCCTAAAGAAAAACAGTTTTGAAAAGGTATGGAGGTTGCCATTGATAACCTCTTCTTCTGAATGTGTTACTTGCTGATTTGCATGCTGAATCAATAGCTTAAGTGCTACTTTGTCAATGGCCACATTGAAACAAGTATACAAATTAGTTTGAACTTCAATCTGTGTTTCCTGATCTGCACTCCACTATAGACACAATGCCCTAGAGCCCCTCGCCCTATGTAAGTTAGAAACCCAAGTTACTCACTAATACCATCCACAATCCAGTATCCAACATACTGTGGATGCGTGACAGTTAAGGATGAGCCGAACACCCCCCCCCCCCCCCCGGGTCGGTTCGCACCAGAACCTGCTAACAGACCTAAACTTCATGTGAACTTTAGAATCCTATTAAAGTATATGGGACTTGAACGTTCAAAATCTAATGTGCTCATTTTAAAGGCTAATATGCAAGTTACTGTCCTAAAAAGTGTTTGGGGACCTGGGTCCTGCCCCAGGGGACATGTATCAATGCAAAAAAAAGTTTTAAAAATGGCAGTTTTTTCAGGAGCACTGATTTTAATAATGATTAAAGTGAAACAATAAAAGTGTAATATTCCTTTAAATTTCGTACCTGGGGGGGTGTCTATAGTATGCCTGTGAAGGGGCGCATGTTTCCCGTGCTTAGAACTGTCCCTGCACAAAGTGTAATTTCTGCAGAAAAAAAAGTCATTTAAAATCACTCGCAGCTATGAAGAATTGTCGGCTCCCGAATTTGTCGGCTTTTCGAATTTGCCGCGAACACCCAAAATTGTTCACTGTTCGCTGAACAGGCAATGTTCAAGTCAAACATGAGTTTGACTCAAACTCGAAGCTCATCCCTAGTGACAGTCTAACAACAACAACACCTCGCCCCTATACACCATCTGAAATAGATTTTTCCTAATATGGTTCCAAGAGCAATGTCTAACTATTCTAATCTGGGTTGTATTTTTCTCAACTTTTGGGCTAAGTGACCCAAACCTCTCTAGGAGTTTAAAAAATGATGGGGCATATTTCTCCAAACTGCCATGCTGTATTAACACAGGGTCTACCCACACCATACCCTATGCTGTACGACCTAGAGTTTCTTTTTTGAATTTGACTTGAAGGAGCAATCAGCTTTCTCACTAAGGTTAATTGACCACCGTCTCGCTTTCATCCATGGTAACCAGACTACTTAGACCCAACAATGTATATTCATATTTTCACCATTAACAGTAATGTTAACAATCTGTCAGCTCCTTACTGAGCAGTGTGTGCAAAGAGAATACAGATAGTTAATCAGTTATCTCTCACAGCAACTTCACAAAACACCAACTCAGCTGTCATCTGACACACTGCAGCCAACTATCCTGACATTTGACGTTTCTTCTTTATATTGGGGCACTGGGGTTTGGACAACTCTGCTAACTCCCCTGCTGCTTTTGAGTCTGCTAAAGTGTTTGACAAAATTGCACAGAGACAGCTAATGTGTATGTTAAAGCTGCTTATAGAAGATTATCCAGGTAACTGCACCCCCCTCCCCCCTGAAAGGTGCCGATTGTGGCACCGGAGGGGGGGGAGGGATCAGATGAGCGGAACTTCCCCTTTAGGGTGGAGAACTGCTTTAAGGTCCCTGCAAGATGTAACAAGATGGCCTGGATTGATGATGCACTGTGTGATTGGCCAGCTACATAGCAAATGAGGTTTATTGCTGATATTAAGTTATGCATTTGGGAGGTAAAATTTTACATGCATAATACATTCTAGGGTAATAACAACTGGGGAAGCAAATAACAGAATATGTGAGGTGTTCTGGTGGATCACAGACTTAACGTGATTTTAAAGGCAGAAGGTTTTTTTTTAGCTTAAAGAGGAAGTAAACCCTCTTTGACTCCCTGAAAAGGTGAAGCATAATGGGCTACTATGCATCGATGTTACCGCTGTCCCCTGTAGCACGGATCATCCATCTTCTTCCGGGTATCACTGCTCCAGCCACTCACAGCGCTGGAGCAGTGATGACGTCACTCCTGCGTATGCGCACAGGAGCCGTCCACTAACAGCATATCGCCATTAGCAGCGGCATGCCCAGTGCACCTGCACGCCGCTGTCTACGGCGCATGCACCGTAGACAGCGGGTGCCTGCCTTTTTGTAAATATCTCCTAAACCATGTAGGTTTAGGAGATATTTCTTGGACCTAAATGTAAGTCTTAAGCCTTGTACACATGATCGAATTGTCCGCCGTACTTAGTCCAGCAAACAATCCGGCGGATAGTCCGGCGGACTTTCTACCGAACGGACACACGGAAAGTCCGGCGATTGCTAACGCAATGACATACAGCACGTACGACGGGACTAAAAAAAGAAAGTCCAACACCCAGTATGGCACCCTTTGGACTCCTTCTGCTAATCTCGTGTTAGAAGATTGGTTAGAGACGATTCGCGCTTTTCAGTCTTCGGTTTAATTTGTTCGTTTTCTGCGGTTCAGTCTGTGCCCGTGAGGTTTGTATCTGCTTTTCAGTGCATGTGGTTCGTACCTGTTCTATAGGCGCTTCTGGTCCGCTCGTTCCTGTTTTTCAGGTCGTTCTTCATAGGTCTGTCTGTTCTTCAGTGCATTCGGTTAAGCTTGTTTGACCAGCCGACCGTTTTGAAGCCATGGAGAGTGGACGTACTCGTTCCTGAGTTCGTGCTGTATGAGGGCTTGGTGTTGGGGTTCATACCTTGACCCGAGCCCAGTCCATGAACAGGGCGAGGAGGAGTTCATGGACGAAGAATTGGCTGCTCCAGCGTGACCAATTCTCACATATGCCTTTGCTCCGTGAGATCCATGAGAATAATCCTGAGGATTTCAGGAATTATCTCAGGATGACGGACCCCGTTTTTCACCGTCTGCTGGCTTTGCTGACCCCTTATATCAGCAGGCAGGATACCTGCATGCAGCAAGCCATCACTCCGGAGCAGAGGCTAGTCGCCACGTTGTGGTACTTGGCGACAGGGAAAAGCTTGCAGGACCTCAAGTTCACGACAGGCATCTCCCCCCAGGCTCTGGGGATCATTATCCCAGAGACCTGTTCTGCCATTATTCGGATCCTGCAGAAGGAATATATGAGGGTAAGTTTTATCCTTTAATATTGCATTATATTTATTGTATGTTTGTATTAATTTCATCATTACTTAATATCCATGACAGGAATATGCTGTGAATGTTCCCTTTATATCCATACATGCATTTTTAAAATGTGTTTATTTTTAATTTCTCCTTTTGTGTCCCACATGCATATTTGCCTTCACTAACGTCCCCAGCATGCAATCCTGGGCCCATATACACCCATAGCCTAGCCCCTTTTTAACAATTCATATTGCCAACTCCATTGTACTGTTTTACCACCCGCCCCCACCCTTTTTTAAATGTCTTCAGGTGTAATGTGTGATCTTCTAATTAATTAGAGCCCCACCCTTTTTTAAATGTCTTCAGGTGTAATGTGTGATCTTCTAATTAATTAGACCCACCCTTTTTTAAATGTCTTCAGGTGTAATGTGTGATCTTCTAATTAATTAGACCCACCCTTTTTTAAATGTCTTCAGGTGTAATGTGTGATCTTCTAATGAATTAGACCCCCCCCCCACCCTTTTTTAAATGTCTTCAGGTGTAATGTGTGATCTTCTAATTAATTAGACCCCCCACCCATGTTTAAATGTCTTCAGGTGTAATGTGTGATCTTCTAATTAATTAGACCCCCCCCCACCCTTTTTTAAATGTCTTCAGGTGTAATGTGTGATCTTCTAATTAATTAGAACCCCCCCCACACTCCCCCACATAAATGATGTTCCATGGGCCATTAGAGGGGTGAGT